>NC_136268.1:34056689-34656689 GCF_964187855.1 Myxine glutinosa
GGTCGGCTCTACTGATTGTTGTTTACAGACAATGGGACTAGGGAATGGGGGATTGGGGATAGTTGGGGAGTATTGGGGAAATAGGGGAATATTTACAAGCGGATATGGAGGCCAAATTCCATATTCGCAACATTGCACCCTTCTCTACCCTCGGGGCGTCCCGACCCGATAAATTTTTACCTACTTTAGTGTGGCACGCAATGTAGTTCCCTCTACTATTAACTCTACCCTGAGTGCGACAGTTTTACAGATATTCACAAATGAGTAAATATGTCCCCCTGCGACGTTGCACCCTTCTCCTCACAGAAACACACCCACAGGATAACCGAATCCGGAAAGAATCCTCAAACTAAACATACAGCCGGTAGGGAGCATTATTTACACGAGACTACGCTGATATTTACACTACGATCCAGGACCTGTTTTTGGAGGAACACATGCAGATGTTATGCATAGAGAGAGCACGCATGCTAGCATCGATACACCAACCCACGAGTGCTCTGTGGCCTACGGCCTTTAATAATGTGCAGAGCACCCCTTCCAAGCATCAAGCACCACCACATCACACAGTGAGCACCATCCGGTGCACCAATAAAGTGTTTATGAATCATTGTGTGGTGTCGCAGCCGGCCGATGTTCTGCCGCTGGTCTTGCCTTCGTGTGGTGCACTTGGCCTTCTTACTTCTTTTTAAAAATAAAGAAAGGCGCCAACCGCGTCCATTTCTTTATTGTGGCCGTCAGGGGGCCAACTGTTAGTGGTTCACCTGTTTGGCATAGGTGCCACGTTGACCCATAGGTCCTTCCACAGGTGGTGCTTGGCCGCAAAAGAGCTGCGGTCCATTGTGGGTGGCCACAAACATTGCGGTCCATATGGTGTATCGATCCAAGCAGCAAACAGCGAAAGTGCAGGCCCACAACTGCGAAGCCAGCACCTCTCTCTCCTCTCTCTCTACCCCAAAGCCAGATCCTCGGAGGTGGGAGACAAAAGAAGCAGACAAGTGAGTAAGGTGGTAAGGGCGCAAAAGTGCACGCAATGTAAGGTAATGCACACTGGGGGCACATGGGAACCAGGTGAGACAGGTACGTTCCTACCGTACGCCCCCCCCCCCACCAGGTAACCTACATGGCCCCTCCCTTACCCCTTACTGTATCCACAAAACACAACACTACCCATAAACATCTACTTTACAAATCAACAAACATCCCTACTGTCTTCCCCGTTCCTCCCATAAACCAAATTCGTCTTCTCTCCCTCCTAACCAATCAAATTTGCTATTTTCAACTTTCATCAAAATTTGCCATCTCCAACTCAACATCAAAATTTGCCATTACCAATTCATCATCAGTCCCTCCTAGGGAGGGAGAGATGGAATCACCCCAATGTCTCATCCACGTCGTGATGCGTCTCACAAATCCTCACAGCAATTCTCATTTCCTGCACACAGAACAAAGAAAACACAGGTGTGGAGTCATCATCATCACCACAGGTAAGTGGCTGCGTATGGTGCGACAGGTTCATCAATCCTAACTATTTCCTAAATGACTTTAACAACTTTACACTACCCGGGGTCTTTCTCCGGCCAAACCATTGGCCCTCTTACACTATGGGTTCTAAAAACCAATTCCCATTGGCCAAACTGTGGTGCTTTTCAATTTGGGGTCTCACTCCCCCGATTCATCTCCCGGTGCCCTCGCACAATTTCTGGGCTGTGGCGTGTACCTCTCCCAGTGGGTCTACCCACCTGCACACCTCCACCACTGCAGTTGCCTCCGAGCTTACCTGCTCCTTACCCTAACCTAACTACCTGGGGAAGGCCCTCTGGCGCTCGCCTCACTCGGTGCCCTCTCTGGCACTGGGCTACCCGGGTCCATCCTCCGGATCCTCGGGCCCCATCCACAACTCTACCGGCTCCCAGAGCCCACCTGCGGCCTCACCTGGCCGACATCCTCACAGTGGTGGAGTGCCCAACCAACTACACACACTAACAGGCTACACGCCCAGCCATTTCCACAACACTAATGCACCCATTCACAATACCATTCTGTCACCCGCACCACAGATGCCAATGTCCAACCACAATTTACCTGTACCCTCTACCTAACACTTACACTACCCGCCCCGGGTACTCGTGAAAAGGGTCCACTCTTCCCCCATCCACACCTTCGCACCATGCACACCACTCCGTACCACTTACTCCAACTCTCTCCACACACCTGTACTTGCACACCTGTGCTCTCACACCTGGTGCCACCTGCACCCTTCTCTCCCCAAGCGCATTCGCGCTGATCTACAACACTCACTACTCACACACTGCTCCACACACCCGTCCAGTTGCACACCTGTGCAATCACACCTGTTCAATGCTCACACACACGGCATCATCTCAGCTAACTACTCCCTTCTGAAACTTGCGCGTCCCAGTCGTCCCTTTAAACTATTGCGCTCCCTCGTCATTATCATCCACACTAAACTACCTGCGTCCCCACTACAGGTATCAGTCACTAACTAACCTTAACGTCACCTAATGTCATCTTCTCTAGATCCCTATCAATATAACCTAACCCACCCGGGCTAGTTTTCACTGCCATACACCCCATAATCTAGTGCTCCTTTGCCCCCCACATGGGAAGGATGGTGGATTTGCCATCCCACCACATCGGGGGTCTCTCACTACCAATTTCGCTCGTCCAAATCCAACAATTCAAAAATTTGCCAATCACTACCCATCATCTGCCAATCACTACTGCCAATCCCTTGCTAATCATCAAATTTTGTTTTTCTCCAATTTTGGGTCCAAAACACTAACCTCATCACCCAGTCTACTCACTAATACCTCTCGGTGCGCCAATCCCTGTCCAAAGCCCGGCTTCGTAAAGCCAAGCCATGAATGCGGGTTGTTCTGTGCCGGCGGCTGGATGCGTCCGGCATTCGGGGCAGGGACGGGGGCTTACCCGGGCCGAGATCCCACGCACCACCTCGGCGTGGAGCCATCCAATGTCCCGATCTCGACCTGCCGGCACGTCTCAACAAAACGTGGTCGCCATGACGACTCTTTCTATCGGGCCGCCCGCTCCGCCTAGTGGAGCACGGACGCGGCCGTTCAAAGCGAGGCCCAGCACGCACCGAGGGCCCGCTTCGGCTAAAAGTCGACCTAACCTCTAACCTGGTTACCGTCGATGCTTCACCTGGATGCTTACACCCCGCAGCCCGTTCCTTGCTCACACATCCAGCCGTTTCCATGCTCCTCGTACCTTTCCTTACACACCTCGGTACACTCATTCCACTCACAGCCTTGGTCACACACCTGACCACCGAACACTTTGGCACACACTCGTTGGTCGCACACCTCACCAACACACCTCTTCGCACCCCCTCCTCGGTCACCTCCTCTGTGACAATCACAGGTGTGCCCTCATTCGCACACCCAACCACGTGCCTCACCACCAACTCCAGCGTGCATTCCCACTCACGCTCTACCATTCCAGGTGTGCATCCTTCCATCCCAGGTGTACATCCTCGCTCACCTGTCACAACCAACTCACGCTCCTTGTCACTCTCACTACTCTCCCCTCCACTCTTGACAACGCACTCACCCTCACTCCCGACAGCGCACTCTTTCCCCATGCACCTGTCCGTTACACACCTTTCTCGCGCACACCTTTCTTGCGCACACTCTCCCGTCACACCCTCTGTAACACTTACCACACCGCGCTTCCATGTGCTCCCTCGCACACACGCTACGACCGACTCACTCTCGCCAGCACCCTCACTCCTTGGCACGCACTTTTTCCTCACACACCCCAGAGTCGGACTTTCTCGCATACCTCCTCTTTCGCACACCAGACCTGTCGCACACTTCACCAACGGCCTCTCACGAACACCCGGGTCTATCTCGACCCCCAAGCTTCTTAAATCCCCTGGCGCATCATACGCACGACCATATTGGTCACCACTTACACCGGGTCCTCTTCCTCTTCGCTTCTCCTCCATCACCTGCGAATCCCTCAGCCGGTTAATGAGCACATCATCACGATCCAAACACAGACTTTGGACCAATTCTTTTACTTCCTCCTTTATCTCTTTCTTATCCTCTCTCCGTCGCTTCTTAATTTCGCTCACCCCTTCTTCCACTTCTTCTAATTTCTGCTTCACCTCCTTCATCTCTTCGTGCGCCCCTTTAAGTTCTTCCTCTAACTCCACTTTATTTTTTTCTATGTGCTCCCGCACCTCCCGCTCTTTAACCTCCATCACCTCTACCACCTTGTCCATTTTCCTCGTCAGGTCCTCATGTACCGTCTGACACTCTTTTTTAATTACCCCTACGTCCTTTTTCATCTCCTTCTGTGTCGATTTTAAGCCCTCTATTACCGCTGTGTTCTTCTTTACCTGGTCCCCCAACTCCTTTTGTCCCACTGTCAGTTGTTCTACTCCCAGCGTCAACTCCTCTATACCACCTTGCAATTTTACAGTCCCCTTTCTCACCTCCTTCTCCATGCGCTCCTTACAGTGCCTCACCTCCTCGCGCACTCCTCCGACCTCCTCACTCACTCCTCTCCTGATCTCCTCTCCCATCACTTGCATCTCCTGCCCAGATGCCACCCTCATCTGCTCCATTTCCTCCCTGTGAGCATCCAGTTTGGCTTCTACCCCCATTCTGACCCCCTCTATCTGCTGCCCCATTTGGTTAACTTCCCTTTCCGCTTGGTCCCTCATGTCCCTCAATTTGCCTTCCATACTGTTTTCTAACCCCTCTAACCCATTTTTCACTCCCTCTATCTGATTCTCCTGGGCAGCCATTCTATTTTCTACCCCCATTAACCCATTTTTCACTTCTTTTATCCCGTTGTCTAACCCCTCAAATTTGTCGTCTAACTTCCCAAATTTCTTGTCTAATCCCTTAAAATTATTGTCTAACCCCTCCCCGGTACCCCTCGCTTCGTCCCTCATTACCCCCATTTGGTTTCCCATTACCCCCATTTGGCCCTCTAATCGCTCACTATCAGCCCTCAATCCCACAATTTGGTTTCCCAATTGCTGACTATTAGCCCTCATCTCGTCCTTCATTTCTTCACCCGACTTAACCATAAAGGCCTTTATTTGTTCCATAAATAGGCCCCAATCCATCGGCGGCGCTACCATGGTCGCGGGCGCGGTGACCAGCGAGGCGCCATTTTGTGCGTCTGCTACCCTCGCTGCTTCGCTCTCCTCGCGTCCCTCAATTTGGTCCTGGACCGACCCTGCCTCACTCTCCCCTACCGGACCCCAGCTGTCTTGGTCTGCCATAGCGCGACTTTCAAAATTCGGGTTTTTATTTTCGTAAAACAAATTCAAATTTCGCCGTTATAATTTCGCGCGGGAAACGCGCTCCGAATCGATTCTATTACAAATTTGGGCCTAATAAATTTAGTCCCGGGTTCGAATTCCACTCCTCGACACCAATTGTTACAGACGTGGCTTAGATGTTATTTACCGAGCGGTTTGGTATGACCACGTCTGCACAAGTTACCCGATTATACCCGAACGTTGACTAATCGCGCTACGCTAGGTCAATGAAGGAAAAGACACACGGCTGGGATTAAAATGACACGACACCATGGATACGGTTCTCAAGACCTCCGGAGGAGATTATATTCGTTCGGAAGGTCAGATTACAGGGACGAGAGGTACAGCATAGAAAGACAAGCACTTAGACACAATCTTATATTAACCCCAACAGACGACAGATAAACGGGACAAAAGGCTGACTCACACGGGGATTGATGGCTAGGAAAGGCAGGATCGATGGCTCCAGGTGCACCTGGGCTCAGGGACAGAATCGGCTCGGTCCGGTCCAGAGATGCAGCATGCAGGGAGGTCGCAGCGCTCGGAGGTAGTGACTTGCTCTTCTTCAAGCTGGGGGCGCATCTGACGTCACGTCCGGTGAGTCGCTTCGTATATCCGGCGGGGAGTGACACGCCCTCGGCTCGTTAGCTCCGCCCCAGATGGAATCGGCTCGTTGCTTCTCATTGGGTGCGTGCGGGGGGGTTACCGGCTCCGCCCCTTGACGAGGGGCTGACAGGGAGCCCCTTCGTGGTAACCCCGTGGAGCGCATGGTCATGGCGGCGAACCGAGCCGGTGTGAGGACGCACACTCCCCCCGCGCGCCGTTGTTGTAGTTGTTGTTGTAGCTGTAGTTGTTGTTGTTGCTGTAGTTGTTGTTGTTGTTGTAGTTGTTGTTGTTGTTGTTGTTGTTGTTTGGGGAAGAAGATGGGAGTAGGTAAGGGAAGGTCCTAAACTCACTACTGGTGCCATATAATCACATTCTGGTGCAACGAAGAGTCAGAATTAATGGAAAGGAGTCCTTAACTGACATAGACTAAGAATAACTAGCAAGATGTCCGAAAGTTGTCTACGTGAGATGCGGTGGACCTGGGCACGACATTTAATGGGGGAAAAAGGGGAAGGTCGGCTCTACTGATTGTTGTTTACAGACAATGGGACTAGGGAATGGGGGATTGGGGATAGTTGGGGAGTATTGGGGAAATAGGGGAATATTTACAAGCGGATATGGAGGCCAAATTCCATATTCGCAACAATATAATGAAGCTCATATCAATAAAATAATGATATAACATAGTTGTACAACAACATTTATGCAGGGCCTCAAAGGCCCCAGGTCTGCATTCGTATCGGACTTTTGGGTTATAAGTGAAGAATGAAGATTTTCCCACAAGCCTGAATGAAATATTTTTTATTTATGTCACTGAATTTTGTGTAACAACATGAAAGTCGGTGAAAATAAGGCTCATTCCAAAAAAAATTGTACAGCATAGTTTTTGCAACAAAAAAAAACCTTGTGGGCCTCCTAGGCCCAATCACTGAATCCAAGGGTTAAAGGGCCACAGACAAAGAAAATCATGTTTGGGTTAATTAATACATATGGCTTCACTTAATACTTAAGTGTTCTTTTTTTGAATAAATATCTTGGAAGGAAGATTTTAACGTTTTTGGGTATCCTTTTACGTTTGAATGGCCCCACCCAAAACGGCAACTTGATTACCCACGTGATCCGCTACGTCATCTCGGGAATTTTCTTGCTGCAGGTAGTTTTTGTAATGAGTTTCACCATCAGATTCTTGATGAGAAAAAATATTCGTCAAATTCACTTTCTGATGAGTCTGAAGTGAGTTGGGCGGCCTTTATCCATTGCGTGCTAAGACAACCTTGCCTTTGATTACGTCGCTATTTTTAGGGGCGGTACCGACGGATTTGCTTTTTTAAAACTGAAACAGCTCAAAAATTATTCGAATTGAAAACCACGTTCAGTTCTTTGTTTATTGCTTTAAAATCAATACAAAAAAATTCTGTATCTGTGGACCTTTAAGAGGATTCCCTTCAATGGCCTGGTGTACTAAAATAACTCAAGATAAAATGTTAACAAAATAAATGGAAGAATTTTTTTTCAATGAAATACATTATGAGAAAATGCATTTAAACCATATATCGAGTCGACGACCGAGTGACCATGTCTCTGCAGGTCCCTGACGAGGCCACTCGGCATTTGGACTGTATGTCTCACTTCGACGGAGCACAAAATGGCAGCCATCAACAAGCATACTCTGGGAAAAGGACAACACCATCACTTCCATCCCTGGCTCAAGGTCCAGCATTACATCCACGTCCAGGTCTCCTGCCTATCCCGCCTTTACCAAGACCAATGATGGACATCACACACACTTTCCAACCTGCTCCAAATGCTGAGGGGTCTTTTCGCAAGGTGGGTTCATTTTGGCCAACGTAAACAAATTTTATCGGATTCGTTTACTGTGGCCAAGTGATGAGGACAGTGGAATGATATCTTACAGTTATGTTTTTGGTTCAAATTCAGCTTAAGTCAATGATCGCAAATATCGATTAAAAGAAAAATCCCACTCCTTATCAGAAGCATCGTTTTAAATATAATCCAAGGAAATATCTCAGAGGAGAAAGGCGTGTGTGTCTTTGGTTGTTGTCTCCACATGTGGGTTTCAGAAGATGAAACAGAGTCCTGCCAGGTCTCAAAGCATCCATCTCCGTTTCAGTAATGGATCATGATTCATGGACCAGTTTGTGAAGTTTTATTATTCTCAAGGTTTTGTTCTGAGGGCTCTTTTGAGGATTGTCCATGAGCCCAAGACAGTTTCCAAATGCAGTTCGTCTGTCGTAATATTCCAAGGGATGTTTTTAAAAAAGATTTATGTGAGGTTCTTCTTTATCATTGATGTTGCTCCAATAATCACTTGTACAATTTTGTATTCTTCGGCTTCCAGGATCTTTACACTTCATTTTTTAAATCTTGGTATTCGATTATTTTCGTGATTTCTGCGTTTTTAGGCCAAAATCGCTGGGGACTGACACCTCTATTAGCGATGCTTTATTTTCTTTTTTTTATACCTCAGTACTATATCCAGTCACAAAGCTTAATTTTTTTATGTTCGTGTCACTTCCTTGTTTTCAATGATTGTTTCTGGTTCATGTTTCCACGAGTTCTCTGAAACTGGGATATTGAAGTTTTTGCAGATGTGCCTGTGGATTACTCGACATACATAGTTGTGCCTTTGGGTGTACAGCTGTTCTGACATGAGTGTTTTCATCCTGGAGGTGGTGGTTTCTGTTTTTACCTTGCAAAACATATATAAATATGTTCTTAAAGCCGTTGGTGTATTCTCCTTGGTCTTCGGCATTTATAATGATTCGTTCTCCATTCCAGTTGAGCTGACCTTTTGTTAGCCATTCCAAAGAGCCTTCTTTGTCTACTCCCAATCTGTCCAACTCTTTTTTTTATAGCCTCCTTCTCTTTTATCATTCTCCCAGGTGTTGGTGCAATTCTTTTGATATTTTGCTTCATATTTTTCTTCCATCTTTTTTGCAATCGATTGGGCTGTGTTGTGTGTGCGCGTGTGTGTGTGTGTTTACTTGTACAAATTAATTAACAGTAAGACAGTGAATGTATGAGAGAACACAAAATTCCAAAACATAAATAGTTTTATGGTTAATGGTAGAGAAACATGTAACAAGGAGAGTTGTTGATTTGAAGAGAAAGTTCAAACTAATAACTCAAAGCTAATGTTTTAAGTGTTTAAACTAATCCGGAGACACCTAATTATTTGAAATACCTTCAAACACAACGAGACATTATTCCTATTGACAAGATGGATAATAACGTTACATTTGAATGCAAAACATTCCATATTTAAACACTTTTGGAGGAATTCGACTTGCAGAGTGGACCGTATAAGATCCATAAAATAAATAAATAATAATAATAATTAAACAGACTTGACAGCGCCCATGTAGATTACTAAAATCTGTCTGATAGTCCTGGATTGACATCATAAATGAGTGTTCATTTCCTGTATTCCTAAAATGCAAAATAATCCTCAAAAGATGAAGTTCATCATCTGCAGGTCGAGAATGTAGATTGAATCTCTCATCAGGCAGTATTACAAGGACAATAAAACTCATTTACAAACTCTTACAAAACTACCATAAAAAGGGAAGTTTGATTCTGGAATTAAAAAAATCTGGATCAATTTATCACTCCAAACTGTAATCAATCGTATCTACAACATTACTAACAGCGCTAGAGGTAAAAGTCTCTTAACTTGTGATTTTTCTACATTTCACATAAACTCACGGCTGCATTGGACAGAGCGATAGATGAAGCATTTACCGGAGGAAGTAAAGTGTACATTACAGTCTATCAATGGTCTGTAAAGGAAAGTCCATCTTCATGTAGTTTTTCAATAAATAAACTTCAATAGAGTATAGATTTCTCTTAAATAGCAAGCTACATAGTGTACCACCTTAAAATATTTATTTATTTATATACACTTTACCATCTCCAGCACCTACATATTTATTTATTTGTTAAAATTTTACCATCTCAAGTACATATACATCTTTATTTATTTATATACACTTTACCATCTTCAGTACCTACATATTTATTTATTTGTTTAAATTTTACCATCTCCAGTACATATACATCTTTATTTATTTATATACACTTTACCATCTCCAGTACCTACTTTTTTTTTCTTTTTTTTATATACAGGATCGAGGCTCGTGAAAGAGCTAGCATTAATCACACAAAAAAAAATCAAACAGACACACAAAGTATATAATAAGGGGAGCGGTAGACAAGATGGGGAGAGAAGGGGAAGCACACAAACACAACATTTGAGAGCAGGGACATCGGGAGATCTGTGGGAGGGAGAGGGCTTGGGGGAAGGAGGTGTGGGAAGGGGGAGGGGGTGGGAGAAGTATAAAACACAAGGACACTACAAGGACTTCCAGGAAAGAAGTTGGTATTTCAAAAAAGTGGATGTGGGGTGAAATTAGCGGGGGTGGAAGAGATCAAGGTTTTGGATGGGGGAAGATAAGAGATGGTGGTGAACAGCTGTTTTAAAGACCTGGAGGGAGGAGTGGGATTGAAGAGAGCGGGGGAGTTTGTTCCAGAGGCAGAAGAAAAGAGGAATGAAGGAGTGAAGGTGAGCAGAGTGTCTTGATTTTGGGAGTTTAACCATAAGAGGGTTGCAGGCAGATCTTGAGCGACCAGTAGGAATATTTGAGGGACAGAGCACAGAGAGAGCTGGGGGGGGGCAAGGCCGGAGAGGAGTTGGTAGAAGACAGAAAGACCACCAACCTGCCTGCGGTGAGTAAGTGAAATGCCTTCGGAGTTAGCTTCATAGCGGGAGATTTCAATGATTCTGAAAGCTTTAGTTTCAACAGCGTGAAGCCGAGCTAGGTGAGAGGCAGGAGCACCGGCCCAGAGGGGAGAACAGTATTCCATTGAGCTGCGGATGAAAGATTGTATGTGGTGAGGAGCTCAGGTGTGCCAAGGAAGGACTTCGCACAACGGAGGATGCCCAGTCGGCGACTGACTTTGGAGGCCAGATTTGAAATGTGGTTTTCCCAGGAAAGATCATGGCAGATAGTGAGACCCAAAATCTTGAGTGATAGAACTTCTTGGAGAGGATTATTCAGAAAGTGGATGGGAGGGTTGTACAGTCGGTCTTTTCGGAGAGACATAGTAAGAGTGTGAGACTTGTCAAGATTGAAAGACATGTTCCACTTGTTTGAACAGTCTGTGGTTTTGTCCAGGTCTGCAGAGAGTGAGGAGGCTGCAGACTGCCGATCTGAGGGATGTGGAATGGAGCGGCAGAGAGTAGAGTCATCAGCAAAGAGATAGAGAGGATTTTCAAGAGTCAGAGAGATCATTGATGAAGACCAGAAAAATCACAGGGTCCAGAACACGGCCTTGGGGAACTCCAGCCTGAACAGGAAGGGGAGATGAGAGAAACCCATTCAGGGCCACACGTTGACTACGACTAGAGAGGAAGTCCGCCAGCCATGCGTGGAGATTTCCATGGATACCATAGGAGGAGAGTTTGGTGAGCAGAGCGGGGTGCCAGACCGTATCGAAGGCACGTGATATGTCAAGGGAGGCAGCTCTAATTTCCTGTTTGGCATTGAGGACCTCCATCCATTGTTGAGACAGCAGAAGCAGCATGTCCAGAGTAGAGTGACCTGCTCTGAAACCAAATTGATGAACAGAGATTAAGCCATTAGAGAAGAGGAAAGATTTCATATCTGAAGCAATGATGGATTCCATGACTTTGCTGATAATTAGGAGAAGGCTGATTGGTCTGTAGTTGCAAGGATCTGTTTTTGTACCTTTTTGTGTAAAGCGGTGATGTTGGCTGATTTACAAGCTATTGGCAGATGACCTTGAGCAAAAGAGGGTGAAGAGAACAGAAAGAGGGAGTGAAAGAGCGGCAGAGCAGGGTTTTAGGACCCGTGGGCTGATGCCGTCAGGTCCAGTTGCAGAATCAGAGTCGAGGGTTGACAGAAACGTATCCACCTTGTCAGGAGAGAAGGACACAGAGTCCAGGAGCAGCTGGGTACGACTGGGTACAGTGGGTACAGAGAGGGATGGGTTTGGGACACAAGATTTAGAGGCAAACACAGAGTTGAGGCATTCAGCATTCATTTGTTTAAATTTTACCATCTCCAGTACATATACATCTTTATTTAAGGGCCTATCTCATTGGCGGAGACGTCGCCGCGACTGCAGTCGCGGCAACTCGGGCAACTCGGGAGACCAAAAAATGGCTTGCGCTCTCACCAAGGCGACGCCAGGGCGACGTCTACGCCAGGGCGATGATATTCATCACTACTCCTTTCGCTACATTTTTTTACATATTTTTGCATGTATTTATTTAAATGCAATTAAATATAAATTCAATGCAAAAAAAAACAAACAAATTTTTAAATTAAATATACACACATGTAGGTAGGGGCTTCTTGATCTCCTCGAAGATGTTCTGCATATCAACAAGGAAGGTTTCAACCGCTGCTTTCTTGTATTGGTTATCTTTGTATCTTGCATACGATTTATCGTAAAATTCCGGATGATCCTCCCAGAAGTCAGCCATTGCCTCTTGATGCCCCTCTTTCCAATCATATTGTTTTCTAGTCGGATCGCCGCTGGAACCATGTTCCTCATCTTCTCTAGCATCAACTGCTGCCTCAGCATCCACAAACTGCGCTGAAGCTGCTACAACTGCTTCATCCTCCTTCTTCTTGCCCTTCCGGCCCCCACTGCCCTTGGGTGGCATGGTGGAAGGACAGTACTACTCTGGAGTTGGAGCTGTCCCCTGGCAAGACAAGATGGTGGGGCCTCTTCCAAGGCAGTACAAGGAGCAGCAGCAGTAGCAGGAACAAGTACCAAATGATGAAGACCTTGACCGGATCCTGTACCTGACTTGGACCAGGAGTGAAGGCGTCTCGATGATGCCAGCACGTGCTCAGTCACGTGGTCTCTAAAGTGGGTCAAGCAGCGTCAAGCAGCGTCGCGGAGACGTCGCCGCAACGTCTCCTCGGTCTCCTTGGTCTCCAGCAGGTCCCGGAGACGTCGCGGAGACGTCTCCCCAGTCGCGGACAAAATTAGTCTCCGCGACGTCGCCGAAAAATCGAACATGTTTGAATTTCCCGCGACTTCCCGGAGACCCGGCTAGTCTCCAGGAGACGTCGCGGAGACGTCTCTGCAACCAACGGAGACTCGAGTCGCCACCAGGTCGCCACCTCGTCTCCAGGCCAATGAGATAGGCCCTTAAGTTATGTACACTTTACCATCTCCAGTACCTACATCTTTATTTATTTCTGTACACTTTACTATTTCTGGGCCGCACATATTTATTTATTAGTTTAAGTTGTACCATCTCCAGTACATATACATCTTTATTTATTTCTGTACACTTTACTATCTCTAGTACCTACATATTTATTTATTTGTGTACACTTTACCATCTCCACTTCCTACATATTTATTTATTTGTGTACACTTTACCATCTCCACTTCCTACATATTTATTTATTTGTGTACACTTTACCATCTCCAGTGCATAAACATATAGTTCATGGTGTTATGTAGAATTATTATATGTAAGTGCAAAATTTGCTACACTAGTGGAACCAGTTTTTTTGCATCTATATACCCTTGGCAACAAGACCTAAGTTGGTTCCATTTTTTTCAATGGCGTCTTCGGCGGCCATTTTGAATTTCAAAATGGCCGCCGTTTTTTGCAATTTTGTATGTATTCTAATTTCTACAGTGTTAAACTACACATAGATAACTATAATTACAATAATGAAAGAAATATGAACATTTGCTTTATTCTTTTTTATCTTACAGGTATTCATAGACAAGTGCTCAAATGCTCAAAACATCCCAGAATATCTTGCAAGAGTAAGTGATACCAAGGACATAGATCCAATCACCTGGAATAGACTGCTGGCAGGAGACTTCGCACTAAAGAAAAGGGGTGTGCCATTCACAGGTGTCGGTATAGATCAAGGACAAGAGTTCCTGAATAAAGTTCTCAAAGGGGATGGTGGACTAAAAGGAATCACCAATAAGCCTGCAACTCTCCTGAAATACTGTCTTTGTGCCCCAGAGTTAGCAAGACTGGCCATGGAGTCTGAGATGATGATTGGTATGTCAAAAGAAGCCAGTGCTCGTCATCATCACCTGACGTCAGCGAAATTCAATCAACGGGAACAGAGTGCAAATCAGTTATTGGCAACATTGAAGGATTGTAATCCATTTGCTGACAAATCAGCTAAGTTGTACAATTTGATGACAAGACAGGTGGTGCCTGAGAACATTGAGAAGGACATACTGAACATGGAGGTCCGTGGACAGCAAGCATTCAAATCCTTTGTTGAACGGCGCATATGTGGATCAACAAACCTATGGGACTGCATGACCAAACTTAAGTATCTCAACTGGGATGACATGTGCAAAACCCTCAAACTGAGAGGAACTAAGGGGGAAGTTGAATTGAAAGCATGTAAAGTGACATTCATGTGAGCACATTTTGCACAACAATAAAGTCATGTGATGCAGATAACATTCCAATACCTATCCTCTCAGAAATTGCAATAGCTCCCGAATCTGTGGTCGAGCTTGTTAGGTGTGGATGTGGAATAAGCAAATGCTCCAGAAGATGTTCCTGCAGGCGACACAATCTGACATGCACAGAGTCATGTGCATGTGGAGCAGATGAAGAATGTGCCAACACGGCTGTGCAACAAACTGAGAAACTTGAAAACCCTGATGATGACAACTAGGCATAGATATTACAATGAAGAAAACAAAACTGATATTTACAAAATTATGGACCTTTGAATGTTTGACCATTGTCAAAATGTATTGCACTATTGTCTAAAGAGATGATTATACCAGGAACATTATTCAAGGTTACCTTATATTTGAATAGTAGTAGCAACTTTAATATTTGGCAGCCATTTTGAAATTCAAGATGACTAATGATACCTTCCTTTGGGTTGCAGTTTTGTTTGGTATTAACATTAACACACTTTGGCATAGGATAGCTTGACAAGACAAATAATAATAAAGAAATAATAAAATTTACTTCTAATATGCTTTTGCTTGCCTTTGTGCAAATGAAGCATAGCAAATAATTCAAATGGTGGCCATTTTGAATTTCAAGATGGCTGATATTCCACGAAAGAGTTTTTGTTAACTAGATATTAGTGTTCTCGTAGCTTTTCTGTACAAAGAATGACACAAATGCCAGAAAAAATGGTCAAAGTGTTTTATGTGAAAAGATACATCTTTCAAAATGAAAATAATGGCAAAATTGGTTCAAATGGCGGCCATTTTGAATTTTAAGATGACTGATATTTCTCAAAAAACGTCTGTTAACTGGATATAAGTGTTCTGGTGGATTTTCTGTACAAGGAATGACAAAAATGCCAGAAAAAATGTTTAATCAAAGTGTTTTATGTGAAAAGATACATACAAAATTGCAAAAAATGGCGGCTATTTTGAAAGTCAAAATGGCCGCCAAAGACGCCATTGAAAAAAATGGAACCAACTCAGGTCTTGTTGCCAAGGGTATATAGATGCAAAAAAACATTGGTTCCACTAGTGTAGCAAATTTTGCACTACAATGGCACAACACCATGTACTAAATTGCACAGTTTGGGACCTACGCAGCTGACTGCGCCCACCATTAATGTTCAAGCTTTAATTCTTTCCTTGCTGTGACAAGGTACCTCTTCAGTCTTTTCAGTGATTGGTCAGAAATATGAAGGGCCGCAGATTGTTGTACAACTTCCTGAGCCCCACTAATGAAGGCGTGAGTGTCAACGAAGAAATCGCAAATTTTCACGCGCCTTTTACGGTAAGTTTTTTGTAGGAAATCCATGATTTCAGCAGGAGGGACAGAGCCTCCAGAGACATGCTCCGATGAGAAGTCGGCCTCACCATCACTCAGTGAGGCAACGGAAGAACCTCCATCAGAGTCACAATCGTTGCATTGAGAGTCCATTGCTGAAGCAACGGGCTCATTAACATGACAATCTGAGACTTCAGCACGATCACCCTGCTGACCATGAGCTTGACAAGGCTCAGCTGCCTCAATGGAGGATTCCACAGACAGATCACTAGTTCCAACACACTCACCACTCCCCACAGAGGGAGGGGTGGCACAATCAACACAAGCTTCAGCAGGGGACACACATGGAGGCTCAACCTCACATGGAGGTTTACCCTCAGAACACTGGAGAGACTCAGGTGCTGTCTGGCCAACACATACATTTTCAGCATTTATCACATTACCCTCAGAGTATTCTGAAGGCAGAGGAGGTTGAGGAATTTCCTCAACTGGAGGAAACTGCTGAGGAGGAGGTCGCGCTCCACCATAACCTTCACTAACCACTTGGGCGAAGGTTGGAGGACCGGCCAAGACCTTATTTTCAGGCTCGTTGAGGTCGCTAGAAGGTGAGAGGGTTCTTTTCCTGGTTCTCTGTTTGTCTACAATGGGGTTTGCATCAGCACCACCCATGTTGTTTACATCATCAACAACGATCTCAGTAGAGCCTTGCTGTTCATCACCATTCAGGCTAGTGACTCTATCTGTGGACATTTTCGGGCACGAGACCATATTGACCACACTCAAAACAAACTAGAGACTATGTGGAGACAAAGACCCGATAAGTGTGACCTTCGACTTTGAAGGGCAATACCGCATTTAAAGAGGTTACACCACGCGGTAAGATCATATAAACAAAACGACGAAAGGACATGACGTGTTTTAAACGGTTATTTTTCCTCGTACAGGAACCATTGTAACTGAAGAGACGACAGAACCAAGTTTGTTTAGTTCAGTAACCAGGTCTTTGTTCTTAAGGAACGGAGGAGCGTTAGAGAGAGAAACCCGAACTGCCGGCGTGTCGAGTGGACATACCTGAACAAACACGTCGGGAGCAAAGAAGAGCCCGTGCTCGACTATTTGAGCAACCATTGGTACTGTGGAAACAAAGATTACCACGCGTTTATTCATGCGAGAAGCCGCTTTTACATTATCCAAACCGATTATCTCTCCGACGGCAAGGATTCCGTCGTCGGATTCCGTCGGAGGTCGGAGGTGAGGTGAGGTCTCCGATTCCCGACGGAGGTGAGCAAACTAACCCATGCTTCCGGGTTAGCGCTTCAAGAGACGTGTAACGAGAGCTATCCGCCATCGTTTACACGTTAAAACAAAGGATAAATGTATAAAGGGTTAATGAAGCCGAAAAGCTCCAGTAAACTAACGAAAAATAAAAATATTTACGAAAAAAGAAACGGAAAAAGTATTATGATTTGTAACACGAAGCGAAAAAAACTGAAGAGGGAACCGCCCTAAGGGGGAACCTTTACCGGTTTCACCACGTGTGCTCTCTCACTTTCTCACTCTCAAGGGGGGGGGGGGGGGGGGATGATAACGTGGCAGGGAGACACACAAAAGACGGCACAAAGGTGAGAAGAGGTAAGGGGAGGGTAAAGATACAAACCACGAGCACGGAGCTACAATGCCAAAACACGAGCAGATGCCATGCCACTGCACCCAACGCACCGACAGCCGACAGGTGGCGACAGAGAGAGAGAGGCGCAGAGGGGGAGAGGAGGAAATGAGGAGATGAGGAGGGGAGGAGGAGAGAGAGAGGGAGAGAGGAGAGAGAGAAAGGGGGGGGAGAGGGGAGAGTGAGAGAGGAGAGGAGGGGAGAGAGAGAGAGAGAGAGAGAGAGAGAGCGAGAGAGCGAAGAGAGAGAAGAGAGAAAGAGAAGGGGGGAGAGGGGAGAGTGAGAGAGGAGGAGAGGGGGGGAGGAGAGGGGGAGAGGGGGGGAGGAGAGGGGGGGAGGAGAGGGGGAGAGGGGGGAAGGAGAGGGGGGGAGAGGGGGGGAGGAGAGGGGGAGAGGGGGGGAGAGGGGGGGAGGAGAGGGGGAGAGGGGGGGAGGAGAGGGGGAGAGGGGGGAGGAGAGGGGGGGAGGAGAGGGGGAGAGGGGGAGAGGGGGGAGGAGAGGGGGAGAGGGGGGGAGGAGAGGGGGAGAGGGGGGGAGGAGAGGGGGAGAGGGGGGGAGGAGAGGGGGAGAGGGGGGGAGGAGAGGGGGAGAGGAGAGGAGAGGGGGAGAGGTGGAGAGGGGCAGAGAGGAGGAGAGGGGGAGAGGAGGAAGAGAGGAGGAGAGGAGAGAGGGGGAGAGATGGAGAGGGGGAGAGGAGGAGAGGGGGAGAGGAGAGGAGGAGAGAGGGAGAGAGGAGGAGGAGGAGAGAGAGAGAGAGACAAGGGGGGGAGAGTGAGAGAGGAGGGGAGAGAGTGGGAGGGGAGAGGGAGAGAGAGGAGGGAAGGAGAGAGAGGAGAGGAGATAGTGAGAGAGGAGGGAGAAAGGAGGAGGGAGGGAGAAAGGAGGTGGGGGGCGGTTGGGAAGAGAGGAGGGGAGACCGAGGAGGAGGGAGGAAGAAAGAAAAAAAACATTTAAACTTCACAAGTCAGGCTCCTTGGTCCTCAATTGCTTCATCAGTGACGTTTTCCCTTCACCGTAAGAATAGATGTGGGTCTGTTTGGAGATGATCTTGAAGTGTTTACAGACATTCATAACATACAAGGATATACAATGAATCTAGAGATAGGATGAGGACATTTGGCTCTTTATGACTGTGCTCCATCACACCACGTTAATTCATCGGATTTATCAGTTTATGTACTTTCTTTTACTGGGAGGGATGGGGTAGGGAGAGGTTTTTTGGGGGGGGAGGGAGGGGAGGTGGGCAGGGGGTGGTGGGCTACGGGAGGAGTGGGGGTGGAGTCAGTTGGGTGGAGGAATGGAAATGGTTATTGGGTGAAGATTGGACAATCACCACCGGCACATCTCTAGGTCAATAATAAAATTTAAAAACGTGGTAGGTCAGTGATTGACATCAACTGCGATGAGTATAGCGTATAGCGCCTTCTGGTGGTGGTGTAACAGGGTATTGCAAGTTATGTATTATGGAAATGACTTGCGCGATCTTTCACAGTGCATGTGGTATAATATGGCATCTTACTATAATTCACCAAATGTCCGTCCGTCTGTTCGAAGGTACCATAAAAACGGCTCAACCGATCGAAACGATATTTTGGGTGGGTAATCCTGGGATCTCCAGGAGTAAAATAGGCTATTTAGTTTTCCCAATTACAGCTTTAGTCTCCAGTATTCTCAGGTTTGGACTCCCGCATAACATTCGCGTTCGCATAACGTTCATTGTTCTCATTGTGACGATGTTGTTTTCCCGGGTGCGCGCACAAACGGCTGCACCGATCGCTGCACCGATCGAACTCGGACAACAACAATCTTACATACTTACAATCCCATGAACCTTGAACGAATCCTTGAACTTACAATCCCAAGAGATATGTGGAAAGGACGACCCAAAACCAATATAAACATCATTAAACATCATTCGTATATAAACATCATTAAAAGTAGATAATGACCTTGGCCAACGTTCAAACGACATTTAATCTCAACATGAGAGAATTCCACATAGCTATTTGGACGGTGAATACGCTAACAGATCGCCGTCTCCATCGATCTTGCCAAGGCCGTAACACCTATTGGCTCAAAATCCTTTTAACTGTTGATTTGGAAGTTTTTACAATGAAGGAAACATTAATAATGTTGTTAAAAGTTTATTTTGTGATTAATTGGAGTTATGTTGTTTGGAATGAAAAAAAGAGATATCGAGTTCAAGTGAATGACGACATGCCATGATGGTTTCTACTTTCTGAACGTGAAGTTTGCAGATCGCCATATGCAGATTCGCCACGGTCCCACGTTCGATGTTTCTCTACGTGAACGTACCCATTTGTTCGCGAACGGGTACGTTTTTCATGGAAGTCCTTCACGAACTTGCTGTCCATGTCTGACGTGCGACTGAAGGTGCTACAGGAATGTGGAATTTATTGGTTTCATGCTTTAGCATTCGCCGTTTCTGCATTGCCTGTGAAGAAAAAGAAAGAATTGGGGGAAGGAAGAAGAAAAAGTTCACAGACCTTCACTTTTTTCACATTTTGTTATGTTGCAGCCTTATGCTGAAATCGTTTAAAATTCATTTTTTCCCTCATCAATCTACACTCAATACCCCATAATGACAAAGAGAAAACAGGATTTTAGAAAGTTTTGCAAATTTATTAAAAAGAAAAAACTGAAATATCACATTTACATAAGTATTCAAACCCTTTGCTATGACACTTGAAATTTAGCTTAGGTGCTTTCCATTTCTCTTGATCATCTTTGAGATGTTTCCGCACCTTGATTGGAGTCCACCTGTGGTAAATTCAATTGATTGGACATGATTTTGAAAGGCACACACCTGCCTATATAAGGTCCCACAGTTGGCAATGCATATCAGAGCAAAAACCAAGCCATGAGGTGGAAAGAACTGCCTGCAGAGCTCAGAGACAGGATTGTGTCAAGGCACAGATCTGGGGAAGCCGACAAAAATAATCTGCTGCACTGAAGGTTCCCAAGAGCACAGTGGCCTCCATAATTCTTAAATGGAAGAAGTTTGGAACAACCAGGACTCTTCCTAGAGCTGGCCGCCTGGCCAAACTGAGCAATCGGGGGAGAAGGGCCTTGGTAATAGAGGTGACCAAGAACCCGATGGTCACTCTGGCTGAGCTCCAGAGATCCTGTGTGGAGATGGGAGAAACTTCCAGAAGGACAACCATCACTGCAACACTCCACCGGGCTTTATGGCAGAGTGGCCAGACGGAAACCTCTCTTGAGTGAAAGACACATGAAAGCCCGCTTGGAGTAAAAAAGCACCTAAAGGACTCTCAGACTGTGAGAAACAAGATTCTGTGGGCTTTGCAACGGCTTACCGCAGCACGAAAATGGCATGGCAAGCGTATTATTTAGATGGGTTATAATTGTGGGTGGAGTCAGTCCAGCTGTTCAGACATTGGATGGAAGACACAGCTTGGCCAATTAGATATGCTGGCCTTGCCATGTTATGTGCCACATGACAGCTGTTAACCAATCAGATTGTATGTGAATGAAAAAGATGGAAAAGTGGCCTTTAACGGCTGCAGTGGTGGATGAAAATAACCTGAGGACAATCCCCGGGTCGGATTTGGTCCGTGTGTCAAATGTGGTGGTTGTCGGCCCAGTGGTGTTTGCATAAAACCATGAGCATTGGCAGAGAGACAGACATACACAGACAGGCTAAGAATTCAATTTATTAGATAAATAGACGTCGATTGAAATGATGGGGGTGTGGATGAAGCACAGGCACGATCGGATAGGCCAAATGGACTTACCTGTGTTCAAGTTCCTTTTATTAATTTTTTTATTCCATCCGTCTCCTGTTCACTAATCCTACTCATTTCATCATCCACTCAAACTGATCCCATCATGCCTCTTGTTTCCGTTTTGATATGAAGGTTCAAAATATTTTTTTTCTTTATTTCCATCTCCTGTTTTTGATTTTTGGTCAGCACCTGAGCATGGTACTACATAGAAGGGACCATCAAACAAAACACAACAACAATTTTATTTGATTTGCCAAATGAGTTATCCTGTCTACCCTAAAATACACTGTTCAAAATGTGTATTCTTATTTAGCACAACATCCAGTGCTTCATTTTGTATGAACATGCATCATACAAAACCATCTCGACATCTGGCATCTACCGACACCGGCAATTTAAAGTGGCATGCGTGTCCACCCACTGCCCCCTGGATGGAAATTGCTGTCCGCCATCGTAAGGTTAAATGTGTTGTGGAAGGAAGGTTCATTGGTTTTGTAACGGCCAAGAATCCTGGTCCTGGGCTCTCCATGCATTCACCAGCTGCTGCGAGGCAAGACTGTTTTGAAAAATATATCCTCAACACATTGTGGGTCCAATTGATGCTCCATTAGTTCAGGTACAGGCTTGTTCAGTAAGAGCAAGTTCTTGCTGAAAGGCTGTCATGCTGTTCCCGAAATAGTACCAGTGGTGTTTTGATGCTGGAATAGGATTTGTCTGCTTTAAAATTTTCATCCATGTTGTCGCTCGGCAACATGTGCACATCCTTGGATAGCCAAAATACGTGGCACACTCTCAAATGCTCTTCCACACAGGCTCTGTCGTGGCTGTTTGTATGTGGTTGGCTTATTTACCTAAATTCTGGAAATCTATTGTAATTTCTAAATTGCAGGTTCAATAAAATGCAATCAAAACTAGAAGAGCACTGTGTAGTGCGCATGCCTCTACCAGGCTCAAATGGTTCCGTTTTGTATCCCACTGGTATGCCGGATCTGGATTTGGACCTTAACCAAAATCTAATCAGCTTGTTCTTGTCACCGGTCCAACTCATCCACCAAGTTTTGTCATATTTTTTGAAATATACACAACTTTTTGAAATATTAGGCTATATATCTTTTTGGCCGTGTCATTCAATGGTGAAGAATCACTTTTAAAATTCTAGTATTCGGATCCGAATCCAGATCTTCACCAAAATCTAATCATTTTGTCCTCGTCACAAACGCTAGATCTCTGCCAAGTGAAGAATCACTTAAAAATATGTTTAAAACTCTAGTATCCGGATCAGTATTTGGATCTTCACCAAAATCGAATCGATTTGTCCTTGTCACACACCTAACGTGTCCACCAAGTTTCGTCCGAATCCGTCCACGACCTTTTGAGACATCGTGTTATATATGGATTTTTGTCCTATCACTCCATGGTGAAGAAACACTAAAAACAAGAAGAAGAAGAAGAAAAAGACATAAAATGTCATCGCCCCACCGTGGTTTTAGTAATTTTGTTGTACGGGTTTAAAGGCTGTCAGTCGGCCATATTTGGTCGGATGACAAAAGAAAATCTTCTCCATATGTATACATATTCAGGTATTGTCTTTGTGCCAAGTTTGAAGAAAATCGGTCGATGCATGTACGAGAAATGAATGGGGACACGTTTAAGCAACAAAATGGCCGCCAGTCGGCCATCTTGGATCTGACCTCAAAAAATGACATGCATATGTAACCCATCATTCATTGTCTGTGTGTCAAGTTTGAAAAACATTGGCGAATGCATGTCCGAGAAATGTTTGAGTCGTGTTCAACATTGTTGGTTTTTTTACAACTTAAATGGCCGCCAGTCAGCCTCATTTGATCGCATCGTGAAACAAAATGATGCGCATATGTACACCAACATGTATGGTCTTTGTGCCAAGTATGAACAAAATTGGTCCATATATCTCCGAGATATGGTTGTGGACATAAGGACGGACGGACGAGACCAAATCCATAAGCCCCCTTTTCGGACTAAGTCCAACGGGGGCTAAAAATAACATAAAATGTCATAGCCCCCGTGGTTTTAGTAATTTTGCTGTACGAAGTTAAATGCTACCAGTCTGCCATCTTTGTTCTGATTATAAAACAAACAAGTCAGGAGACCACAATGATTCACGAGCGAGCGGTATTTCACGAGCGAACACGATCATCGATGATTGATGCATCAAATCGGGACCATAATAAGTTATGAGGTTAGTTAGCTACACGATACCGAAAATTCGGTTCGATTCCGACAACTTTGAAAATTTGACCTTTGTGACCTTCAAAGGTCAAAGATTCTGAAATTAGTTGGAAAACTTGTATTTCATGATGTATGTGATAATATAAGATCATGTACGACATTTCACCCTATCAGGAAGCGAACAATGCAATAAAACCATCAAAAATCGACTTTTCTAAATTTCATGACCTTGTGACCTTGACCTTGACCTTGAGGCGAAAATGAAAAATCGAGCTCCGTGGGGCTAGCCTGACACATGACATTGGCCTAACCAAATACCGAAACCCCTGTCAGATTCCACCAAACCCCTCGGAGAAGATGTAGCTTGCCCCCTAAAAAGACATCTTTTTCGGGCGTGGCTCCGCCCACAATGGGCGCAATACGCCCACTCTAGGCAGGACACAACTAGATCATGATATCAACCTCCCACCCAAGTGTCATCAAGATCGGATGATATCATCGGGTAGTTATGCTGTGGACAGACAGACAGACACACACCCATGACGAATATAGTGGTCACTTAATAACTCGTGAACCAACAAGATTGGGCAGAGATTTCAGACCCTCACCAGGATGTGTTTTTAGTGGTTTTTAAGGCTTTTGTGTTAAAACAAATATGGCGGCCGAACCACGTGACTGGACTTCTAGCGAGGGTAAATATTCTGTATATGCGTACTCTCATGTATTGTCTTTGTGCCAAGTTTGAACAAAATCGGACCATGCATGTCCGATAAACTATTTATGAGAGTACATTTTTCTGTTGACAATTTCTCTTTGCTGTGACTTTTATTTTTACATTGACAGTTTACATCTCTTCTCCTCCACCATATTGTATTTTGTTTGTACCTTCAGTTCGATTAATGCACTCGGAGGGCGAGTACTGTCGCGGCATCATTTTGTCTTTCGTTTCGTAATATGTGAATACTCGTATAAAAATCCTTCAAAAATGGTGGGTGGGAGTTGTTTTATTCGAAATATTCAAGGAGACTGGAAGATTTGATGTTTTGCAGCAAGAAAAAGCGTTATTTTAAAAACACATTTGTACAAATGTGATCCTATTGTCTTTATCTTCTGAGACATTTCATTTTGACAGGTGCAGCCTCATGAGCGTGCCAAAGTCTGAAGCCTCGGCCTAGTGTCAGGTGTGCTTATATCTTCTTTATTTATTAGACATCATACGGATGTAAATGAACACTCTTTACTCTCGGCGTGTTGCACATCACGTGCAGCGAATTTCACCTCCCTGTGCCTTGTATTTATTATTATTTTAAAAAACACTTCTCTACACCGCCCTTGCGGCTCGGTTTGCAAGCCACCATCTACATTTCCAATAGAAGAGACATAATTACTTGTCTTTTGGGTTTTTGGGGTCTTATGGATCTTTGGGTCTCTTGGGTATTTTGGTTCCTCGGGATCTTTTGCAGCTTCGGGGTTCTCGGGGTATTTTAGGTCCTCTGGGTCTTTGGTGTATTTTGGGTCTTCGGAGTCTTTTGACCTTAATGAACTCACTGTCATGTTAAAAGATTGGCCTTTAAAACCCCACTCAAATAGTCTTATGAAGGGGGACAGACATCAGGCATCAGCACAAATGCACAAACACACACTGTGTTTCATATGGTAGACGCTTTCGCTTTGGTTTAACGGGGTTTCCCGGCAGGGGTTTGGAGTTTTAACCGTGGTGGTTTAAGAAACAATTAACTCGGAATCCGAGTGTTTTTTCTTCCAGGCTAAATGTTTCAATCCAGTGTCGTTGCTCATAACAACCAATTGAAGTGGTTCGGATAAGCACCTGCCAGCTCACGGCCTTTCTTGCAGGCCTTTTTGACGTCATAACATCACAATGAATTTGGATATTTACCAGGTCGTAATTAGGTTATTTAAGCATCAGCCATTTGTTCTTATTCTCATGCCTCCCTGCGGGGTGGCGACCATTGTACCGACGACCGCCCTGAAACATTTCCAAAGCTGAGAATGTAGTCCTGGACTCCTGAATGATAGGTCGCCACTAGATCACAAGGTGATCACAGGGTGCTTGCCGAAGCTGGACTCAGTCACCACAGGCTTGCTCGGGTAAAGCTTTGTTGAGCTGCCAGTCCAGAGAACAATGGTTCGCCCATTACATTAAATAAAACCTCCATAATGTAATTTCTTGATTCCATGAAGAGACAAACGTGATGGACTTGGGTGTTGTCGCATCCAAATCTTTCAGAGACATTCGAATCCACACATGGGTTTCCTTATTCCTGCATCGGTTTCTCCAGGATCTTATATAAAGTGTCACCACACAGTATTTCTGCCACATTGAAGAACCGACAATTCCAAAATGACAATGTTCTTGATTCAACTTAACTTTTAAGTATCGGTGCTGTATAAGGAGGCCATTTTGTCCATCATGCCCGTTAGCTAGGTGGACAACGCAAAAGAAACCGTTCATTTTAGGATACACGCATGAAAGTTGTAGGTTAGGCTCTTATATAGATACTCTTTAAATCCAGTCCATTAGCCAACTCGAATATTCAAGATTTAGTTTTCTTTTTGAGAGATGCCTCAGGATCTTTGACGTCCACAACTTAAACAGACGCGATTGTAGATGCCTTATTTTGTTGTATACCCAGTCGAGGCTCATGGAAGAGCTAGTATGAGTACACTAATGGATCAGGACAAAATAAACTAGAACCCCACTCGGTAGAGCGCATACCTCCGCCAGGCTTAACAGTTTACGTTTTGTATCCCATTGAAAGGCCGGAAAGGCCATTGAAAGGCCTGGACCAAAAGCGAATCCGGCTTGTTCTTGTCGCCTAACCAACTAATCCACCACGTTTCATCCGAATCCGTCCACAACTGTATGTGCCCTGCAGAAACGTGTATGCCCAGAAGGGAGGGACAAGGCACGGAAAGAGCAGAGGGTGCAAGACCAGAGAGGAGGTGGTAGAAGACAGAGATCACCAACCTGTTTCTGATGACGAAGTGATAGGCCCATAGACTCAGCTTCATCATGGGAGTTTCCATTGATTGGTTGCCACGGAATCAAGCTGAGCAGGATTTGAGGCAGGGGAGCTAGTCCAGAGGGGAGGGCAGTTCTCCATTAAACTGTGGATGAAAGCCTTATAGGTGGATAGGACTTCAGGTGTGCCAAGGAAAGACTATGTACAACGCAGGATGCTGAGTCACCGGCTGGCTTTGGAGGCCAACTTTGAAATACGGTTTGCCCAAGAAAGATCATCGCTGATAGTGAGACCCAGAGGATTGCATGACCGAATAATGAGAGTGTGAGATTTGTCAGGATTTAAAGATGTATTCCAAATGTTTGACGAGCTTGTGATTTTGTCAAGGCCTGAATAGATGGAAGAGGCATGTCACAGCAGAAGGTGGAGTTGTCAGCAAATAGATAAGGGGATTTTCCAGAGATATAGATAGATAATTGAAGAAGATAAGGAATAGGACTAGGCCTAGAACGCTGCCTTAGGGCACTCCAGCCTTGACAGGGAGAGGAGATGAAAGGATTCCTTTGAGTAACAAAGGTTGGCTCCGAGAATGGAGGAAGTCAGCTAGCCATGTGTGGAGTTGGCCTTGGATGCCATAGGCAGAGAGTTTGGAGAGTAAGGCAGGATGCCAGGAGATGAAAGGATTCCTTTGAGTAACAAAGGTTGGCTCCGAGAATGGAGGAAGTCAGCTAGCCATGTGTGGAGTTGGCCTTGGATGCCATAGGCAGAGAGTTTGGAGAGTAAGGCAGGATGCCAGACTGTATCCAAAAGCACACGATATGTCCAGAGAGACAGCCCTGATCTGACATTGGGGGCCTCTGTCCATTGTTGGGTGAGTAGAAGCAGCATGTCCAAGATGGAGTGATCTGGTATGAAACCAAATTGGTGATCTAAAATGAGGATATTGGCGATAAGAAAGGA
Source organism: Myxine glutinosa (assembly GCF_964187855.1). NCBI lineage: Eukaryota > Metazoa > Chordata > Myxini > Myxiniformes > Myxinidae > Myxine > Myxine glutinosa. The sequence goes on from NC_136268.1 coordinate 34,084,003, forward strand.
TTTCATATCAACTGCGATGATGGATTCCATAACCTTGCTGATAATTGGAAGTAAGCTGATCGGTCCATAGTGATAGGTCCATAGCTGTTGCCGTCCTCCAATCCAGTTGCAGAGTGAGAGATGAGGTTCGAAAGAACCTTCTCAGGTGCAAAAGCCACACAGTCCAGGAGCAGTTGGGTATGACAGGAAAGAGTGAGGGGATGGGCGCACAATATTTGGAAGCAAACACAGAATTGTTCTCACGAGTGGAGATAGCTGTGGTGCCATTTGAAGAGGGGGGAGGGATGGAAGGGGAGCATACTCCAAACACAGATTTAACAAGTCATCACCGGGTTGTAGAGGAAGGAGGCAAGTTTGAAAGTTCATTATTGAGGTTGGACAGATGCTGTTTTCTGGCTCTCCTGAGAGTGGACACACACTCGTTGCAGACTTTTTGGAATGCACCAAGATTTCCTTCAGTCGGTTAGTCATCACCAAGTCCATGAGGGAGGATTTGCCATTGGGAGACATCCAGGTGGAAAAGTTCACAGATTGAGTCAGTCCCATGTAACCACAGAAGTTCTTTGCTGAAGTGGCATGGCTGGTGAGAGAGCAACACCCAGCCAATTTGCATGGTGTCAATTGAAATCGCCCCATATGAGGAGGACAGAGTTGGGATGAGTGGTTAAAAGTTTGTCCATTTTGGTTGAGAGAGATATAAATGGAGTTGTCTCTGCTAGAAAGACGGTACAACACAGATGAACAAGAGGTGGGGCAGAGGGTAAGTCACAGCCAGGGGTACTCCTGGGGGATGGGAGGTGTATGATCAGTACAAGGGCAGCGAGAAATTGAGTTATTGATGTAATGTACAACTCTGCTGCCAGGGCGTGGTTCAGGCCTATCAAATCCGAGGAGACAATAACCAGGGAGAGACACTAAGGAGTCAGGGACATCCTGTGGGAGGAAGGATTTCATTAAACAGAAGATGTCTAGCTATCAGCAGCAGCCTGGATTGAGAGATCTGTCAGGTTAGAGTGGAGACCTCGGATGTTTGATGTCCACAAAGTTAGAGATAGGTGGAGGATGGAGAGGCGTTGGGAGAGTGATGCATGGTATACTCCGAAATGCAGCACCTTCTACCGTTCTGGCAATAAAACGTCAGTTTTAGTCGGATTCAAATTCACGTGAGAACAAATCCAGAATTGGACAGCTCAAAGGAGAACATGTTACCAACAGAGCCATCTTCAGCCTTCCATGGAGGTCACCCTTCAAAGTACGAAGGTGGCTCAACTCAACTGCCTCGAGCTCGAGTAATAAGCAGAGCATTGCTGTGAGCTATCTCATGGGAGAGCTATCTTGCAAGCCTCTTATTACAGTCAACCATTGTCATGTTTTGTGGAACTTTAGATGTTCATTAGAGGTGGTAGTGCAACTTCATCGATTCACTGGTACTTTCAGTGGCTTTCACTGCTCCTCGCTCTTCAAAACATCAGCTGCACTTCACTCCCCACAGGGGGTTCACACACTCCTATTGGCTTACAGTTGTTTAATTCAATTGTTCAATTTGCAGCCAACTGACACGAGTCCTCAGAACTAGTTATCCTGTCCCTTGCGCAGTAGGAGACAGGATTTGTAATTATCTTTGCAAATGAAGGTGGATGGAGGTTATGTTTTCACACCTGTCTGTTTGTTTGTCTGTGAACAAGATATCTCAAAAAGTTGTGGACGGATTCGGACAAAATTTGGCGGAGAGGTTGGGCATGTGACAAGGACGAAATGATTAGATTTTGGTGAAGATCTGGATCCGGATCCAGCTACTAGAATTTTTAAAGTGATTCTTCACCATTGGGAGGCAGGCCTAAAACCGATACATAGCAGCATATCTCAAAAAGTTATGGGCGGATTTGGACCAAACGTGGTGGACCAGTTGGGTGTTTGACATGGACAAATTGATTTGGTTTTGGTGAAGATCTGAATATGGATTCGGACACAAGAATTTTTTAATTTCAAAGTGATTCTTCACCATTGAGAGATCGGGTGAAAAGCGATATATAAGATATTGTTACGTTTGTGGGGGGTAGGCAATGGAATACCTTAGTCCAGGTAGAAGTGTATAGATTACCATGCTCCGTATGTCACAATGAAGAAGAAGAAACCCCCATGTACCATAAGTAGGGAAGCCATTAGACCGGATGTTGCGTAAGAGTGCATCTTTGTGCCCATGATGAGGGGTGGGGTTATGTTAATTAGTTAGAGATTAAGGGTAAATCCCCTGTATGTAAATTGCCTCTGTGATTTCCCCTCTGTTCCTTATGACACACACACATAGCCAAGCCAAGCAATCATGCATTAAAACAGTAAATAAAAACCAACCAGAACAGGACATTCAACAATAACGTTGGTGCCACCACCTGCCACATCACAACATCAAGCAGGCAGGTCCGTGAGGCCACGCCCCGAAGAGCAGTGATTGGTCCGGTATTGTCGAGCGATGAGAGGGACCCGCTGATAGGAGCACGCACGCGGATTGTCGGATGATGTCAGAGCCTTGAGAATAAAAGAAGGGTGTCCCCGACATTTTCTCCTCTTGCGTGGGTAGTCATTACGAGCAGACACAGTTTATATGCTCTTGCGCAAGGGACATTGAAAAGGAACAGTCGCATATTACCCTCTTGCGTTGGGACATTGGTGCCGTGCAGTCACAGTTATCCTCTTGGGTCCTGGCTTTGGTGAAGAGCGGCCGCGTGTGCATCTCTCTCGGCATCTGGATTTCATCACGAACAGTCGTGTCCCGGCATTTTGTCTCGTGGTCCCTGGCTTTCATCTGTTCGAGCGATCGCTTTGTCCTATCCTTGGCTCGTTTATGCTGACTGGGCAGCGTCTGGGTGATGTGTGGAGCAGACGGCGAGTGGACGGGCACGGCCTGCTCGCTTCGCGCTTGACGGCCAGAGGAGCGAACTGCGTGCCAAGGCCTGTCCCCGCGAACAGACTTCGCATCAGAGCGTGCGTTTCCCGTGTCAGGACGCGGGACCTTCGACGGCCCCGGATGGTCACGGATGCCAGGCGGAGTGGAGGCAAATGCACCTCACAAGCACTACGCATTATTTTCACCTTTATTTTTCCCCTTGTGTTGTATACGAGTCTGTATGGAGGGTCCCTTGATTAGGAATTTTAGTTTACTGTGCATTTGAGATCTCGCGAGATCACGGCGAGGTCACGTCTTTTCGAAGCTGCTCCATGCGCTCACGCTTTCGAAGCTAAGTGATATTTCTCAATTGTGTTTTTGTCGAGACTGTATCTATCTTTCGGTGTATGTACCTATAGCGTATCTTTTGGAAAATTTTCGGTGCTAATTTTTCGTACATGTATACACAATCGTCGGTTAATGGTATCGAGTATTCTGCGCCTAGTACTCGTAGGCTTAGACTACCGTACCGTCACAGACCTTGTGGTTTGTTTTTCTCTCAGCGATTCGTCGAATGCGCTGAAATTATTTTCATTCTCTGTTTCGTACCAGTCGTTCACCCCGTACCTCCTTGTTTAATATCTGTACTCACAAAAAAAAAAAAAAAAACCCCAAAAAAATATTTCCTTCCCAGGTCTTATTCGTTTATTTGTTGTTCTTTTTGTTCGTTCGTTCTTCGTTCGCGATCACGCGGTTAGAAATGTATAATCTCTCCCCTGAACAACTATTTTCTCTCATATATTATAACACCCTTTTCTTCTTTTCCTACAAAAGGATGCTTTCGTCTTGCTCACCAAATCTATTCATTCCAAAAAATATATATAATACCATCTCTTACAGTTCCTCCTTTCTACATTCCCTAAACTATCCAGAACTCCACCCCTCCTCCAGTGTCCTCAAACGTATTTTTGACTCGAAGGTCTCAAACTCATTTTGCAAAAAATGTTCGTTTCCCATGAATCGTACACTTTTCAAAATCCAATCTCACCCCTCCCCTCCAAATCCTCCCCATCACCCATCCCTTTCAAATCTCCCCCCTTGCCCCTTCCCTCCCCTCCCTCCTAAACTCCTCCCACACCCCTCCCCTCTGAGACTCTCCCTCGCTCCTCCCCTCCTAGACTCCCCTCTCACCCCTCCTCCTCAAAGCATCCTCCCTGCTTCTTCCTCCTTCCAACTTTCACCTTCATCTCCCCAAACCTTCTGCCTTGCTCTTCCCCCTCCTCAAATAACACCTCACTGTGCCTCACCCAATCTCCATCAAACCTTTTGTCCGCCCCATTCTTCCCTTTCTCCAAGCTATTCTGAAATCTCTGACACACCTTCAACAGCTCTCCCTACCTCTTCCTCCTCTTCCACATCTTACCCTACCCCTCCCCCCCCCCCCTGTTCTGGACCCGATGCTCCCCCTTCCTCTTCATTAACGGTATGGACCTCAAACATCCGGGGCCTTCGCTCAAACTTGACTGACCTCTCCATACAGGTTGCTTCTGACAAACCAGATGTGATCTGCTTAACAGAAACTTTCCTCCTTCATGATGTCTCTGATGCCTTGGTATCTCTCCCAGGTTACTCCCTCCTCCGGTATGATAGACCTGAGCCTCGTCCTGGAGGTGGGGTTGCTATCTTTATAAAAAACTCTGTTCCTCACTCGCCCTCCACTGCCCTCTCTCCACCTCACCCCCAGGAATACCTTTGGCTACGGCTTCCCCTTCGCTCCCACCTTTTGTTCATATGTGTGTTGTACCGTCCACCAATCAGCGATGACTCCATCTACATCTCACTGTCTGATAATATGGACCAACTTCTATCTACCCATCCCAACTCTCTCTTCCTCATATGTGGTGATTTCAATTGTCACCATGCCAGTTGGCTGGGTGTGGGTACCTCTCTCACCAGCCATGGCTCTTCAGCAAAGGACTTCTGCGACTCACTGGGACTGACACAATCTGTCAATTTCCCGACCCGGATCTCAGTCAACGGAGCATCTTCTCTTCTGGATTTGGTTATGACAAACTTCCCTGAAAATGTCTGCTGCTCTTCTTCTGCTCCAATCGGCTCATCTGATCATGTGCTTGTCAAAGTGGACATCTCTCTGACCATTCTCAGAGAGCCTCCTCAGCGTCGACGAGTCTGGCATTTCACTCAGGCCAACTGGCATGGTCTTCAAGCAGCCATCAATCATCTGGACTGGTCTCCCATCTCTACTGCCTCTGACATCAACTCATCCTGGAAATTCTTTCAAAGTAAATTGCTCTCTCTCATGCACAGATTTATACCATCTCGTCTTCAGTTGTCATACCCTTCCTCCCGTCCATGGTACACGGAATCTTGTGGTGAGGCTGTTGCCCTGAAACAACTTGCTTTCGTCTCCTGGAAAGCAAATCCAACGGAAGGAAATCTCATTTCCTTTCACAAAGCCCGAAACAAGTGTGTGTCCACCCTCAGGAGAGCCAGGAAACAATATCTCACCATTCTCAAGACCGAACTCTCTTATCTGTCTCCCTCTTCCAAATCCTGGTGGCGTCTGGTCAAATCTGTTTCTGGTGTTTGTTCCCCCTCCATCCCCTCCCTCACCTCAAACGGCTTAACGGCTGACTCCGCACGTGAAAAAGCTGAATGCCTCAACTCTGTGTTTGCCTCTAAATCTTGTGTCCCAAACCCATCCCTCTCTGTACCCACCGTACCCAGTCGTACCCAGCTGCTCCTGGACTCTGTGTCCTTTCCTCCTGACAAGGTGGAAAAGTTTCTGTCAACCCTCGACTCTGATTCTGCAACTGGTCCTGACGGCATCAGCCCACGGGTCCTAAAATCATGTTCTTCTGCTCTTTCACTCCCTCTTTCTGTTCTCTTCACCCTCTCTTTTGCTCAAGGTCATCTGCCATCTGCTTGGAAATCAGCCAACATCACCGCTTTGCACAAAAAAGGTGCAAAAACAGATCCCAGCAACTACAGACCAATCAGCATTCTCCCAATTATCAGCAAAGTCATGGAATCCATCATTGCTTCAGATATTAAATCTTTCCTCTTCTCCAATGGCTTGATCTCTGATCATCAATTTGGTTTCAGACCTGGTCACTCTACTCTGGACATGCTGCTTCTGCTTTCTCAACAATGGATGGAGGTCCTCAACGCCAAACAGGAAATTAGAGCTGTCTCCCTTGACATTTCACGTGCCTTCGATACGGTCTGGCACCCTGCTCTGCTCTCCAAACTCTCCTCCTTTGGTATCCATGGAAATCTCCACGCATGGCTGGCGGACTTCCTCTCTGGTCGTAGTCAACGTGTGGCCCTAAATGGGTTTCTCTCATCTCCTCTTCCTGTTCAGGCTGGAGTTCCCCAAGGTAGTGTTCTGGGCCCTGTGCTTTTTCTGGTCTTCATCAATGATCTCTCTGACTCTCTTGAAAATCCTCTCTATCTCTTTGCTGACGACTCTACTCTCTGTCGCTCCATTCCTCATCCCTCAGATCGGCAGTCTGCAGCCTCCTCACTCTCTGCAGACCTGGACAAAATCACAGACTGGTCAAACAAGTGGAACATGTCTTTCAATCCTGACAAATCTCACACTCTTACAATGTCTCTCCGAAAGGACCGACTGGACAACCCTCCCATCTACTTTCTCAACAATCCTCTCCAAGAAGTTCTGTCGCTCAAGCTTTTGGGTCTCACTATCTGCCATGATCTTTCTTGGGAAAACCACATTTCCAAGCTGGCCTCCAAAGCCATTCGCCGACTGGGCATCTTCCGTCGTGCGAAGTCCTTCCTTGGCACACCTGAGCTCCTCACCACATACAAGGCTTTCATCCGCAGCTCAATGGAATACTGTTCCCCCCTCTGGGCTGGTGCTCCTGCCTCACACCTTGCTCGGCTTCACGCTGTTGAGGCCAAAGCTTTCAGAATCATTGGAATCTCCTGCGATGTAGTCAACGCCGAGGGCCTTTCACTCACTCACCGCAGGCAGGTTGGTGGTCTTTCTGTCTTCTACCGACTCCTCTCCGGCCTTGCTCCCCCAGCTCTCTCTGTGCTCTGTCCCCCCAATATTCCTTCAGGTCGCACAAGATCTGCCTGCAACCCTCTTATGGTTAAACTGCCAAAGTCTAGGCTCTCTGCTCACCTTCACTCTTTCATTCCCCTTTTCTCCCGCCTCTGGAACAAACTCCCCCACTCCCTTCAATCCCACTCCTCCCTCCAGGTCTTTAAAACAGCTGTTCACCACCATCTCTTATCGTCCCCCATCGAAAACCTTGATCTTTTCTACCCCCAGTAATTCACCCCAGAGTCCTTGCAGTGTTCATATGTTTTAATCCTCTCCCACCTCCCCCCCAAGTCCTCCCGATGTCCCTGCTCTCAAATGTTGTGTTTGTGTCCTTCCCCCTCTTCCCCCTCTCTTTTGTGTCCTTCCCCCTCTCTCCCCATCTTGTCTGCCGCTCCCCTTGTTTTTTTTGTTTTGTGTGTCGGTTTGTCTTTTTGTGTGATTAATGTTAGCTCTTTCACGAGCCTCGATCTTGTATCCAAAAAAAATATAAAAAAATAAAAAAATTCTTTTGTTACCGGCATTTCTTTCAATAAAGCCGGTATTTGTACATTTTAATTCCGTGTCAGTTTGCATTGATTAACAGGGTCGAAGACGTCCAGTGGGGTCTGTGAAGGTAAGAGCTTCGTTATCCCTCTGCCCTCCCCAGCGTGTATAAAGAAGGAACGCCATCATTGACTGAACGCCTCGGAGTGTAAAGCTCACTCGGCTATCCGTCCACCCCAGGGGTGTTCACCCCCGGGAACGCGACAATATTTTAAAACGTTATGGAAGAGTTATGAATAAACTTGTTGGAAGAGCTGGTTTGGCAACAAGAACAAGCAGATTAGATTTTGGTTCAGGTCCGAATCCAGATTTAGACTTTTGGTGGGATACAAACAAACTGTTCAGCCTGGCAGAGGTATGCTCTCTACCGAGTGCCATTCTCGTTACTTCTGTGTCTGTGTGTGTGTGTCTGTGTGTTTGTGTCTGTGCAGACCGTAACGTTTTACCATTTGAGCGATTGTCATCAAATTTTTACCAAAGCTTTATTATGATAATACGGAGAAAGCAAATTAATAGCTTTGTCAAAAGGTCAAAGGTCAGTGTCACATAAAATAATCAATTTTCATCCAATTGACCTGAAATTTCAATTTACCAGTTGTTTTGTCATCAAAGTTTCGCCAAAGCCAAAGCTAATATGGAGAAGACAACTTAATAATTTTGTCAAAAGGTCAAAAGGTTAAAGGTCAGCATCACCTAAAATCATAAATTTTCATCCAATTTTTGAAATTTTGAAAGACCTGAAATTTCAATTTACCATTTGAGTTTTGTCATTCAATTTTCAGCAAAGCTTTATTATGAGAATATGGAGAAGGCAAATTAATAATTTGGTCAAAAGGTCAAAGTCACATAAAATCATCAATTTTCATCCGATTGACCTGAAATTTTAAGAATTTTCATATTGGTTCACTGAATTGGTTCACTAATCAAAAAGCAGGAGTTCATTGTTTTTTTTTTTTTAGATGAAAAGGTCAAATGTCAAGTTTGCATAAAATGGTCACTTTTCATTTTGTATTTTTTAAAAAGTTTTCGTTATTTTGAGCATACGGAAGAATAAGATGGCGTCTGAATACAAACGGACACGCGGACAGGCTTTACATTTTCAGATGCTTTCTAGTATTCAATAATTGTATTCCAAGGTATCCTTCACACAAACAGGCCTTTTGACTCACACCATGGCCATATAAACCCTGTTAATATGTAAAAAGTTGGTTAAGTCAATTCGGTAAAAACAGGACCCTAGATGTAAAATTAACGCGTTAAGGAGAAACACAATTGAGTAAATAGGATGGTGATGTTGCACAGGTGTGATGGGATTACTTAGCAATCCCCATGTCCCAGTTTATATTACCTGTACTGCATATTATATAAAATACACCTTTTTATGCCATTGTGTGTTTGCTTTGGTTTGTTCTGCAGGCTGTGTTTAAGGATCAATCACAATGGTTCCTTCCTGGTTCATCACCTCAAGGAATGACCTGGGGACCCGAGCAACCACCACCCAAACAGCTGTGTGGCTCGAACGGTATGGCCTTTTCAGATTGCATAAACACCACTTGAGCTAACATGGCCTCTAATGGGAAATTATTCAAAAAAAGGTCGGGTAATACCTTCCCTGAGCCTGTGTCCACTAAAGCTTTTTGTTGGAGTCATATGCGATGAATCCTTTTAGAGTCGTTGTCATGAGATGAACGTTCAGCGAATCAATGTGGAATTTCATTTTGAACCATCATGTCATGGGTCATGCCGGAAGTTGAAATTCAAACCCAATCCCCCAAATTTTCCAATTAGCAGTTACAAGCAATGGGCAGTCCCATTCCCAATCTAATGGGTTTACTAACTGTGGAAAATTATCCGCTTTGTTGAGTGTGATCTAATAAGGTATCATTTGGTGTTAGTTCGTTTTTTTTATAGCAAAGGGTGATGAATCATGTGTGGTGCCTCTGGATTGTTTAAAAATGGTTAATCTGCTAAATCGCCATTGTTCCTGTTTCAGCGATCGATTACCTCCTAGGTGTTGAAACATCTGTGAGTGTACAAAACAAAATCTAAACAGGATGGGAGGAGCCATTGCAAAGTTTGACACCGGCAACTGATTAACAGGGTCGCAAGGCCTTCTTGGACATTAATTTGGATAACTTGGGGAAATCCTTGGAAAGTTTGATACAGGTAAATGTAGTCAGACACATGTCCTATTTCGACATTCTAGTCAGGTTCACTATGTTTTTTCGTTCAAAATCATGGTAGATTAGCAAACCTATACATTTTTGGAAACGTTATTACATGGAAAATCTGAAAATCAATGTTTACATTTGCCAATTCCGACCAATTCGATTCGACCAATTCGACCAATCGATCAATTCCATTCGACCAATTCGACCATTCGACCAATCGCTTCGATCGACCAATTCGATCGATTCGATTCGATTCATCGAATTCGATTCGATCGACCATTCGACCAATTCGATTTGCCAATCAATTTGACCGACCTTTGCTTGTGTGGAACGGACTGTGAAAACGATGCGGACTATATTGTCGGATACGACACACAGGACAGTGATGACGAACTCTAAATGGCATATTCTGTAATCGTGTATGTTTGATGCCATTGACTGCCTGTGTAGATGTGAAGTTATACTGACTGCATGTGTATATATGATTTTGCTGACTGCCTGTGTATGTTTGGTGATATGAATTATTGTGACACATTTTGATGTTATTAACTGCCTGTACAAAATGATAACATGTATTTGATTATGCAACTTATCGCGAATATAAAGACAGTATTTTGCAATTCAAAACCTTTGATTCGTGTCTTACCATTCCCCATAGCACTAATTTGATACTTTCATTGGATTCCTTGTCCCTGAAAATATAGGTTTGGTATATATTTTAAAGTTTTTAGGGTAATTAGAGGCAGAAATAGAACAAAATATGTATTTTACAGTGGCCATTTTGAAAATCCAAAATGGCCGCCATACAGGTATCTCTCCAAATGTAAACATTGATTTTTAGTTTCCTTATGCTATAACCTTTCCAAAAATGTATAGGTTTGCTAATCTACCATGATTTTGAACGAAATATATTTTATTGACATAGTGAACCTGACTATTCATTTGGATAACTTGGGGCAATCCATGGAGGATAAGGAAGAAAGTGAACATTGACGAAATGCAGTTTGGATTCATGCCAGGCAGAGGAATGACAGACGCGCTTTTTATTGTGAGGCAGTTGCAGGAGAAGTACATGGAGAAGAGGAAGAAGTTGTTTCTTGGGTTTGTTGATCTGGAGAAAGCATTCGATAGGGTTCCACGCAAAGTATTGACATGGGCAATGAGGAAGTTAGGAGTGGAGGAATGGTTGATCAGAGTAGTGATGGCAATGTACAAAAGAGCGCGCACAGCTGTAAGGACGAAGGACGGGAACAGTGGTGAGTTTGAGGTGAAGGTGGGAGTGCATCAGGGGTCGGCACTAAGTCCACTACTATTTGTAGCTGTGATGGAGGTGCTGGCTCAGAACGTAAAGGAGGGTTTACCATGGGAGTTGTTCTATGCAGATGATCTGGTGTTGATTGCGGAAAGTATGGATAGACTGAAGGAAAAGATGAACAAGTGGAAGGAATGTATGGAGACAAAAGGTCTGAAGGTGAATATCGGAAAGACGAAGGTGATGGCAAGTGGTAAAGCATGTGGTGAGGTGGAAAGAACTGGGAAGTGGCCCTGTGCTGTGTGCAGGAAGGGTGTCGGAGTGAACTCCATTCAATGCACAATGTGCGCTGAGTGGGTTCATCAAAAATGTAGTGGTTTGAGGGGGTCATTAACCAGTGTGGCAGTTACATTCAAATGTAAGGTGTGCACAGAGGGAGCTGCAGATGGAGGAAATCTTGAGATGGATCTTGGAGACGGCGTGAAGCTGGAAGGTGTGAAAACATTTTGCTACCTCGGAGACATGCTGAATGGAGAAGGTGGATCAGACTCGGCAACGGTTGCTACAGTGAGATGTGCATGGAAGAAGTTTCGGGAACTGAGTGGAGTGCTGATGAGAAGGGGAGTGTCGTTGAAGCTGAAGGGAAAGGTGTATGCTGCATGTGTGAGAAGTGTTGTGATTTATGGGAGCGAGACATGGGTAATGAACTTAAAGCAGTAACGAAGGCTGGAAAAGGTGGAAATGCGAATGGTTCGGTGGATGTGTGGAGTATCGTTGAGAGAGAGGAAGACAAATGATGAATTGCGAAAGATGATGGGAATAGAGCCTGTGATGGATGCTGTGAAGAGGAACAGGTTGAGATGGTTTGGTCATGTGTTGACGAAGGATGAAAGTGACTGGTTGAGAAGAGTGATGGAAATGAATGTAGAAGGAAGTAGAGGACGGGGAAGACCGACAAAGACTTGGCTAAAGATGGTGGAAGAAGAAATGCGGGCAAGGGGGTTAACAAGGGGAGATGCAGAAAATAGGGCAAAATGGAGAAGATTGTCATGGGGCCCGCAAGGCCCCCGCTGTCAAGGGCACCCCAATGACACACGTAAAGTATATAATAGGCCGCTCTAGCAGGGAAAATGGCCTTAAAATGCCTGTTGTGTTGTTGTTGGAGCAATCCATGCAAAGTTTGATACAGACAACTAAGGTCAGACACATGTCCTATTTCGACATTCATTTGTACAACTTGGGGCAATCCAAGGAAAGTTTGATACCGGCAACTGAAGTCAGACACATGTCCTATTTCGACATTCATTTGTATACTTTGGAGAAATCCATGCAAAGTTTGATATAGACAACTAAGGTCAGACACAAGTCCTATTTCGACATTCATTTGTATACTTTGGAGAAATCCATGCAAAGTTTGATATAGACAACTAAGGTCAGACACAAGTCCTATTTCGACATTCATTTGTATAACTTGGGGAAATGCATGCAAACTTTGATACAGACAACTAAGGTCAGACACATGTCCTATTTAGACATTAATTTGTATAACTTGGGGAAATGCATGGAAAGTTTGATACAGACAACTAAGGTCAGACACATGTCCTATTTAGACATTAATTTGTATAACTTGGGGAAATGCATGGAAAGTTTGATACAGACAACTAAGGTCAGACACATGTCCTATTTAGACATCCATTTGTATAACTTGGGGCAATCCATGGAAAGTTTGATACAGACAACTAAGGTCAGACATGTCCTATTTCGACAATAATTTGTATAACTTGGGGAAATGCATGGAAAAAGTGTTTGAAATTTTTATCTTCCATAATTATCCTTTCAACTCTCAACTTCCTTTCTCTCTTCTCATTCACAATACTCCTACCTTACTTTCTCTCACTGGATATTCTTAATTTGATTGATGACGATGATGATGCAATGTACCGTACTCTTTGGTGCTACCGCGGCAAGGGATGGCCTGGGTAGTTTGCCATTACCTTCCCAGCAGTCAATGAGGGCAGGAATTTGTTGAGGGTGTGATAACTTGCCTGCTATTGGTGAAGGACACCATGGAATCTTTAACGTCCAAAAGATAATTGAAGCAGAAGGGACGCCAAGTTTAACGTTCATCCGAGGGACGGCACATACACATCGTTGAATCACCCTGTCTGTGAAACACCAGAATGGCAATTTATAGCTGGGTCGAGATTCGAACCGAGGCTAGATAGATTTCAGAGGAGTGTGTGTATCTCTTGGATATCCTGCTAGACCACTAATATACATCTATCTGACGAAAATCATTGCCTTCTCTTTTTATTTTTCATTTATAGTTCTTAATACTAACCTTAATACTAACTTAATACTAATATTAACCAAATGAGTGTTCACTGAAACTACATTATATTCTTATACAGAAATGCAACATGTAAAAAGAGAAGGAAATTTTTCATTAACTAGAACAATGCGACTTGTGTAGCCAATATGCCTCCGCAAAATCCCACAATGGGTAGATGCCCTCATTCATTGTCCTAAAAATAAAGAAGTTTGATTTAAATCCCTTCAGCTGTTTTCAAGTATCACATTTTCACCAGCCATGATAGGTTTCACATCGATCGGTGAAGCAGTTTCAGAGAAGGGAATTCTTCAAATATCGGCTTTCATTCTTGGAATTCTTCAAATATCGGCTTTCAGGCTAATAAGGCTGCCACACCACGTGACATATGACTTTTTAAAATGTACCCTCTACATATTGTTACAGACGTGGCTTGGATGTTATTTACCGAGCGGTTTTGGTATGACCACGTCTGCACAAGTTACCCGATTATACCCGAACGTCGACTAATCGCGCTGCGCTAGGTCAATAAAGGCAATAAAGGAAAAGGACACACGGCTGGGTTTCAAATGACACGACACCCAGGGTTCAGTTCTCAAGACCTCCGGAGGAGATTATATTCGTTCGGAAGGTCAGATTACAGGGACGAGAGGTACAACATAGAAAGACAAGCACTTAGACACAATCTTATATTATTCCCAACAGACGACAGATAAACGGGACAAAAGGCTGACTCACACGGGGTTTGATGGCTAGGAAAGCGGGTATCGATGGCTCAAGGTGCACTCTTGGCTCAAGGACAGGGTCGACCCGGTCCGGTCTAGAGATGCGGGGAGGTCGCAGCGCTCGGATGGCGTCTTGTCTGCTCAAGCTGGGGGCGCATCTGACGTCACATCCGGCGCGGGGCCGCGTATATCCGGCGGGGAGTGACACGCCCTCGGCTCGTTAGCTCCGCCTCGTGGAATCGGCACGTTGCTTCTCATTGGGTGCGTGCGGGGGGGTTACCGGCTCCGCCCTTGACGAGGAGCTGACAAGGAGCCCCTTTGTGGTAACCCCGTGGAGCGCATGGTCTGGAGCGCGTTGTCTGGAGCGCATTGTCGATGGCGGCTAACCGAGCCGGTGGGAGGACGCACACTCCCCCCCGCGCAGCGCCGTGCCCCTCTGTTGTTGTAGACGGGGAAGAAGATGGGAGGAGGTATGGGAAAGGTCCTAAACTCACTACTGGTGCCATATAATCACATTCTGGTGCAACGAAGAGTCATAATTAATGGAAACGAGGCCTTAACTGACATAGACTAAGAATAACTAGCAAGATGTCCGAAAGTTGTCTACGTGTGGTGCGGTGGACCTGGGCACGACATTTAATGGGGGAATAAGGGGAAGGTCGGCTCTACTGATTGTTGTTTACAGACAATGGGACTAGGGAATGGGGGATTGGGGATAGTTGGGGAGTATTGGGGAAATAGGGGAATATTTACAAGCGGATATGGAGGCCAAATTCCATATTCGCAACAATATGTATTGGTAGGGGATCACGTTTATGAAGTTTTGTGTTGATCGGATGAGGTTCGTTTTTCTATCCAAGATGGCTGGCAAACCACGTGACCTACGACATCATCATTTTCAAACTATATGCAACAATGCTGTTAGATGATATTTGTAAAATTTCGCATCAATAGGGTAAGCAGTTTCAGAGATATAATTATTTAATATTTTCCTTCAATCCAATATGGCTGCCACACCAAGTGACCAATGATGTTTTCATGATAATATTTTAATCGCCATGCCTAGTCAATGACACACGTAAAGTTTCGAGTCAATCGATTTTGTGGTTTGGGAGAAGCTGCTTTTTTTAAGGTTTTAGGTTAAATCCAATATGGCTGCCAAACCATATGACCTATGATGTCATAAATTTAATATTTCAATACAAATGGGTCAAAGATCATGTGCATGCAATTTCAGATTTTTAGGATAAGGGATTCAATTAAAACATTTTTGGCTGGTATACCACTTCACCTATGATATCATCATCATGCTTTTGTTCCCCATTGGGAGTACTTGACAATGTGCCAATTTTTACATTGAGCGGTTTCCGAGAATTTAAAAAAAAATCATTTTAAAAATGATTTAATCCAAGATGGCTGCCATACCACGTGACCTATGACATCACAATTATCATATAAACATTCTGCATGGGGGTCACTCCTACCCTGAAAGTTTTGTTTCAATCGGACATATAGTTCAAAAGAAAAACGAGGTTTAGCCTGTACGGACGGACGGACGGACGGACAACCCGAAAACATAATGCCTCCGGCCACCTTCGGGGGCGGAGGCATAAAAAAATATTTCAATGCTCACTTTTAATTTTACCCCAATTTTATCTGCAGGATTATTCTTTCATTGTACTAACATATTTTATGAATATCCCATGGGCTTGTTTTCTTGTCATGAACAGGTATTGTTTCTCTCCACAGTAATGCTCATATGGCAAAACATCACATCATTGGATCATATAATATTCATGTCTTCCTAAAGTTATAAATAAATAAAAAAATTCCAGTGATCTAGGAGCAGCACTGCTGTCTGATTTCTTGTTATTCTGATAATTAGTATCAAATCTATGCGGCCAAAGCCTTTGTCTGACTCATATTCATATGGTAACTATATACCATAAACTACAAAGCACTTCTGTTGTGTCAGGCATGTCATGACATGTCCTGCTCATGTAAACCTATTTATACATGCCAATGCATGACCATAAATAAACTGATTGTATTTGGGAAGATATTGTCCTGGACGTGGCCCCGTCCGAAAGTCCAACACGTCCATAAAAATAAGACCACGGATGGTGTCTACAACACTGACCATTGGTCAGAACCTCACGCCCAGTGTAAGTTTACCGTACTGGCAAGATTACTGAAGTAAATGGGAAACCGTGCTGGCAGTTGCATAACAAATGTTAATTGGCAGAGTGAACTAACGTTACACGCCACACCCTAACTTTTATCATAGACCAATTATCTGCTTGGGCTAATTACCCCCAGGAGCGCTATCTCAGATCAAACCCGAGCAGGATAAGTCAAGACACAATGCTAAATTCAAACATGGATTTGGCAGGAAAACACAAGGATAGGCAATGCAGGTAATTCACACAATATACAGGCACGTATACATTTCCAACTTATCCCCTACGCGACAAACCCACCATCGGATGCCTTAAAGCAATCATTTAGCCCTCTAAAACAAAGGTGCCAGACACCCGAATAAATGAGAGTGTGAGGGAGGAGGGGTGAGAAATGGTAACGGTGAGAAAGAAGTAGTAATGGGTCATCTGTGTGCCCCGGCAAACCTTCCATGTGACCTGGATGGTACTGTGGCCACCCAATGGTTCAGTGGATCAGACTCACCTCCTGAATGCTCTCAACCAGGTTTCTCCCCTTGCCCAGAAACGGAGTCCGATTGGTGAAGGGATGGTCTTTGTAGACTTTTTTTCCCCCAGGAAGTGGGGAGGGACTAGAATTTGGTACTCACCTGTCACGTTTGATGGATTGCTTCCTCTTGAGGGAGGTTGACTACAAGGTTCGTCAACCTCCCCTTCAAGCCAATTATGCCAAATTCTCCACTAAAGTGAAAAATGCGGCGGTGGCGTTATCTGTGTGCATGTGTGTTGCTAGCAGGAAATTATTAGAGTCCAGAATAGAAAGAGGAAAAAAACATGGACTTAAGCTACCTCACATTCACAATGCACATCTATTCACATCAAACGATGTATTGTTAATTGCTAAACATAATACGAAGATATAACAACCTTTAAACTATGTGAATGTGCTTTGTCCTTCTGAGAGGCTCACAACCATCATAGTATATTCAAAAATGAAGATCCAGTACCACCAAGTACCAACTTGTCAAGCTGCCCAGCAGGAAAGGCTCAGATGCAATGTTTCAATGAGAGTCTTCATCTGGGGCTTCGCAGGAATTGTGTGCTAGGGAGAATTAGATGACCTTTCCAAAGGAGATGATCATTACAGGACTACAATACACAGAAGGTGAGACCAAACATCGTTTGCATCACCACCCTGTTTGTGACAGTGTGTGTCGGTCCTGAGCCTTGCTTGCTAGGCAGTTATAATCCTCCCTGGTGATCTTCATTATTTAAACTTATCAATGTATGTTAAATTGGTGAAATATAACAATACTTGGTTGCCGTCCATGTGATAATACTTTTGTTGATATTGTTCAATGGTGCCAAATAGAAATGACTATAATTAAAACTGTGAGCAGTGATGCCGGGGCCCAAGTCATTGAAGTCACCCATCCCAATGATGATGCCACCCTATGACCTAATTTGTATCAAACTAAATTTCCCATGGGAAATTTTCGCATTGATCGGTTAAGCGGTTTCAGAGAAAAGATTTGGTTTTCCTCCAATCCAATATGGCTGTCAGACCATGTGACCGATGACGCCATTGTGATCAAACCTTTTTCCCATGGGTAGTCGATCACACATTTGAAGTTTTGCATTCATTGGTTCAGTGGTTTCAGAGAAGAAGATTTAAAAAAAGGTATTCACTTCGCTCCAATATGGCTGTCAGACCACGTGACCGATGATGTCTTTGTTAAACCTTCCCCCACCCCACGGGTAGTTAATCACATATGTAAAGTTTTGCATCAATCGGTTAGGTGGTTTCAGAGAAGAAAAATTTTAAAGGCTTCAAACTCGGTAAAGGGGAAACAAGCATATTATGACAAGCATTGTCTTTTTTTTTTCATCATATGGGTCAGCTTCTTGTGAACTCAGGATAATTAAACAGCCACAAGCAATATACATGCACTTGGTTGTCAAACTTTTGTTTTACTAGTTCTTTAACGGCCCCAATTATTCCCACCTTAACAATTAACATGGAGTTAGCCGTGAACATTTTATTGGATCACGTCTTTCAAAAATCACTGGCCTCGCCTGATGTTAGACCTAAGGTGCCAGGAATTTGAAATTTGCTTTGGGTGCTGGCAATCACTCACCTACTCTAAGTGATAACAGTGGGATCTTAATGTCCACCAAAAATGGGTGCTGGCAGAAGGGTCCTCTGGCTTAGTGTTGTTCTGATATATGGTGCACGGATGCACAAGTCAATGCACCACTCTCCTTATGAAACACCAGGGTGACAGTTTATAGCTGGGTCAAAATTCAAACCCAGGCTCGGCAGCTCAAAGGTGAAATCACATACCCTAAGCTATCCTGCTGCCTCTACGTGGTTTATGTTGTGGTAAATTGGAATCGGTAATTGCTCAATCACAGGGAAGGACTTTATGCTGTCACACCTTAAGCCACACTATTCTGTTACGTGTGTGGGGTGGTGGGGTCAATTAGTAGAATTAAGGTATCGACCCCCGTTAACAAGAAAGAAGCCATTACTGAAAAAGACGCATTCACAAGCTCATTTGGAGTTTGCGAAAAAGTATCTTAATGATATCTGCAGGCATGTGAAGAAAAGTTATGTGGTCAGACGAGAAAAAGATTGAACTTTTTGGTCCAAATTCAAAGCGTTACGGGAAGTTTGACGCAAACCTAACAATGCACATTGCCCTGTCAAGCATGATGGTGGCAGCATCATGTTATGGGGCTGCTTTTCATCGACAGAGACTGGCAAGCTTGTCGGAACAGAAGGGACAATGGATGGTGCAAAGGACATGAGAATCATTTTTAATGAAAACCTACTCAAGTCAGCCATGCATCAGTAGGAGATTCACATTTCAACAAGACAATGATATGAGGCACAAAGCCAGAGCCAAACTGGAGTGGCTGAATAAGAAGAGAATAAATGTTATTCAGTGGCCCAGTCAAAGTCCTGACTTGACCCAAATGGACATTCATGGCGAGACTTGAAGATTGCAGTCCATCGACAATCCCCATCAAACTTGGCAGAACTAGAGCAATTTCCACATGAAGAATGGGCAAAGATTTCACCATCTCACTGTGCAAAGCTGGTCGAGACCGACCCAGAAACACTCATAGTCGTCATTGCTGCAAAAGGTGCTTTGACAAAGCACTGCCACAAGGGGCTGAATAATTTTACAACCAGTGAATTTTAATTTGTACATGTTTTTGCAGGTATTCCCAACATGTTACCTCCTTCACCGATAACAGAGTTTAGTTTGATATCTTCAGTTATGAATAAAAAAGTTCATTTGGAAAAGAGTTTCTACATAATTCGTAATTCATCTAAATGTGGCATTATTGGAAGGGGGTGAATACTTTTGCAGGCCACTGTATTTCTCATTACATTTTATTAATTCGTACCGGGCAGGGGCCTCTTCCAGGGGTTATCCAGAGAAATGGATTGCATAGTTTGATTGTCGAGCCTTGCAGAGAGCCAGTTGGAGAGCATGCAACTTGCCGACATCGAACAACATGCTCAAAGTAGCTGACCAGCAACCAATTCTGTCCACGTCCGATGAAAGGGATTCAGAAGCGGCCAGGTTTTCACAACTGTGAAGCATCGCTCCACAAAGGGTGGTGGCATCGATAAAATGGTAACGATGGTTTTTAAGAAAATCAGACAGATCATCGATAAAGATGAACAAAAATGTAGGTCCTAGGATGTTACCTGAACATCAGTTAGGACAGAATCCAGCAACGTGCTGTCATTCTGATGGGAAAGGAGTTGGCATCATTCCTGGAACCTCTCGAAGTCTGCCGCTTTGTTGCTTCCTTGAGCCTTTTCTGCAGATGTTACCATGGAATGTGCTCTGAGGGTCTCTCACAGGTTGTTCCACCTGAGAATACTTAGTTTCTCCACACGTTTGGCAGTTTCTTCCCAAACATACACTATATCTGTCCCGAGGAGTAAGACGATGAGGTATTTTTTTTTCCCCCAAGACATGTCCCATGTGTAAAGGCTGATCACCTTAGCCATAGGGTTGACAGGTTAGCTCAGATGTACATGCCCTGCACTATCTTTTGAGCTGTAAAGTCTCGTTTCGCCTCTGCACCAAACTAGCAACTGCCATCCTGGTGTATTCCAAGCTGGGCGTTACATCAACGAGTGTGCCATCTGTCCAATGAGACATTAAGCTGGTAACCATCTGCCAGTATTGGCTGCTGGAGAACATTAAATATCCCAATATCTTTTGCCAAGAATAGGCGAGTTAAGAGCACCCTGACCAAATTACAAGTTGCAGCCCTAACCTACAGGGAGCATAGCCATGCCCCCATGAACGATGCAACCAGCAGCCAGGTCTTACATACGAATGCACGAATGACCCTTGCATGTGTTAAAGCATCCTCGGCTTATTTTGGCAATGAAGTTCATTAAGGAGGTGGAACTGCTTGGCAAAACAATGGACCGAACATGAGTGATAGAAAATCTGATATAATACCCATCAACTCCAGGATGTATAATTTCTTCAGGCAACCCCTCCAGGTCTAGTAAACTCCCTCCCCCCCCCCCCCCCCATCCTTGTCCTCCTTTCCTGTTCAATATATTCCCTTATAGTTTGTCCCAATGTCAGTTTTGCCTCACTCTTCCAGGAGCCTTGCCCCTGCAGTGAAAAATTAGAACGGCACACTTTGATGTCGGGACGTCGACCGATAGGCCTCCGGCCACATTATTACATCATTATACATACAGGTACCAAGTTTGATTTAAATCCCTTCAGCTGTTCTCAAGTATCACATTTTTACCTGACATGACCTCTGATGTCAAAATCTAATCAGTTCATCTTTTCATAATAATATATACTTGTGCCAAGTTTGGCCAAAATCCCATCACTTGTTTACAATTTAGAGTAGTAACAGAATTTTTACCGAACAGGACCTCGAACCTTTGATCTCGACACCATAATGTAATCCATCTATGTTTACTTCATGATAATACTTGTACCAAGTTTGATTTAAATCCCTTCAGCTGTTGAAAGTTATCACATTTTTACCTGGCATGACCTCTGACCTTTGACCCATTGGCCCCAAAATAAAGTCAGTTAATCTTTGTATCATAATACATACTTACCCCAAGTTTGGTCAAAATCCCATCACTGGTCCACAAGTTACCATGGTAACAGGATGTTTAGCTGGCATGACCTCTGACCTTTGACCAATCGACCCCAAAATAAAGTCAGTTAATCTTTGTATCATAATACATACTTACCCCAAGTTTGGTCAAAATCCCATCACTGGTCCACAAGTTATCATGGTAACAGGATTTTTTTTAGCTGGCATGACCTCTGACGTCTGACCTTTGACGTCATGACCGCAAAATCTAATCAGTTCATCTTTGCATCATTATACATACCTACCCAAGTTTGGTCAAAATCCCATCACTGGTCTACAAGTTATCATGGTAACAGGATTTTTAGTGAGCATGACCTCTGACCTTTGACCCATTGACCCCAAAATCGAATCAGTTCATCTTTGCATCATTATACATACCTACCCAAGTTTGGTCAAAATCCCATCACTGGTCTACAAGTTATCATGGTAACAGGATTTTTAGTGAGCATGACCTCTGACCTTTGACCCATTGACCCCAAAATCGAATCAGTTAATCTTTGCATCATTATACATACCTACCCAAGTTTGGTCAAAATCCCATCACTGGTCTACAAGTTATCATGGTAACAGGATTTTTAGCTAGCATGACCTCTGACCTTTGACCCATTGACCCCAAAATCGAATCAGTTCATCTTTGCATCATTATACATACCTACCCAAGTTTGGTCAAAATCCCATCACTGGTCTACAAGTTATCATGGTAACAGGATTTTTAGCTAGCATGACCTCTGACCTTTGACCCATTGACCCCAAAATCGAATCAGTTCATCTTTGCATCATTATACATACCCACCTCGACCAAGTTTGACTCGGATCCCCCCTTCAGCTGTTCTCAATGTTATCGCCGCACCGAAAACCTATCACGGACGGACAGCCATCCCAAAACCATTCGTCAGCCGAGAAGGTGGTTTTGTTGCATTTTCAGGACAGAGCTTGAACCCCTCATTGCAGCTCTTCAGTTTGCTGGAATACGGAGGTTTTCAAAGAATATCTGTGCCATCTGATAAATTTGAACTGAAGTATAAATACAGACCACGACTTATCAGATTTATTTAATCACATTGCTTTTTGATCTCAGATATGGATCGAGGTTAGTCCTGGTGTTGGGCTAGCGGTTAGGGTGCCAGCTTAGGATAACCTAGGATCCTTGGTTCGTAATCCTGGTCGATCGCTGAATTAACGCCAGGGGGGTTGACTCAGCCTGTCATCCTTCCGCGGTCGGCTAATTGAGTACCAGTTCACTGGTAATTCCCTGCTTGTCGTAAAAGGCGACAAAAAGGGTTGGCGTCAGGAAGGGCATCCGGCCGTAAAACATTGCTTCCAAAAAACAACAACAACCACGGTCCCCGAAAAAGGCCAACCCCCGCTTGCGGGGAAAAATGGCCTCTAAAGGTGTTTTTTTATTTATTTATTTATGGATCGAGGTTATGTTTTCACCCCTGTCTGTCTATTTCTTTTACTGTGGACAGGATATCTCAAAAAGTTGTGGACGGATTCGGACAAAATTTGGTGGAGAGGTTGGGTGTTTGACAAGACCGAATCGATTCGATTTTGGTGAAGATCTGAATACGGATCCAGAAACGAGAATTGAATTTTTAAAAAGTGATTCTTCCCCATTGAGTGTTGTGATTTCACCAATTTAACAAGTTGCGGATGACTTATTGTGAAACTTGGGGGACGAGTTGGTTCGGTGACAAGATGTCACCTTTCAGTGGACACAAAACGTAAACTCTCCAGCCTGGTAGGATTATGGGCTCCGCCGATTCGTGTTCCAGTTAAATTCTGTTTGGTCCTTGATTTGTTCCCCTAAAGAGTTGAATTTGGGTAAAGGTGCCATGGAAGTGCAGTGTGAGCAAGGGAAAGGGAAGGAGTAGGAGGGAGAGGGCAAAGGATGGAGTGGGTTGCAACCGGGATATTATATAATTTGGGATGTCAATGCAAATCCGGTTGTCCCATCTGCATGTAACATGTGTCCGATGAAGCACATGATGTTCTTGGAATGATGAAGGATGTTATTGACGGTATCCGAGCAAAATTCCCGATCTGTAAAAAGTTACATTTGCTGCATCAACAACTTACAATGCTGTGTGAATGTTAAGTGAGGGAAGATTGTGGTTAATGTGTGCTAAAAGGTAAGTAAGTGCATTGATGCAGAGTTAATTTCCGCATTTAGCTCAAATGTGATGGCTAAATGGCCTCCTCTTAAAAAGCCCTCGTCACAATAGTTGGGTTATCACGTGTCACAGAATCTATCATTTCTCAAGTGTAAAACTGTAATTTCAGAAGGAAATAATTAAAGGTTATTTTGTGGATTCCATGGGCCTTGAACACAGGTTCAGGATTGGCTGATACCCTCTTTCTTTCCCAACTCTGTCCCACTGTACACAGGTTCAGGATTGGCTGATACCCTCTTTCTTTCCCAACTCTGCCCACTGTACACAGGTTCAGGATTGGCTGATACCCTCTTTCTTTCCCAACTCTGCCCACTGTACACAGGTTCAGTATTGGCTGATACCCTCTTTCTTTCCCAACTCTGTCCCACTGTACACAGGTTCAGGATTGGCTGATACCCTCTTTCTTTCCCAACTCTGCCCACTGTACACAGGTTCAGGATTGGCTGATACCCTCTTTCTTTCCCAACTCTGTCCCACTGTACACAGGTTCAGGATTGGCTGATACCCTCTTTCTTTCCCAACTCTGCCCACTGTACACAGGTTCAGGATTGGCTGATACCCTCTTTCTTTCCCAACTCTGCCCACTGTACACAGGTTCAGGATTGGCTGATACCCTCTTTCTTTCCCAACTCTGTCCCACTGTACACAGGTTCAGGATTGGCTGATACCCTCTTTCTTTCCCAACTCTGCCCACTGTACACAGGTTCAGGATTGGCTGATACCCTCTTTCTTTCCCAACTCTGCCCACTGTACACAGGTTCAGTATTGGCTGATACCCTCTTTCTTTCCCAACTCTGTCCCACTGTACACAGGTTCAGGATTGGCTGATACCCTCTTTCTTTCCCAACTCTGTCCCACTGTACACAGGTTCAGGATTGGCTGATACCCTCTTTCTTTCCCAACTCTGCCCACTGTACACAGGTTCAGGATTGGCTGATACCCTCTTTCTTTCCCAACTCTGCCCACTGTACACAGGTTCAGGATTGGCTGATACCCTCTTTCTTTCCCAACTCTGCCCACTGTACACAGGTTCAGTATTGGCTGATACCCTCTTTCTATCCCAACTCTGTCCCACTGTACACAGGTTCAGGATTGGCTGATACCCTCTTTCTTTCCCAACTCTGTCCCACTGTACACAGGTTCAAGATTGGCTGATACCCTCTTTCTTTCCCAACTCTGTCCCACTGTACACAGGTTCAGCATTGGCTGATACCCTCTTTCTATCCCAACTCTGTCCCACTGTACACAGGTTCAGTATTGGCTGATACCCTCTTTCTATCCCAACTCTGCCCCACTGTACACAGGTTCAGTATTGGCTGATACCCTCTTTCTATCCCAACTCTGCCCACTGTACACAGGTTCAGGATTGGCTGATACCCTCTTTCTATCCCAACTCTGCCCCACTGTACACAGGTTCAGGATTGGCTGATACCCTCTTTCTATCCCAACTCTGCCCCACTGTACACAGGTTCAGTATTGGCTGATACCCTCTTTCTATCCCAACTCTGCCCACTGTACACAGGTTCAGCATTGGCTGATACCCTCTTTCTATCCCAACTCTGCCCACTGTACACAGGTTCAGTATTGGCTGATACCCTCTTTCTATCCCAACTCTGCCCACTGTACACAGGTTCAGTATTGGCTGATACCCTCTTTCTTTCCCAACTCTGTCCCACTGTACACAGGTTCAGCATTGGCTGATACCCTCTTTCTATCCCAACTCTGCCCCACTGTACACAGGTTCAGTATTGGCTGATACCCTCTTTCTATCCCAACTCTGCCCACTGTACACAGGTTCAGTATTGGCTGATACCCTCTTTCTATCCCAACTCTGTCCCACTGTACACAGGTTCAGGATTGGCTGATACCCTCTTTCTATCCCAACTCTGCCCCACTGTACACAGGTTCAGCATTGGCTGATACCCTCTTTCTTTCCCAACTCTGCCCCACTGTACACAGGTTCAGGATTGGCTGATACCCTCTTTCTATCCCAACTCTGTCCCACTGTACACAGGTTCAGCATTGGCTGATACCCTCTTTCTTTCCCAACTCTGTCCCACTGTACACAGGTTCAGGATTGGCTGATACCCTCTTTCTTTCCCAACTCTGCCCCACTGTACACAGGTTCAGGATTGGCTGATACCCTCTTTCTTTCCCAACTCTGCGCCACTGTACACAGGTTCAGGATTGGCTGATACCCTCTTTCTTTCCCAACTCTGCGCCACTGTACACAGGTTCAATATTGGCTGATACCCTCTTTCTTTCACAACTCTGCCCCACTGTACACAGGTTCAGGATTGGCTGATACCCTCTTTCTTTCCCAACTCTGCGCCACTGTACACAGGTTCAGGATTGGCTGATACCCTCTTTCTTTCCCAACTCTGCGCCACTGTACACAGGTTCAATATTGGCTGATACCCTCTTTCTTTCCCAACTCTGCCCCACTGTACACAGGTTCAGGATTGGCTGATACCCTCTTTCTATCCCAACTCTGCCCCACTGTACACAGGTTCAGGATTGGCTGATACCCTCTTTCTATCCCAACTCTGCCCCACTGTACACAGGTTCAGTATTGGCTGATACCCTCTTTCTATCCCAACTCTGCCCACTGTACACAGGTTCAGTATTGGCTGATACCCTCTTTCTATCCCAACTCTGTCCCACTGTACACAGGTTCAGGATTGGCTGATACCCTCTTTCTATCCCAACTCTGCCCCACTGTACACAGGTTCAGCATTGGCTGATACCCTCTTTCTTTCCCAACTCTGCCCCACTGTACACAGGTTCAGGATTGGCTGATACCCTCTTTCTATCCCAACTCTGTCCCACTGTACACAGGTTCAGCATTGGCTGATACCCTCTTTCTTTCCCAACTCTGTCCCACTGTACACAGGTTCAGGATTGGCTGATACCCTCTTTCTTTCCCAACTCTGCCCCACTGTACACAGGTTCAGGATTGGCTGATACCCTCTTTCTTTCCCAACTCTGCGCCACTGTACACAGGTTCAGGATTGGCTGATACCCTCTTTCTTTCCCAACTCTGCGC
Organism: Myxine glutinosa; assembly: GCF_964187855.1. Lineage (NCBI taxonomy): Eukaryota > Metazoa > Chordata > Myxini > Myxiniformes > Myxinidae > Myxine > Myxine glutinosa. Next base: position 34,110,542 of record NC_136268.1, read on the forward strand.
CACTGTACACAGGTTCAATATTGGCTGATACCCTCTTTCTTTCACAACTCTGCCCCACTGTACACAGGTTCAGGATTGGCTGATACCCTCTTTCTTTCCCAACTCTGCGCCACTGTACACAGGTTCAGGATTGGCTGATACCCTCTTTCTTTCCCAACTCTGCGCCACTGTACACAGGTTCAATATTGGCTGATACCCTCTTTCTTTCCCAACTCTGCCCCACTGTACACAGGTTCAGGATTGGCTGATACCCTCTTTCTTTCCCAACTCTGCGGCACTGTACACAGGTTCAGGATTGGCTGATACCCTCTTTCTTTCCCAACTCTGCGCCACTGTACACAGGTTCAATATTGGCTGATACCCTCTTTCTTTCCCAACTCTGCCCACTGTACACAGGTTCAGTATTGGCTGATACCCTCTTTCTATCCCAACTCTGCCCACTGTACACAGGTTCAGTATTGGCTGATACCCTCTTTCTTTCCCAACTCTGTCCCACTGTACACAGGTTCAGTATTGGCTGATACCCTCTTTCTTTCCCAACTCTGTCCCACTGTACACAGGTTCAGCATTGGCTGATACCCTCTTTCTTTCCCAACTCTGCCCACTGTACACAGGTTCAGTATTGGCTGATACCCTCTTTCTTTCCCAACTCTGCCCACTGTACACAGGTTCAGTATTGGCTGATACCCTCTTTCTATCCCAACTCTGTCCCACTGTACCCAGGTTCAGCATTGGCTGATACCCTCTTTCTTTCCCAACTCTGCCCCACTGTACACAGGTTCAGGATTGGCTGATACCCTCTTTCTTTCCCAACTCTGCGCCACTGTACACAGGTTCAGGATTGGCTGATGCCCTCTTTCTTTCCCAACTCTGCGCCACTGTACACAGGTTCAATATTGGCTGATACCCTCTTTCTTTCCCAACTCTGCCCCACTGTACACATGTTCAGGATTGGCTGATACCCTCTTTCTTTCCCACCTCTGCGCCACTGTACACAGGTTCAGGATTGGCTGATACCCTCTTTCTTTCCCAACTCTGCGCCACTGTACACAGGTTCAATATTGGCTGATACCCTCTTTCTTTCCCAACTCTGCCCACTGTACACAGGTTCAAGATTGGCTGATACCCTCTTTCTATCCCAACTCTGTCCCACTGTACACAGGTTCAGCATTGGCTGATACCCTCTTTCTTTCCCAACTCTGTCCCACTGTACACAGGTTCAGCATTGGGTGATACCCTCTTTCTTTCCCAACTCTGTCCCACTGTACACAGGTTCAGGATTGGCTGATACCCTCTTTCTATCCCAACTCTGTCCCACTGTACACAGGTTCAGCATTGGCTGATACCCTCTTTCTTTCCCAACTCTGTCCCACTGTACACAGGTTCAGTATTGGCTGATACCCTCTTTCTTTCCCAACTCTGTCCCACTGTAGACAGGTTCAGCATTGGCTGATACCCTCTTTCTATCCCAACTCTGTCCACTGTACACAGGTTCAGGATTGGCTGATACCCTCTTTCTATCCCAACTCTGTCCCACTGTACACAGGTTCAGCATTGGCTGATACCCTCTTTCTTTCCCAACTCTGTCCCACTGTACACAGGTTCAGTATTGGCTGATACCCTCTTTCTTTCCCAACTCTGCCCCACTGTACACAGGTTCAGTATTGGCTGATACCCTCTTTCTTTCCCAACTCTGTCCACTGTACACAGGTTCAGGATTGGCTGATACCCTCTTTCTATCCCAACTCTGTCCCACTGTACACAGGTTCAGCATTGGCTGATACCCTCTTTCTTTCCCAACTCTGTCCCACTGTACACAGGTTCAGCATTGGCTGATACCCTCTTTCTATCCCAACTCTGTCCACTGTACACAGGTTCAGGATTGGCTGATACCCTCTTTCTATCCCAACTCTGTCCCACTGTACACAGGTTCAGCATTGGCTGATACCCTCTTTCTTTCCCAACTCTGTCCCACTGTACACAGGTTCAGTATTGGCTGATACCCTCTTTTTTCCCCAACTCTGTCCCACTGTACACAGGTTCAATATTGGCTGATAACCTCTTTCTTTCCCAACTCTGCCCCACTGTACACAGGTTCAATATTGGCTGATACCCTCTTTCTTTCCCAATTCTGTCCCACTGTACACAGGTTCAATATTGGCTGATAACCTCTTTCTTTCCCAACTCTGCCCCACTGTACACAGGTTCAGGATTGGCTGATACCCTCTTTCTTTCCCAACTCTGCCCCACTGTACACAGGTTCAGGATTGGCTGATACCCGCTTTCTTTCCCAACTCTGTCCCACTGTACACAGGTTCAGGATTGGCTGATACCCGCTTTCTTTCCCAACTCTGCCCCACTGTACAGAGGTTCAGGATTGGCTGATACCCGCTTTCTTTCCCAACTCTGCCCCACTGTACACAGGTTCAGGATTGGCTGATACCCGCTTTCTTTCCCAACTCTGCCCCACTGTACACAGGTTCAGGATTGGCTGATACCCGCTTTCTTTCCCAACTCTGCCCCACTGTATACAGGTTCAGGATCGGCTGATACCCGCTTTCTTTCCCAACTCTGCCCCACTGTACACAGGTTCAGGATTGGCTGATACCCGCTTTCTTTCCCAACTCTGTCCCACTGTACACAGGTTCAATATTGGCTGATACCTGCTTTCTTTCCCAACTCTGCCCCACTGTACACAGGTTCAGGATTGGCTGATACCCTCTTTCTTTCCCAACTCTGCTCCACTGTACACAGGTTCAATATTGGCTGATACCCTCTTTCTTTCCCAACTCTGTCCCACTGTACACAGGTTCAATATTGGCTGATACCCGCTTTCTTTCCCAACTCTGTCCCACTGTACACAGGTTCAATATTGGCTGATACCCTCTTTCTTTCCCAACTCTGTCCCACTGTACACAGGTTCAGGATTGGCTGATGATCTCTTTCTTTCCCAACTCTGCCCCACTGTACACAGGTTCAGGATTGGCTGATACCCGCTTTCTTTCCCAACTCTGCCCCACTGTACACAGGTTCAGGATTGGCTGATACCCACTTTCTTTCCCAACTGTGCCCCACTGTACACAGGTTCAGGATTGGCTGATACCCTCTTTCTTTCCCAACTCTGCCCCACTGTACACAGGTTCAGGATTGGCTGATACCCGCTTTCTTTCCCAACTCTGCCCCACTGCTATTTGACTCTCCCAGCCCACAAGTCCTTATCTTCGACCACTTCATCTGTATTATTTTATTTTCCCTCCTCTCCCGGTTGAGGCAGTTTTATTTATTTATTTTTTGTATACCAAGTCGAGGCTCATGTAAGAGCTAAAAGTCATTTGTGTTTGATGTGTTAATCATTTGGGGGCACCATAAAAAAACCACAATGGTGGCCCAGTGGGCAGCCTTGTCATTATACTAAAATACACAATAAACTTGCTGTCTGTGTGTCTGTATATCTGTAGTCGACGGTAGTTAATTATCCAATTTCAACCAAACTTGCCAAGGGGACTAATTGTGTCATAATATAAAGGTTGGAGCTACTTTGTTTGCCCCCGCCCTTGATTCGGAAGATGGCGTCGACGCAATTTCTATACCGCTTGTTGTGTGGTGGTTGTTTCGTTGTGTGGTGGTTGTTTCGTTGTGTGGTGGTTGTTTCGTTGTGTGGTGGTTGTTTCGTATGCAGCCCGTGGCTGCATCATCTTCCCGAAGCGCGGCTGGACCGCCGATGCAGTCCCCCCTGGTACCAGTATAGTGCAGCAGATATGTGCAAATATTGTGGGTTTGATGATAAAAGCATAGAATTTGGCTCACATTTAGTACATACCACGAGGAAGATTTTTGGATATAGGGACATTGCATATTCCTCCTGGGGCCAAAATGGCGGCCATTTTACAAAATGGCCGTGATCGGGTATTACATAACACATAATCTGTAGGAGTTGTGCACGTTTTTCAACTGGAGATGCATGCAAGTGATGCAATATCACTTAAAATATAACCTGGGATGCCAATTAAAGGTCATACACCTTACATAACCGATTTATTGGGCCTATTAGGCAACAATTACGCAAAATCTGGGTTTTCTTATGAGTTTTGTCCGTATTTTGCACTCTGAAAATGATCGGTTTAACATTAAACTGCACTGCCACTGTGGAAGTGCGTTTACCCTTACATATTATCTTACATTTATCTTTTACACTTACATTGTCAGTGGGTACATGTCTACATCATATTAAAATATAACAATCCGCCATGCGGACAAAGGCGATCTAGGTGAGCAAACCGAGCATCAAACGTACATTAATGCCAACCACCCATTTACACATGTACGTTATGTAGTTGGATCTTATCAGCTAACGAAATATTCTCATTGGGTATTAAAGCATGGTAGTAGATGGGGTCTGCAATCCCCAGTTGACCTATACAAAGGGGTTATGGTTGTGTTCTCTAAGCCATCCATGATACTGCAAGTTCTACTCCCGAGCACACTGTCCGCCGCAGTGGCATAGTGCCGTGCACTGGAGTACAGCCTTCCTACACTTGCATTGTCCTCTGCATCCCTTCTTGCAGCCGCATCTGAGAAGTTGCCGGCATGCTTGTGTTGCCTCCGGGAGGGTTGTCCAGCAGACGTCCCAGCCAGCGTCTCTCTTCACCCACCCCCATTCGCTAGGGGATGGGAGCTCTGCAGCAGCAACCATCATCTGGCCCCAACAGTAGCCAGCTTGGTAGGCAGTTCTCCTGATGTGCTGTCTGAGGGCTTCTCGAGTTGGCGGGAGAGCATCTATTGCTTGACCCTTCTGGGTGAAGAGCTGCTTACGTGCATCGTTGACATGCTCGTGGCTGCTAGTGCGATCATACAGGAGAACGACGAAATGCTCCAAGGTGTCCAGGCTGTCATCTACGATTGAGGGGTTTGGTGTAGCGCCCAAGGCACAGAAGGTCGCAGTGACCTCATCACAGGCCTTCCACGTCTCCCATGCAGTATTTTTGCTCCTGCCTCCAAAGCTTGACACGGTATCACACCCAGTGAAGGCATGAAATGAGGGTAGTCCTCGACACTTGTCAGGCCCCAATGCCTGGGCCATCTCGTGAGCTGCTAAGAACCTAAAGCTCTTCCCGGTACCGAAGGCAACCCACAGCTCATCTATGTTGAGGCGTTCGGCTGCTGCCACCGCAAGGACTACGACATCCGTGTCAACTGTGCGGATTGACACCTTGGTGTAGCCCTGCTTCACAGCATCTTCCACGTGGAGCAGCATCCTGGTATCTGCTTCTTCATGTGTACATGGAGCAAGACCAGCGATGTCTCTGGCATGCGTACAGACCACGTCTTTGTGGAGAGTGCTGATGACTTGTTTCTCTGTCTCTTGAGCAGCTAGTCTCGTCGCTAGGAAGAACAGCTCCACCTTGTTCTCGTCGATCCGTAGGAAGGCCTGCCAGTTTCCTGGTATGGAACTAGATGGCTCGACTCGTCTCCGGATGCCTCTACCTCTCTTTGTGCGAGTGTCGGCCTTCAAACTGTCTGGCAGGTATTCATCCCAGACGACATCCACTCTAATTGCATGCTGTAGCTGAGATGTGATGTACGGCAAGAAAGCCTGTGTTGCATAGTCAGAGAAGGTCTTCGCACCACCAGGTGCCAGCATGTTGGTGATAGCTGCTCCATCAAGGATGATGACTTCAACGTGAGGACTGGCAACATTGTCTTGTGGAGGGATCATATCTTCTAAGCATCCCATGAGGTCAGACTTTTTGCCCAGTCTCATTTTGCCCATCTGTGACAGGGCAGGGGGACAGGCCTGGTTCTCATGAGCAAAGAAGTCGTCGAGATCTCCATCACGCATCTGGGATGCAATGAACAACCGGGAGAATAGGGAGCAGTCATTCTTGAGCGACGACAGCTGAAGCTGGGTTCCTGATTTCTCTCTGACTGGAGATCGGCTGAAGAGAGGAAGGTCGCTTCTCCTGATTGGGTCGGTGATGGGCTTCGTCTGGTTCACAAGCCGCTCATTGACATACGTGTGGTACTGCTCCTGCCCCAGCTTCTCGATCTGGCGCACAGTGTTGATGACTGCTGGGTCTGCCAGGTCCCTGCTGTCTAGTACCAGGAGATCATTGCTGTCATCACAGAAGGGGTTCCCCATCTCTCTCATGACACCGGAGAGTGACTTCACATCTCGAGCAAACGCCAGCTGTGTATGCTTTGTCTGCTCATGGTGCCTGGAATCAGTCTTCTTTGTTCTCGTCTCTGCTGTGGCTTGGAACTCAGCAATCACTCTTGCCATCTCAGGACTGGACACCATCCAGCGCCGCAATGCTGCAGGATTCTCAGTCAGTCCGACTGCTCCGCCATCGCCTTTCACTGATGCGTTATTCTGCTCATGTGCCTGGTCGATGGCCAAAGCAGAGAATGCATGTGTTGTCTTCTTCACTGAGAAGTTCCCAGCCATGAACTCTGCGAACACATCTGGATGCTTGTCTTCGAGTGCCACCATGTCACGCAAGTGAACTGGAATCCACCTTGCGTAATTTGTGTGCCCCAGGGCAAAGAACCAGGGTACAATCTTGGTCAAGGCATCGATGTAGAGCATGAAGTCGCCCTCGCGTAGTGATCTCACGTAGATCATGATTTCCAGTTCCAGCTGCAGGATAATCGACCAGAACTTGAACTGGGGACTTGTATCAGCTCGGCTAGCACACCAGTCTTCTACTGACATTGGAACCTGTCCCTCATCCAACCCGTCACAGTATTGGGTGTAACCCTCCTGTCGAAGGAGATACAAAACACTAGCTGTGACCTGGTGAGCCCATCGAGTGCGCATCACATGGGCGGCTTTGATGAAGGAGTCGGCTGTTCCAGGTGTAGCAACTCCTGCCTGGACCAGGGCTTCCGTCCATCCACTGCAATCCAGAAGGTCGCCCAGAGTGTTGAATGATGCCTTTTCGATGTGGAATCCGGCAAACAGGATAATGAAGGAATCTTCTCCATGTGCGTGAGGCCAGCTCCATTGGATCTGTTTGGCCAGCGTGTACAGTGGTTGATCCGCGGTGATGACTGGGACCTGACCAGGATTCAGGATATCCACTGCCCTCTTGATGACTTCCATGGAGTGGCGAATCATGGCCACGGAGTTGGCCTGATCATAGAAGAGGGGCAGCAATGAGGTAATGGCCACACTGCTTGGATCCACTGGTGCTGATTGCTCGCTGGCGTGGTATGCAGCCCATGACACGGTCTCGTCTCCAGTGAGCGGTGTGCCTGCAGTCACCATCTTCCCCATCTGATCCAGCCACCTGTTGAATGAGACAAATGAAACAAGACAGTAAACAAAACAGTGGTGGTTAGTTGGTGTAGACACACAGGGCTACTGTCATTGTCCGAACATCAAATACAGCCAGTCCAGAATATGCAGTAATATCATTGCGTATTTACCTGTACTCAGTCTTCACTGCTTGAGGTATTAGGTGGCATTCACTTCTGTTGGGACCCGCCAACTTTGGTATAGGTGGGTCACGTTTACTCAGGAGCACGGGAGGCACGCTGGTGTATGATTCTGGCAGGTGGGCAACTGTTGTCGCAGTTGTTGCAGTGTTGTCTGTGTCCACAATCCGTTGAACCCCAGGGACGTCACTATTCGGGTGTTGGAACAAAGAGATTCCTCTACCATGGAACGAGTCCTGAGCACTTGTCAAGCTGGGGTTGTGGTCTATGTTGTCGACTGCTCCCGTGGTGAACAAGCCACCCTTCAGTTTGGGTGGGCAAACTGCTCCCTCCAACATGAAGTAGCGACAGATGTTGTTCCCCAACTCAGACGAAATGCTCAGCACCCTGTCGTAGGCGATGGACACACCAAGGCGGTACAGCTCATCAACGAGGTCTCGTCTGCGTGTCTTCGTGTGCATCATCACACCCAGGTACACAGGCACAGGTGTCTCCCTGTTGTGACTGTGCTTGGTAGATTGTACGGAACCGGTGCTCTTGCGACGGCATGCACAGCTGTTGAACATCAGGAGCTGGGAGATTGTAAGTGTAGGAGCTGGTATAGATGAGTGGCTTGATTGTTCATGGATATTGGGGCCATTCAAGATCATAGAAACCAGTGCGATGAGTGAATTTGGCACCGACTCTTCCTGGCAGTGGGTGTCAAATGAACCACTGAAGACAGTCGTCATCTTCAGCATGTCTCTTCGGACTATGTTGGCAGCTCTAGCCAGATGAATGCCACCACTGTCGGCATCCTGCTCACATGCCTTGCACAGGGCTGTTCCAACATCCTGGTTGAAAGCAAGTAGAATGTCTCGGCCTCGCTTGTGCTCCTCTAAGTCATGAAAATGCCTCAAAATTCGTTTTTTGAGTTCGGTTGAGTGAACACGCCCAGTCAGGATTGTTCCAAGCTGCTCCAGTCTGGTGTTGTACAGGGTTGCCAGGTCTATCAGCTTGAACACTGGTGCCACAGCAGAGTCCATACGGGCTTCCTCAATGTAGGACACCAGTTCAGCAAGGGCTATGCCGTGATTTACATCGTCTTGGTCTGGACCCTCATTCATCTTCGTGCCTCTGGCTTTGTTGTACAGGGAGGCTAGACACTTCACATGGTACTTGGCCTCCTGTGCTATAAGATCTCCTCCACTTAGTTTAGCCAACAGTGGTTTGTCCTCTAGTTTCAGGGCACATTTCCTGACACGGGCATCAAGCTCAAAGGTGGAAGCCTCGTGCAGAGTCTCCTTACCCGCCTGTCCGTCACAAAAGAAACACTTGTCAACTGAAGGTTGTGGTTGGTCTACACTATGACGGGTGTACTTCCTTGGGACATCTGCACTGTGCTCACAGGAGGTTTTCCTCTTCTCGGCTCGAAACAGTTGGGTTTTGTTGCATTCGAGTCTACATGAATCATGCCACCTGGCTCTGTGGTGCTCGAATGTTGCTTGAATGCCCTCACCATCATCCAGTTTAGAGAGATCTATAGTCTTTGGCAGACATCCGATCTTGCTGAAGACGGGGAGATTGTCTGCAAGAGTCTGGAACCCAGAACCATCGGTGCTACGCTTTGATTCAGCTGGACAGCATAGCTTCTCAGAGGTGTCTTTCTGACATAGCACACACTGGTCCCAATCTGTCAGACATGGAAGATGTGTTCCAGATGAGCCGGGCTGTTGGGGGTCCAACATCATAAAACGTTGGGCCATTGTCAGTCAGTCAGAATACGTTTAGGGTACAGCCACCAGATGCAACCACCACCGTGACCTGAAAGCAGAATTAGCAGAATTAAGATATGCACAATGTCTCAGCTCTAGTACATATGTAGCAAGACAGATCTGTCAGATATAAGCATGACAAGGAAGAAAAACGTTATTTGCGTCCCTGTTAGGCCACCATACATAATTGTGTTCAAGTCCATGTGAGGCCTATGCATAACATGTCAATAACAAATGATACATAGATCCACTAGAATGTGTTTTGCACCAACCATAGTTGATATAGTATACACATATGGACTGGCATAATTCGGTCACTAGTCATATCTATGCACCCCGAGGGACGTTGAGTGTCCACATGAGGGAAATAGGACCCTCATGTGGTCACTCACAGTCCCGAGGGGCGCATAGATGTGACTAGTGACCGAATTATGCCAGTCCATATGAGTTTTATAACACACCACCTCTTGAGGGCGCTGTAAACTGTCAAACATTAACGACAAGTATCATAATACTCAGACGATCTTCGTAAAAACCATTGCAAATTCTACCACTATTGACCGGTCCATAGTGTCGCGGCACCACTATGGACCGGTCAATAGTGGTAAAATTTGCACTGGCTATGCAATAGGCTATACTAGTGAACCACACATGACAGTGTTTTAGCCAATCGGGAGGGAGAATCAACAAGAGGTGTGTTATAATTCAACTTATGGGCGAAAATAGTACATTTTGGCCGCCATTTTGTAAAATGGCCGCCACAGCTACCATGGGACAAATATGCGATGTCCCTATATCCAAAGATATTCCTAAGGGTATGTCCTAACTGTGTGCTAAATGCCATGCTTTTATCATCAAACCCACAATTCTGTCAAAATATTTCACATACCTGCTGCACTAGTAGGCTGGTGCTCATTTTGCCGACCCCGGAAGGATGACAGGCCGAGCCAACCCACCTAGTGTTAATTCAATGGCCCGACAGGGGTTCAAACTCAGGACTAAGATCTCAAGTCAGCCACTTTAACCGTTAAGCCATCACCAATTTTGCTTGTTGTGCAATGAAAATGTAGTTTACTTCATGTTTGGGTGATTTTCAATCATTTTAGCTTTTGTTGAGTTGACTTTCACTTTCAGCGCCGTTGGAGTCATTTCGTTTCATCTTCAGTTCCTCCATCACAATTCTGATTGAAAAGTAAAAACGCAACGTTCTGCCGTCACTGCACGTGGGTTAGTCCATTCACTAATGAGGGGTGTTTTGTTGATCGCACAATGAATCTTAATGTGGATTTTTCTCAACAACATCGATTTGTGTTGACATGAGGCGTTCTCCACATTTATTGTAATTCTTGTTGCATTCATAAGCATTAAACGTGGTTATTATTCACCATAACCTGATTTCTCTACTAAACCTCACCCCCTAATTTTGTGATAGTCTTGTATATATATACAACAGTCACTGCACGTGGGTTAGTCCATTCACTAATGAGGGGTGTTTTGTTGATCGCACAATGAATCTTAATGTGGATTTTTCTCAACAACATCGATTTGTGTTGACATGAGGCATTCTTCACATTTATTGTAATTCTTGTTGCATTCATAAGCATTAAACGTGGTTATTATTCACCTTAACCTGATTTCTCTACTAAACCTCACCCCCTAATTTTGTAATAGTCTTCTGTAGATATACAACAGGGGAATCCCCCTGCCCCACCCCCTTCGATTCACCACGTGACACGTTTTTTTCCTGGAGTTGGAGCATTCTATTCCACAAGTTGATGTGGTTTGTCAGCAAAGCGAGAACCACTCCCCCGCACCATCACCCTGGGGGGGGGGGGGGGGGGGGCGGGTCTCGAAAGATTATTAACCACAATCAGTCGCGTGGGGCCCTCGTTGCCTTGGGCCCCCGTGCAATTGATCATGGGTTGCATGACCCTAAGGCCACCACCGCTTCTGGGGACAGAAGTACAGAAAAATAAAGCTTCACACACATTTTATTCCCAGTAATTACTTCTAGTGATTGTGCTTTTCTGGTTATAAAATTTTACATTCTCCATCCATTTATTTGATCGATGGTTGTTGCTGAAGTTGATATTTATTTATTTATTTTACAGGTGTTTCTCACTTTCCTTCATCTACTGCGACATCACAATCGGAAAAAGGCCTTTCCATGGCCTGTGTCAACGTGACCCCTTCATCACTGTGCACACACCTCAGTTCTAAGATGACCGGAGCACTCACACCTGGCGCTGTTCCGAACTTCTTTTCTCCCATCATACCTCCACCACAAACACCACCGCCACCTTCTTTTATGCCAACGTCCTACCAGCCCTCATTCCAACAGCCAATTGTGCCTGTACCCACGAATGTTTCATTTAATGGAGGCCCACATATCCTCGAGTACAACCTTTCAAAGACCGGCACCTACCAAGGTGTGCCCGGGCAAATGGAAGGTGTTTCAGCGCCAACATCCGCAACCTCGAGCCTCAGCTGCTTGAAGGATCGCCAGCTTAAAGTGGTCAGTCTCGGACAATACGTTTTTGCAGACACGGCTCATGCAGGAGGTAAGAGTTGGCCAGCAACTTGTGAAACTTGCACTGCTGCGTGTCTGCGCGTCGTACAAAGCACAACGAAATGGAACGAGGATTAGGCTTTTCAGTGTTGTATACACAGGGTGTCCATTAAATAGGCACCATTTTCTGTATGTCTATAAACATCAGTTTATGATTGAGGAACTTATTTAAATTGAATGCTATATTCTGAACCCAAATCTAAAAACGAACCTGCAGTTTAAGAGTACTTGGCTCGGAATTTGTCCCGATCGTGTATACGCAGAGGAGAGAGATAATTGTTTTTACTCTGTCTGTCGAACAAAATATGAAATCATTCAAAGCAGGAAACTGAATGTTTTTAGTGACGTCAAAAAGGCCACAAACAACAGGCACAAAGAACTAATGTAACGGATTAAATAGGGTGGTGTAAAAGACGCTGCACTGATGGCGGTAAACTTCCAAAAAAATTTTTTCTACAACCTTTGCAATCTTTATTGTATTTCAATTGAATTATACACTTGAATACTGGAGAACACAAATCGCCTCTTTGGTACTTGCAAAACCCCTCCGTTTAGCAGTACTTGGACAAAATATTACGGCATTTTACGTCCTCCGACCAATCAAATTTGCCGCTCGCAGACCCCGCCCATGTCCTTGTTTTTCAAGACTGAGTGGGTAAGATTTTCTGTGAACTCTCTAGTTATTTTTGAATACAACAAACATACACGACTTTCCAGTTGAATATGGAACAATTATAGTAATGTTTGGAGTTTTCCTTAGTACTCAATACGTCCACCATTGCTTTCAATACACAACAGGAGACATTGAACAAAAGTGTCCATAACCTTTGCACAGGTGGCATGGGATATGCCCTGAATAGCATGAGTGATGCGATCTCCGAGTTCCGCATCCAAGGACTGTGGGTGCATGGCATGAGCACTGTCCTTGATGAAACCCTACAAAAAATTTAATATCACAGGGGTCTGGTCTGGGGATCTTGGGTGCTATGGAAAAGGTCCACTAGGGCCAATCTGTTTGTTGGGGAATGTTGAATTGAGGAATTCATAAAGTTATTACACAAAAAAGAATACCAAAAGTAATTGAAAGAGACGAGAACAGCACCCGGTAGATTGCATACCTCCACCAGGCAGAACAGTTTATGTTTTGTATCCTACTGATGATCTGGATTCGGAATTGAACCCAAATTTAATCGCTTCTTCTTGTCACCGAATCAACTCATCCCCCAAATTTTGTCATAACTCGTCCACAACTTTTAAAAAATATGTTATATATCGCTTTTCGCCCGATCCCTCAATGGTGAAGAATTACTAATAATTAAATAATTATCTCATCCGAATCCATATTCAGATCTTCACCAAAATCGAATCGACTAGTCCTTGTCACACACCCAATCTGTCCACCAAGTTTCGTCCAAATCCGTCCATAACTTTTTGAGATATGCTGCCATGTATCGTTTTTAGCCCTATCACAAAGGCGACCAATCACTTAAAAATTCTAGTATCCGGATCCGAATCCGGATCTTCACCAAAATCTAATCATTATGTCCTCGTCACATACGCGACATCTCTGCCAAATTTCGTACGAATCTATCCACAGCTTTTTGAGATATCTTGTTCACAAACAGACAAAAAGACAAACAGAAAGACAGGGGTGAAAACATAATATAACCTCCATCCACCTTCGGTGGCCGAGGTAAAGATGGACATGTTGAGTCCAAAAGAAAACTTAAAACAATACTCTAAATGTTCCCATATTCAACTGTAAAGTTGCGTATGCTTGTTTTAATAAATAAATAAAAATGCATACGTATTTAAGGGACACCCTATATATGTATATGCCTATATAATATACCTGCCTGCCAGCCACACAGTCTAGATTTGATTCCGAGCCCGATGATTGGGTCACCTGGTGCTTTACAAGTACCGGTAGTCCATTGTTGATGGCATTAAGCCGCTTTCCCATCTACTCACATTCCCTTGTGGAAGTTAAAGATCCCATGGTATCTTCTAATCAGAGAAAGCTCAGGCGTGGACGCGTATCCGTTGCAAAATTCAAATTCTGCCAAAGCTGTGCGCAATCTACCTTGATTGAAGGTAGCACAATGGAGTGGAGACTTGTCCAGAGTAAATTATCATCGATGGAAACACCTGATTGGTGGCTCTACCCCAATTCTCCCGAGAAGGGTGTGGACAAGAATTGTATCTACTACCTTCATGGGCTGACATCTCAAACTCACAGTATAACACACAAGACCTAACTACTCGTAATTATATTTTTAATAACTTTCAGAAAAAACAACATTCCAATTTCAAAAGGGTTATGGATTTAAACAATAAGATCGTAGCATTTCATTTCACTTCTTTTCCTCTGCACAGGGTGGTGATGACATCACAACTACTTACAATCCACAGCAGACGTTTAAAATTGCAGCATGGAGTGTCCCAATAAGTAAAGGTTGTTCGGTGCAGTGTCAGGCAGGTGGCACAAATTAGTCGGTGCCAACAGAAACCACAATGTACAATATTCATCATGACGACAATTTCACTGTGTAGGATTCAGGAAAAAATAATGGACATTAAGGAGGGAGTTACGGAAGTGTTTGGAACATCTCGAAAAGAAAGTGAGTCCAGCAGACATATTTACAGCTCAACATGTTAAATACCTCGGTTGAAGTGACTTTTACCCCGCGCGCGCACGCGAATCGCAAAGCGGTGATGAGCAATTGGTTCACTTTGTCTGTCGACAAACGTCGAGGAAGAACTTAACTTCAAATGAATGTCATATTTTGAACACGAATTGGATCATAAACCGAGAGTTTGGCAGTACGGTACTTTGGCTCTGAATTAGTCGCGACTGCACATGCTCAGAGAGGAGTGAGATAATTTTTAGGTGGGGAAACCGCTTCCATATTTGGCCATGTCCTCCCTTGCATCGACCAGTCAAAAGTAAAGAAGAACCTTTCTAACCCATCGTGTTTAATTCCAAAGGTTTCTAATGTGTATTTCTAATGGGTTATACCTGGTAATAATTCTAAAGGGTAATTCTAAAGGGTAATTCTAAAGGGTAATTCTAAAGGGTAATTCTAAAGGGTAATTCTAAAGGGTAATTCTAAAGGATAATTCTAAAGAGTAATTCTAAAGAGTAATTCTAAAGAGTAATTCTAAAGGGTAATTCTAAAGGATAATTCTAAAGGGTAATTCTAAAGAGTAATTCTAAAGTGTAATTCTAAAGGATAATTCTAAAGGATAATTCTAAAGGGTAATTCTAAAGGATAATTCTAAAGAGTAATTCTAAAGAGTAATTCTAAAGAGTAATTCTAAAGGGTAATTCTAAAGGATAATTCTAAAGGATAATTCTAAAGAGTAATTCTAAAGAGTAATTCTAAAGGGTAATTCTAAAGGATAATTCTAAAGGGTAATTCTAAAGGATAATTCTAAAGAGTAATTCTAAAGAGTAATTCTAAAGAGTAATTCTAAAGGGTAATTCTAAAGGATAATTCTAAAGGATAATTCTAAAGAGTAATTCTAAAGGGTAATTCTAAAGGGTAATTCTAAAGGATAATTCTAAAGAGTAATTCCAAAGGGTAATTCTAAAGGGTAATTCTAAAGGGTAATTCTAAAGGGTAATTCTAAAGGGTAATTCTAAAGGGTAATTCTAAAGGATAATTCTAAAGAGTAATTCCAAAGGGTAATTCTAAAGGGTAATTCTAAAGTGTAATTCTAAAGGGTAATTCTAAAGGGTAATTCTAAAGGATAATTCTAAAGAGTAATTCTAAAGAGTAATTCTAAAGAGTAATTCTAAAGGGTAATTCTAAAGAGTAATTCCAAAGGGTAATTCTAAAGGGTAATTCTAAAGGATAATTCTAAAGAGTAATTCCAAAGAGTAATTCTAAAGGATAATTCCAAAGGATAATTCCAAAGGATAATTCTAAAGAGTAATTCCAAAGGGTAATTCCAAAGGATAATTCTAAAGAGTAATTCCAAAGGATAATTCTAAAGGGTAATTCTAAAGGATAATTCCAAAGGATAATTCCAAAGGGTAATTCTAAAGAGTAATTC
This sequence comes from Myxine glutinosa, assembly GCF_964187855.1. NCBI lineage: Eukaryota > Metazoa > Chordata > Myxini > Myxiniformes > Myxinidae > Myxine > Myxine glutinosa. Next base: position 34,126,361 of record NC_136268.1, read on the forward strand.
TAAAGGATAATTCCAAAGGGTAATTCCAAAGGATAATTCTAAAGAGTAATTCTAAAGGATAATTCCAAAGGATAATTCTAAAGAGTAATTCTAAAGGATAATTCCAAAGAGTAATTCCAAAGGGTAATTCTAAAGGGTAATTCTAAAGAGTAATTCTAAAGGATAATTCTAAAGAGTAATTCCAAAGGGTAATTCTAAAGGATAATTCTAAAGGGTAATTCGAAAGGGTAATTCTAAAGGATAATTCTAAATAGTAATTCCAAAGGGTAATTCTAAAGGGTAATTCTAAAGGATAATTCTAAAGGATAATTCTAAAGGATAATTCTAAAGGATAATTCTAAAGAGTAATTCTAAAGGATAATTCTAAAGAGTAATTCCAAAGGGTAATTCTAAAGGATAATTCTAAAGGGTAATTCTAAAGAGTAATTCCAAAGGGTAATTCTAAAGGATAATTCTAAAGAGTAATTCCAAAGGGTAATTCTAAAGGATAATTCTAAAGAGTAATTCCAAAGGATAATTCCAAAGGATAATTCTAAAGAGTAATTCTAAAGGATAATTCCAAAGAGTAATTCCAAAGGGTAATTCTAAAGAGTAATTCTAAAGGATAATTCCAAAGAGTAATTCCAAAGGGTAATTCTAAAGGATAATTCTAAAGAGTAATTCTAAAGGATAATTCCAAAGGATAATTCCAAAGGATAATTCTAAAGAGTAATTCTAAAGGATAATTCCAAAGGATAATTCCAAAGGGTAATTCTAAAGGATAATTCTAAAGAGTAATTCCAAAGAGTAATTCTAAAGGATAATTCCAAAGGATAATTCCAAAGGATAATTCTAAAGAGTAATTCTAAAGGATAATTCCAAAGGATAATTCCAAAGGGTAATTCTAAAGAGTAATTCTAAAGGATAATTCCAAAGGGTAATTCCAAAGGATAATTCTAAAGAGTAATTCTAAAGGATAATTCCAAAGAGTAATTCCAAAGGGTAATTCTAAAGGATAATTCTAAAGAGTAATTCTAAAGGATAATTCCAAAGGATAATTCAAAAGAGTAATTCTAAAGGATAATTCTAAAGAGTAATTCTAAAGGATAATTCCAAAGGATAATTCCAAAGGGTAATTCTAAAGGGTAATTCTAAAGGATAATTCTAAAGAGTAATTCTAAAGAGTAATTCTAAAGGGTAATTCTAAAAGATAATTCTAAAGAGTAATTCCAAAGGGTAATTCTAAAGGATAATTCTAAAGAGTAATTCCAAAGGGTAATTCTAAAGGATAATTCTAAAGAGTAATTCTAAAGGATAATTCCAAAGGATAATTCCAAAGGGTAATTCTAAAGAGTAATTCTAAAGGATAATTCTAAAGGATAATTCCAAAGGATAATTCTAAAGAGTAATTCTAAAGAGTAATTCTAAAGGATAATTCCAAAGGATAATTCTAAAGGGTAATTCTAAAGGATAATTCTAAAGGGTAATTCTAAAGAGTAATTCTAAAGGATAATTCTAAAGGATAATTCCAAAGGGTAATTCTAAAGGATAATTCTAAAGGGTAATTCTAAAGGGTAATTCTAAAGGATAATTCTAAAGAGTAATTCTAAAGGATAATTCTAAAGAGTAATTCTAAAGGATAATTCCAAAGGATAATTCTAAAGGGTAATTCTAAAGGATAATTCCAAAGGATAATTCCAAAGGATAATTCTAAAGAGTAATTCTAAAGAGTAATTCTAAAGGATAATTCCAAAGGATAATTCTAAAGGGTAATTCTAAAGGGTAATTCTAAAGGGTAATTCTAAAGGATAATTCTAAAGGGTAATTCTAAAGGATAATTCCAAAGGATAATTCTAAAGGGTAATTCTAAAGGGTAATTCTAAAGGATAATTCTAAAGGATAATTCCAAAGGATAATTCTAAAGGGTAATTCTAAAGGATAATTCCAAAGGATAATTCTAAAGGGTAATTCTAAAGAGTAATTCTAAAGGATAATTCTAAAGGATAATTCCAAAGGGTAATTCTAAAGGATAATTCTAAAGAGTAATTCTAAAGGATAATTCCAAAGGATAATTCTAAAGAGTAATTCTAAAGGATAATTCCAAAGGGTAATTCTAAAGAGTAATTCTAAAGGATAATTCCAAAGAGTAATTCTAAAGGATAATTCTAAAGAGTAATTCTAAAGGATAATTCCAAAGGATAATTCTAAAGAGTAATTCTAAAGGATAATTCCAAAGAGTAATTCCAAAGGGTAATTCTAAAGAGTAATTCTAAAGGATAATTCCAAAGAGTAATTCCAAAGGGTAATTCTAAAGGATAATTCTAAAGAGTAATTCTAAAGGATAATTCCAAAGGATAATTCCAAAGGATAATTCTAAAGAGTAATTCTAAAGGATAATTCCAAAGGATAATTCCAAAGGGTAATTCCAAAGAGTAATTCTAAAGGATAATTCCAAAGGATAATTCCAAAGGATAATTCTAAAGAGTAATTCTAAAGGATAATTCTAAAGGAATTCCAAAGGATAATTCTAAAGAGTAATTCTAAAGGATAATTCCAAAGAGTAATTCCAAAGGGTAATTCTAAAGGGTAATTCTAAAGAGTAATTCTAAAGGATAATTCTAAAGAGTAATTCCAAAGGGTAATTCTAAAGGATAATTCTAAAGGATAATTCTAAAGAGTAATTCCAAAGGGTAATTCTAAAGAGTAATTCTAAAGGATAATTCCAAAGGATAATTCCAAAGGGTAATTCTAAAGAGTAATTCTAAAGGATAATTCCAAAGGATAATTCCAAAGGGTAATTCTAAAGAGTAATTCTAAAGGATAATTCCAAAGGGTAATTCCAAAGGATAATTCTAAAGAGTAATTCTAAAGGATAATTCCAAAGAGTAATTCCAAAGGGTAATTCTAAAGGATAATTCTAAAGAGTAATTCTAAAGGAATTCCAAAGGATAATTCTAAAGAGTAATTCTAAAGGATAATTCCAAAGAGTAATTCCAAAGGGTAATTCTAAAGGGTAATTCTAAAGAGTAATTCTAAAGGATAATTCTAAAGAGTAATTCCAAAGGGTAATTCTAAAGGATAATTCTAAAGGATAATTCTAAAGAGTAATTCCAAAGGGTAATTCTAAAGGATAATTCTAAAGGATAATTCCAAAGAGTAATTCTAAAGGATAATTCCAAAGGATAATTCCAAAGGATAATTCTAAAGAGTAATTCTAAAGGATAATTCCAAAGGATAATTCCAAAGGGTAATTCTAAAGAGTAATTCTAAAGGATAATTCCAAAGGGTAATTCCAAAGGATAATTCTAAAGAGTAATTCTAAAGGATAATTCCAAAGAGTAATTCCAAAGGGTAATTCTAAAGGATAATTCTAAAGAGTAATTCTAAAGGAATTCCAAAGGATAATTCTAAAGAGTAATTCTAAAGGATAATTCCAAAGAGTAATTCCAAAGGGTAATTCTAAAGGGTAATTCTAAAGAGTAATTCTAAAGGATAATTCTAAAGAGTAATTCCAAAGGGTAATTCTAAAGGATAATTCTAAAGGATAATTCTAAAGAGTAATTCCAAAGGGTAATTCTAAAGGATAATTCTAAAGGATAATTCTAAAGAGTAATTCCAAAGGGTAATTCTAAAGGATAATTCTAAAGAGTAATTCCAAAGGGTAATTCTAAAGGATAATTCTAAAGGGTAATTCTAAAGAGTAATTCCAAAGGGTAATTCTAAAGGGTAATTCTAAAGGATAATTCTAAAGAGTAATTCCAAAGAGTAATTCTAAAGGATAATTCCAAAGGATAATTCTAAAGAGTAATTCTAAAGGATAATTCCAAAGGATAATTCCAAAGGGTAATTCTAAAGAGTAATTCTAAAGGATAATTCCAAAGGGTAATTCCAAAGGATAATTCTAAAGAGTAATTCTAAAGGATAATTCCAAAGAGTAATTCCAAAGGGTAATTCTAAAGGATAATTCTAAAGAGTAATTCTAAAGGAATTCCAAAGGATAATTCTAAAGAGTAATTCTAAAGGATAATTCCAAAGAGTAATTCCAAAGGGTAATTCTAAAGGGTAATTCTAAAGAGTAATTCTAAAGGATAATTCTAAAGAGTAATTCCAAAGGGTAATTCTAAAGGATAATTCTAAAGGGTAATTCCAAAGGGTAATTCTAAAGGATAATTCTAAAGAGTAATTCCAAAGGGTAATTCTAAAGGATAATTCTAAAGGGTAATTCTAAAGAGTAATTCCAAAGGGTAATTCTAAAGGATAATTCTAAATAGTAATTCCAAAGGGTAATTCTAAAGGGTAATTCTAAAGGATAATTCTAAAGGATAATTCTAAAGGATAATTCTAAAGGATAATTCTAAAGAGTAATTCTAAAGGATAATTCTAAAGAGTAATTCCAAAGGGTAATTCTAAAGGATAATTCTAAAGGGTAATTCTAAAGAGTAATTCCAAAGGGTAATTCTAAAGGATAATTCTAAAGAGTAATTCCAAAGGGTAATTCTAAAGGATAATTCTAAAGAGTAATTCCAAAGGATAATTCCAAAGGATAATTCTAAAGAGTAATTCTAAAGGATAATTCCAAAGAGTAATTCCAAAGGGTAATTCTAAAGGATAATTCTAAAGAGTAATTCTAAAGGATAATTCCAAAGGATAATTCCAAAGGATAATTCTAAAGAGTAATTCTAAAGGATAATTCCAAAGGATAATTCCAAAGGGTAATTCTAAAGGATAATTCTAAAGAGTAATTCCAAAGAGTAATTCTAAAGGATAATTCCAAAGGATAATTCTAAAGAGTAATTCTAAAGGATAATTCCAAAGGATAATTCCAAAGGGTAATTCTAAAGAGTAATTCTAAAGGATAATTCCAAAGGGTAATTCCAAAGGATAATTCTAAAGAGTAATTCTAAAGGATAATTCCAAAGAGTAATTCCAAAGGGTAATTCTAAAGGATAATTCTAAAGAGTAATTCTAAAGGATAATTCCAAAGGATAATTCTAAAGAGTAATTCTAAAGGATAATTCTAAAGAGTAATTCCAAAGAGTAATTCTAAAGGATAATTCCAAAGGATAATTCCAAAGGATAATTCTAAAGAGTAATTCTAAAGGATAATTCCAAAGGATAATTCCAAAGGGTAATTCTAAAGGATAATTCTAAAGAGTAATTCCAAAGAGTAATTCTAAAGGATAATTCCAAAGGATAATTCCAAAGGATAATTCTAAAGAGTAATTCTAAAGGATAATTCCAAAGGATAATTCCAAAGGGTAATTCTAAAGAGTAATTCTAAAGGATAATTCCAAAGGGTAATTCCAAAGGATAATTCTAAAGAGTAATTCTAAAGGATAATTCCAAAGAGTAATTCCAAAGGGTAATTCTAAAGGATAATTCTAAAGAGTAATTCTAAAGGATAATTCCAAAGGATAATTCTAAAGAGTAATTCTAAAGGATAATTCCAAAGAGTAATTCCAAAGGGTAATTCTAAAGGATAATTCTAAACAGTAATTCCAAAGGGTAATTCTAAAGGATAATTCTAAAGAGTAATTCTAAAGGATAATTCCAAAGGATAATTCTAAAGGGTAATTCTAAAGGGTAATTCTAAAGGATAATTCTAAAGAGTAATTCTAAAGAGTAATTCTAAAGAGTAATTCTAAAGGGTAATTCTAAAAGATAATTCTAAAGAGTAATTCCAAAGGGTAATTCTAAAGGATAATTCTAAAGAGTAATTCCAAAGGGTAATTCTAAAGGATAATTCTAAAGAGTAATTCTAAAGGATAATTCTAAAGGATAATTCCAAAGGGTAATTCTAAAGGATAATTCTAAAGGGTAATTCTAAAGGGTAATTCTAAAGGATAATTCTAAAGAGTAATTCTAAAGGATAATTCTAAAGAGTAATTCTAAAGGATAATTCCAAAGGATAATTCTAAAGAGTAATTCTAAAGGATAATTCCAAAGAGTAATTCCAAAGGGTAATTCTAAAGGATAATTCTAAAGAGTAATTCTAAAGGAATTCCAAAGGATAATTCTAAAGAGTAATTCTAAAGGATAATTCCAAAGAGTAATTCCAAAGGGTAATTCTAAAGGGTAATTCTAAAGAGTAATTCTAAAGGATAATTCTAAAGAGTAATTCCAAAGGGTAATTCTAAAGGATAATTCTAAAGGATAATTCTAAAGAGTAATTCCAAAGGGTAATTCTAAAGGATAATTCTAAAGGATAATTCCAAAGAGTAATTCTAAAGGATAATTCCAAAGGATAATTCCAAAGGATAATTCTAAAGAGTAATTCTAAAGGATAATTCCAAAGGATAATTCCAAAGGGTAATTCTAAAGAGTAATTCTAAAGGATAATTCCAAAGGGTAATTCCAAAGGATAATTCTAAAGAGTAATTCTAAAGGATAATTCCAAAGAGTAATTCCAAAGGGTAATTCTAAAGGATAATTCTAAAGAGTAATTCTAAAGGAATTCCAAAGGATAATTCTAAAGAGTAATTCTAAAGGATAATTCCAAAGAGTAATTCCAAAGGGTAATTCTAAAGGGTAATTCTAAAGAGTAATTCTAAAGGATAATTCTAAAGAGTAATTCCAAAGGGTAATTCTAAAGGATAATTCTAAAGGATAATTCTAAAGAGTAATTCCAAAGGGTAATTCTAAAGGATAATTCTAAAGGATAATTCTAAAGAGTAATTCCAAAGGGTAATTCTAAAGGATAATTCTAAAGAGTAATTCCAAAGGGTAATTCTAAAGGATAATTCTAAAGGGTAATTCTAAAGAGTAATTCCAAAGGGTAATTCTAAAGGGTAATTCTAAAGGATAATTCTAAAGAGTAATTCTAAAGGATAATTCCAAAGGATAATTCCAAAGGGTAATTCTAAAGAGTAATTCTAAAGGATAATTCCAAAGGGTAATTCCAAAGGATAATTCTAAAGAGTAATTCTAAAGGATAATTCCAAAGAGTAATTCCAAAGGGTAATTCTAAAGGATAATTCTAAAGAGTAATTCTAAAGGAATTCCAAAGGATAATTCTAAAGAGTAATTCTAAAGGATAATTCCAAAGAGTAATTCCAAAGGGTAATTCTAAAGGGTAATTCTAAAGAGTAATTCTAAAGGATAATTCTAAAGAGTAATTCCAAAGGGTAATTCTAAAGGATAATTCTAAAGGGTAATTCCAAAGGGTAATTCTAAAGGATAATTCTAAAGAGTAATTCCAAAGGGTAATTCTAAAGGATAATTCTAAAGGGTAATTCTAAAGAGTAATTCCAAAGGGTAATTCTAAAGGATAATTCTAAATAGTAATTCCAAAGGGTAATTCTAAAGGGTAATTCTAAAGGATAATTCTAAAGGATAATTCTAAAGGATAATTCTAAAGGATAATTCTAAAGAGTAATTCTAAAGGATAATTCTAAAGAGTAATTCCAAAGGGTAATTCTAAAGGATAATTCTAAAGGGTAATTCTAAAGAGTAATTCCAAAGGGTAATTCTAAAGGATAATTCTAAAGAGTAATTCCAAAGGGTAATTCTAAAGGATAATTCTAAAGAGTAATTCCAAAGGATAATTCCAAAGGATAATTCTAAAGAGTAATTCTAAAGGATAATTCCAAAGAGTAATTCCAAAGGGTAATTCTAAAGGATAATTCTAAAGAGTAATTCTAAAGGATAATTCCAAAGGATAATTCCAAAGGATAATTCTAAAGAGTAATTCTAAAGGATAATTCCAAAGGATAATTCCAAAGGGTAATTCTAAAGGATAATTCTAAAGAGTAATTCCAAAGAGTAATTCTAAAGGATAATTCCAAAGGATAATTCCAAAGGATAATTCTAAAGAGTAATTCTAAAGGATAATTCCAAAGGATAATTCCAAAGGGTAATTCTAAAGAGTAATTCTAAAGGATAATTCCAAAGGGTAATTCCAAAGGATAATTCTAAAGAGTAATTCTAAAGGATAATTCCAAAGAGTAATTCCAAAGGGTAATTCTAAAGGATAATTCTAAAGAGTAATTCTAAAGGATAATTCCAAAGGATAATTCTAAAGAGTAATTCTAAAGGATAATTCCAAAGAGTAATTCCAAAGGGTAATTCTAAAGGATAATTCTAAACAGTAATTCCAAAGGGTAATTCTAAAGGATAATTCTAAAGAGTAATTCTAAAGGATAATTCCAAAGGATAATTCTAAAGGGTAATTCTAAAGGGTAATTCTAAAGGATAATTCTAAAGAGTAATTCTAAAGAGTAATTCTAAAGAGTAATTCTAAAGGGTAATTCTAAAAGATAATTCTAAAGAGTAATTCCAAAGGGTAATTCTAAAGGATAATTCTAAAGAGTAATTCCAAAGGGTAATTCTAAAGGATAATTCTAAAGAGTAATTCTAAAGGATAATTCTAAAGGATAATTCCAAAGGGTAATTCTAAAGGATAATTCTAAAGGGTAATTCTAAAGGGTAATTCTAAAGGATAATTCTAAAGAGTAATTCTAAAGGATAATTCTAAAGAGTAATTCTAAAGGATAATTCCAAAGGATAATTCTAAAGGGTAATTCTAAAGGATAATTCCAAAGGATAATTCCAAAGGATAATTCTAAAGAGTAATTCTAAAGAGTAATTCTAAAGGATAATTCCAAAGGATAATTCTAAAGGGTAATTCTAAAGGGTAATTCTAAAGGGTAATTCTAAAGGATAATTCTAAAGGGTAATTCTAAAGGATAATTCCAAAGGATAATTCTAAAGGGTAATTCTAAAGGGTAATTCTAAAGGATAATTCTAAAGGATAATTCCAAAGGATAATTCTAAAGGGTAATTCTAAAGGATAATTCCAAAGGATAATTCTAAAGGGTAATTCTAAAGAGTAATTCTAAAGGATAATTCTAAAGGATAATTCCAAAGGATAATTCTAAAGAGTAATTCTAAAGAGTACTTCTAAAGGATAATTCCAAAGGATAATTCTAAAGGGTAATTCTAAAGGGTAATTCTAAAGGATAATTCTAAAGGGTAATTCTAAAGGATAATTCCAAAGGATAATTCTAAAGGGTAATTCTAAAGGGTAATTCTAAAGGATAATTCTAAAGGATAATTCCAAAGGATAATTCTAAAGGGTAATTCTAAAGGGTAATTCTAAAGGATAATTCTAAAGAGTAATTCTAAAGAGTAATTCTAAAGAGTAATTCCAAAGGGTAATTCTAAAGGATAATTCTAAAGGGTAATTCCAAAGGGTAATTCTAAAGGATAATTCTAAAGAGTAATTCTAAAGGATAATTCCAAAGGATAATTCCAAAGGGTAATTCTAAAGAGTAATTCTAAAGGGTAATTCTAAAGGATAATTCTAAAGAGTAATTCCAAAGGGTAATTCTAAAGGATAATTCTAAAGGGTAATTCTAAAGAGTAATTCTAAAGGATAATTCCAAAGGGTAATTCTAAAGGATAATTCTAAAGGATAATTCTAAAGAGTAATTCTAAAGGATAATTCCAAAGGATAATTCCAAAGGGTAATTCTAAAGGATAATTCTAAAGGATAATTCTAAAGGTTATTCTAATGTGTAATTCTAAAGAGTAATTCTAAATAGTAATTCTAAAGGATAATTCTAAAGAGTAATTCTAAAGGATAATTCCAAAGGGTAATTCTAAAGGATAATTCTAAAGAGTAATTCCAAAGGGTAATTCTAAAGGATAATTCTAAAGAGTAATTCTAAAGGATAATTCCAAAGGATAATTCTAAAGGATAATTCTAAAGGATAATTCTAAAGGGTAATTCTAAAGGGTAATTCTAAAGGGTAATTCTAAAGGATAATTCTAAAGGATAATTCTAAAGGATAATTCTAAAGGGTAATTCGAAAGGGTAATTCGAAAGGGTAATTCGAAAGGGTAATTCTAAAGGGTAATTCTAAAGGGTAATTCTAAAGGATAATTCTAAAGGATAATTCTAAAGGGTAATTCGAAAGGGTAATTCTAAAGGATAATTCTAAAGGGTAATTCTAAAGGCTGATTCTAAAGGGTAATTCTAAAGGGTAATTCTAAAGGATAATTCTAAAGGATAATTCTAAAGGATAATTCTAAAGGGTAATTCTAAAGGGTAATTCGAAAGGGTAATTCGAAAGGGTAATTCTAAAGGGTAATTCTAAAGGATAATTCGAAAGGATAATTCTAAAGGGTAATTCGAAATCGTAATTCTAAAGGATAATTCTAAAGGGTAATTCTAAAGGATGATTCTAAAGGGTGATTCCAAAGGGTAATTCTAATGTATAATTCGAAAGGGTAATTCGAAAGGGTAATTCTAAAGGGTAATTCTAAAGGGTAATTCTAAAGGATAATTCTAAAGGATAATTCTAAAGGGTAATTCGAAAGGGTAATTCTAAAGGATAATTCTAAAGGGTAATTCTAAAGGCTGATTCTAAAGGGTAATTCTAAAGGGTAATTCTAAAGGATAATTCTAAAGGATAATTCTAAAGGATAATTCTAAAGGGTAATTCTAAAGGGTAATTCGAAAGGGTAATTCTAAAGGGTAATTCTAAAGGGTAATTCCAAAGGATAATTCGAAAGGATAATTCTAAAGGGTAATTCGAAATGGTAATTCGAAAGGGTAATTCTAAAGGGTAATTCTAAAGGATGATTCTAAAGGGTGATTCTAAAGGCTAATTCTAAAGGGTAATTCTAAAGTGTAATTCTAAAGGGTAATTCCAAAGGATAATTCTAAAGGGTAATTCTAAAGGGTAATTCTAAAGGGTAATTCTAAAGGGTAATTCCAAAGGGTAATTCTAATGTATAATTCTAAAGGGTAATTCTAAAGGATAATTCTAAAGGGTAATTCTAAAGGCTAATTCAAAAGGCTAATTCTAAAGGGGCATTCTAAAGGATAATTCCAAAGGGGCATTCTAAAGGGTAATTCTAAAGGGTAATTCTAAAGGATAATTCCAAAGGGTAATTCTAAAGGGTAATTCTAAAGGGTAATTCTAAAGGGGCATTCTAAAGTGTAATTCTAAAGGGTAATTCTAAAGGATAATTCTAAAGAGTAATTCTAATGTATAATTCTAAAGGCTAATTCTAAAGGCTAATTCTAAAGGGGCATTCTAAAGGATAATTCCAAAGGGGCATTCTAAAGGGTAGGTCTAAAGGGTAATTCTAAAGGGTGAGTCTAAAGGGTGAGTCTAAAGGGTAAGTCTAAAGGGTAAGTCGAAAGGGTGAGTCTAAAGGGTGAGTCTAAAGGGTGAGTCTAAAGGGTGAGTCTAAAGGGTAAGTCGAAAGGGTGAGTCTAAAGGGTGAGTCTAAAGGGTGAGTCTAAAGGGTGAGTCTAAAGGGTGAGTCTAAAGGGTGAGTCTAAAGGGTAAGTCTAAAGGGTGAGTCTAAAGGGTGAGTCTAAAGGGTGAGTCTAAAGGGTGAGTCTAAAGGGTGAGTCTAAAGGGTGAGTCTAAAGGGTGAGTCTAAAGGGTAAGTCTAAAGGGCAATTCCAAAGGGCAATTCAAAAAGGCAAGTCCAAAAGGCAAGTCCAAAAGGCAATTCTCAAGGGTAAATCTAAAGGGTAAATAGAAAGGATAATTCTAAAGGGTAATTCTAAAGGGTAAGTCGAAAGTTGTCAGCAACAAGTCCTTAACTTGGATGGATTACAAACATACTTCCGACTCTGCACTGTTTCCTTCGGACACGGGTGTTTTTTTGTTTGTTTTTTAACTCTGTTTGCCTGGCAGTCAGACAAAATTGAAAATTATCCCAAAAAGGGAACATGGTTTTTAAGGATGTCATAAAGAACACAAAAAACATGCATGCATAACTAATGTAATGTGTTAAATCGCTTTTTTGGGGAGATTAAGTCGTGAAATCGTGAAATCGCCTAAAATCTACATTATGAAACAAATGTCTGTCCGTCCGTCCCGAAACTACTACTTCCTCAGTTTTGGGTCCAGCCCAGCCAAACCTGTGGGGTGTTTTGGGGTCCCAGTGGCTGGCCCAGGGTAGGTGGGAGGTTTCATAAATTGCTCAATACAATTATGATTTTGACTTTCCACCTGTACAAAACTGCTCCCGATCCGAAAGTGAACACAGGATGCTGATCATGATCATTCGTTGATTTGATAATATTTCAATGCAAATGTGATTTTGAGTTTCCACCTGAACGACACCGCTTTTATCCATGTTAAGGTGGGTGGGAAGTTTCATAAATTTCTCAATACAATTTTGATTTTCGATCCGGACAAAGTGTTTTGTATCCGCCCTTTCTCGCCGGCAGATTCATATGTATGCATCATCATGTCGGAATGGTATTTATATTCATTTATCTCATGAGTGTATTTAACATTGTATTTTGTTATATTAATGGTATAGTATTAATTCGTGATTGGAATGATGCTGTTTGGAATTAAAATACAGAGATCAAGTTCAAAGGAAATTATGTGAGGGTTTCCACCCATGACATTCGCGGATTCGCCATTTGCAGTTTCGCCATTGACTGGGAATAGAAACATTCAGCTGCAGTATTTTTTTTTAGCCCAAGTCCTTTACGAACCTGCTGGCAATGCCTGACACTCAACTGAAGGTGGCACAGAAATGTGGAATTTATTGATGCAAACTTATTTTTTGAGAAGCCGGCCTCCATCCCGTGCGAAGCATGTTGCAAATCAAAATTCCTGCCCGAATGCGCTGGGGCACCGTATGATGGCACACCGCGGTGATGATGCAACCAGCAGGCCGTATTCAGAATTTAATCGGATTTCAATATGCATTGGCCAACAAACTACCATACACGAAATGGCATTTCCATGCTGCCCACGAAACCCTTATGCTTGTAGTGAAACCACCCTGCACACCATATTGCCACTCGTGTGCAGCCACCACTGTTGAATGCATAGGCCATTGCACATCTAGCTCCAGGTCTTCTGTGACCGCTTTAAGTGAGTGACCTCTGGAAAACCCCAGACCGGATTGACCCACATTTCTCTGTCTCCTCATTCCCATCACCCCAGAGGTTTTACGTGGCTTGAATGAACAGAGAATTTCAAAAGAGTTCACCGATCTGAGGATAATTGTACGAGGCAGATCCTTCGAAGCCCACCGGAATGTTGTAGCTTCCAACAACCTGTATTTCAAGGAGTTGATAAAAAGGTTGGCAGCCATCCTTTTCGCGACAACCGATTCCACCGCACTGCCGAATGTTGGCTGTTGTATGCAGGAGCGAGGATGTCCACCTGGTCTGTTGCAAGGATTCATGGGTAATTTACATGTTTTGAGATCGTTGCGTCTATTCTCTCCCTGAAAGCTTCCAAATATCGATCTGACAGCGAAAGATTCCCACTCCCACTAGGAGTTATGGGTGGATCTGAACTCTCGATTTGCACCTCAAAAGTACGTGTTATATTGTCACATCTCCGTTATTTGGACAATCATTCATGCAATTTCTTCACCATAAATGGAAATCTCAAAGTGATATTTAGGGATGGTATGGTGAACACGACCTGTGTCCAAAATTTCATCCAGAAAAAATAAATAAAACCACAGTTGCTGACGGTATGAAGGTACTTTTATATATTAACCCCAAGCCTTTACCATTCCTTCAAAATATGAACTACATATTACATCATTATACATACTTGTACCAAATTGGATTGGAATCCCTTCAACTGTTCTCTAGTATCACATTTTTAAATGACATGACCTCTAACCTTTGACCTTTCAGTGCTGAAATCTAATTAGTTCATCTTTGCATCATAATATATACTTATATCAAGTTTGGTCAAAATCTCATCACTAGCTCACAACTTAGATTGGCAACAAAATTTTACCCAACAGGACCTCGAACCTTTGACCTCTTGACCCCATAATCTAATCAGTTTATCTTTACATCATTATACATACTTGTACCAAGTTTGATTTGCACCAAGATCCCTTCAACCGTTCTTAAGTTATAGTGGTAACGAAAACCTATCACGGACGGACAACCTGAAAACATAATGGCTCCAGCGACCTCGCCAGCGGAGGGATAAAAACACATCACTCTGTAATGGGAACAAAAATTTGTGAATGCATCTCCCCATTATATCATTCTATCTGTGGAACAATCACTCCCAATTTACATACTTTCGATTTAAGAACTACTTTCCAGGAACTGCAAGAACCACACTATCTATTTTTTGTGTGTGAAATTATGTGTGAATATCTACTCATGTGTGGTCATACGGTGGTTAGCTGCTTGCTGGAAATCCTCTGTCTCCATTACGTTCAACTAACGTGGCGAAACGGGAGTAAAGGTGGTTGTTTCACCAAGATGCAACCAATGCTCCGCAGAAGCTTGTCGAAGGTCTCGGCGGGTAAACCAATCTAAAAATGTTGATTTTCAGGAGATTAAAATACCAAATGCTTTGGGGTGATCAGAGCGGTGGTTAAACAAAATGAAAATTCCACTTGCAAAAAACGATTTAAAATAGCGGATATAAAAAAAATAACCCTGGGAAGTAGAAAAGTTTGTCGGGTTGTTGTGAACAGCGAGCAGATGGTGAAGTAGCACTCCACTGATAGTCCCGAGGGAAACCAAAGAACAGTGAAGTACAGCATTCACTCGTTCCACGTTATCGCACCTTTTAGCTACAAGCCCCTCGAGAGAGATAGAGAGTCCGCGTAAACCCTCTTCTTCACCCTTGTGCTTCGTCCTGGTGTACTCAGAGTTGATTGGTTGTTCCTGGTTTCAAATCATTATGCGCGCGTGTATATATATATATTATTCCAGCACAATCTGCTGTCATCGGTGGCTTTTGCACGTACACAATCACCTGTATTTGTCAGGTACATTACGAGTTGTGACTTTTTCCTTTTCTCCATGAGGCTTGTGTTTCATGGAAAAGTAATTAGTTTCACCACAAAGTTCATACAAATGCCGTGTTAATATAGTGGATTGCTAGTGGGGCAGAGAGGGCAATATCATCGGTGAAAATAGTCGAGGCCCGTCGCTTCATGAAAATTCCTTTCATCATTCGTTTCTGAAGTTATTCCTTCAACATCACACGTGGTTATCATGTAAAGAATATATGAATGAATGATCGTTTTATGGCCATTTTCCCTGCTAGAGCGGGGGTTAGCCTTGCGGGCCCCATGACAATAATGGTTCCCTGTTTGAGGCAATGTTTTTATGGCCGGATGCCCTTCCTGACGCCAACCCTTAGTCGCCTCTTACAATGCGCAGGGATACGGTGTACCTATTCTAAACCGGGGTACACACCGTGATCATTCATCCCAGCAAGCTGGTACTCAATTTGCCGACCTCGGAAGGATGACAGGCTGAGTCAACCCCCCTGGCGTTAATTCAGCGATCGACCGGGATTCGAATCCAGGATCCTAGGATCCCAAGCCGGCACCCTAACCGCTACGCCAACGCCAGGCATGGTTATCATGTAAAGCTGCATCCGAAAATATCTGCCGAATAACCAAGTAATCCCGACAAATATTTGTTCACTACCATATTATTGGCGAGTAGGATACACAACGTGCAAATATAAAGCGTTAAATTTCTGTTGATTTGGTTTGGCCAATCAAAGTACCACCCATCCATCAGTATTTTGTAATGCTCATTAACCTGGATCATTAGGTCATACCATGACACCTTGGACTAACACAGAGCAAGACCATAATCACATAATGCTAATTATATTGCATACTCAGCTATTCTTGATATAAAAGTGATTTCAAGTACAAGGTACTTGAACATTTCTTCCAGTCAATACATTTTTGTCCCTGCCCCTCCGACAAGGTCAGGGATGAGGGATATTAAAATGAACTACGTTCGATCGACCACCGAAAGATCATCCATCTAATTTTGTGTACGCGATATTTCAAAAACCGTTTAAAATTTCATATTGCAGATATTTATTCGTTGACGTTATCTCAACCTGATTAGATCACGGCTGTTATTGCCTGAAATATGTTGCTGTGGCATCCATCTTGGCTTGCGTATGCGATAGTTCAAAAACCGTTCAATATTCAGCTTTCGTATTACACAGATCTATTCCTCATACCACCCAAAAGGCAGGGTACCTGGGGTATCAGATGCTTGTTCAAATATACGTTTCATTTCTGCACCACTCGACAGAAAGAAACACTGATAAACACTGACATTAACTGATAAAATGTCTTCAACTGAATGCCAAATAAGCTTTTTACCTCTGCCACGAAAGGTGGATGGAGGTTATGTTTTCACCCCTGTCTGTTTGTTTGTCCGTTTGTGAACAAAATATCTCAAAAAGTTGTGGACGGATTTGTACGAAATTTGGCAGAGATGTAGCGTATGTGACAAGGACGAAATGATTAGATTTTGGTGAAGATCCGGATCCGGAAGTCGAATTTTAAAAGTGATTCTTCACCATTGAGTGATAGTGCTAAAACCGACATATAGCAGGATATCTCAAACTAGAGGTTTCAGGGAACCTGAACTCAACTGGTCTATATCAATATGGTTAGAATATGCATAATAGAACCACAAACTATATAGTTTATATGTGCGTTTATATGTTTATATGTGTGTTTTCAAATATCTTTAAGTGGCAAAAGGCACAAGTTTCATCAAATCTGATCAGTATTTGTGACTTTTAGAGCTTGGACGTCGTCCAAACTGATGTTTATGGGTCAAGTCATGTCATAGGTCACAACGAGGTCATTTTTCGGACATCGTCAAAACCCGTAATATATGTATTGAGGTTTGTTACATACTTTCTACACACCAAGTTTCAGCCTTCTAGCTACATTAGGAAGTACCAGATTGACAAAAATTGATTTTTCAATATGGCCGTCCTGCCGCGCCCATTTTTGGGCGTGCAACGCCCAAATGCAATCCCAAACTAGTTTATGTCTTAAAGATGCTGCATAACAAGTTTCATCAAATTTCATCAATATTTGTGACTTTTAGAGCATAGACGTCGAATTGTTTACAGACGACAGACAGACAGACAGACGACGGACACTGGGTGTCGACAAAAACTCAGCTGGACATAGTCCATTTGGGTCAAAAATGATGTACGGATTTGGACCAAACTTGGTGGACCAGTTGGGTGTGTGACAAGGACTAATCGATTCGACGTTGGTGAAGATACAAATACGGATCAGTATTTGATTTGATGGATGATTTTGATTAAATGTGATTCTGTATTGTGATTTTCTGGTCTACTCTGGGATACAAAACGTAAATTGTTCACCTGGCGGAGGGATGCTCTCCACTAAGTGCCGTTCTAGTTGCTTCTGATTTTGTTGAAGGATCCACATGTCAAGATTGTTGACCTAGTGATCTCCGAGTGACACAATCCAAGACCTTCAACGTGATATTTCTTTGCCACAATGATTTTCTTCCCTCTATTGGCTCCTGCTTGAAGTTTCTGCATAATGGGGTATTTTGTTAAATTTTTGGTCTGACGCTAACATCTTATTTATAAACCTTTTGCACCACCCTCAGCTGTTTTTGATGGCGGTTGCTTTTTTAAGTTTTCCTTTTCAGGAAGTCTAACTTTTATAGTACACCTGCAGATATCAGGTTCTATAAGAAATCCTTGTGGCATCACAAAGACATTCCCAGCAATCCAAAACAATGCGACGGCCTCTTTTTGCAAGGTGCTTAAATCTTCACCATCGATTCACAAGTGACCTCCAATTGCGTGTTCCACAGAGCGATGGAGACATCCTCAACTTCCGACTCTGAAAGGATGACCGAAAGCAGCGGCAGAACCCATGAGACCAATGTGCCGGTCGACGTCGAGGACGACGAAGCCACGGAGAGAACGCACGATGCGTGGAAGGGTCGGAGTCAAAGCAGCGTCGGTCAGAACGAGGTACTGAAGGTGGTCGTCACGGATATGAGTGCTGAAGCAATGGAAATGCTTCTGGACTTCATCTACACCGGATTGCTATCCGCTAAATCATGCTCAGCCGAAGCCCTGCTTGAAGTCACTGCCAAGCTGAAGATGGAAGACTTTGACCAGCTCTGCGATTCAATACTCGGTATAAGTGCTCCAGTGTAGTGATCTTGTTTCTGGTCGCTATATTAATAGGAGGTGCATACCATGAAGGTATCATGAGTCAATGCCAAGCACACAGATCAAAACAACATTTTTTTTTTAGTAAAATTTTTTCTCACTTAACAAGCATCGTTTTCCAACTAAGAATTATCAAGATTCCAACTAAAAAATTGGAATGGTTTGTTTATATAGCTATATTTACATGAGGGACAGGGGGGGCTGACTTGAGCAGTAAGAGGGTGAGCAGAGGGAGAAGGGAATGAAGGTTGAGAAATAGGAGCAAGGGAATGGAAAGATCATGATGGTGATTGGAGAGTGGAACTGGAAGCAGGGGTCGAAGATTCCTCAAAATTTGCAGACATGATTTTATAAATTGCAGGTTCGTTTTGAGGTTGTAATGCTTGCTCTACCTGAACATGCAGGTCGGGAATTGAGTGCACAAAGCTGCCTCAGTATACAGATCATGGCGGAGGCACTCGGTTGTCAAGAACTCGCCGAGCGAGCCCGATCGTTTGCTCTGCAGCACTTTCAGGATGTGGCGGCTGCCGGGGAGCTGAAGCACTTGGGAAAGATCGAGCTGCTGGCATATCTGTCGAGCGACGAGCTCAATGCATGCAGGGAGGAGGTCGTTTACGAGGCGGCCATGGCATGGCTGCGTCAGGATCCTGCCAATCGGCTTCAGGTTCAGCAGGATTTTGTGATGTGTCCATTGAAGAGGACAGCATTACCATGGCAGCTCCAGCGATTCCACATTTATTCATTTCACGCCTCTTGTCCTGTCTGACCACAGTATGCTGCCGAAATACTTGGAACTGTACGCCTGCCCTTCATCCACCCATCGTACCTCTTCAACGTGGTGGACGGCGATCATATGGTGCGCTCCTCGGAGGAGTGTCGGGACCTCGTTAATGAGGCGAAGCGCTATCACATGCTGCCCCACGACCGGAATGGCATGCATTCGACCCGCACTCGACCCCGACATGTCGCAGGTCTTCAAGTTCTACCCTTTACACGAGATACATATGTAGTACACCTAACTCTCTAACGATTCGCCAAACTCCATGTTGCAATTTAACTCTTATGCTCAATTTAAAAAAAAAAATTACATATATTTCCTTCATCGACGTTTACAAAATTAGGATGTTGAGAATAAATAATAATAATAGATTTTTATTCGATCTTTTAAAGTTGTTATTTACCAAGAATGTAAGTCTTCATTGAGAGAGCAGCCCCTCACCGTACCTTAAAATGGGACATGGAGATGTTCCATTAAAATAAATAATAAAATACTAGCCGAAACCCGTGGAACATCCACGGAAGGGAGGATGTGGTGTATGGATAGAGTGTACCATTATGGATGGCATAGGGGATTTGCTTGTCCGAGTAAGAGTTAGGAAGAAAGATGAGAATGAAGAGTGCGTATATGAACAATGTATTTATTGCAATCTACTTAAATGACAACGCTACGATATACTTTTGAAAAATTAATGGATTCGTAATAGGAATCGGCATAGCACCACTCTGGGATTGTCCACTCAGTGGACGGCTTGCTGTCGCCTACGCCTGTCCAATCAGCGGACGGCTCGCTTCGCCTTCACCCAGCAGACGCCAATACGATGGCGTCGTAAGATGGCGTCGTATCGGCAGTTAATCGGATGCTTTTGGGCCCCAACGTCGGCTAATTCAGATTTTTCGAGTATGCCTGTACGTGATAAACAAAGAGCGCGGTTCGTAGATCGCAAATCCATTAGTGCCGTGGGCATCGGGTCCCTGGGTGCGGCGTAAAAGGGATAACAAAGTCGAGTCCTTACGCTATTATTATATAGATGGACGTAGTGGAGAGGTAAAGTGAATATAAATAAATATTTCGAGGTGGTATGTTTGTCGTGGAGATGGTATAAGTGCAAATAAATAAATAACTGAAGGTGGCATGTTGGTAGTGGGGATGGTATAAGTATATATAAATAAATAACTGAAGGTGGTATGTTGGTAGTGGAGATGGTATTAGTGTATATAAATAAATAACTGAAGGTGGTATGTTGGTAAAATCAGATGGTATAAGTGTATATAAATAAATAACTGAAGGTGGTATGTTGGTAGTGGAGATGGTATAAGTGTATATAAATAAATAACTGAAGGTGGTATATTGGTAGTGGAGATGGTATAAGTGCATATAAAGAAATAACTGAAAGTGGAATTGTTGGTAGTGGAGCTGGTATAAGTGTATATAAATAAATAACTGAAGGTAGTTTGTTGGTAGTGGAGTTGGTGTAAGTGGATATAAATAAATAATTGAAGGTGGTATGTTGGTCGTGGAGATGGTATAAGTGTATATAAATAAATAATTGAAGGTGGTATATGTTGGTAGTAGAGATGGTGTAAGTGTATAGAAATAAATAACTCAAGGTGATATGTTGGTAGTGGAGATGGTACAACTGTATATAAATAAATAATGGTTTCCAAAATGATATACTATTCTGCAATCATTCTGTCCCATGAAATGTTTTATTTTTCTTCCAATATTTAAAATTGGATCTGATCCCAAAATCATTTGACGTGCCTCATAACCAGATATTGCATACGTGCTCAAAATGAAAGATACGTGTCCAGTCATTTTCAAGCTCGGCTCTGAACAGACTGACAATTCCAAATATAATCCTTCAGGTGGGCTTATGCCCGGTTGGGGAGATAAACAACTGTGCCATGTCCGATCACTACATGTAGCAAAGGTAGTTGTTTACATTTGTTGTATTTACCTGTAGTTTGATAAATACTCAATTTGTTATTCTCTTAAGTTATGCTGTAAAGGTAGTTTTAATATAATGAGAAATCTTAAAATAAACTCACAAAAGGTTAGGAAACAGCTTGGCTGTAAAGAGTTGCCTTGTCTATCCTCCTCAAGGAAGGAACAATTTGTGATAGTCTATACCACGAACACTGTTCGTGGTTTTATTTTAGTGATATCAGAAATGATGGCCGAGAGCTAAGGACTGAACCTGAAATAACATTCTGAAGGTTGGGAGTTCAAATCCAGAAGAAAAACAAAACAAAACAGTAGCATTGAGCATTTGGATTGCAAGTTTCTGGAAGCCAAAGAAGTTGCTGGGGAATAACCATATTGCTCGGAAAAGCCCAGCTGGCTCACTAATCTCTGCGAAAAGGTGGGTGGGTGGAAATCTGTCGATTTTGGTTGATTATATTATGCGATATTATGATAAACTCTTAATGTCCTCACAGTAACTTGGAATGGGCACCAAAATGCTATTAACAAGGCTTCCCAAAATCCCCCAACAAAACAGAGAACGATTTTCACATCTTAACTTCCAAAGGTATAAGAGTTAGCTCCACTTGCAATTTTTTCTTCTCTAAGTGATACTTATTTTGGTCCAACCTCGAGGCAGACTCAAATTTATGCTTTTTCACCCACTGTCTGCTCGGCTTTGTCAGCCATAAAATACAAAAACGGAATCACCAATGTCCTCTCTTCATATACCCCTCCCCTACTCAGCATCATGGAACAACTTCGACTCTCAATTCAGAATAAGCTAAATTAAAGGAGCGACAAAGCTATAGGACAATGACTGAAGTATCGTACACCGCTACTTTCCTATTCCATCTCCAGGAGTTGCATGACATCATCGACAGGCACCGGAGGGGGCCTGGCGATGACGCAGCCGAAAGGGAGTACTCACTTTTCACTTTGTTACTTGCCGGAATATATTCCGGCAAGTATGTTGGTTGGTTGGTTTGTCTGTCTGTTTGTGCGCAGTACTACGTCTACATCGTTGCACATAGCATCACCATACTTTACACACATATTTGCCTTGCCCTGGAATAGACTGTGCCCAATTTTTAACTCTCTAGGCCCAAGGTCAAGCTCAAGGTCACCCAAAACGTGAAAATCGTTTTTTGCTAACTAGCAACGGTACCCGCCATCACGGTCGTCTCTCCAACTCGCAATCCCACGAGATATGCGGAAAGGACGACCCAAAACCAATTATCTTCTTTTTGATTCGTATATAAACATCATTAAAAGTAAATAATGACCTCTGCCAAAGTTCAAACGACATGGGTTTAATCTCTACATGCGAGAATTCCACATAGCTATTTGGGCGGTGTATAAGCTAACAGATCGTTGTCTCCATAGATCTCGCCAAGGCCGTAACACCTATAGGCTCAAAATCCTTTTAACTGTTGACTTGGTAGTTTTTACAATGAAGGAAACAAGTATCGGGAGTACATACGACATAGCGATTGTGAATGTGACAGCTCTGAGGCGTCTTTCGCTTCGCATCGCAGTGACGGCTGTAAGATTAAAATCTGGCTTCAAGGCCCCTCACCACCCATTTATATAAATCGTTTAAATAATCATTTGCGCCTCCCAATTGAAGCCCCGCCCTTATGGCGGGTACTGTTGCTAGTAATATATAATGGCGATACAACAATTTTTACCGCTTTGCTTTGAAGAACAGGAATGAAGGGGGAGGAGTGTGTTAATATGTGTGGTTGAAGGCTTGGGGTGAGTTGGAGATACAACCGTGATGGCGGGGAGTGGGTTGGCATTCTCTCAAGCAGGGATTCAACCCATGTCCTTATAAAAGGTCTTTGTCCGAGGTCATTATTTTTAACTGTGTGTTTTCATTCGTCAGGTTGCGATCGGTGCAGCCGTTTGTGCGGTACCCGGGAAAATCCAAAATGGCCGATAAAAAAGTACTTTCCGGCAAGTCCTCGGTCTCTGACCGATTTTTAATTTGTTTGTTTTCTTGTTTGTCCACGTGATATCTCAGCCATCCTTTGAGCTAGGAAGCTGAAATTTGGGCACAATAGTGTGCACATGCTTTGGCAAAAACAGTATTTTTTGTTTTTTGATTAATCAATTGATTGATTAATTACTTAATTATTATCAATTCATTAAGTTTTTTGTTTTTTTCTCATCTGGGTAATATCTCAGGCACATTTTGAGCTAGGCAGCTGATATTTGGACACAACAGTGACCAAGTGATTTGGCTGTAAAGGGTATTTTTGATTTATTACCTCTGCCACCAAAGGTGGATGGAGGTTATGTTTTCACCCCTGTCTGTTTGTTTGTCTGTTAACAAGATATCTCAAAAGGTTGTGGACGGATTCGGACGAATTTTGGCAGAGATGTAGCGTATGTGACAAGGACGAAATTATTCTATTTTGGTGAAGATCCTGATTTGTATCCGGCTTGCAGAAATAATAGCAGATTTATTATTCACCATCGAGTGATAGGGCCAAAGACGATAAATAGCAGGATCTCAAAAAGTTATGGACGGATTTGGACGAAACTTGGACAAGGTTGGGTGTGTGTGTGTGACGAGACCAAATTTATTCCATTTTGGTGAAGTTCTGAATATGGATTCAGATACGAGTTATTTAATTTTTGAAGTGATTCTTCAACATTGAAAGATCGGGCGAAAAGTGATATACAACATTATATTTAAAAGGTTGTGGACAACTTATAAATAAAGTTGGTGGACGAGTTGGTTAGGTGATGAGAACAAGCCGATTCGATTTTGGTTCAGATCTGAATCCAGATTCGGCCTATCAGTGGAATATAAACCATAAACTGTTCAGCCTGGCAGAGCTATCGAGTGCCCTTCTAGTTGTTTCATCAATTAGTCGATTAATTATTTAATTACATAATTTTAATTCTTTAATTACCTATAAATTAAAAACTTAATTTTCGAAAAGTTACACATTGGGATAAAGCAATGGTTATTTAGGTATGCTGTTAGCCAATTGATTAAGAAATGAACAAGTCAGGAGACGACGATGGTTCACGAGTGAGCGGTATTCAATGACAAAGGCCGGACGATAACCGAAACAGGCCCGGACAGGCCAGGCCTGGAAATGTCAAAACGAATGTTACTGACCTTGAAATGAGATAGAAAATAATGTATAATCAGTTATGAGGTTAGTTAGCTACACAATACCGAAAATTCGGTGAAAAATGAAATGAAAAAAAAAACAAATGAAAAAAAAAAAAAAAAAATGAAAAAATAAACATGAAAATTCGAGCTCCGTGGGGCTAGACACATGACATTGGCCTAACCAAATATCGAAACCCCTGTCAGATTCCACCAACTTCCTCGGAGAAGATGTATACAAGATCGAGGCTCGTGAAAGAGCTAACATTAATCACACAAAAAGGCAAACCGACACAAAACATAAAAAAAACAAGGGGAGCGGCAGACAAGATGGGGAGAGAGGGGGAAGGACACAAACACAACATTTGAGAGCAGGGACATCGGGAGGACTTGGGGGGAGGTGGGAGAGGTAAAAAACATATGAACACTGCAAGGACTCTGGGGTGAATTAAAGGGGGTAGAAAAGATCAAGGTTTTGGATGGGGGAAGATAAGAGATGGTGGTGAACAGCTGTTTTAAAGACCTGGAGGGAGGAGTGGGATTGAAGGGAGTGGGGGAGTTTGTTCCAGAGGTGGGAGAAAAGGGGAATGAAAGAGTGAAGGTGAGCAGAGAGCCTAGATTTTGGCAGTTTAACCATAAGAGGGTTGCAGGCAGATCTTGTGCGACCTGAAGGAATATTGGGGGGACAGAGCACAGAGAGAGCTGGGGGAGCAAGGCTGGAGAGGAGTCGGTAGAAGACAGAAAGACCACCAACCTGCCTGCGGTGAGTGAGTGAAAGGCCTCCGGAGTTAACTTCATCGCAGGAGATTCCAATGATTCTGAAAGCTTTGGCCTCAACAGCGTGAAGCTGAGCTAGGTGTGAGGCAGGAGCACCAGCCCAGAGGTGGGGAACAGTATTCCATTGAGCTGTGGATGAAAGCCTTGTATGTGGTGAGGAGCTCAGGTGTGCCGAGGAAGGACTTCGCACGACGGAGGATGCCCAGTCGGCGACTGGCTTTGGAGGCCAGCTTGGAAATGTGGTTTTCCAAAGAAAGATCATGGCAGATAGTGAGATCCAAAAGCTTGAGCGACAGAACTTCTTGGAGAGGATTGTTGAGAAAGTAGATGGGAGGGTTTTCCAAAACAAAAACATTTTAGGCACATTTTGAGCTTGAAGCTTATATTTGGACATGACAGTGACCAAGCGATTTGACTCTAAAGGGTATTTTTGATTTATTGATGAATCAATTAATCGATTAATTATTTAATTTTTCGACTCATTAATTAATTTTCAAAAAGCTACAGATTTGGATGAAACAGGGGACCACTCGGTATGCTATTAGCCAAAGGGATAAAAAAAATCAATTATTTTACGATTATTATTTATTTATTTTAATTACACAATTAATCGATTATTGTACACCACTCCCTCCCAATTACATCTCCATGTGCTGCAAGGCAACATCGCCAGGCGCTGAAGGCGTCGCGGCGATATCGCGCGCTTGTGGAAATGTTATTTCTTCATTTTGTATCGGGGCCGTGTACTTTGAATGTACAGTCACGTGAAAAAGTAAGTATACTTACTTTTTCCACATGCGAAATTTGCATTTATGTTTATTTAAATTATACAATGGACTACAAAATGTAAATGTTTCATGATATTTGTTATATTATATCACCTTTATCTATCCATATTGTTGAAATGAAGATCAAATAGCTGTATGTTGAAATATGTTGAAAAAGTCAAAACTTTACATGGGGTGTACTTACTTTTTCAAGTGACTGGAGCTCCACTAGTTTGTTTTTTTCTTTTTGTTATTTTGGCGAATGATTGACAGTGCATTGTAAAAGCAATCACTCTTTGCATCCCAATAGTTTTGATGTATCTGTCATCCGTTTTCCACCCACCATGCAAAATTATTTCTGTGCCTCCATGGACATCACCGTAACTTGATTTCTCTGGCGCAGGTTTTACAGAGGTCATCGTGCTGGTAGGTGGACGGCATACAGAGGGTGAAGGTCAGCAGGCCCTCAACACCGTTTGCTGCTTCAACCCAGAAACCAGCAAGTGGTACCCAATGGCTGCTTTGCCTTTCTGTGAGCGAGAGTTCTTTAGCATTGTCAGCTTTGCGGATAACATCTACATAACAGGTGGGTTGACAGATTTAATGCGTCGAGGTCAGGAGGATCCTGGTGTATGAATGAAGCTTTGATAGCATGCCATTTTGAAAATATTCACATTCGATTCTGAATGTTAGCAGATTTGATTGGAAGCCTCAAGTAATTCATGTTAATCCTGTAATGAGACCATTGTTCCGCAATTAAATAACGACCATGTGACTTCAAGGGCCTCAACATCTGTAGATGTGCATAACAAATATGTCCTCAATGAAGGTGAAGATTAACTTGATCGGGTCTATCTACACAAGTAACGTTTCAGTGCAACTACTTATATGAAGTGATACATATCGTTAATTGCAGAAATTTCATGTACAGGATAATGCATTCGGTTTATTATTTGATTTGCATTTGATTTTTCCAAATTCAGCACTTTCCTCTTCATTTTGCGTTCAAATTCTGTACACTGTGTTCATTTGTCCATTGTATACCAATATCGGTAGCCTGTAGGTCATATCTATACAAGCTCTTTCTTACACAAGCTTCAGACAGCAGACCGAATCTGCCACCCACATGGAGCCCCATTTGTACGTTTTCTGGGAAAATGGAGCCCAAATCCATCGTTAGCACGAAAAATGCGTAAAGGATCCCGAGACAATCCATACATTCGAGCAGAACCTAGACAAAAGGCCATTCAGTGACATTATTCACTTCAATAAAAGTCAATCTTTGGAGGTCATTTTACCTTGGGGACGGTCATTTATATTCATAGAATTGTGAAATATAAAACCTTCATCATCAATCCGCAGATCACAGTAAAGCCTAACTAACTCATGGGGCATTTGATGATGTTATCCGATTTGGTGAGAGTCTAATTTTAAGGGCTATTTTACCTCAGAGACCCCGACCACCCAAGTGAGTCAGGCTTATCACAGACAATGAGATAAAACCATAAAAGCTTATAAAACATCGGATTCTTCCCAGTTTTGTCACAGTCTAGGCCGAGCAGCACGAGCAACTGGGATAAAATAGAAATATTTTTTCCAGTAAAGATGTCAAGCCCAGGAGGAGGTATGTGTGTGATGGCTCACGGCTTGAGGCATTGCTAACGGTGGCCAGCATTTTAGCTCGTACAATTTAAAATACATCCATAATATGGAGTACTCATTAAATATTCATTAACATGGAGTACAAAGCATCCATCAACAATATTGTGTATGTATGTATGTATGTAGGGTGTGTGTATGTGTGTGTGTATGTGTGTGTGTATGTGTGTGTGTGTGTATGTGTGTGTGTATGTGTGTGTGTATGTGTGTGTGTATGTGTGTGTGTATGTGTGTGTGTATGTGTGTGTGTATGTGTGTGTGTATATGTGTGTGTGTATGTGTGTGTGTATGTGTGTGTGTATGTGTGTGTGTATGTGTGTGTGTATATGTGTGTGTGTATGTGTGTGTGTATGTGTGTATATGTGTGTGTGTATGTGTGTGTGTGTATGTGTGTGTGTGTATGTGTATGTGTGTATGTGTGTGTGTATGTGTATGTGTATGTGTATGTGTGTGTGTATGTGTGTATGTGTGTATGTGTGTATGTGTGTGTGTGTGTGTGTATGTGTGTGTGTATGTGTGTGTGTATGTGTGTGTGTGTGTATGTGTATGTGTGTGTATGTGTGTGTATGTGTGTGTGTATGTGTGTGTGTATGTGTGTGTGTATGTGTGTGTGTATGTATGTGTATGTGTGTGTGTGTATGTATGTGTATGTGTGTATGTGTGTGTGTATGTGTGTATGTGTGTGTGTATGTGTGTATGTGTGTGTGTATGTGTATGTGTGTATATATGTATGTATATATATGTGTGTATATATGTATGTATATATTATATATATATATATATAAATATATAAATATATATATATATATATATATATATATATACATATATATATATATATATATATATATATACATATATATATATATATATATATATATATATATATATATATATATATATATATATATATATATATATATATATATATATATATATATATATATACACAGACTTGGCATTTAATATGGAATATTTTTTTTCCCTTGACTTGGGTTTACTTTCTGAACTCAGTATATCAATCTGGTGAGTTTATTTTACCCTTTGGTGATGCCTTTGTTGAAAGAACCATGTCACTGATTGTCATTCGCAGCAAGAAGTCAATAACAGGATTATATCACAGGTGGCGTGACAAAATGTAAGGACAGGTACATTTGACGATTGGCTTCACAATCGGGTATATAAGGGTTGTTGCGTTCTGTGTTAGTGGAAAACAACTGCTGCACATCTACAAAAGTTATTGCCGCTTCCTCTGGAGATGGTCCGTCAACTTGACAATGCTGTTTGTCATGGAGTGGTGGCTTTACTAAATTCTGGCATGAAACAGCGTGCTATTGCTCAGCAGTATGGCATCACTCAAGGTCAGGTGTCAAAGATCCTAAAAACGAAATGCTCAGAGGGTTGTCCCTACTCCAATACCGAGGCCAGGACGTCCACGCAGCACCACAAGGAGAGATGATCGCCAGCTGCACCGGTTAGTCTGCAATGGCTGTACCAAGTCAGCTAATCGGCTTAGGGCTGAGTGGCAGCAACTGACAAATGTGCCTGTATCCAGAAGGCTAGTCAACCAACGACTGGTTCAAGCAGGCTATCGTGCCAGGCGTCCCCTGAGAAAGCCACGCCTGACCAGACAACACAGCCAGCGCCGATTGCAGTTGGCCAGAGAGCACCGTCAATGGCAGCCAGGGCACTGGAATCACGTGACCTTCAGTGGCGAGTCTAGATTTCTGGTCTATCGTCAAGATGGCCGCGTCCGAGTGCGCAGACAAGTGCATGAAGCCCACAACGAAGATTGTATAGTGCCAAGAGTCCAAGCTGGAGGTGGTCAGGTGACCGTTTGGGCTGCTTTTCATGCAGGGGGCAAAACTGACCTGGTTGTTCTGAACGGAAACCTGAACCAGTTCAAGTACAGGGTCATTCTGGAAGAAATATTGCTTCCATTTGCTCGTGCAGCCTTTCGAGGAAAATTTGTCTTCCAAGATGACAATGCACGGCCTCATCGTGCTCGCATGATCCAACACTTTCTTGCTGACCATGGTGTAGACCATATAGAGTGGCCTGCCATGTCCCCGGATATGAATCCGATAGAGAACTTGTGGGCAGAATTAACGCGTCAAATCGACAACTTGGACCAGCAGCCTACCTCTGTGCGTGAATTGCAGCAGACTATTGTCACTGCATGGCAAAAGATTCCTGTCCAAACCTTGGCAAATCTCGTGAACAGCATGCCTCAACATGTACGTGCTCTCCTGAATGCTCGTGGGGGTTACACTAAGTACTGAACTGTAATTATACTGTCCGTAATCCCAGTCATAATTTAGCTTTTGTTTCTGTTGAATTTTTTTTTGGCTAATGTGCAAAATAAAGACATACTTCTGGAAAACGTACAGAAGTTTAACACAGTACTGTCCGTGAATTGAGTTCGATATCAGTTTACATCACTTTCAAGGATCAATTTATTTGCTTCGAAATGTCAAATGTGGTTTTTGTTTCTTTTAAAGGTCACATTAACAAAATCTAGAATAATTTCAACATAATTCCAATGAACTTTTGGTTCTAAGTCATCTTGAAAAGTAAGTTCACCCCCACAAAAAAATATTCCATATTAAATGCCGTCTGTATATATATATATATATATATATACATATGTACATATATATATATACACACACATATATATATATATATATATATATATATATATATATATATATAAAACACAGTTTGTGTGTGTGTGTGTGTGTGTGTGTGTGTGTGTGTAATGTTACCGATAGACTCCTAAACGGAGAGGCTTACGTGCTTGATATTTGAGATAGACATGGCCATTGAGCGTGGGACGAACATGGCCGAACTCAAAACATTTGACGATCCATATTTTTTATTCATATTTACCTTAGCGCATTTCAGCGCACGGAATCAACGGAATCAGAGCAGGTGGGCGCGGATTCACTCAGAGCGATCACGTGATGACGCTATGAACGCTATGACACTATGAACGATATGACGCTATGAAAAAAAAAATCGCTATGACGCTATGAACGATATGAAAAAAAAAATCAGCTATGACGCTATGAAAAAAAAAATCGCCCGCTTTGCCAAGGGGCTCGCTCCCCCCCCCCCTCGCCTCCCCCCCCCCCCCCGCCCGGCAATGCCGGGTACTTCTGCTAGTGTGTGTGTGTGTGTGTGTGTATGTATATGTATGTATATATATAGATATATATATAGATATATATAGATATATATATATATATATATACATATATATATATATATATATATATATATGTATGTATATATATATATATATATATATATATATATATATATATATATATATATATATATATACATACATACATACATACATACATACATACATACATACATACATACATATATAAATATATATATATATGTATATATAAAAATATACACATACAAATATATACATATAAATATATATATATACATATATAAATATATATATACATATATTCAGTGCATTCAGAAAGTATTCAGACCCCTTCACTTTTTTCACATTTTGTTATGTTGCAGCCTTTTGTTGAAATCGTTTAAATTCATTTTTTCCCTCATCAATCTACACTCAATACCCCATAATGACAAAGAGAAAACAGAATTTTAGAAAGTTTTGGAAATTTATTTGAAAGAAAAAACTGAAATATCACTGACAAAAGTATTCATACCCTTTGCTATGACACTTGAAATTTAGCTCAAGTGCCTCCCATTTCTCTTGATCATCTTTGAGATGTTTCTACACCTTGATTGGAGTCCACCTGTGGTAAATTCAATTGATTGGACATGATTTGGAAAGGCACACACCTGTCTATACAAGGTCTCACAGCTGACAATGCATATCAGAGCAAAAACCAAGCCATGAGGTCAAAGGAACTGCCTGCAGAGCTCAGAGACAGGATTGTGTCGAGGCACAGATTTGGGGAAGCGGACAAAAAAAACTCTGCTGCATTTAAGGTTCCCAAGAGCACAGTGGCCTCCATAATTCTTAAATGGAAGAAGTTTGGAACAACCAGGACTCTTCTCGTAAGGGCATTTTATGAGATATTTCACAAATCTGTTAACTAAATTGTTACCAAAAAATTTCTTCACCAATATGTTTGTAAAGGTGTGTAATAACATGTGTTAAAATGTTGAAGTTCAACTCCCGTGGGAAACCCAGAAAAAAAGCTGTTGAATTCGGGTACCGAAAAATTATTTTCGAGAATTTTTATTTTTTTAAATCGGCCCTTAAGTAACTTATGAGGGGTCAAATAAGGGTTTTTCATGATTCTGAGTTGATTGTTAACATTTATATTTTCACTTTTACATTTACACACAAAGTAGCTTTTATTTCACATACATATATAATACTCAAGAGTTATTTCTCATTCACAATGTCAGAAGTTTCAAGTCATTGTCTATGTCTTCTTCAGACTCAACAACATCATGACTGCAGTTTCTGCATGTAATGCCATTACAGACTCCACAGGCCGAGATGCACGTGACCCCATTCTTCTTGCAGCTGCATCGCCGGTTGCTGCAATCTCCATGACAATTACAGCTCGTGAACCGCAATAGCTCCTCAGGAGCCGTGGGGTCCAGTGTTGGAACTGGCTCATACCCATGCACACCTATTGTCCATCCATAGTCACTGGGGTTCAGAGACATGCTCTGTAGAAGGATCCAGTCCCGGGTCTGCAGGTAGGCACGGAGTGAATGTTGTGCAGCTGCACCCTCTGTTGGAGGTAGAGTCTCTGGTTTGATCACTCCTGCCGCTGCCTTCCTTGAGAACATGTTGTACCGAATTTCACCCAATGTAGTATCTCGTCCATGGTAAATGTACTTGAAAATCGTAGTACCAGCCTGAATCACTGTTTCCTTGGTGGCTTCTGTGTCAAGGAAGATGTCGATGTACTCAGCCTCAGTGTATCCCAGCCGGTGGAACTTGTTGAGCATCCATTTTGACCCAAATCTATGATCAAGTTGTATGGCAAGCCCCATTTGGTGTGGCAATACTCCAGACCGAGGTCGACAGGCCTTAATAAAATTCTGCCCCCAAACGGCAACTCTTTCGTCTGTCTTGACAATCGGTCTCAAGAACATCTGAAGGCTTGCAGGAACAAGTGTCAGCTGACTATCGATGTCAGTCATACTGTGTGTGGTGGGGTATGACTTTGGACCTAAATCAATCAAGGCAATATCATTGGATATGAACTTGAGTGCCGTCTTTATGATCTGAGTCTTCTCATCTCCATGGTCAAGATTAGCATGATGCACTCGCAGAATATTGTCGGTGCCATCTTTGAGACAGAGTACATCTGCCCTTCTTTCCTGTGTTGTGAAATACAAGGTGTCTTCGTATTTCTCTAGAAGTTTTATCTTTAGCCAATGCTTTGAATAAGAAAGGCTCTTCTCTGGTGACTGATCAAACTCCTGCAGCTTTTCATGGACTTGGTCCATGTTCATTACCCCATGCTCTAATTCTGAGTCTAACCATTCGCAGAATTCAATAAAAACTGAGGATTCGTTTGATTGACTGACTGAGGATTTGAGGAACTGACCATTCGCAGAATTCAATAAAAACTGCCTCTCGCTCCTCATCAATACTCCTCTGTCCTCTCTTCCTTTTTCCTTCCTCATCAGTCTTGGACAAACTGTCACCTCTCGCAAACATAAGTTTGCATCGCAAATGGTACAGTGTTTCTTCTGCTACCAAGTCGTTGATCCCTTCCAGGCGTCCAGTGACTTCAGTGCCCCAGTCATCCCCGCGACTCCATGCTGTCTTCAGCAAGCTTGCCTTCAGTGTATCTGCAGTCAAATTATCTGGCACTCTGTATTTCTTTCTAGCTTGTGCTGGATTATTTTTGTAGAGCTGGGCTGGTTGGTTGCAAAGAATGCATACATCCTTATACAGGAGGTCAACTGACTGTGATCTTCTAGAACTGCAGCCAGTTGATGAACTGAACTCACAAGTAGTGCATCTTCTCTTCAACTTTGATGACTCTTTCTCTGCCTTTGATGCTTGAGCTGACTTCTTGGTGGTTGCAACAAAGTTGTTGTACAGATCATTTTTACACTTCTGGTGGTACCTCAGTTTTCCTTCCTTTTGAGCCTCCTTCATACGTTCCACAACAGTAACATTTTCGACAGTTTCTGCTTGTTTCAATAAAGTTGAGTATCCCTTTGGAGTTGCCTGTATGAGCCTTTCAGCTGGTGTATCCGAGCGTGCACAGATGAAGCAATTGAGCACAGGTGGAGTAACGTCTTCATCCATATTGCTAGACTCCATGTCCTGCAAAGTAGAAAATGAGATATATTTAGAAATTATTTTTCCACAAAGGAGTGTCTGTGGTGAAATATAAATGTTAACAATCAACTCAGAATCATGAAAAACCCTTATTTGACCCCTCATAAGTTACTTAAGGGCCGATTAAAAAAAATAAAAATTCTCGAAAATAATTTTTCGGTACCCGAATTCAACAGCTTTTTTTCTGGGTTTCCCACGGGAGTTGACCTTCAACATTTTAACACATGTTATTACACACCTTTACAAACATATTGGTGAAGAAAGTTTTTGGTAACAATTTAGTTAACAGATTTTCATATGTTTCCCTTACTATTCCGAGAGCTGGCCGCCCGGCCAAACTGAGCAATCGGGGGAGAAGGGCCTTGGTAAGAGAGGTGACCAAGAAACAGATGGTCACTCTGGCTGAGTTCCAGAGATCCTGTGTGGAGATGGGAGAAACCTCCAGAAGGACAACCATCACTGCAACACTCCACCGATCTGGGCTTTATGGCAGAGTGGCCAGAAGGAAGCCTCTCCTCAGTGAAAGACACATGAAAGCCTGCTTGGAGATTGCAAAAAAGCACCTAAAGGACTCTCAGATTGTGAGAAACAACATTATGTGGTCTGATGAAACCAAGATTGAACTGTTTGGCCTCAATTATAAGCGTCATGTCTGGAGGAAACCAGGCACCACTCATCACCTGCCCAATACCATCCCAACGGTGAAGCATGGCGGTGGCAGCATCATGCTGTGGGGGTGTTTTTCAGCAGCAGGGATTGGGGGACTGGTCAGGGTTGAGGGAACAATGAACGAAGCAAAGTACAGAGATATCCTCAATGAAAACATGAAACAGAGCGCTCAGGACCTCAGACTGGGTCGAAGGTTCACCTTCCAACAGGGCAATGACCCTAAGCACAGCCAAGACAACGCAGGAGTGGCTTAGGGACAACCCTGTGAAGGTCCTTGAGTTGCCCAGTCAGAGCCCTGACTTGAACCCAATCGAACATCTCTAGAGAGACCTGAAAATGGCTGTCCACCGACGGTCCCCATCCAACCTGACAGAGCTGGAGAGGATCTGCAGAGAAGAATGGCAGAAAATCCCCAAATCCAGGTGTGCAAAGCTTGTCGCGTCATACCCAAGAAGACTCGAGGCTGTAATCGCTGCCAAAGGTGCTTCAACTAAGTACTGAGTTAAGGGTCTGAATACTTGTCAATGTGATGTTTCAGTTTTTTCTTTTTAATAAATTTGCAATACTTTCTAAAATCCTGTTTTCTCTTTGTCATTATGGGGTATTGAGTGTAGATTGATGAGGGAAAAAAATGAATTTAAACGATTTCAGCATAAGGCTGCAACATAACAAAATGTGAAAAAAGTGAAGGGGGGTCTGAATACTTTCTGAATGCACTGTATGTCACTAGTACAATCAAATCACATTACCAATCATCATGATTAAAGCAGAGGGATTTTGTTAAGGTAATTTATGTCATTGTTTTCCTTATATTTATGGTGATTTACATAGTACTGATTTATCGGAGTGGGCAGGTGGCATGGAGGGAGGCAATGTAAAGGCGGACATCTGGTGCTACATGTCATCGCTGGATTCCTGGAATCAGGTGTCCCGCATGGCAGTGCCACGCTGTCGGCACAGCAGTCTCGTCCTTGGCACACATATCTATGCCCTGGGGGGTCGAGGCGGTCCTGGGAACCTGAGCCACGTCGAGAGGTTTGGGACAGGTCACATGCTCATGATAATGCATTACTGTAGTCTGCTGTCATAAACCCACACAGTATTTGTCGCTTTCATGGGGTTATTTCCTGTAAACCGGGTTCATCATCCACATGCCATATAATTTCAGAAGTAGAAAAAGAACAACCCTACTCAAGATCACTTCAACTACAAATCCTTATGGAACTAGAGTGGCACTCGGTAGTGCACAAACCTCCGCCAGGCTGAACGGTTTATTTTGTATCCCACCGATAGGCCAGATCTGGATTCGGACCTGAACTAAAGCCAAATCCACTTTTCTTGTCACCTAACCAACTCATCCACCTAGTTTTGTCATAATCCATCCACAATTGTTTGAATCATCATGCTATATATCGTTTTTGGCCCCATCTCCAAATGGTGAAAAGTCACTTGAAAAATTCTCATATCCAGCTCTTCAACAAAATCTAATCAATTTGTACTTGTCACACACCCAACCCTGGTGTTGGGCTAGCGGCTAGGGTGCCGGCTTAGGATCCCAGGATCCTGGGTTCGAATCCCGGTCGATCGCTGAATTAACGCCAGGGGGGTTGACTCAGCCTGTCATACCTTCCGAGGTCGGCTAATTGAGTACCAGTTCACTGGTAATTCCCTGTTTGTCGCTAAAGGCGGCAAAAAGGGTTGGCGTCAGGAAGGGCATCCGGCCGTAAAACATTGCTTCAAAAAGGGGACCAAAAAACAACAACAACCACGGTTCCCAAAAAAGGCCAACCCCCGCTTGCGGGGAAAAATGGCCTCTAAAGGTGGTTTTTTTTTTTACACACCCAACTTGTCAACCAAGTTTCGTTTGAGTCTGTCTATATCCTTTTGAGATATCGTGCTCACAGACAGACAGACATGCAAACAAACAAACAAACAGGGATAAACATATAACCTCCGTCCACCTTCAGTGGCAGAGGTAACGAGAGTTCATTGAACACCTTACCCCACGCAGTCTTGAGAAAATGAACTATCCCTCCCTTTTAATTTGGACAAAGTTAGCTCGAATTTTGCATCGCAGGGCACCCCCATTTTGTCTGAATCTCGAAGTTTCCCCGCACTGAGATCCCGAGCGGCAAATTTGATTGGTTGAGACGTCGTATAATTTTGCCCAAGTACTGCGAAACTTCATGTTTTGGAAGTACAAACAAGGTGATTTGTGTTCTCGTGTTGAAAACATATAATTCAATTGAAATCATAGTTTAAGGCTGCAAACAAAAACAAACAAACTGGAACAGCACCCCTCGACGTTGTCCGACATGCCTCGCCCACAATATAACATCATGATACATACTTGTACCAAGTTTGATTCAAATCCCTTCAACAGTTCTGAAGTATTACATTTTTTACCTGACATGACCTCTGACCTTTGATGCACAAATCTAATCAGTTCATCTTTTCATCATTATACCAAGTTTGGTCAAAATCCCATCACTGGTTCACCAGTTAGCATAGTAACAGAATTTTTACCGAATTGGACTTCTGACCTTTGACCCCATAATCTAATCCGTTTATCTTTACATCATTATAATACCTCTACTAAGTTCGACTTTTAGCCCTTCAGCTGCTCTCAAGTTATAATCCTATCACAGACTCTGACCTTTGACCTCTTGACCACAAAATTAAACCAGTTCATTTTTGCATCATAATACTTGTACCAACTTTGGTCAACATCCCCTCACTGGTTCACAAGTTATCGCGGTAACAGGATTTTTACCTTACATGACTTCTGACCTTTGACCTCGTGACCCCAAAATCGAATCCGTCCATCTTTACCGTATTACACATACGTACACAAAGTTTGACTTGAATCCCTTCAGCAGTTCTCCATTTATCGCGGTAACGAAAACCTATCACGGACAGACAAATGGACGGACGAATGGATGGACGGACGGACAACCTGAAAACATAATGCCTCTGGCGACTTCGTCGGCAGAGGCATGAAAATGCTGAAAACAGGTGACATGAAAAAATGTCACTGTACTCGACTTCAACCAGATCTGCTCATATCCTTCGCGATGACAATATTGGTAATTGCCGTCCATTGTTTTTGCCGTCCACTCTTAAATTGCCGTCCACTCTTAAAACCGTCCGTCCACTCTTAAATTGCCGTCCACTCTTAAAACAATAGCGATATTTACTCCATCTAAGTAGAGTAAATAACACCATTTTTCATGAGGTTTTTTTTGTGCATAAAGCACTTCAAACACGATTTTCTGGTTGAC
Source organism: Myxine glutinosa (assembly GCF_964187855.1). Taxonomy (NCBI): domain Eukaryota; kingdom Metazoa; phylum Chordata; class Myxini; order Myxiniformes; family Myxinidae; genus Myxine; species Myxine glutinosa. The sequence continues at coordinate 34,163,660 of NC_136268.1, forward strand.
ATGACCAACCATCACAATTTCTTGGAAACCATTTTGCATGGCATGTGACACAAGCAAGCTCTCTGATTGGTCGAGATTCAAAGGTAACGCTCCCCCCCCCCCCCCCCCGATGGTGCATGGAGGTTAGGCCCACCCTGTTTGTTTGTACTCCTGTTTGTGAGCAGGATAAAAACGTTTTGGACGGATTCCGACGAAATTTGATGGAGAGGTTGGGTGTGTGACAAGGACAAATTGATTAGATTTTGGTGAAGATCCGGATACTATAATTTTTCAGTGATTCTTCACCATTGACAGATAGGGCCAAAACGATATATAGAACGATATCTCAAAAAGTTGAAGACAGTTTTGGATGAAACTTGGTGGATGAGTTGGTTATATGACAAGAACAACCAATTCGATTTTGGTTCAGGTCTCAATCCAGATCTGGCCTATCAGTGGGATACAAAACTTAAACTGTTCAGCCGAAAAGAGGTACGTGCTCGACCGAGTGCTGTTCTAGTTACTCAGGTGAGAAATAGGTCAATATAAAACAAAAGCTTACAAAACTTCCAAACTGCCAGGGCTCAAGAGTTAAACTTCCTGTATCTGTTGGATCATATCCAGTTATCAGAGTACAAATATTAATAGCCGGCGAAGCCGGTGTTGTCAATAAACGCGTACGTATTATGTCGAAAACCAGATTATGCCTTGGCTTGAGAATTCCGAAGCTCAATGGAGGCCGCCACCTGGTTATCTTCAACGAAAAGCGTCACCAAACACCGGAACCAATGAGATTCGAGCATTTGAAAAAATATTTCTAAAACCAAATCATGCAATGGAGGCCGCCATCGACCGGATGCGGAAGTTTGCATAAAACAATTGCGAAAAAGTTCAATAGGAGTTTGTTTCACCCGTCTTTCTTTGATTCACAATCTAATGAACCTCTAATTTGTAATTAAAATACGTTAAGACCAACCTCGTTATCTTCAACGAAAATCGTCACCAAACACCGGAACCAATGAGATTCGAGCATTTGAAAAATATTTTTAAAAAGCTTATTACGCGTTTCGGACGCTGAAAACGGCGTCAAATATTCTAAAATTGACGAAGAATTATTTTTTAGAAATCTTGCGGCCGTAGGGGATAGTTTTTCACGGCCGGAAATATCCGAAGTTGAGACGGAATTCACCGAATTAATCAAGAAGTAAATTTTATGAATTTGAATCTCATCCAGAATGCAAATGGTGTCATTTTGAACTAGGTACGGTACACCTACTACACCTACCTACTACCAACTACATAACCTACTGATGCCATAGTGATGGGTAAAATAGTGGCAAGAGACTTTGGCTTCGCCGGCTCATTGCGGCTTTGCAGTCGGGTACTAGTACTTCCGGTATATGCTAGATCATATCCTGTTATCTAAGTACGACTATTAATACTTCCTGTATCTGTTAGATCATATCCTTTTATCCGAGTACTAATATTAATACTTCCTGTATATACTAGATCATATCCTGTTATCCGAGTACTACTATTAATACTTCCCGTATATGCTAGATCATATCCTGTTACCCGAGTACTACTATTAATACTTCCTGTATATGCTAGATCATATCCTGTTATCCGAGTACTAATATTAATACTTCCTGAATATGCTAGATCATATCCTGTTATCCGAGTACTACTATTAATACTTCCTGTATATGCTAGATCATATCCTGTTACCCGAGTACGACTATTAATACTTCCTGTATATGCTAGATCATATCCTGTTATCCGAGTACTACTATTAATACTTCCCGTATATGCTAGATCATATCCTGTTACCCGAGTACGACTATTAATACTTTGAAGGAGCTGGGGCTCCCACGTCGATCGGAAGAATGGACGCGACAAAAAGCTGGAATTCATCCGAGTTGCTTTAATCAAACCAAACACTCAGGCACTCTGAAAAGCCCGTTTATCGGGCAGCAATATATATACATATTATCCCGGAGCGTTTGCCCAGGAAATGCGAGAGGGGGCGTGGCCCAGCGTCCTGGCTGCGGCCTGGCAAGTTGAGAGCGAGCCTGCCCGGGCGTCCTGGACGAGCCCGGCATGGTGATCGCTCCGCGTCCTTGATAGGTGCAAGGCGATTGTGAAAACCCAGCGGTAGCCGCTACACACGTCCCCTCAGAATCGACTTGCACCGGCAGGGTCAATTTGAGGGGGGTCCTGATGACCCGGCCGAAGCGACCCCTGGCGGGTCGTGGGAGGGGGTCCGGTGTGGTGGTGGGCGGTCGAGTGGGGGGCACCGTGGACGGGAGGCGGCCTCGCCGCGGCGGAAGGGCCACCCGTGGTGGGTGGTCGACGTCCACGTGCGCCGGCTTGAGGCGGTCCACCGCAATCCGGTCCGACCTGCCGCCAATGTCGATGACAAACGACTTGTCGTCCCGTCGCAGCACCCGGAAGGGCCCGTCGTACGGCGGCCGGAGTGGCCCCCGATGTGCGTCGTGACGCACAAAAACATACTCCGCTGTGCGAAGTGCTGGGGGGACGTAGGACTGGGGGTCACCGTGGTGGGATGTTGGCACGGGGGCAAACCGTCGGGCGGCCTCCTGGAGGTCCGAGCGCTGGTGAGCTGCGGACCAGGGACTGGTAGCGTCGGGCACGAATTCGCCCGGGACGCGTAGAGCCTGGCCATAGACAAGCTCGGCGGTGGATGCCTGGAGGTCCTCCTTGGGGGCCGTGCGGAGGCCCAAAAGGACCCACGGCAGCCGGTCGGCCCAACCGCCGTCTTGAAGGCCGGCCATGAGCGCGGCCTTCATGGAGCGGTGGAATCGCTCGCACAACCCGTTTGCTTGGGGGTGGTAGGCCGTAGTACGGTGGAGCTTGACCCCCAGGTTGCGGACGACCGCGCCCCACAGCTCGGAAGTGAACTGTGGTCCGCGGTCTGACGAGATGTCCGCCGGTGCGCCGAAGCGGGCGACCCAGGTGGCGATGAAAGCCTGCGCCACATCGGCGGTGGTGGTGGAGACGAGGGGAACGGCCTCCGGCCACCTGGTGGTCCTGTCCACCATGGTGAGCAGGTGTGTGAACCCCCGTGACGGGGGGAGGGGGCCCACCAGATCCACGTTGACGTGGTCGAAACGTCGTTCGGGCACGGTGAAAGATGCCAGCGGGGCCTGGGTGTGTCGGTGGACCTTGGCCCGTTGGCAGGCCGTGCAGGTGCTGGTCCAATCGCGGACGTCCCGACGAAGGCCGTGCCAGACGAATCGCGCCGACACCAGCTTCTGGGAAGCTTTCCGGCCCGGGTGGGAAAGGCCGTGGAGGGAGGCGAAGATGCGGCGTTGCCAGGTGACGGGCACGATGGGGCGAGGCTGGCCTTGGGAGACGTCGCAGAGCAGGACAGTGTCCGCGAAGGGGATGTCGGCCAGGCGGAGGCCCGTGTCCGCCGCCCGGAGGGCTTGCACCGTGGTGTCGGTGGTTTGGTCCGCCGCCATAAGCGCAAAGTCCACGCCTAGGTGGACCGCGTTCGCGCTGGCCCGGGAAAGACAGTCGGCCACGGCGTTGTTTTTGCCGGCGACGTGCCGGATGTCCGTGGTAAACTCCGACACGGCGGAGAGGTGGCGCTGTTGGCGGGCCGACCACGGCTCCGTGACCTTGGCCATGGCGTAAACCAACGGCTTGTGGTCGACGAACGCCGTGAAAGGTCGGCCCTCCAGGAGGTGGCGGAAATGGCGGACGGCCAGGTGTAGACCGAGGAGCTCCCGGTCAAACGTGCTGTATTTGAGCTCGTTCGGCCGGAGCTGCCGGCTGAAAAAAGCGAGTGGCTGCCAAACCCCGTTCACCCATTGCTCATGTACGGCACCCACCGCGTAGTCGGAGGCATCCGTGGTGAGGGCGATGGGAGCGTTGAGCACCGGGTGAGCGAGCAGTGTTGCGTCGGCGAGGGCCCGCTTTGAGCTTTGGAAGGCCGCATCCATTGCTGCGGACCAGGCGATGTCGTGCTTGGCCGGCTTGCCCCGGAGGGCTTCGTAGAGGGGCCGCATGAGTTGAGCAGCGCGGGGCACGAAGCGGTGATAAAAATTCACCATTCCCAGGAATTCCTGCAGGGCCTTTATGGTGCGGGGACGCGGGAACGTGGTGATGGCCTCGACCTTGGTTGGCAGCGGCACGGCCCCGTTCTTGGTGATGTGGTGGCCCAAAAAATCAACGGCCGTCGTGCCGAAGTGGCATTTGGCCGGGTTGACGATGAGGCCGTGCTCGCTGAGGCGCCCGAACAGTGTTCGGAGGTGGAGGAGGTGCTCGGCCCGGGACGTGCTGGCGACGAGGATGTCGTCCAGGTAAACGAAAAGGAACGGCAGGTCACGCAGCACGCCGTCCATCAAGCGCTGGAACGCTTGAGCCGCGTTCTTGAGACCAAACGGCATCCGCAAGAATTCGAATAATCCGAACGGCGTGATGACTGCCGTTTTAGGGACGTCGGCCGCCCTGACAGGTACCTGGTGATATCCCCGTATGAGATCAATTTTCGAAAAAATGACCCGTCCCGCCAGACGGGCGGAGAAGTCTTGGATATGCGGGATCGGGTACCTGTCGGGGGTGGTAGCGTCATTGAGACGGCGGTAGTCGCCACACGGGCGCCATCCACCCCCCGGCTTTGGCACGATGTGCAGTGGCGAGGCCCACGCGCTATCGGAGCGCCGCACGATGCCGAGGTGCTCCAACGCGTCGAATTCGGCCTTCGCCACGGCGAGCTTGGCTGGGTCGAGGCGGCGGGCCCTGGCGTAGACCGGCGGGCCCGTGGTTGGTATGTGGTGTTCGATCCCATGCCGTACTGCGACGGCCGAAAACGTCGGCCGCGTGAGGGCCGGGAACTCCGTGAGCAGGCGAGCAAACTCGTTCGCCGCCGGGACGGCGCATGCCAGCTCGGTCGGCGCGGAGCTGCTCAATGTGCATACCAGGGAGCTGAAGGTTTCGGCGTTGATTAAACGACGCCGTTGGACGTCCACCAGCAGTCCGTGTGCGCAGAGGAAGGCGGCGCCCAGCAGAGCCATGGGCACGTTTGCGGTTACAAACGTCCAAGCAAAGCGTTGGCCGCCGAAACAGAGGGTGACATTGCACGGGCCGAAGGTGCGGATGGTCGATCCGTTGGCCGCAACCAAGGAGGGGCCGCAAACCGCGGATTGCCTGTCCTGGTCAGAGGCGGGTATGACGCTCAGTTGGGCGCCGGTGTCGCACAGGAAACGCCGTCCGGACGCTTTATCCGTGATGAACAGTAAGTTGCCTGTGTGGCCGGCGCTCATGGCTGGTAATGAACGCCGGCCCGGCCGTTTCCCGGCCTGCCGAAGGTGCACGGGGGTCGGCATGTCCGGGCCTTCTGTCCGAACCTGGCATGATAGTAACACCACGCTTGGTCAGGTGGAGGCCCCGGTCGTCGTGCTGGAGGTGGTCGGCTCGGGGTAGCGGCCGCCAATTGCGTCGGCAGTTCGGTCGTCGACCGTGCCGGGTGCTCGGGCGCCATGGGTGTTGCGTCGGACGGCGGTGGGTCCCATGTCGCCGCTGCGATGCGCTGTCCTGCGGCGGAGATCTTGTCGGCTTCTCTGGCAAGGGCCCGGGGATCTGTGATCGTCGTGCTTGCCAGGGCGAGGCGTACCGGGTTAGGCAGCTGACGGAGGAAAAGCTCCCGGAACAGGAATGCCGGAGAGTGCTCGCCGAGCAGTGAAAGCATGTAGTCCATTCGCTCGGAAGGGCGCGTGTCGCCGAGCTCGGGCAGGTCGAGCAGGCGCCGTGCGCGTTCCGCCGATGGGAGGGCGAAAGCGTCGAGGAGAAGCTTCTTAATTGCGCCGTATTTGTCAGCGGCTGGCGGGCTCTCGAGGAGGCTCAGGGCGCGGGCCGCGGTGGCCGAACCGAGCGCTGCTACCACATGGTGGAAGCGGGTGTCGTCGGCCGTGATGCCTCGCAGGGCGAACAGGGAATCCGCCTGTGCGAACCAAACCGCCGCGTGAGCCTCCCAGAAGGTAGGCAGTTCAAGGGCGACTGCCGTGTCCATGTCGGTAGGTCACCAATGAAGGAGCTGGGGCTCCCACGTCGATCGGAAGAATGGACGCGACAAAAAGCTGGAATTCATCCGAGTTGCTTTAATCAAACCAAACACTCAGGCACTCTGAAAAGCCCGTTTATCGGGCAGCAATATATATACATATTATCCCGGAGCGTTTGCCCAGGAAAGGTGAGAGGGGGCGTGGCCCAGCGTCCTGGCTGCGGCCTGGCAAGTTGAGGGCGAGCCTGCCCGGGCGTCCTGGACGAGCCCGGCATGGTGATCGCTCCGCGTCCTTGATAGGTGCAAGGCGATTGTGAAAACCCAGCGGTAGCCGCTACAACTTCCTGTATATGCTAGATCATATCCTGTTACCCGAGTACGACTATTAATACTTCCTGTATATGCTAGATCATATCCTGTTATCCGAGTACTACTATTAATACTTCCCGTATATGCTAGATCATATCCTGTTACCCGAGTACTACTATTAATACTTCCTGTATATGCTAGATCATATCCTGTTATCCGAGTACTACTATTAATACTTCCCGTATATGCTAGATCATATCCTGTTACCCGAGTACTACTATTAATACTTCCTGTGTATGCCTGATCATATCCTGTTACCCGAGTACGACTATTAATACTTCCTGTATATGCTAGATCATATCCTGTTATCCGAGTACTACTATTAATACTTCCCATATATGCTAGATCATATCCTGTTACCCGAGTACGACTATTAATACTTCCTGTATATGCTAGATCATATCCTGTTATCCGAGTACTACTATTAATACTTCCCGTATATGCTAGATCATATCGTTACCCGAGTACTACTATTAATACTTCCTGTATATGCTAGATCATATCCTGTTATCCGAGTACCAATATTAATATTTTCGACCCTCCTACGTCGGAACGGAAAATCTACGATTAATGGTCTCGGCTTGTGGAAAGGAGTGAAAGACTCACAGACACCCAGACAGAGTGAAACAAATGTTTTATCGCACTTTGTGCTCCGCACGTGCAGTATTTACCATGCCAGTGAAGAAAAGTGCAGAAAAGGCCGTTGTTGCCATCAGTAGTATCTCGTAATTGTACTTTGCCAAGGCACGAATCAATTTTGCGCTTTTACGCCAATTCATCCAGTTATGGAGAGAGAAACACTCAAATAAACATGTTGGAAAATGGCGAATGTTATAATGGTCACAGCGACGCTGCCTACAAGTGCTAACTCTACAAAACCATTTCATTTTAAGCCGTCCCATGAAGGAATTGCGCAAAACTTGAAAAGCATGGCCTGAGGGGCACAAAATCTTACTCTGACATGTGTTACTCCGCAGGTTCGACATAGTGAGCAGTCACTGCGAGGCACTCGCCCCCCTCCCCAAGCCCGTGCACTCCGCAGCGGTCGTCGCTTGCAACAACAAGATTTTCATGTTTGGAGGAGTAAATGAAGCCGGCCGATGTGCCAGTGTAATCCAGTCATACACACCACTGAGCAATGAGTGGAGCTTCATCGAGACCCCAATGATCGGTGAGAATGTTATATATATATATATATATATATATATAGAATAATTATAAGAACATCAAGGCTGAAGGGGGCTATATGGGGAGGGAGGACTTCCCTCCTTTCCAGCCATCGTGCCTGCCTTCGGGGGGGGGGGGGGGGGGGATTCAAAGTGGGTCTAGGTTTGACCTCCAAAAATAGGTATTTGCTTTTTCTCAAAAACTACACACATGATTTTGAAGAAACTCGACCACAACCTTCAACACTCATGATGTACCAAAGTTTGTTCATGGCATAAAATAAAATCAGGGTCTATGGGGGTCTGTGGGGGGTTTGACGTTTGAGTGACTGTTGCTCCTGATCCAGGTGAGCTTCAGGACTCGCGATCGTATTTTTTATTTGAAGATGAGAGATTGCAAGGGAGTAATAAATAAACATCGATAGCACATTCACTTTCTGATGAGACCCTCTTCCACACATTCCAATCACCCATTTGCTTTACTTGAGGTTCCTGGTGCTGATGTGTACTGTCTGTGCACCCCCTCCCGTATCTAACCCCCAGATCCTTTTCCTGTGTGACATGCTGAGATAATCAAAGAATTGTGGAAAGCAAATTGACAGTGACAATAACTTTGGGATACGACTATTACAGCAAAGAAAACACCATCATCGATAAGACTAAAATACGCAATTTAGTGTCTGTCTGTCTGACCATCTGATCTTTTGACCACGATACATTCAGGCGTTACTTATCCAATCACAACCAAACTTGACAGCGAGACATGATGGTCATATGATGTAGGTTGTAGCGAATTCAATTGTCCCCCTCCCCATGGGGTTTGTCTATCTTGGGCGAACTCCGTGTTGAGGTGTTATCCGTATTAAGATAGTTTTATCGTGGCGTTTTTCGGGCGCCGCTTCTCATTACAAAAGAAGATTATATACACTACTCACAACATGTTAGGGATATTGGCAGGTTCTTCGGTGTGGTTGATTTTGTGTATTTCTAACCCTAACAACGAACCTGTTAGGTTCTAACCCTAACAACCCACATACAATGGTCTGCCTATCCCAAAAATCAGTGAAGTGAAACACACACCCCTATAAAAAATAAACTCACTCCCACAATATCCCTAACTTATTGTGAGTAGTGTATATATAAATACATATAAATATATATATATATAAATATATATTGTTGTGGATTTGAGAATGGTGTTGTGTTTTTTATTATCGTTGGAAGTGTAATGAAGCTTGTTGTAAATATCACCCTCCAGTTTGTGTATAAAGGTCAAAGGTCGTCCCGTAGTTACTCCATATATAATCACGTAGCAAATCATAGATTTCCTTTTTTAGTAGTTATCTCCTTATTCTGTGTATTAGGTTAAGGTTCTGTCTTCCATTAATTGACACTGCATTGCACCGAAGTGAAATAAGGTAGAATCCCCTTTCAATTGCCACCAAAACGCAATTGCCGGCAGCGTTCGCTGCCCTTTGGCTGGGGCTCGCTCAAATTGCCGCAAGACTCCATTGAGCACGAGGTCATCTCGGAGCAGAAGGTGGGAGGAGTCAGCCCAGCGCCAGGAACAAGGCGTGGCCTTGCAAACGCCTCCTCTAGGGGCGGGATCGGTGAGCCCTCGTGACCAATCAAGGCCGAGGCGAGCTCACCGATGGGCGTGCCCTGGAGGCCGGCGGCTTGATCGCCCCAGGCGCAATAAAAGCGCGCGCGGAAGCCTTTGAGAGTTGAGAGGGAGAGAGAGACGGCAGATGCGTGAGAGAGTTGGCAGTGCACCAAATCCCAGTCGAGTCCAGTCCAGTTGAGGAGGAGCGGAGAGTCCAGTGGAGCGGCTGACCAAGGAAGCCCCCACAGCAGATGAGTGAGGAGTCCACCGCCGCTGAATCCACCGCAGCTGGGTGGGGTTGAGTTTCTAACGACAGTTCGACCCACGGCCGCGACGCAACGCCGCCGGACGAACGAGAGTGTGGAGAGTCGGCGGCTGCTCCCTCCCGGCCCGATCGTCCTCTGGTCCGAGTTGAACCTTCCCTCCTTTCCAGCCATCGTGCCTGCCTTCATTGCCCATTCGTGTGAGTCTGTCTTTGTTTGTTCTGTCCTGTGTTTGTAAGTAAGACTGCCATAGGTAAGCTAGCGTTGCACTGTGTCCTTCTGGTCCGTCCCTCTTTCTGTAATTATTTTCTTATTCTTCCTTGGTTTCTTTGATCGTGTAAATAGTAATTAGTAAATAAATCATATTTGTATTTCCCGCCTTTGTTCTGCTTCTTCTTCACATCCGTGTCGCTTTAGTGATTTCCCAATTGAAAACCTGTGGCGCGATTTTGGCCAACGTTCGAGAACCGGGTCTAGTCCTTGCTAATAGTTCGTGCCGCGGTTGCTAAAACCGCTCGGCAATTAACATCTGTCCGCGGTACGAACGGGGCTGTGCACCTGCCTTTCCGGAGGTAGCTGTGTAGCGTCAGGAGCGGAGACGGCCAGTGAAAATAGAAGGGGGGATTAACCCCCCCCCCCCCAAGGGGAGTGCCATACTCCGGTTCCGTAACAATATATATATATATAAATATATAAATATATATATATATAAATATATATATATATATATAAATATATGTATATACACTACTGGTCAAAAGTTTTAGAACACCTCAATTTTTTCAGTTTTTATTGAAATTTACACAGTTTAATGTGTACTCTGAAATTAAGCATAGAACAAATAAACAATTGGAGAAAAAAAACAAAAAAATCATAGAATCATTTTGTTTAACAACATTTAATTTAAATTTTTGACTCGGCAAAGTAGTCACATTTCGCAGATATAACCGCCGAACACACTCGTGGCATTCTTTCCACAATGGAAATCAAACATTGTTCGGAAAGTTCTTCCCAACACTGTTAAAGAAGTTCCCACAAATGTGTTGCACTTGTAGGTTGCTTTGCTTTCACCCTTCTGTCCAGTTCATCCTAAACCAGCTCTATGGGGTTTAAGTCTGGAGACTGTGCTGGCCATTCCATGATTTGAAGCCTACCGTCTTGTTCTTTTCCTCGAAGGTAGTTTTGAGATAGCCTGGAGGTGTGTTTAGGGTCATTATCTTGCTGTAGGATGAACCCCTGACCAACTAGGCATATACCAGAGGGTATTGCATGGTGCTGCAAAATGCTGTGGTAGCACTTTTGGTTCAGGGTGCCAGTCACTCTGTGCAAGTCGCAGACTCTGGATCCAGCAAAAGAGCCCCAGACCATCACGCTTCCTCCTCCATGTTTGACAGTTGGTGTCACACACTGAGGAACCATCCTTTCACCTACTCGACGGCGTACAAAAACCCTGCGTGATGAACCAAAGATTTCAAATTTTGATTAATCGGTCCATACGACCTTCTTCCAGTCTTCAGTAGTCCACTGGCGGTGCTTCACGGCCCAGGCAACCCTCTTTTTATTATTTTGCCATCTTAGAAATGGCTTTCTTACTGCCACTCGACCTGTCAAACCTGCAGCTCGAAGTCTTCTCTTCACAGTTGAAACTGAGACTTCTTTACTTCGACCAGTGTTAAGCTGTGCTTGAAGCTGTTGTCCTGTGAGCCGCCCATCACGCAAGCTGTTGACTCTCAGAAACTTGTCTTCTGATTCTGTTGTGGCTTTGGGTCTGTCAGACCTCTTCTTGTCAGAGATTCCTCCAGTTTCCAAGTGCCTTTTGATGGTGTAGGAAACTGTACTCACTGACACCTTGGCTTTCTTTGCAATTTCTCGAAAGGAAAGACCGACATTTTTAAGGGTCATAATTGTCTGTCTGTCTTCCTTTGTTAATTGCCTTTTTCTCGCCATTATGACAGCAATATACTACTTCCTGCAGTGCAGTATTGTCCAAATAATGCTTCAGAGGGTGTAATAACAGTCTGTTCCAATACTGCTTTTATACAGACAGGGGGTTTGTAATCAAGTAGTCAGCAGAGGTTGGGACACCTGTAGGAATTGTTTGCATCGACTTTCAAGGCTTAATTTACTTACATTGCTGCAGAACAGCTGTAAGTTGTTAACCCATTACTTGTTCCCGAAAGGCCTTTTTTTTTTTTTTTTACAATATAACTGTGCAATTTACATTATTTTCCCGTTTTTGCGAACCTAAACTTTTTTTTTTTAACCTCGAGCAGTTTACTGCTTATCGTTGTACCATTTTAGGTTATTCACTGGACTTGAAATGCTTAAATTTCAATAAAAACTGGAAAAATTGAGGTGTTCTAAAACTTTTGACCGGTAGTGTATGTATGTATGTATGTATGTATGTGTGTGTGTATGTATGTATGTATGTATGTGTATGTGTGTATGTGTGTATGTGTGTATGTGTGTATGTGTGTATGTGTGTATGTGTGTATATATGTATATATGTATATATGTATGTATGTATGTATGTATGTATGTGTGTATATATATATATATATATATATATATATATATATATATATATATATATATATATATATATATATATATATATATACATACATACATATACATATATATATATATATATATATATATATATATATATATACATTCAGGGTCAGTGTAATATCAGAGGGTTTTACATCTAAGTGCCACACTAAAAGTAAAGTTGTCGGGACAGGGACAGCCCTGGGAAAGAGAAGGGTGCAGTGTTACAGATTTGGGAACCCCCCCCCCCCTTCACTTGTAAATATCCCCCTTTGTAATATAATCCCCCTTTATTAATTATTAAATATCGCACCCTAGGCCATCGCAACACGCAGCCAATCTTAGAATCATCTTGCTAATTATTTCCTATTCTATGTTTAATTAAGGCTCTGTATCCACGAGATTGACACCACGTTGCATTAACAAATAAGGCTAGCTCCCCTTCAATAACACCATACCCCAGCAAACTCTATCTCTCTCTGCAAAGCAGCTCGACAAGCGTGGGGTGCACGCCCTCTCAACTGACCTTGGTGCTCTGTATTGGACAAGAAGGCGGGGTCGCCGAGAAGAGGCGTAACCGTGGCTCGCCACAAGGGCGGAGCTATTCAGCTCCGCCACCAAAGAAGGCTGCAAACAGAGCACGTGGGCGGGACCCAAACGGCCGAGGGCGTGTCACGAACCCACTTAATATATGCGTTCGAGGATCGCGCATAAGGAGATGGGAGGAGAGAAGGTTTGAGACCAGCAGAGGTGACGAGCGCGCAGCAGAAAGATCGTGCCTTACCTGCGAGGGAAATCCAGTATTATCCCCAGAGAGAGAGAGGGTCGTGGCGTCGACGCAACCACGTTGGTTACAGCGGTTGTCGGGTTCGCTCCAGACCAACGGCGCAAAGTCGGAACGGAACCTCGACGGCTGAACGAGCCCAACCGGCCGCCCTTGCCAGCTGAACGGACCTTCTCCTGCCATTCCTGTCATCATCCCCGTGTGAGTCTGTCTTTGTTCTGTCCTGGGTATAAGTAAGACTGTATAGATAAGGCTGCCCTGTGTTCTTTTTACATCCTTCTACCTTTGTACAGCTTTGATCTTTCTTTTCCTCTGGTGGTTGTTATAATAAATGTGTGCTCTTTCTCCAAGCTTTGGTTTCGTCTCCATCCAATTGCTTTCGTCTTTTCTGTCCATTGGTCTACGTGGCACGATTAAAATCGCTATAATCGGGTTAGTAATTGTTAACGGCCTGGGGCGTGACTCGCTTCGCTCGGCAGTCCATTACCGTCGCGACTCGGGCGGGGCTGTCTCCTCGCTGGTTGGGAGGTCACGGTAAGCAGGTATTCCGGGGGTCTTTCTTTTGGGCCTCTGGCCCGATTACCCTGGTCGTGGCTGACCACCAATGACGTCACAGACCCCCAGGATCGGCGACGGCCAGTATAACGGACAAGGGGTTAACTCCCTTGCTAACGGGAGAGCCGCCGTCCCAGATCTGTAACAAATGGTGTCTGGGAGTGAGATTTGAGGCCCGAACCAAATTTTTTATAACATCAAAAAATTTGGTCAAAATTTTAGAATATCCCAAATTTGAATCGTGCCATGGAGGACCAAGGCAACTGGATGCCGGTGGGGTTAGAAGATAAGGTAGAGTTAATGACCCAGGACCCCAGGGAGGAGGTTGGAGAAGGTGTAACACTAACAGTGGAGGTTGCAGGTGCACAAAATGGCGACGCCGCGCACGAGGTTGGAGGCGCACAAAATGGCACCTCGCACATGGTGGCGACGAGGGTCGAGCCCGCGGTGCCAACGGAATGGGACCGTTTAATGGGACAGTTGTTGACATTTTTGACCCAGTGGGATGAAGAAAACAAAATGTATGCCCAGGGGCTCATTTCCACCAGGGAAATTAACAACATGGGTGTTCAAATGACTAAGGAACAAAAAGAAATGAATGCAGGGTCAAAAAGGGAGGAATCCAGGTGTGATATGGAAAAGATGGGGACGAATTTGGCAGTGGGGGAGAACCTTGGGGGCAGATCGGGCGAGCAGGTCCCAAGGGTGCATGACGAGGTAACGCGGATTGAGAAGCGCCGGTTGAGCGAGTTTGAGAAAAGCACAGGTAACTGGACCGGGGTAGACATCACGACACGGGGTATGGAAAAGTCGGCGACCGCTGAGGTAGAGAGAATTTTATTAAAGCCAACGGTCGTCGAGGTGAGTAAAGAAAAAGTGCTGGGAATTGAAATTGGAGAGACCGGGGGCTTAGAAAAGCATTCGCGGCAGGGAGGAATGGATTGTGCACAAAGTCTAAGTTCACATCCTGATGCCGTACTTGCTAATCCTTATAAAGATTTGGAGAAAGAAATGGAGAAATGGAGCATGGAGAAAAGAATCCCCCAGGTGAGTCGTGCTGTGTATTGTGCGGGGAGATTTTGTAGAAGGATGTTTGGCGACAAAAGGATTTTCGCGCGCTTGGGGTCGATATGGCACCCGGGTGTTCGTGGAAGGTCCTTTGTGTGTTGTATTAAAGCTCTGCTCTGTATTAAAAATCTGCCCCCAAGGTTCGCTCCTTCACGAGCCTCGATCTTGTATACAAACAAAAAAAAAAAAAAAAAAAAAAAAAGCGAATGGCACGTGTGTGAGGAAAAAGTGTGCATCGGGGAATGAGCGTGTTACGAAGCGCGAGTGTGAAACCGAGTGCGAGCGAGAATGCACTTCGGAGTGTGACACGGAGAGTGAGCTGGTGGAGGAGCGGGTGTGAGGATGCATGTTTGGAATGGACGGCGAGAGTGTTCGAGGAAGCACACCTGAGTTGGTTGTGGCGCGGGTGTGGAAGAGCCCATCGGAGCGCGTTAGTGGGTGGATGCAAGAGTGCACGCCCATGGTGAGTGGTACGGAGTACGTACCGAGTGGGGAGAGTGCGCAAGACGGTGCGCGAGGTGTGTTAAGGAAGTGTGCGAACGACGAGTGTGCGCAAGAAGGTGCGCGGGAGGTGTGGTGTGTAACAGGGAGTGCGTTGGTGGAATGGACGGAGTGTGTGGAATGTACGGGCGGCATTGGAACGCCGGGTTTGGTGAGTGTGAAAAGGGTCGCGTATGCGTGTGAGTATGCGAGTAAGGCATCGACGTTGAACGGGGTAGCGTTTAGGGTGACGGGTAGCCGACGCGGGCGCTCGGTGCGCGGCGCGCTTTGTTGGATGCGAAGCTTCGCGCGGATCACGCTTTGTTGGATGCGAGCTTCGCGCGGATCGATGCTGCGTCGCCCCGCTTCGGAGCGTCGCGCACGATTCGGGTCGGGCCTCGCACTGAATGGTCGGAGCCGTGTCAGAGCGGCGAGATTCTGGGGGAGGGGAGCCGGGTCGGACCTTCGCCCCCTGGCGGGGACGGGGTTCCGACCGGGCGAGCCTCGGTCGTCGGGCCGGACACCGCAAGGTTCCGTGCCGCGATGGGCCGTGGAACCTCGGCCCGAGCATGCCCCCTCCCCAGAATCGTGAATGCCGGACGGACCCAACCTGCAGGCGACCAAACCACCCGAATGCATTGCTCGGCTCGAAGCCGAGTTTTAATGATGTCATGACGCACCGAGGCTCAGATATAGCGGACTGTAATGATGATAGTGTTTTGATCCGAAATTTAGAATAGTGAATAGGATTGGCAGAAGTGATTAGCAAAATTTGATGATTGCTAGAAGGATTGGCAGTGATTGGAAAATTTGTGATTGGCTAGAAATCGGATGGGCCAAATTGATAGTAGGAGATACCCGATGTGATGGGATGGCAACTCTGCCATCCCTCACAGAGGGGGCAAAGGAGCAATAGCTATGGGGTTTATGGCAGTGTAAGCTCGCCAAGGGAGGGTTAGGATAAAATGTATAGGGACCTAGAAATGACCATAGGTAACGGTAAGGTTAGGTAGCAACATTGGACAGGTAGTCGGGGACATAGAGAGGTTAGAATGGTTGTTAATGACGTGGTATGTGCTTAGTTTAAAGGGAAGACGGGGAGCACCAAGTTAGCGGGAAACCAGGTAGATCAGATGATGCCGTGTGTGTGAGTATTGATATCGAGCGAATGAGGAATTGCGGGGCAATGCTCGGGAGAGATGTGTGTGTGAGCGTGGGAAAATCTGGGTGCCTGAGGCAATGGGTTTTGAGGATCGAAAGTGTATTGAGCATGAAAGTGTATGGAGCAGTGAGTGAGGAACAATTGTGATTGCACAGGTGTGCAACTGAACAGGTGTATGGAGCAGTGTATGAGTGAGTAATGGTGAGTGTATTGTATTGAATGAAGAAGCTTTGGAGGAAGGAGGGTGCAGGTGGCACCAGGTGAGATGGCACAGGTGTGCAAATACAGGTGTATGGAGAATGGTTGTGTGGAATACATGGAGTATGGAATATATGGAGTGTGGAATGGATGGTATGGAGTGAGTAGGGTGGAAACCATGGAGTGGAGTGGATGGTGTGAAGATGTGTATGGGGAGGATGGACCCCATCACGAATACCCGGGGAGGGTAGTGTAAGAGTTAGGTAGAGGGAGTAGGTAAATTGTGGTTGGATATTGGCATCTGTGGTGCGTGGTGGAAGAATTATGGTTGGATGGGTGCATTAGTGTTGTGGAAATGGCTGGGCGTGTAGCCTGTTAGTATGTGTAGTTGAATGGGCACTCCACCACTGTGAGGATGTCGGCCAGATGAGGCCGCAGGTGGGCTCTGGGAGCCGGTAGCGTTGTTGTGGATGGGGCCCGAGGATCCGGAGGACGGACCCGGGTAGCCCAGTGCCAGAGGGCACCGAGTGGGGTAAGCGCCAGAGGGCCTTTTTTTTTTTTTTTTTTTTTTTGTATACAAGATCGAGGCTCGTGAAAGAGCGAACATTAATCACACAGAAAGACAAACCGACACATAAAACATATAACATAGGGAGCGGTAGACAAGATGGGGAGAGAGGGGGAAGGCACAAACACAACATTTGAGAGCAGGGACCGAGAGACATGGAGACATCCAGAGATCTGAGAGAGGGCGAGGGCTTTGGGGGGGGGGGGGGGGGCGTGGGAAGGGGGCAGTTGGAGAGGTATAAAACATATGGACACTGCCAGGACTTCCAGGAAAGAAGTTGGAATTTCAAACAAGGTGGATCTGGGGTGAATTAGCGGGGGTAGAAAAGATCAAGGTTTTGGATGGGGGAAGAAAGGAGATGGTGGTGAACAGCTGTTTTAAAGACCTGGAGGGAGGAGTGGGATTGAAGGGAGTGAGGGAGTTTGTTCCAGAGGCGGGAGAAAAGAGGAATGAAAGAGTGAAGGTGAGCGGAGAGCCGAGATTTCGGCAGTTTAACCATCAGAGGGTTGCTGGCAGATCTTGTGCGACCTGTAGGAATATTTGGGGGACAGAGCACAGAGAGAGCTGGGGGTGCAAGGCCGGAGAGGAGTCGGTAGAAGACAGAAAGACCACCTACCTGCCTGCGGTGAGTGAGTGAAAGGCCCTCAGAGATAGCTTCATCGCGGGAGATTCCAATAATTCTGAAAGCTTTGGTTTCAACAGCGTGAAGCCGAGCTAGGTGTGAGGCAGGAGCACCGGCCCATAGGGGAGAACAGTATTCCATTGAGCTGCGGATGAAAGCCTTGTATGTGGTGAGGAGCTCAGGTGTGCCGAGGAAGGACTTCGCACGACGGAGGATGCCCAGTCGGCGACTGGCTTTGGAGGCCAGCTTGGAAATGTGGTTTTCCCAAGAAAGATCATGGCAGATAGTGAGACCCAAAATCTTGAGCGACAGAACTTCTTGGAGAGGATTGTTGAGAAAGTAGATGGGAGGGTTGTCCAGTCGATCTTTTCGGAGAGACATAGTAAGAGTGTGAGATTTGTCAGGATTGAAAGACATGTTCCACTTGTTTGACCATACTGTGATTTTGTCCAGGTCTTCAGAGAGTGAGGAGGCAGCAGACTGCCGATCTGAGGGAAGAGGAATGGAGCGGCAGAGAGTGGAGTCATCAGCAAAGAGATAGAGAGGATTTTCGAGAGAGTCAGAGAGATCATTGATGAAGACCAGAAAAAGCACGGGGCCCAGAACACTGCCTTGGGGAACTCCAGCCTGAACAGGAAGAGGAGATGAGAGAAACCCATTCAGGGCCACACGTTGACGACGACTAGAGAGGAAGTCCGCCAGCCATGCGTGGAGATTTCCATGGATACCAAAGGAGGAGAGTTTGGTGAGCAGAGCGGGGTGCCAGACCGTGTCGAAGGCACGTGATATGTCGAGGGAGACAGCTCTAATTTCCTGTTTGGCATTGAGGACCTCCATCCATTGTTGAGACAGCAGAAGCAGCATGTCCAGAGTAGAGTGACCTGGTCTGAAACCAAATTGATGATCAGAGATCAAGCCATTGGAGAAGAGGAAAGATTTCATATCAGAAGCAATGATGGATTCCATGACTTTGCTGATAATTGGGAGAAGGCTGATTGGTCTGTAGTTGCTAGGATCTGTTTTTGCACCTTTTTTGTGCAAAGCGATGATGTTGACTGATTTCCAAGCAGATGGCAGTTGACCTTGAGCAAAAGAGAGGGTGAAGAGAACAGAGAGAGGGTGAGATAGAGCAGCAGAGCAGGATTTTAGGACCCGTGGGCTGATGCCGTCGGGTCCAGTTGCAGAATCAGAGTCGAGGGTTGACAGAAACTTTTCCACCTTGTCAGGAGGAAAGGACACGGAGTCCAGGAGCAGCAGGGTACGACTGGGTATGGTGGGTACAGAGAGGGATGGGTTTGGGACACAAGATTTAGAGGCAAACACAGAGTTGAGGCATTCAGCTTTTTCACGTGCGGAGTCAGCTGTGTAGCCGTTTGAGGTAAGGGAGGGGATGGAGGGGGAACAAACACCAGAAACGGATTTGACCAGACGCCACCAGGATTTGGAAGAGGGAGACAGATAAGAGAGTTCGGTCTTGAGAACGGAGAGATATTGTTTCCTGGCTCTCCTGAGGGTGGACACACACTTGTTTCGGGCTTTGTGAAAGGAAATGAGATTTCCTTCCGTTGGATTTGCTTTCCAGGAGACGAAGGCAAGTTGTTTCTGGGCAACAGCCTCACCACAAGATTCCGTGTACCATGGACGGGAGGAAGGGTATGACAACTGAAGACGAGATGGGATAAATCTGTGCATGAGAGAGAGCAATTTACTTTGGAAGAATTCCCAGGATGAGTTGATGTCAGAGGTGGTAGAGATGGGAGACCAGTCCAGATGATTGATGGCTGCTTGAAGACCGTGCCAGTTGGCCTGAGTGAAATGCCAGACTCGTCTACGCTGAGCAGGCTCCCTGAGGATGGTCAGAGAGATGTCCACTTTAACAAGGACATGATCAGATGATCCGATCGGAGCAGAAGAAGAGCAGCAGACATTTTCAGGGAAGTTAGTCATAACCAAGTCCAGAAGAGAAGATGTTCCGTTGACTGAGATCCGGGTCGGGAAATTGACAGATTGTGTCAGTCCCAGTGAGTCGCAGAAGTCCTTTGCTGAGGAGCCATGGCTGGTGAGAGAGGTACCCACACCCAGCCAACTGGCATGATGACAGTTGAAATCACCACATATGAGGAAGAGAGAGTTGGGATGAGTAGATAGAAGTTGGTCCATATCATCAGACAGCGAGATGTAGATGGAGTCATCACTGTTTGGTGGACGGTACAACACACATATGAACAAGAGGTGGGAGCGAAGGGGAAGCCGTAGCCAGAGGTATTCCTGGGGGTGAGGTGGAGAGAGTGCAGTGCAGGGCGAGTGAGGAAGAGAGTTTTTGATAAAGATAGCAACCCCGCCTCCAGGACGAGGCTCAGGTCTATCATACCGGAGGAGGGAGTAGCCCGGGAGAGATACTATGGAATCAGAGACATCATAAAGGAGGAAAGTTTCTGTTAAGCAGATCACGTCTGGTTTGACAGAAGCAACCTGTATGGAGAGATCAGTTAAGTTTGAACGAAGGCCCCGGATGTTTGAGGTCCATACCGTTAATGAAGAGGAAGGGGGAGCATCAGATACAGAACAGGGGGGAGGAGGGGTAGGGTAAGATGTGGAAGAGGTGGAAGAGGTAGGGAGAGCTGTTGAAGGTGTGTCAGAGATTTCAGAATAGCTCGGAGAAAGGGAAGGATGGGGCGGACAAAAGGTTTGATGGTGATTGGGTGAGCCACAATGAGGTGTTATTTGAGGAGGGGGAAGAGCGAGGCAGAAGGTTGGGGGAGATGGAGGTGAGAGTTTGAAGGGGGAAGAAGCGGGGAGGACACTTTGAGGAGGGGGAGTGAGCGGGGGGAAATTGAGAAGCAATGAGGGTGGGGAGATTTGAAGGGGAGGGGTGAGGGGGGAGTTTGGGAGGGAAGGGACAAGGGGAGGGATTTGAAAGGGATGGGATATGGGGGAGATTTGGAGGTGAGGGGTGAGGCAGGAGTCTAGGAGGGGAGGGGCGAGGGGGCGTCTTGGCGGGGAGGGGTGAGGGGGTAGTTTAGGAGGGAGGGGGCAAGGGGGGAGATTTGAAAGGGATGGGTGATGGGGAAGATTTGGAGGGGAGGGGTGATGGGGAAGATTTGGAGGGGAGGGGTTATGGGGAAGATTTGGAGGGGAGGGGTGAGATTGGATTTTTGAAAGTGTACGATTTATGGGAAACGAACATTTATTGCAAAATGAGTTTCTTGTGATCTTCGAGTTAAAAATACGTTTAAGGACGCTGGATGGAGGATGGAGTGCAGGAGAGTTTAGGGAATGTAGAAAAAAGGCACTATAGGAGATGGATATTTTTTTTGGGATGAATTGATTTGGTGAGCAAGTCGAAAGCAGCCTTTTAAAGAAGAAGAAGAAAAAGGTGTTATAAAATATGACGGAATACATAACTTGAGGGGAAAGTGTAAACATTGAAGGTTAATGAGTGAAAACTATCTGGGGAAATGGGGGAGAAACACGTGGTCGAAGAACGAAACAACGAATAAGAATGAATAAACGAATGAGAACAGAGAAGGAAATGTTTTTTTTTTTTTTTTTTTTTTTTTTGAGTTGAGATTTACACAAGGAAGTAGGCTATGGGTGAAAAGCCTGGGAATACAGAGAACGAAAGTTATTGGATCACAAACGACGGACCACTGAGAGAAAAACAAAGTCTCAAGGTTGTACAGTGCACACTGTACAAGGCCTTGCTCGCGACACGGCAAACAGACGATCAATTTATGAAAGATAAACACCGAGAAACAACCAAAGTTGCACACAATAACGTCACACACCGAAAGATAAATACAGTTTCGACAAAATACAATTGTGAACAGACTTAACTTCGAAAAACGTGGAGACCGTGTGGAGCTTCGAAAATCCCTGCCGCCGTCTCCAAGATCTCGCGAGATCCAAATCTTCCAAGATCCAAGCCTTCCCCCGTTAGATAGGTTAGGGTGAGGAGCAGGTAAGCTCGGAGGCAACTACAGTGGTGGAGGTGTGCAGGTGGGTAGACCTGCTGGGAGAGATACACGACTCAGCCCGGAAATTGTGCAAAGGCACAGGGAGTTGAATCGGGGGAGTGAGACCCCAAATTGATAAGCACCACAGTTTGGTCAATGGGAATTGGTTCTTAGAACCCACAGAGTAAGTTGGCCAATGGTTTTGCAGGGAAAGACCCCGGGTAGTGTAAAGTGTGTTAAAGTCATTTAGGAAGTAGTTAGGATTAAGAATCTCCTCGCACCATCGACATCCACTCACCTGAGGTGACAAAACTCCACACCATGCCATGTTTTTATTATTTTTGTGCAAATGTTTTGGAATGTGAGACGCATCATGACGTGGGTGTGACATTGTGCGTAATCCCATCTCTTCCTCCTTAGGAGGGACTGATAATGAATTGGGTGATGGCAAATTTTGGATTAGTGGGAGTGAAGACGAATTTGGTATAGGGGAGATATGGGGAAGACGAGACAGATAGCGACGGATTTGTAAGGTGTAGTGTAATGTGTAGGTTTTCGAAAATACGGGGAGGGGCGAGGGGGGCAGTGTAGGTCACATGTGGGGGGCGTACGTAGGGATGAACCTTTCTCAGCTCGCTCCCATGCGCCCCTCATTCTGCATTGCCTTGTTTTGATGTGTACCCTTGCGCCCTGACCCATTACTCACCTGTCTTCTGTCTCCCTGTCTCCCACCCGAGGACCGTGTTCTCTGGGCACTGGGGGGGAGGATGTGCCGGTGCTGCATTTGTGTACCCGCACTTCCGCTGCCTGCTGCCTTGACCGGTACACCTATGGACCACACGATCTGTGTGGCCACCCATGTATTGACCACGGGTTTTGTGGCCAAGCACCACCCACTTATGGACCCCACGGGATGGGGCCTGGCATCTCTGCTGGGACAGCTTTGCTGCCAGCATGCTGGCTTGCGGACCTCGGGAGGGGGCACCTAAGCCTAACAGGTGGACCACCCTGTAGTCGGCCCCTGTTGGCCATAAATAAAAAAGGTGGACACTTTTGTGCCCTTTCTGTGCTTTCCCCCCTTAGTCCTAAATAGGCCGCATGCCAGGAAGTCCAGCCAAGTAAGAAGACAGAAGATCGCCATCGGCAGACCATCGGAGCACGGCGGACCATCGGCCGTGCTGACACCACCAGTGACATTTGAACTTTGTTTGAAATAACTGTGCACTGGATGGTGCTAACTGCATGGCTGTATTTTGGGTGTGGTGCTTTATTGGTGCTTTTATCGGTGCTCTGAGGTTGCGCTGCATATCAATGCGTGCCTCAGAGCACCCGTGGGTTGGTGTATAGGTGCAGTGCAATGCATGCCTTTCCTCTCCTTTTCAAAAACAACATCTGCATTTTGTTTCCCAAAAGAACAGGTCCTGGGTTAGTGTTGTAAATACCAAATAGTGTAGTCTCTTGTAAATAAGCTCCCCACCGTAAATGTGTAGTTTGAAATTAATTCCGCAATTCGGTTAGTTTGTGGGTGTAAGTCTGTTAGACAGAATGCAACGTGGCAGGGGGACATATTTAATTCCCTGGTAAAACTGTCGCACTCAGGGTCAGTGTAATATCAGAGGGTTTTACATCTAAGTGCCACACTAAAAGTAAAGTTGTCGGGCCAGGGACGGCCCTGGGAAAGAGAAGGGTGCAGTGTTACAGATCTGGGAACCCCTTCACTTGTAAATATCCCCCTTTGTAATAGAATCCCCTTTTATTAATTATTAAATATCGCACCCTAGGCCATCGCAACACGCAGCCAATCTTAGAATCATCTTGCTAATTATTTCCTATTCTATGTTTAATTAAGGCTCTGTATCCACGAGATTGACACGACGTTGCATTAACAAATAAGGCTAGCTCCCCTTCAATAACGCCATACCCCAGCAAACTCTATCTCTCTCTGCAAAGCAGCTCGACAAGCGTGGGGTGCACGCCCTCTCAACTGACCTTGGTGCTCTGTATTGGACAAGAAGGCGGGGTCGCTGAGAAGAGGCGTAACCGTGGTTCGCCACAAGGGCAGAGCTGTTCAGCTCCGCCACCAAATAAGGCTGCAAACAGAGCACGTGGGCGGGACCCAGACGGCCGAGGGCGTGTCACGAACCCACTTAATATATGCGTTCGAGGATCGCGCATAAGGAGATGGGAGGAGAGAAGGTTTGAGACCAGCAGAGGTGACGAGCACGCAGCAGAAAGATCGTGCCTTACCTGCGAGGGAAATCCCAGTATTATCCCCAGAGAGAGAGAGGGTCGTGGCGTCGACGCAACCACGTTGGTTCCAGCGGTTGTCGGGTTCGCTCCAAACCAACGGCGCAAAGTCGGAACGGAACCTCGACGGCTGAACGAGCCCAACCGGCCGCCCTTGCCAGCTGAACGGACCTTCTCCTGCCATTCCTGTCATCATCCCCGTGTGAGTCTGTCTTTGTTCTGTCCTCGGTAGAAGTAAGACTGTATAGATAAGGCTGCCCTGTGTTCTTTTTACATCCTTCTACCTTTGTACAGGTTTGATCTTTCTTTTCCTCTGGTGGTTGTTATAATAAATGTGTGCTCTTTCTCCAAGCTTTGGTTTCGTCTCCATCCAATTGCTTTAGTCTTTTCTGTCCATTGGTCTACGTGGCACGATTAAAACCGCTATAATCGGGTTAGTAATTGTTAACGGCCTGGGTCGTGACTCGCTTCGCTCGGCAGTCCATTACCGTCACGACTCGGGCGGGGCTGTCTCCTCGCTGGTTGGGAGGTCAGGTAAGCAGGTATTCGGGGGGTCTTTCCTTTGGGCCTCTGGCCCGATTACCCTGGTCGTGGCTGACCACCAGTGACGTCACAGACCCCCAGGATCGGCGACGGCCAGTATAACGGACAAGGGGTTAACCCTCCTTGCTAACGGGAGAGCCGTCGTCCCAGATCTGTAACAATATATATATACTAGCAGGGTCACCCGTGGGAATCCCACGGGCATGGATGTGTGTGACATTTCAACATATTGAGTTATATGCTGCACATTCATTTTTACAAAATGGTTACTGGCAAGTCATCAGATCCAGAAATGGTGTAATGAACACAATTTATTTATTTCACATAATATGTGACCCCTCACTCCTCTCCACCTGACACTCTCCTCTCTCCACCTGACACTCTCCTCTCTCCACCTGACACTCTCCTCTCTCCACCTAGCACTCCTCTCCTATCCCTCACCTCTCCAATCCCTCACACTCCTCTCCTCTCCAATCCCTCACACGCCTCTCCAATCGCGCCTCACACTCCTCTCCAATCGCGCCTCACACTCTTCTCCAATCGCGCCTCACACTCCTCTCCAATCGCGCCTCACACTCCTCTCCAATCGCGCCTCACACTCTTCTCCAATCGTGCCTCACACTCCTCTCCAATCGCGCCTCACACTCCTCTCCAATCGCGCCTCACACTCCTCTCCAATCGCGCCTCACACTCCTCTCCAATCGCGCCTCACACTCCTCTCCAATCGAGCCTCACACTCCTCTCCAATCGCGCCTCACACTCCTCTCCAATCGCGCCTCACACTCCTCTCCAACCGCGCCTCACACTCCTCTCCAATCGCGCCTCACACTCCTCTCCAATCGCGCCTCACACTCCTCTCCAATCGCGCCTCACACTCCTCTCCAATCGCGCCTCACACTCCTCTCCAATCGCGCCTCACACTCCTCTCCAATCGCGCCTCACACTCCTCTCCAATCGCGCCTCACACTCCTCTCCAATCGCGCCTCACACTCCTCTCCAATCGCACCTCACACTCCTCTCCAATCGCGCCTCACACCCCTCTCCAATCGTTCCTCACCAATCGCGCCTCACACTCCTCTCCAAGCGTGCCTCACACTCCTCTCCAATCGCGCCTCACACTCCTCTCCAATCACGCCTCACACTCCTCTCCAATCGCGCCTCACACTCCCCTCCAATCACTCCTCACACTCCCCTCCAATCACTCCTCACACTCCCCTCCAATCGCTCCTCACTCTCCTCTCCAATCGCTCCTCACTCACCTCTCCAATCGCTCCTCACTCGCCTCTCCAATCGCTCCTCACTCGCCTCTCCAATCGCTCCTCACTCGCCTCTCCAATCGGCTTTCCCCGTCTCGTTTCTCTCGTTTTTCTCCCGTCTCGTTCTTTTTCTTGCTCCAAATCGGCCTGTCTCGCCCGTCGGCCCGTCGGAATCGGAAATCGGCCCGTCTTGCTTTCTTGCTTGCGCATAAATAAATTGTGTTCATTACACCATTTCTGGATCTGATGACTTGCCAGTAACCATTTTGTAAAAATGAATGTGCAGCATCTAACTCAATATGTCGAAATGTCACACACATCCATGCCCGTGGGATTCCCATGGGTGACCCCGCAAGTTTGCATTGACGTTCGTCGATGGACTCGTTCGCCCGTCTCATTCGTTTTCTTGCTACATCCTGTTCAAGTCTGCGTTCTTCATCGATCGTCTCATTCATTTTGGAAATAGAAGTTTCCACGCAGCGCATGAATTGTCACGATCCTCAAGAGGAAGTGTCTCGTAATCATCAAATGATAAATGGCAAGTAAATTATATTGTGGAAAATTAAAGATTTCAAATAAACCTATTTAAAGTGTATGCGCACATAACTAATAATAAAAAACGAAGAAATATCTCTCGGTAATTTCCTGAAACATATTTTACTTCCGGCTAATAATGTTGAATGAAATAAAAACGAAGAAATATATGTCGGCATCATTGTTGACGTTTTTGTGACGACTGTCATCAAACGAAAAAGTAATATATCTTAACGGAAAAGCAAAAGCGAATTTTTAATATATGTCGACACGTTGCCGTCGGTGTCATGTTGGGCGGTGTATGATACATCATGACGCGATTTTAAAAAATATATCTCTGCATTTTCCCGCGTGTGTGGAATGTTCTCAATTATTGCTGACACCGAGTCTAAAACCATCGATAAAAATGAAATCAGATGGTGAGTTAGATTGGAGATAAAAGCGTGAGAGAGACTCAATGGCCTTGAAGTTACAGGCCTTTGAGAATTCATTTCGTTCTATAAACGGCAACTTTCATCGGATTTTCTTCCCGTTTTTTTTCAACCGAGTCTAAAACTATGTTAGCGACTGTGAAAAATGAAATGATATATCGAATTTGATTTGAAATAAAACTGGGAGAGAGAGCAAGACACCACGGGCCTACAAAACAGGCCTCAAAGCTATGCGAGTTAATAAAATGGTGGATATTTGTTTATATGAAGCGAAGCCTCTCCCAGAATGGGTGGAGCTATTCTGCAAACCGAGTAAGCCACACCCCGGACAGACGCCCAACAGACAGACAGAATCATCTACGGCTATTATAATATATAGATATATATATATAGATATATAGATATATATATATATATATATATATATATATATATATATATATATATATATATATATATATATATATATATGTATGTATGTATGTATGTATGTATGTATGTATGTGTATATATATATATATATATATATATATATATATATATATATATATATATATATATATATATATATATATATATATATATATATATATATATATATATACATATATATATATATATATATACATACATATATATATATACATATATATATATATATATGTATATAAATACATATATATATTTGTACATATTACATCTCCAATATTGTCATAAATCTGGCACATCTCTCCCCACACGGGTGGTGTATAGACAACAGGCTGCTGCCTCAATCACTCAAAAAATCTTTGTTGTTATTAACTATACTAGGGCATGCCCGTACTATATATATGCCCGTACTATATATCTATCTAAAATTATATCCCCCCCCTCTATTTACATGAAATGGTTTGGTCCATTCGCAACGCCAAAGCGAACGGCGAACGGCTTGCGAGTACAGTGACAATCCCCCCCCTCTATTTACATGAAATGGTTTCGTCCATTCGCAACGACCACAGAACCCCCCCCTCTATTTACATGGAATGGTTTGGTCCATTCGCAACGCCGGCACACGCGATCGTTCGCTGCTCTCTGATTGGTTGAATCGTTTTTTGGACATAGCTCGGTAAGTAATTGTCCGATTAATATGAAACCTTGAAAAGGCACATCCTCGGGTCCCCAGCAATATAGCTGGCAAGTTAAAAGTATATCGGACCCGTGGTTGTCGAGAAACAGCGGTCACAGACAGACAAACGTACAAACGTACAAACGTACAGAGATTACTGGAATTATAGATAGATAATCTCCCATTTTGAGCCTTTTCAAACAGCACAATAATAAAAGCCTTCCTTTTTCTATTGATTTTATATTGTGGCATTTTTACCACGAGGCTCCTGCTAGTTAATATTTATTTATATTAAACTATTGCAACATCCTGCCCCTCATCCCTCTAATTTTTTTTGCTCTAACCTCATTTTCCTCTTCTGTATATCTATAAAGGCTCAGAAGATATTAATGAAATCTCACAGGTAATCCAAGAATTGTCGCTTGCAGAGGGAGGCGATCAATTTCTACTAGACTTTAACTGTGGTGTCAACCAAAATTCATACTGTTATCCTGCTTGACAATTAACGCTCCCTATTGTCCATATTCAAAATATTTTTCCAGAAATCCTGGCCAAGAGCAAACAAGCCAAAGGCAAGTCCAAGTTATAAACCGAGATCCTGTTACCCACATGACCAAATAGATGTTTCCTTACGTGGTGATTCACCTTACCGAGATCTTTGGATGACTTTTGAAAGGTTGGATGCAATTACAGAAGTAACTAACATTTGTGTTGATATAAAAACCCATTTACTTTTGAAGATCCACAGTGCGAGGTTGAACATATCCATCTGGTTGGCAGAATTTTTGGAAGAAACTGATACTCCATGAAATCAATAATAATGGCGAGATTGGACAGCCAGCATCACACATCACAGAAACTGTTAATATAATCACAATCATTTATACTTTGAATCACAAGAGCTGCAAAGTACAAAACAAATCTCAATCTTCAGATTACAATAAGGTTCAGATTACAATAAGGTTCTGATTATATTCAGGGAAAGGGTTGTAGGGTTAGTGGGAGGGAAGGTGAGAAGGAGCTGGGTTTGTGAGTTTGTTGATGTGGATCACATCATGCAGATGCAGGAATAAAAGCAATGGATAGCTACTGAGTGCAGCTTTTGATTAAAGGTGAACAATTTAATCTGCTGTCAAGCTTACGTATTGATTAAGAAATGGTACAGGTAGTGTGCTCCGAATGTCGTGAAGAAGAAGAAACCCCCATTTACCATAAGTAGGGATCTGTTAGACTGGATGTCGTGCATAGTGTATCTTTGTCTCCATGACGTGGGGTGGGGCTATGCTAATTAGTTAGGGATTAATGGTAAATCCCCTGTATGTAAATCGCCTCTGTACTTTTCCCCTTGTTCCTGATGACAATGCACGACACACACATTGCCAAGCCAAGCAATCGGCATGAATAATAACATTAAATAAAAACAACTGGTACAGGACATTGAACAATAACGCTGGCGCCGCCACCTGCCACATCGCAACACCAAGCAGGCAGGTCCGTGAGGCCACGCCGTGAAGAACAGTGATTCAGATTGGTCCGGTACCATAGAGCGAGGAGATGGACTCGCTGATTGGAGCGTGCGCGACGTCATCGGATGACGTAAGAGCCTTGGGAACAAAAGACTGCGCCCTGACATTTTCCGTCTCTCTCGGTTCCTGGTGTTCGTGGAAGGCGGATGCATTTGCATGCTCTCTTGAGCCAGGGACATTGAAAGCGAACAGTCACGGTTTTCTCTCCTGGTGTCCCGAGTTAACTGCAGACGGTCGCGGCTCGTGCATTCTTTCTTCTTGGTCCGGGCTATTGGTTGAGCGGCCGCATTTTCCTTTCCCTGGCTCGTTGGTGCTGGGGCTGTCCGCGCTGCTGTGCAGAAGACACGGACGAGAACGGGCGCGACCTGCTCACTTCGTTCGGCGGCTGGAGGAGCAAACTACGCGCCAAGGCCTGTTCCCACGCATGGACTTCGCACCAACCAGTGCTTTCCCACACAGGGACGCGGTGGCCTGTGACGATCCCAGACAATCAAGAAGACCAAAGCCAAGTACACAAACACACATTTTTACTTTCGTTTATTTTATCATCCCCTTGTGTTGTATACAAGTCTGTATGGGGGCGCTCCATTTAGGAATCTTAGTTTATTGTACATTTTCTTGTTTGCTGGCATTTATTTTATAAAACCTTTTTTATTGTACATTTTTATTCTGCGTCGGTTTGAATTGATTACCAGGGTCGAAGACGTCCAGTGGGGTCCGTGAAAGTAAGAGCTTTGCTACCCTTCGCTGCCTCATCCCACACGTGGATTAACTCCGCAATAGTGGGACTGAACGACTCGGAGTGTTTAGCTTGCTCGGCTATCCGTCCCCAGGGGTGTTAACCCCGGCAACGCGACAATATGTATATGTATATATATTGTTACGGACACGACTTAGATGTTATGATGGGCCGAGCAGAATGGCCGCCGTGTTCGCACAGTTTACCCGATTACACTCGAACGTTGGCCGAATCGCGTTACGCTAGATCAATGAAGGAAAGGACACAACGGCTGGGATTAAGGCAACGACACAAGGGGTACAGTTCTCAAGACCTCCGGAGGAGGATATAATATTGGTTATGCAGAACGGTTAGATTACACGGCAAGAGGTACAGCACAGCAAGATGGGCACTTAGACACAGTCTTATCTTATTCCCGACAGACCACAGACAAACGGGACAAGACTGACTCACACAGGGATTGATGGCAAGGAAGGGCAGGCAGTCGATAGCTCAAGGTGCACCTTGGCTCAGGGGCAGAATCGACCCGGTCCGGTCCAGAGATACGGGGAGGTATCGTCGCGCTGGAGGTGGCGTCCTTTTTTCTCCAAGCTGAGGCGCATCTGACGTCACCTCCGTCTTCCTGCGCATGTCCAGCGGGGAGTGACACGCCCTCGGCTCGTTAGCTCCGCCCCAGATGGAATCGGTCCGCCGCTTCTTATTGGGTGCGGGGGGTTACCGGGCTCCGCCCTTGACGAGGAGCTGACAGTGAGCCCCTGCGTGGTAACCCCGTCGGAGCACACGTTCAATGGCGGCTAACCAAGCCGGAGTGAGGACGCACACTCCCCGCGCCGCCGCCGCTGTTGTTGTTGTTGGTGTTGTTGTTCCATGAGGAAGAGATGCGGGGAGGTATTGGGAGGTCCTAAACTTACTAATGGTGCCATACAATCACATTCTGGTGCAACGAAGAGTCAGAATTAATGGAAACGAGTCCTTAACTGACATAGACTAAGAATAACTAGCAAGATGTCCTATAGTTGTCTACGTGAGATGCGGTGAACCTGGGCACGACTTTTAATGGGGGAAAAAGGGGAAGGTCGGGGCTACAGAGTGTTGTTTACAGACAATGGGACTAGGGAATGGGGGATTGGGGATAGTTGGGGAGTATTGGGGAAATAGGGGAATATTTACAAGCGGATATGGATGGAGGCCAAATCCCATATCCGCAACATTGCACCCTTCTCTACCTCGGGGCGTCCCGACCCGATAAATCTTTACTTACTTTAGTGTGGCACTCAGATGTAGTTCCCTCTACTATTAACTCAACCCTGAGTGCGACAGTTTTACAGATGTTCACAAATGAGTAAATATGTCCCCCTGCGACGTTGCACCCTTCTCCTCACAGAAACACACCCACAGGATAACCGAATCGCGGAAAGAATCCTCAAACTAAACATACAGCCGGTAGGGAACATTATTTACACAAGACTACACTGATATTTACACTACGATCCAGGACCTGTTTTTGGAGGAACACATGCAGATGTTATGCATAGAGAGAGCACGCATGCCAGCATCGATACACCAACCCACGAGTGCCCTGTGGCCCTACGGCCTTTAATAATGCGCAGAGCACCCCATCCAAGCACCAAAAGCACCACCCCATAACACAGTCAGCACCATCCGGTGCACCAATAAAGTGTTCAATAATCACCGGTGGTGTCGCAGCCGGCCGATGTTCTGCCGCTGGTCTTGCCTTCATGTGGTGTACTTGGCCTTCTGGCTTCTTTCAAAAATAAAGAAAGGCGCCAACCGCGTCCATTTCTAAATTGTGGCCGTCAGGGGGCCAACTATAATGGTTCACCTCTATGGCATAGGTGCCACGTTGACCCAGAGGTCCATCAACGGGTGGTGCTTGGCCGCAAAAGACTGCGGTCCATGGTGGGCGGCCACAAAGATAGCGGTCCATATGGTGTATCGATCCAGGCAGCAAGCAGCGAAAGTGCAGGCCCACAACTGCGGAGCCAGCACCTCTCTCTCTCCTCTCTCTCTGCCCCAAAGCCAGATCCTCGGAGGTGGGAGACAAAAGAAGAGGACAAGTGAGTAAGGTGGTAAGGGCGCAAAGTGCACGCAATATAAGGTAATGCACACTGGGGGCACATGGGAACCAGGTGAGACAGGTACGTTCCTACCGTACGCCCCCCCCCCCCCACCAGGTAACCGACATTGCCCCTCCCTTACCCCTTACTGGATCCACAAAACACAACACTACCCATGAACATCTACTTTACAAATCAACAAACGTCCCTACTGTCTTCCCCGTTCCTCCCATAAACCAAATTCGTCTTCTCTCCCTCCTAACCAATCAAATTTGCCATTTCCAACTCTCATCAAAATTTGCCATCTCCAATTCAACATCCAAATTTGCAATCACCAATTCATCATCAGTCCCTCCTAAGGAGGGAGAGATGGAATCACCCCAATGTCCCATCCACGTCGTGATGCGTCTCACAAATCCAACAGCAATTCTCATTTCCTGCACACAGAACAAAGAAAACACAGGTGTGGAGTCATCATCATCACCTCAGGTAAGTGGCTGCGTATGGTGCGACAGGTTCATCAATCCTAACTATTTCCTAAATGACTTTAACAACTTTACATTACCCGGGGTCTTTCTCCTGCCAAACCATTGGCCCTCTTACACTATGGGTTCTAAAAACCAATTCCCATTGCCCAAACTGTGGTGCTTTTCAATTTGGGGTCTCACTCCCCCGATTCATCTCCCGGTGCCCTCGCACAATTTCTGGGCTGTGACGTGTAGCTCTCCCAGCAGGTCTACCCACCTGCACACCTCCACCACCGTAGTTGCCACCCGAGCTTACCTGCTCCTCACCCTAACCTAACTAACTGGGGAAGGCCCTCTCGCACTCTCACCCCCTCAGTGCCCTCTCTGGCACGGGCTGCCCGATCCACACCCGGGATCCTCAGGCACCCACTGACACTAACGGCTCCCAGAGCCCACCTGCGGCCTCACCTGGCCGACATCCTCACAGTGGTGGAGTGCCCAAACCAACTACACACACTAACAGGCTACACGCCCAGCCATTTCCACAACACTAATGCACCCATCCACAATACCATTCTGCAACCGCACCACAAATGCCAATATCCAACCACAATTTACCTATACCCTCTACCTAACACTTACACTACCCGCCCCGGGTACTCGTGAAAGGGGTCCACTCTTCCCCCATCCACACCTTCGCACCATGCACACCACTCCGTACCACTTACTCCAACTCTCTCCACACCACTCATTCCAATACTCCATGTATTCCACACACCTGTATTCGCACACCTGTGCTCTCACACCTGGTGCCACCTGCACCCTTCTCTCCCCAAGCGCATTCGCGCTGATCCACAACACTCACTACTCATACACTGCTCCACACACCTGTCCAGCTCTCACACAGCATCATCTCATCTAACTACTCCCCTCTGAAACTTGCGCTTCCCAGTCGTCCCTTTAAACTATTGCGCTCCCTCGTCATTATAATCCACACTAATCTACCTGCGTCCCCACTACAGGTATCATTGTCACTAACTAACCTTAACGTCACCTAATGTCATCTTCTAGGGCCCTATCAATATAACCTAACCCACCCGGGCTAGTTTCCACTGCCATACACCCCATAAACTATAGCGCATTTGCCCCACCATGGGAAGGGTGGCAGGGATGCCACCCTTACCCACCGGGCCCATCGCTCACTACCAATTTTGCACATCAAATTTCAACAAATCAAAAATTTGCCAATCACTACCCATCATCTGCCAATCATTACTGCCAATCCTTTGCCAATCATCAAATTTTGTTTTCTCTAATTTTGGGTCCAAAACACTAACCTCATCACACAGTCTACTCACTAATGCCTCTCGGTGCGCCAATTCCTGTCCAAAGCCCGGCTTCGTACAGCCAAGCCATGAATGCGGGTTGTTTGGTGCCAGCGGCTGGATACGTCCCGCATTCGGTGCAGGGACGGGGGCTTACCCGGGCCGAGATCCCACGCACCACCTCGGCACGGAGCCATCCCATGGCCCGATCTCGACCTGCCGGAATGCCTCAACAAAAAGT
Source organism: Myxine glutinosa (assembly GCF_964187855.1). Classification (NCBI taxonomy): domain Eukaryota; kingdom Metazoa; phylum Chordata; class Myxini; order Myxiniformes; family Myxinidae; genus Myxine; species Myxine glutinosa. Next base: position 34,197,506 of record NC_136268.1, read on the forward strand.
GGTCGCCATGACGACCCTTCCTATCGGGCTGCCAGCTCCGCCTAGTGGAGCACGGACGCGGCCGTTCAAAGCGAGGCCCAGCGTGGATCGCGTACGGCGGTTCTTTCGAAACCGCCGTGGTTCGGATCCCCGCTGGTCCTCGCGGCACGCGAAGCTGCCCGACGCGCACCGAGGGCCCGCTTCGGCTATAAGTCGTTCTAACCTCTAACCCGGTTACCGTCGATGCTTCACCTGCATGCTTACATGCATACGCTACCCCTTTCTTGCTCATACATCCAGCCGTTTCCATGCTCCTCATCATACCTTCTCTAACACACCCAGGTACACTCATTCCACTCACAGCCTTGGTCACACACCTGACCACCGAACACTTTGGCACACATTCGTCGCTCGCACACCTCACCAACACACCTCTTCGCGCCCCTTCCTCGGTCACCTCCTCTGTGACAATCACAGGTGTGCTCTTACTCGCACACCCAACCACGTGCCTCACGACCAACTCAAGTGTGCATTCCCACACACGCTCTACCATTCCAGGTGTGCATCCTTCCTTGCCTTTGACAGCGCACTCTTTCCCCATGCACCTGTCCGTCACACACTTTTCTCGCGCACACTCTTGCGCACACTCTCCCGTCACACCCTCTGTAACACTTACCACACCGCGCTTCCATGTGCTCCCTCGCACACGCGCTACGACCGACTCACCCTCACTCCTTGGCACGCACTTTTTCCTCACACACCCCAGAGTCGGACTTTCTCGCACACCTCCTTTTTCGCACACCAGACCTGTCGCACACTTCACCAACGGCCTCTCACGAACACCCGGGTCCATCTCGACCCCCAAGCTCCTTAAATCACCTGGCGCATCATACGCACGACCATAATGGTCACCACTTACACCGGGTCCTCTTCCTCTTCGCTTCTCCTCCATCACCTGCGAATCCCTCATCCGGTTAATGAGCACATCATTACGATCCGAACACAGACTTTGGACCAATTCTTTTACCTCCTCTTTTATCTCTTTCTTATCCCCTCTCCGTCGCTTCTTAATTTCGCTCACCCCTTCTTCCACTTCTTCTAATTTCTGCTTCACCTCTTTTATTTCCCGGTACGTCTCCTCAAGCTCGTCCTCTAAGGCTACCTTGACCGTTTCCATGTGCGTCCTCACCTGCCGGTCCTTCGTCTCCATTACCTCTGTCACCTCGTCCAACCTCGTTGTCAGTCCCTCACGTACCATCTGACATTCCCTCTTCGTCGCTATCAAGTCGTCTTTTAGTTCTTTCTGTGTCGCTTTTAACCCTCCTAATACCGCAGTGTTCCTTTGAACCTGCTCCGTTAGTCCTTTTTGTCCCTCCGTCAGCTGTTCCACCTCCTGCGTCAGGTCCTCTATGCCCCCTTGTAACTTTACAGTCCCCTTTCTCACCTCCTTCTCCATGTGCTCCTTACAGTGCCTCACCTCCTCGCGCACTCCTCCGACCTCCTCACTCACACCTCTTCTGATCTCTTCTCCCATCACTTGCATCTCCTGCCCAGATGCCACCCTCATCTGCTCCATTTCCTCCCTGTGAGCATCCAGTTTGGTTTCTACCCCCATTCTGACCCCCTCTATCTGCTGCCCCATTTGTTTAACTTCCCTTTCCGCTTGGTCCCTCATGTCCCTCAATTTGCCTTCCATACTGTTTTCTAACCCCTCTAACCCCTTTTGCATTTCCCCTAATCTATTGTCTAATCCCTCTATTCTACTCCCTAACCCACCGATCTGGGCCCCCATGTCATTCCTTAAACCCCCGATCTGGTTTCCCATGTCATCCCTCAATTTCTCGCTATTGGACCCCATTTCGCCCCCCATGACCCCCATTTGGTTTCCCATTACCCCCAATTGCTCACTCTGCAGTTTGAGGGACGCCTGCATTTGCGCCATAAATTGCTCCATGAGGGCCTGCATTTGGGCCATCCCTCCCACTTGTGCAGCGGGTGCGGCCGCCGTAGCTATGTGCGAGGCGCCATTTTGCGCGCCCGCAACCTCGTGCGCGAGGACGCCATTTTGCGACCCTGCCACCCTCACTGCTTCGCTCTCCTCATGTCCCTCAATTTGGTCCTGGATCGAGCAAACTACGCGCCAAGGCCTGTTCCCACGCATGGACTTCGCACCAACCAGTGCTTTCCCACACAGGGACGCGGTGGCCTGTGACGATCCCAGACAATCAAGAAGACCAAAGCCAAGTACACAAACACACATTTTTACTTTCGTTTATTTTATCATCCCCTTGTGTTGTATACGAGTCTGTATGGGGGCGCTCCATTTAGGAATCTTAGTTTATTGTACATTTTCTTGTTTGCTGGCATTTATTTATAAAACCTTTTTTATTGTACATTTTTATTCTGCGTCGGTTTGAATTGATTACCAGGGTCGAAGACGTCCAGTGGGGTCCGTGAAAGTAAGAGCTTTGCTACCCTTCGCTGCCTCATCCCACACGTGGATTAACTCCGCAATAGTGGGACTGAACGACTCGGAGTGTTTAGCTTGCTCGGCTATCCGTCCCCAGGGGTGTTAACCCCGGCAACGCGACAATATGTATATGTATATATATTGTTACGGACACGACTTAGATGTTATGATGGGCCGAGCGGAATGGCCGCCGTGTTCACACAGTTTACCCGATTACACTCGAACGTTGGCCGAATCGCGCTACGCTAGATCAATGAAGGAAAGGACACAACGGCTGGGATTAAGGCAACGACACAAGGGGTACAGTTCTCAAGACCTCCGGAGGAGGATATAATATTGGTTATGCAGAACGGTTAGATTACATGGCAAGAGGTACAGCACAGCAAAATGGGCACTTAGACACAGTCTTATCTTATTCCTGACAGACCACAGACAAACGGGACAAGACTGACTCACACAGGGATTGATGGCAAGGAAGGGCAGGCAGTCGATAGCTCAAGGTGCACCTTGGCTCAGGGGCAGAATCGACCCGGTCCGGTCCAGAGATACGGGGAGGTATCGTCGCGCTGGAGGTGGCGTCCTTTTCTCTCCAAGCTGAGGCGCATCTGACGTCACCTCCGTCTTCCTGCGCATGTCCAGCGGGGAGTGACACGCCCTCGGCTCGTTAGCTCCGCCCCAGATGGAATCGGTCCGCCGCTTCTTATTGGGTGCGGGGGGTTACCGGGCTCCGCCCTTGACGAGGAGCTGACAGTGAGCCCCTGCGTGGTAACCCCGTCGGAGCACACGTTCAATGGCGGCTAACCAAGCCGGAGTGAGGACGCACACTTCCCGCGCCGCCGCCGCTGTTGTTGTTGTTGGTGTTGTTGTTCCATGAGGAAGAGATGCGGGGAGGTATTGGGAGGTCCTAAACTTACTAATGGTGCCATACAATCACATTCTGGTGCAACGAAGAGTCAGAATTAATGGAAACGAGTCCTTAACTGACATAGACTAAGAATAACTAGCAAGATGTCCTATAGTTGTCTACGTGAGATGCGGTGAACCTGGGCACGACATTTAATGGGGGAAAAAGGGGAAGGTCGGGGCTACAGAGTGTTGTTTACAGACAATGGGACTAGGGAATGGGGGATTGGGGATAGTTGGGGAGTATTGGGGAAATAGGGGAATATTTACAAGCGGATATGGATGGAGGCCAAATCCCATATCCGCAACAATATATATATTGCTATGGTTTTGAGGTTTGTAAAGTGAGCTCAATAAAGGTTAAAGGTTTCCCCCCATAGATAGTCACACGAGCAACATGTAGCCTCATTTGTAGTATAGTTATTTCTTAGTATGTGTGAGAGTAGGCCCTTTCCAGTGTTACTTCTGCATTGTGTAAAGACAGGAGAATAGGTCCTACTTCTGCAAACCATTCTACCTCGACAGGTGCGATCCATTTTGCTACCCTTTGCTTGCTCACTAGTCGAGTTAACACGAGGTAGGCCTAAAAAGGTGGGGGCGGCATTGAGGTCGGAGCGGCAGAGGCGATGACGGTAAGAATGAGCCGCCAATCAGAGCTCAGAGGTGGCGGCGTCAGAGGGCGTTGTGAGAAGAGTCTGGTGAGTCCAGAAGGTTTGCGAGGCGTGCCTATATAACCCGATGCGCAAAGCCCTCGGAAGGACTTGCAGAGGGAAGGACTTGCAGAGGGAAGAGGACTAAAGCGGAGGACTCTTGTTGAACAGGGCTTGATGAACTTGACTATTGCATAAGAACGTGCGCTAACCAACACGAGTGAATTGAGGAAGAAGAGTTGGTCACTAGATATACGCGGGCGCAGCCAGGCGCGTTCATAACGAACTTGCGCATTTTCAGCCAAGCGAGTGAACGAGGCTGAGTAACCGCGGGCCGTGATAAAGTCCGCCCTCTACCGTTCGCCCCGATATATCGCCTTTGCTTGAGAGACACGCTACGTGGCCCTGCCTTCGCCGATCTCCATCTTCGCGGACGTGCCGGGGACCGTGGAGAGCTGGACGAGAACCATCCTTGGACGCGCTGGGGAACACCTGCCCATCTGCAATACCCCATGTGAGTGTGAGTGAGACGGGCCCGTTGTCTCTGGGGTAATTAAGACTGTCTAAGGATTGCTCTGTGTCTCTTCGTCCTTGAGCTGTATATACGTGTACTAGTAATTAAACCAATCTGTTCTTCCTTTCTTCTGAATTTGATCGTTCCCGTGATTTCTCCAATTGACTAAGCGTGGCACGAATAAGATCGCTCCAATCGGGTTCCATTAATTAAGACTGCGCGGATCACGTGTACGCAAACCGCTCGGCGTACTACCATCACACGTGGTTCGTGCGAGGCTTGTTTCCTCGCTTCCAGGGCAGCGCGAGTACTTAGGTACGAGCGAGAATTTGGTCCCGAAACCCTATTTGGCGCTGTCCGGAAGGGACATTGCAAGCCCCGGTTCCGCCAGGCCCAGTAAAGACAAGGGGATTAATCCCCCCTTGATAAGGGGAAGAAGGCCGGCGAGAGAACCGCAACAATATATATATATATTTGCACGTGCAAGCACACATATGACAGGAAAAATAAAAGAATACGACAAGAAACTACTAAAAATAAATGCAATCAAGGCCTTCCACACTTGGGTTTAATGAAAAGTCTTCTTATGCATGTTACAAGCAAGCAAGAGAAAGGACTGGCAGGATGGCCTCGATGTACACTGGTACGCACATACTCACCATAACACTCACCTCTGAGCCGTCTAGTCAAGGTTAGAATTCCGACCCAGCTATAAACTGTCATTCCCGTGTTTCACAAACGGAGTGATTAATCAATGAGTTCGGATAGACGTTAAACCGTCACGTGTGCCAGCATTAGTTGGTGGACTTTAAAGATCCCATGGTGTCCTTCGGGAAGAGTAGGCGAGCTATCACCAGCACAATGAACAAATTTAATTTGTTTCAATGAATTAATTAAATTTTGGCTCGGGTTATCAAATTAAATTTTCAAATTCCTGCCCTAACTTCTCGTGTCCATTTGGGATTGTAACCTGAGTTAAAATAAAACTGCTTCGACAGAGCAGACTCTGTATAGAGCACGGTATAGTCAGGTTCACTATGTTTTTTCGTTCAAAATTTTGGTAGATTAGCAAAACTATACATTTTTGGAATATTCAGAGCATGAGGAATCCAAAAATTAATGTTTACATTTGCATAGACAACTTTGCGAAAATGACACTCAGGACAGTGATGAAGATCTGTAAAAGCATATTCCTGAACGGTATAGACCTCGTAGATCCTGTGTATAGGACTTATAGTTCAATCTGATACTACCTATAACTTCCTATAACAACCTATAGGTTGTATTATGGACTTGCAATATCTAACAACTTCAAAGGACTTGCAATATCATGTATTATGTAATACAGTTATATCACAAATATAAAGACAATGGTTTTCAATTACCTTTGTTTGTTGCTTTTCTATAATCCTGAGCACTATTTTGAGGCCTTTATTGGATTCCTTGACCCAGAAAACATAGGATTAGCATATTTAATTAAGTCTCTAGGTTGACATGGAAGCCGAGATCGCGCAAAATATGTATTTTATGGCAGCCATTTTCAAAATCCAAAATGGCGGCCATGCAGGTGTCTGTGCAAATGCCAACATTGATTTTCAGATTCTCCATGCTCTGAAGATTCCAAAAATGTACAGGTTTGCTAATCCCAAAATTTTGAAAGAAATTATATTTGTTAACATAGTGAACCTGACTATCTTCATCACTGTCCTGAGTGTCATTTTCGCAAAGGTGTCTACGCAAATGTCAACATTAATTTTTGGATTCCTCATGCTCTGAATATTCCAAAAATGTATAGTTTTGCTAATCTACCAAAATTTTGAACGAAATTATATTTGTTAACATAGTGAACCTGACTAGTACATTATTATCTGAGTTTGTACGCAAGAACAAATAGAAGTTAAAAAAAAAAAGTCTCAAGCCATTGGAGGGTCCTTGAGTTAGAGGGAAGTTAGATCATTATACTTTGGGAGGATGGTTTCTAGAAATTGTATAAAGCACAGAAATATGAGTGACATTTCATTTTCAGTGCAGGTCAGTGATTTTATCATGAGAGCAATACCATGTCAAATATGCAATATCATTTGGTGGTAAGCAGACTGCATGACAGCTGGTGGATAGACTGATGCTTCTCACAATGTCATTTGTGCTGCTCATGCAGACAATAAGTTTGTACCAGCTGTGATTCTGGATTCCCTCATCTATATCCTGGGAGGTCCCTTTGCCCGGGCCATTACCATCTTTGACCCAAAGAAGGAAAACATAAAGACTGGACCAAACATGATGTGCAACCGCCTTTACAGCAGGTGAGTCGATAGAACTTGTACGAAACCAATGTGGGGGCAAAAATGGGTTAATATGAAGATGGCCTTCATCAAAATAAACAAATAAATAAATGAACAACAAAGACGTCGTGCAGTGTGCAAAATCCACCCCTCTTCCCCAACACCCGCTCTCCCTCATCCCCCCCAACCCCTCCCATGCCTACGAATTAAATTGACGATCATAATCAAAGCTCGGTTCAATCGGATGACAATTGATTATTTTTCAGATGAAAATTGATGATTGTAGAAGTTTGACCTTGCGGTGACCTTGACCTTTTGACCTCAAAAACAGTTGGTTTCCCAATTCAGTGACTCAATATGTAAATGCTCTTCAACTTTCAATTCAATCGGATGAAAAATGACGATTTTAGAAATTTGACCTGAAGCTGACCTTTGATGTCAAAATCAATAGGCTTCTCAGTTGTGACTACCTCTTCAACTTGGTGACGTTTCATGACGATCTGCTTAGATTTGTGACCTGTAGGCGAGTGACAAACAAACAGACAGCCAGCCAAACAAAACAGAATGATGCACAAGAACAACAAATATTCTTGAAAAATCTTCGATTTTCGCAAGTAATAAATAAATGAAACGTCACTCGTAGAGCGACACTTGGCAAAAGAGAACAAAGTAGAATGGCACTCAGTAGAGCATCCTTTTGACCTCAAAATAATTGGTGGTTGAATTCAGTGAGCTTATAAGCAAATCGTCTTCAAATTTTAAGTTAATCAGATGAAAATTGACAATTTTAGAAATTTGACCGATGTTGACTTCAAAAATAGCTGACGGTTGAATTCAGTTGGCAGATATGTAAATCCTATACAAATTTCAAGTCAATCGGATGAAAATTGAGGATTTTAGAAATTCGAGAAAAAGTGGTTGACCTTTGGCCTGTTGACCTTGTGACCGATGTTGACCTCAAAAATAGCTGATGGTTGAATTCAGTTGGCAGATATGTAAATCCTATACAAATTTCAAGTCAATCGGATGAAAATTGAGGATTTTAGAAATTCGAGAAAAAGTGGTTGACCTTTGGCCTGTTGACCTTGTGACCGATGTTGACCTCAAAAATAGTTTGTGTCTGAATTCTGAATTGTGTCTGAATATCAGCAAACAATTCTGTTTGCTGATATGAAAATCCTATTCAAAGTTCAAGTCGATCGGAGGAAAATTGAGGATTTTAGAAATTGGAAAAGGTTGTTGACGTTTTGGCCTATGTTGACCTTTTGGCATATGCTGGTATCAAAAACAGTTGGCGGTTGAATTCGGTTAGCCGATATGTAAATGATCTAAAAAATAGTTCGCAGTTGAATTCGGTTAACTGATATTTAAATTTCAAGTCAATTGGGTCAAAATTGATTTTAGAAATTTGAAAAAAGGCAGATGACCTTTGGCCTCAAAAATAAATAGGATTTTTTATGACCATGAACTCTACCATTTGGTGAAATTTCTTGAAGATCAGTTTGAAATTGTGACCGGAAGGCAAGTATAAATGAGCGGGAAGACACGGACACACACACACACACACACACACACACACACACACACGGACACACACACACACGGACACACACACACACGGACACACACACACACGGACACACACACACACGGACACACACACACGGACACACACACACGGACACACACACACACACACACACACACACACACACACACACACACACACACACACGGAACTGTGGGTGCCTTTTTTTTTTTGCCCCAAGTAAGCAACTTGAGAGGAAAATGCAAAGCCCCACTTTACTTTTTGCCATCATGAAAATTCCAGCACATCAGCATCAGCATACCAACAACAACCAACAGGCATTTTAAGGCCATTTTAAGGCCATTTTCCCTGCTAGAGCGGGGGGAGGGTGGGGGGTTGGCCTTGCGGGCCCCATGACAATCTTCTCCATTTTGCCCTATTTTCTACATCTCCCCTTCTTAACCCCCTTGCCCGCATTTCTTCTTCCACAACCTTTAGCCAAGTCTTTCTCGGTCTTCCCCGTCCTCTACTTTCTTCTACATTCATTTCCATCACTCTTCTCACCCAGTCACTTTCATCCTTCCTCAACACATGACCAAACCATCTCAACCTGTTTCTCTTCACAGCATCAATCACAGGCTCTATTCCCATCATCTTTCGCAATTCATCATTTGTCTTCCTCTCAATCTCAACGATACTCCACACATCCGTCGAACCATTCGCATTTCCACCCTTTCTCGCCTTCGTTGCTGCTCTACATTGATTACCCATGTCTCACTCCCATAAATCATAACGCTTCTCACACATGCAGCACACACCTTTCCCTTCAGCTTCAACGACACTCCCCTCCTCATCAGCACGCCACTCAGTTCCCGAAACTTCTTCCATGCACATCTCACTCGAGCAACCGTTGCCGAGTCTGATCCACCTTCTCCATTCAGCATGTCTCCGAGGTAGCAAAATGTTTTCACACCTTCCAGCTTCGCGCCGTCTCCAAGATCCAACTCAACATTTCCTCCATCTGCAGCTCCCTCTGTGCACACCACACACGTGAATGTAGCTGCCACACTGGTTCATGACCCTCTCAGACCACTACATTTTTGATGAACCCACTCAGCACACATTGTACATTGAATGGAGTTCACTCCGACATCCTTCCTGCACACAGCACATGGCCACTTCCCAGTTCTTTCCACCTCACCACATGCTTCATCACTTGCCATCACCTTCGTTTTTCCGATATTCACCTTCAGACCTTTTGCCTCCATACATTCCTTCCACTTGTTTATCTTCTCCTTCATCCATACTCTCCGCAATCAACACCAGATCATCTGCACACAACAACTCCCACGGTAAACCCTCCTCTCTGTTCCGAGCCAACACCTCCATCACAGCTACAAATAGTAGTGGACTTAGTACCGACCCCTGATGCACTCCCACCTTCACCTCAAACTCACCACTGTTCCCGTCCTTCGTCCTTACAGCTGTGCGTGCTCTTTTGTACATTGCCATCACTACTCTGATGAACCATTCCTCCACTCCTAACTTCCTCAATGCCCATGTCAATACGTCGCGTGGAACCCTATCGAATGCTTTCTCCAGATCAACAAACCCAAGAAACAACTTCTTCCTCTTCTCCATGTACTTCTCCTGCAACTGCCCTACAATAAAAAGCACGTCTGTCGTTCCTCTTCCTGGCATAAATCCAAACTGCATTTCGTCGATCTTCACTTTCTTCCTTATCCTCCTCTCCAACACCGTTTCCAATACCTCCATTCCATGCTCCAATAACTTTATCGCTCGATACGAGCCACAGTCCAGAGGGTCACCTTTCCCCTTGTATAGAGGGACGAGGGTACTCAGTTCCCATTCCACTAGAATGCGGCCTTCTTTCACCACCAGATTACAGACTTCTGTCATTCTCTTCACACCCCAACTTCCTGCTGCCTTCAACATATCTCCCACACCTCCCGTCGGCCCTCCCGCTTTTCTACTCTTCATTGCTTTTATCGCTTCCTTCTCAGTTATCTTCTCTGCCTGTCCGAAATCACATCAGTTTTATTTTACATCTTTTTACATCTTACATAAATTACTTTCTTTTTTTTTTACATTTTTTACATTTTACATAAATCAAATCATTTTATTTTAAACCACATCATCACTGAAAATATTTACACTCGAAATATTACATTTTCGAACGATACATATTTTATGACATTGGTAAGGTGATCCTGTTCACTTTTCGGCCACAATGCATTTTAACATACGTTTTTCTGCATGATCACAAGACAATAAATGGTGCAGCGCCTACAAAGTATGGCCGCTTCGTTTTGAGTAACGGATTGGGTCAATTTGATTATATATATATATGTATATACGTATATATTGTTACAGATACGACTTTGATGGTATGGTGGGCCGAGCGGGATGGCCGCCGTATCCGTACAAGTTACCCGATTGTGCCCGAATGTTGACTAATCGCGCTACGCTGGCTCAATAGGAAAGAGAAGACACCCGGCTGGGCTATAATGACACAATACGACACCAGGGTTTCGATTTTCAAGTATATTCGTACGGAAAAAGGTTAGATTACAGGGGCTAGAGGTATATTACAGGAAGACAGGCACTTAGACACACTCTTATATTATCCCCGGACAGACGACAGACACACGGGACAAAATGCTGACTCACACGGGGGTTGATGAAAAGGGGAGGCAGGTCGCGATGGCTCAGGTGCACCTGGCTCAGGGACAGAATCACGTACGGTGGTGTCCAGAGATGCGTGAAGGTATCACAGCGCTTGTGGGTCGCGACTTTGGTCTCAAGCTGGGGAGGTCGCTCAGCGCTCGGGAGGGTGGCGTCTTTTCCTTCCAAGCTCGGGGCGCATCTGACGTCACATCCGGCGCGGGGCCGCGTATATCCGGCGGGGAGTGACACGCCCTCGGCTCGTTAGCGCCGCCCCAGATGGCATCGGCCCATGGCTTCTCATTGGGTGCGGGGGTTACCGGCTCCGCCCTTGACGAGGGGCCGACAGGGAGCCCCTTCGTGGTAACCCCGTGGAGCGCGTGGTCAATGGTGGCTAACCGAGCCGGAAGGAGGACGCCCACTCCCCATGCCGTCACCGCGCCGCCCCCCTCTTTTGTTGTTGTTGTTGTAGTTGGCGCTTCTTCATGGGGAAGAGATGCGGAGAGGTATGGGGAGGTCCTAAACTTCCTAACAGGTGCCATATAATCACATTCTGGTGCAACGAAGAGTCATAATTAATGGAAACAAGTCCTTAACTGACATAGATTAAGAATAACTAGCAAGATGTCCTATAATTGTCTACGTGTGGTGCGGGGGACCTGGGCACGACATTTAATGGGGGGATGAAGGGGAAGATCGGCTCTAATGGGTGTTGTTTACAGACAATGGGACTAGGGAATGGGGTAAGGGAGAGTTGGGGAGTATCGGAGAAAATAGGGGAATATTTACAAGCGGATATGGAGGCCAAATTCCATATTCGCAACATTGCACCCTTCTCTACCCTCGGGGCGCCCCGACCCGATAAATTTTTACCTACTTTAGTGTGGCACGCAATGTAGTTCCCTCTACTATTAACTCTACCCTGAGTGCGACAGTTTTACAGATATTCACAAATGAGTAAATATGTCCCCCTGCGACGTTGCACCCTTCTCCTCACAGAAACACACCCACAGGATAACCGAATCCGGAAAGAATTCTCAAACTAAACATACAGCCGGTAGGGAGCATTATTTACAAGACTACGCTGCTATTTACACTACGATCCAGGACCTGTTTTTGGAGGGACACATGCAGATGTTATGCATAGAGAGAGCGCGCTTGCCAACATCGATACACCAACCCACGAGTGCTCTGTGGCCGACGGCCTTTAATAACGTGCAGAGCACCCTTTTCCAGCATCAAAAGCACCACCCCACCACCAATCGGTGCAGTCACCATTGTTCATTGGAATAAAAATAACTTCAACAACCCCTAACCCTGCAGGTGTCTCTTGCTCTTCTTGTGGTGCACTTGGTGGTGTTAACTATTAGTGGTTCACCTGTATGGCATAGGTGCCACGTTGATCCATAGGTCCATCCCCGGGTGGTGCTTGGCCGCAAACGAACTGCGGTCCATTGTGGGTGGCCACAAACATTGCGGTCCATATGGTGTACCGATCCAGGCAGCGAACAGCGAAAGTGCAGGCCCACAACTGCGTAGCCAGCACCTCTCTCTCCTCTCTCTCTACCCCAAAGCCAGATCCTCGGAGGTGGGAGACAAAAGAAGAAACAAGTGAGTAAGGTGGTAAGGGCGCAAAAGTGCACGCAATATAAGGTAATGCACACTGGGGGCACATGGGAACCAGGTGAGACAGGTACGTTCCTATCGTACGCCCCCCCCCACCAGGTAACCTACATGGCCCCTCCCTTACCCCTTACTGTATCCACAAAACACAACACTACCCATAAACATCTACTTTACAAATCAACAAACATCCCTACTGTCTTCCCCGTTCCTCCCATAAACCGAATTCGTCTTCTCTCCCTCCTAACCAATCAAATTTGCCATTTTCAACTCTCATCAAAATTTGCCATCTCCAACTCAACATCATAATTTGCCATCACCAATTCATCATCAGTCCCTCCTAGGGAGGGAGAGATGGAATCACTCCAATGTCTCATCCACGTCGTGATGCGTCTCACAAATCCTCACAGCAATCTCATTTCCTGCAACAAACAAAGAAAACACAGGTGTGGAGTCATCATCATCACCACAGGCAAGTGGCTGCGTATGGTGCGACAGGTTCATCAATCCTAACTATCTCCTAAATGACTTTAACAACTTTACACTACCCGGGGGCTTTCTCCGGCCAAACCATTGGCCCTCTTACACTATGGGTTCTAAAAACCAATTCCCATTGGCCAAACTGTGGTGCTCTTCAATTTGGGGTCTCACTCCCCCGATTCATCTCCCGGTGCCCTCGCACAATTTCTGGGCTGCGGCGGGTACCTCTCCCAGTGGGTCTACCCACCTGCACACCTCCACCACTGCAGTTGCCTCCGAGCTTACCTGCTCCTCACCCTAACCTAACTACCTGGGGAAGGCCCTCTGGCTCTCTCCCCACTCCGTGCCCTCTCTGGCACTGGGCTGCCCGATCCACACCCGGGATCCTCAGGCACCCACTCACAACTACCGGCTCCCAGAGCCCACCTGCGGCCTCACCTGGCCGACATCCTCACAGTGGTGGAGTGCCCAACCAACTACACACACTAACAGGCTACACGCCCAGCCATTTCCACAACACTAATGCACCCATTCACAACACCATTCTGCAACCGCACCACAAATGCCAATATCCAACCACAATTTACCTGCACCCTCTACCTAACACTTACACTACCCGCCCCGGGTGCTCGTGAAAGGGGTCCACTCTTCCCCCATCCACACCTTCGCACCATGCACACCACTCCGTACCACTCACTCCAACTCTCTCCACACACCGGTACCTGCACACCTGTGCTCTCACACCTGGTGCCACCTGCACCCTTCTCTCCCCAAGCGCATTCGCGCTGATCCACACACTCACTACTCATACACTGCTCCACACACCTGTCCAGTTGCACCCCTGTGCAATCACACCTGTTCAATTCTCACAAACACGGCATCATCTCAGCTAACTACTCCCTTCTGAAACTTGCGCTTCCCAGTCGTCCCTTTAAACTATTGCGCTCCCTCGTCATTATAATCCACACTAATCTGCCTGCGTCCCCACTACAGGTATCAGTCACTAACTAATCTTAACGTTACCTAATGTCAATCCTCGCTAGATCCCTACACACCATATCCTAACCCACCCGGGCAAGTTTTCACTGCCATACACCCCATAAGCTATTGCTCCTTTGCCCCACACCTGTGAGGGATGGTGGATTTGCCATCCCACCACATCGGGGGTCTCTCACTATCAATTTTGCTTACCAAATTTCAACAAATTAAAAATTTGCCAATCACTACCCATCATCTGCCAATCACTACTGCCAATCCCTTGCCAATCATCAAATTTTGTTTTTCTCTAATTTTGGGTCCAAAACACTAACTTCATCACCCAGTCTACTCACTAATACCTCTCGGTGCGCCAATTCCCGTTCAAAGCCAGGCTTCGTAAAGCCAAGCCATGAATGCTGGTTGTTCTGTGCCAGCGGTTGGATACGTCCGGCACTCGGTGCAGGGAAGGAGGTTTACCCGGCCCGAGATCCCACGCACCTTCTCGGCACGGAACCATCCAATGTCCCGATCTCGACCTGCCGGAATTCCTCAACAAAAAGTGGTCGCCATGACGACTCTTTCTATCGGGCCGCCCGCTCCGCCTAGTGGAGCACGGACGTTCAAAGCGAGGCCCAGCACGGATCGCGCACGGCGGTCCTTTCGAACCCGCTGTGGCTCGGATCCCCGCTGGTTCTCGCGGCACGCGAAACCCGGCACGCACCGAGGGCCCGCTTCGGCTAAAAGTCAACCTAACCTTTAACCCGGTCACCGTCGAGGCTTCACCTGCTTGCTTACACCCCGCAGCCCGTTCCTTGCTCACACCTCCAGCCGTTTCCATGCTCCTTGTACCGTTCCTTACACACCCAGGCACACCCATTCCACTCACAGCCTTGGTCACACACCTGACCACCGAACACTTTGGCACACATCCGTTGGTAGCACACCACACCAACACACCTCTTCGCGCCCCCTCCTCTGTCACCTCCTCTGTGACAATCACAGGTGTGCCCTCATTCGCACACCCATCCACGTGCCTCACCACCAACTCCAGCGTGCATTCCCACTCACGCTCTACCATTCCAGGTGTGCATCCTTCCATCCCAGGTGTACATCCTCGCTCACCTGTCACAACCAACTCACGCTCCTTGTCACTCTCACTACTCTCACTACTCTCACCTCCACTCGTGACAACGCACTCACCCTTACTCTTGACAGCACACTCTTTCTCCATGCACCTGTCCGTCACACACCTTTCTCGCGCACACTCTCCCGTCACACCCTCTGTAACACTCACCACAGGTGTGCATTCTTCCTTGCCTTTGACAGCGCACTCTTTCCCCATGCACCTGTCCGTCACACACCTTCCTCGCGCACACTCTCCCGTCACACCCTCTGCAACACTCACCACAGGTGGACACTCTTCCTTACTTCTGACAGCGCACTCTTTCCTCATGCACCTGTCCGTCACACACCTTTCTCGCGCACACTTTCCCATTACACCCTCTGTAACACTCACCACAGGTGGACACTCTTCCTTACTTCTGACAGCGCACTCTTTCCTCATGCACCTGTCCGTCACACACCTTTCTCGCGCACACTCTCCCGTCACACCCTCTGTAACACTTACCACAGGTGTGCATTCTTCCTTGCCTTTGACAGCGCACTCTTTCCTCATGCACCCGTCCGTTACACACCTCTCTCGCGCACACTCTCCTGTCACACCCTCTGCAACACTCACCACACCGCGCTTCCATGTGCCCCCTCGCACACGCGCTACGACCGACTCATTCTCGCCAGCACCCTCACTACTCCTTGGCACGCACTTTTTCCTCACACACCCCAGAGTCGGACTTTCTCGCACACCTCCTTTTTCGCACACCAGACCTGTCGCACACTTCACCAACGGCCTCTCACGAACACCCGGGTCTATCTCGACCCCCAAGCTTCTTAAATCCCCTGGCGCATCATACGCACGACCATATTGGTCACCACTTACACCGGGTCCTCTTCCTCTTCGCTTCTCCTCCATCACCTGCGAATCCCTCATCCGGTTAATGAGCACATCATCACGATCCAAACACAGACTTTGGACCAATTCTTTTATCTCCTCTTTTATCTCTTTCTTATCCCCTCTCCGTCGCTTCTTAATTTCGCTCATCCCTTCTTCCACTTCTTCTAATTTGTGCTTCACCTCTTTTATTCCCCGGTACGTCTCCTCAAGCTCGTCCTCCAAGGCTACCTTGACCGTTTCCATGTGCGTCCTCACCTGCCGGTCCTTCGTCTCCATTACCTCTACCACCTCGTCCAACCTCGTTGTCAGTCCCTCACGTACCATCTGACATTCCCTCTTCGTCGCTATCAAGTCGTCTTTTAGTTCTTTCTGTGTCACTTTTAACCCTCCTAATACCGCAGTGTTCCTTTGAACCTGCTCCGTTAGTTCTTTTTGTCCCTCCGTCAGCTGTTCCACCTCCTGCGTCAGGACCTCTATGCCCCCTTGTAACTTTACAGTCCCCTTTCTCACCTCTTTCTCCATGCGCTCCTTCCAGTGCCTCACCTCCTCGCGCACTCCTCCGACCTCCTCACTCACTCCTCTTCTGATCTCCTCTCCCATCACTTGCATCTCCTGCCCAGATGCCACCCTCATCTGCTCCATTTCCTCCCTGTGAGCATCCAGTTTGGTTTCTACCCCCATTCTGACCCCCTCTATCTGCTGCTCCATTTGTTTAACTTCCCTTTCCGCTTGGTCCCTCATGTCCCTCAATTTGCCTTCCATACTGTTTTCTAACCCCTCTAACCCTTTTTGCATCCCTTCCATTTGATTCTCTTGAGCGGCCATTCTGTTTTCTACCCCCGTTAACCCATTCTTTACTTCTTTTATCCCGTTGTCTAACTCCTCAAAATTATTGTCTAACTTCTCAATTTTCTTGTCTAACTCCTCAAAATTATTGTCTAACTTCTCAATTTTCTTGTCTAACTCCTCAAAATTATTGTCTAACTTCTCAATTTTCTTGTCTAACTCCTCAAAATTATTGTCTAACTTCTCACTGGTACCCCTCGCTTCGTCCCTCATTACCCCCATTTGGTTTCCCATTACCCCCATTTGGTTTTCCAATCGCTCACTATTAGCCCTCGTTTCCTCCCTCATTTTCTCGCTATTCTGGGCCATAAGGGCCTTCATTTGTATGAAAAAAAGGCCCCAATCCATCGGGGGCGCTGCCACGGTCGCTGGCGCGGTGATCAGCGAGGCGCCATTTTGCGCGCCCGCTTCTTCGTGCGTGACGGCGCTATTTTGCGAACCTGCCGCCCTCACTGCTTCGCTCTCCTCCTGTCCCTCATTTTGGTCCTGGATCGACCCTACCTCACTCTCCCCTACCGGACCCCAGCCGTCTTGATCCGCCATAGCGCGACTTGCAAAATTCGAGTTTCGTAAAACAAAACAAATTTCGGCCGCTCCAAATTTTGACCAAATTTTTTTTTTTCCTCTATTCGTTTTTTTTTTTTTTTTCTTCAAAATTTGGTCGGGCCTCGAATCCCACTCCTGACACCAATTGTTACAGATACGACTTTGATGGTATGGTGGGCCGAGCGGGATGGCCGCCGTATCCGTACAAGTTACCCGATTGTGCCCGAATGTTGACTAATCGCGCTACGCTGGCTCAATAGGAAAGAGAAGACACCCGGCTGGGCTATAATGACACAATACGACACCAGGGTTTCGATTTTCAAGTATATTCGTACGGAAAAAGGTTAGATTACAGGGGCTAGAGGTATATTACAGGAAGACAGGCACTTAGACACACTCTTATATTATCCCCGGACAGACGACAGACACACGGGACAAAATGCTGACTCACACGGGGGTTGATGAAAAGGGGAGGCAGGTCGCGATGGCTCAGGTGCACCTGGCTCAGGGACAGAATCACGTACGGTGGTGTCCAGAGATGCGTGAAGGTATCACAGCGCTTGTGGGTCGCGACTTTGGTCTCAAGCTGGGGAGGTCGCTCAGCGCTCGGGAGGGTGGCGTCTTTTCCTTCCAAGCTCGGGGCGCATCTGACGTCACATCCGGCGCGGGGCCGCGTATATCCGGCGGGGAGTGACACGCCCTCGGCTCGTTAGCGCCGCCCCAGATGGCATCGGCCCATGGCTTCTCATTGGGTGCGGGGGTTACCGGCTCCGCCCTTGACGAGGGGCCGACAGGGAGCCCCTTCGTGGTAACCCCGTGGAGCGCGTGGTCAATGGTGGCTAACCGAGCCGGAAGGAGGACGCCCACTCCCCATGCCGTCACCGCGCCGCCCCCCTCTTTTGTTGTTGTTGTTGTAGTTGGCGCTTCTTCATGGGGAAGAGATGCGGAGAGGTATGGGGAGGTCCTAAACTTCCTAACAGGTGCCATATAATCACATTCTGGTGCAACGAAGAGTCATAATTAATGGAAACAAGTCCTTAACTGACATAGATTAAGAATAACTAGCAAGATGTCCTATAATTGTCTACGTGTGGTGCGGGGGACCTGGGCACGACATTTAATGGGGGGATGAAGGGGAAGATCGGCTCTAATGGGTGTTGTTTACAGACAATGGGACTAGGGAATGGGGTAAGGGAGAGTTGGGGAGTATCGGAGAAAATAGGGGAATATTTACAAGCGGATATGGAGGCCAAATTCCATATTCGCAACAATATATAATTTTATTTTTTATATTTTTTTATATTTTAAAAATATTTATATACGTTTTTTACAATATATATATTTTTTTTAGCTCATACGAGCCTCGACTTGGTATACAATTTAAAAAAATTAGCAAATTGGGTGTTCACCTTTTCAGCGCAGCAGTGGTGGGAGGAAAAATCTACGTTGTTGGAGGCCTCAGCAACTTGGACGGCCATGCTCTGAGCAGTATGGATGTGTACGACCCGGTTGAAAGCCGCTGGACTCTGATGCACAACCTGCCCTGCCCTGTGTACAGGCATGGCTGCACAGTCATCAAAAAGCACCTGAGCATACACGGTGCATAGCACAACACCGAACACGCATTTGTAATACGTTGGTTTGTATTTAATGTTTGCCGTTTTGGATTGTAAACCTTTAAAATCTTATATTTGATACAGTGTGGTGTGCAATAATCATAATAAAAAAGAAACATGAAATGAATACGTAAACAAAAAAAAGGTCTCGTTAATAATCATGAACATTTACCGTGAAAATGTCACTACAACAAACATACATTGTAACAAACATACTTTTTATGGAATGGTCGTTATACCGGGACTCTTACCACACCCACCAACCCCCAAATTCAGTGACTCTGTTAAATGTGTCTTGTCAGTATGTGTATGTATGTGTGTGTATATATGTGTATGTATGTATATGTATGTGTGAGTGTCCCATCACGAGCCTTACACCATGTATTAAAAAACAAACAAAAAAAACCCCCCACCTGTCTTTCCCTCCCCCACCCCACACAAATAATAAATGGTTCACAGCACAACGAAAGTATCACCCCTCTTCAATGACCCCAAATATTCTAGGTTTATGAAAGAGCTGGAACACAACGGATCAAGTCTCAGCAGAACAAAAGAAACAGTATAAGGAGGAAGGGTGGGAGGGGTAGTAGTTTGCAGTACAAGCAGCTCCTCTGGACCAGCGCCCCAACATCACAACCCCTAAGGTTCTTGACACCATGGAAAACAAGATGTTCAAGGTCATTGGAATACCACACGATGAACCTGAGTATCACTTTGTCATCAGATACAGGTCGGGGTCTCTCTCTTCTTTCTGGTCTTGCAACCTCCGCTCTTTCCCCCCTCCGCTCTTTCCCCCCTCCCCCCTGGTGTCTACCACATGCTCTTCCAAAATTCCCAGTTTCTCCTTCCTGAGAGCTTCCTTCTGTATCCATCCTGTACACCCCACCCATTATTTGTTCGTCTTCCACCCCGTTTTGTCCCTCAACGCTGCTGTTTATGTGCTCCTCCTTCCTACTCTTCCCTTTGTCCTATTGCGTCCTGAGTTCAGTGTTCTCGATCTTCAGCCTAGATTCTGAATGTCAAAAAGGTTGAATGTTTTTGTTTTTTTTCATTAAAAAAAATTCTACTTTTCATCGTTTTAATATCGAGATGAAAGTTGTTCATTAAAAAGGAAATTCGTGGTTTATTAAATTGGACAAAATTCAATTCAAACCCACACGACACCCCTTAGAGGTGAGTGTGCGTACCTCCAGGCCATCCTGTCACTCCACATTTAGTAAGAGTGCTTACTAGAACGGCACTCGCAGAGCAGTCTCGCCTCACAGGTTCATTCTTAAAAAAACAAAAAAAACCCGTAACTGAACATGCTGCTATGGCCCACACGCCCTATCATGACAGTTTCTTGGCATGGGTTATGAACGCCATCAATTTAATTATTCACTCTCAAGGATCAGACATATGAAGTTTCAGATTTTTCAGACAAGAATTTCAATTCAACCAATTGTGGCTGGAATACCACTTCTGCAATGACGTCATTGCTATCAGGCTATATACCCCAGGGGGAGTTGATGCCATCTGCCAAATTTCAATATTTTTGATTGAGCGGTTTTTGGAAAAAATTATGTCCAATCTTTATGCCTCCGCTAACGAAGAAATTACGTTTTCGGGTTGTCCATGTGGCTGTCCCCGTCCGTGATTGGTATTCGTTACCATGATAACTTGAGAACAGCTGAAAAGATCCAAGTCAAACTTGGTACAGGGATGTATAATGACGTAAAGAACTGATTAGAATGAGATTATGGGGTCAAACAAACATCAGAGGTACCATTAGGCAGTTAGGTAAAGATTCTGTTACCCAGAAAACTTGTGAACCAGTGATGGGATTTTGACCAAACTTGATACAAACCCAGATACAGTGCCTTCAGAAAATATTCACACCCCTTGAAATTTTTCACATTTTGTTATGGCCTGAATTTAAAACGTATTAAATGTAATTTTTTTTGCAACTGAGCTACACATAATACCCCATAATGTAAAAATACAATTTTATAATGGAAATTTTTACAAAAAAAAAAAAAGAAGGATATACAGAATTAAATCCCACTGATTCAATACTCCGTAGAAGTGCCTTTGGCAGCGATTACAGCTTCGAGTCTTCTTGGGTATGTCTATAACAGCTTTGCACATCTGGATTTGGGGAGTTTCTCCTGTTCTTCTTGCAGATTTGCTCACGCTCTGTCAAGATGGATGGGGAGCGTCAGTAAACACACAATCTTCAAGTCTTTCCACAGATTCTCAATGGGATTCAAGTCCGGGCTTTGGCTGGGCCACTTTAGGACTTTCACGTTCTTGTTCTGAAGCCATTCCAGTGTTGCTTTGGCTGTATGCTTGGGGCCAATGTCCTGTTGGAACGTAAACCTCCATGCACTGCAGTCGAAGGGCATTTGCACTCTGAAGCAGATTCCCCTCAGGAATTTGCCAGTATTTGGCTCCATTCATTGTTTCCTCTATCCTTACCAGTCTCCCAGTCCCTTCTGCTGAAAAGCATCCCCATAGCATGATGCTGCCACCATCACGCTTCACGGCAGGGACGGTGTTAGATGGGTGATGAGCTGTGCTCGGTTTCCAGCAGCCGTAGCACTTGTATTTTATTTGGTATACAGGGTTGAGGCTCATGTAAGAGCTAACACATTAAACACGAAAACATGCACGGACACATAAAACATACAATAAAGGGAGCGGGAGATAAGCGGGAGCGAGAGCGGAAAGAATACAAGCACAACAACAGTAGAGAACAGGGATGTCGGTAGATCTGTGGAAAGGAGAGAAGGGGATGGGTACGCGGTATAGAGCAAATGAACACTACCAGTAATTTCAGGAAAGAAGTTGATTTGGGGTGTTTTAATGTGGGTAAAAAAAGGTCAAGGTTTTGGATGGGGGAAGATAAGAGATGAGGGTGAACAGCTGTTGTAAAGACCTGGAGGGAGGATGAGATTTGAAGAGAGTGTGGGAGTTTGTTCCAGAGGCAGGAAAAAAAAAGAGGAATGAAAGAGTGAAGGTGAGCAGCGAGTCTTGCTTTTGGTAGTTTCACCAAAGAGGGTTGCTGGCAGATCTTGTGCATCCTGAAGGAATATTTGAGGGACAGAGCACAGACAGAGCTGGGGGATCTAGGCTGGAGAGGATTCGGTAGAATGCAGAAAGACTGCCAACCTGCTGCGGTGAGCAGGTGAAAGGCCATCAGAATCAGCTTCATCGTGGGAGATACCAATGATTCTGAAGGCTTTGGTTTCAACAGCGTGAAGTCGAGCTAGGTGTGTGGCAGGAGCACCAGCCCAGAGGGGAGAGCAGTATTCCATTCAGCTGCAGATTAAAGCTTTGTAAGTGGTGAGGGGCTCAGAAGTGCCAAGAAAGGACTTTGCACAATGGAGGATGCCCAGTTGACGACTGGCTTTGGAGTCCACCAACTTGGAAATGTGGTTTCCCCAGGAAAGATCATGGCAGATAGTGAGACCCAAAAGCTTGAGTGACAGAACTTCTTCAAGAGGATTGTTGAGAAAATAGATGGGAGGGTTTTCCAGACGGTCTTTGCGGAGAGACTTTTTTTTGCATTCAGGCCAAACAGTTCAATTTTCGTCTCATCAGAACACAATATTTTGCCTCATGCTCTCAGTACCTTTCACGTGCCTTTTGCGAACTCCAGGTGTGCTATCATGTGCAATTCTCTCAGGAGTGGCTTCTGTCTGGCTACTCTCCCATAAAGCCTAGATTTGTGAAGTGCCACAGAGACTTGTCCTTCCAGCAGGTTCTCCCATCTCAGCCAAGGAACTCTAAGTTCTGTCAGAGTAGTCATTGGGTTCTTGGTCACCTCCCTGACCAAGGTCGTTCTTGCCCGGTTGCTCAGTTTGGTAGGAGGGCCAGTTTTAGGAAGAGTCTGGGTAGTTCCATATTCTTTCCATTTCTTAATGATGGATCTCACTTTGCTCTTTAGAACTTTCGAAACTAGACATTGTTTTATACCCTTACCCAGATCGATGCCTCCTCACAATTCTATCTCAGTGTTCAACGCACAGTTCCTTGGATTTCATGGTGGAATTTATGCTCTGACATGCACTGTCAACTGTGGGACCTTACATAGAAAGATGTTTTTTTCAAAATCATATCTATTCAATTGAATCGGCAACAGGTAGACTCCAGACAAGTTGTGGAGACATCTCAAGGATGATCAAAGTAATTGGATGCAGCTAAGCTCAAATTGGAGCGTCATAGATAGCAAAGGGGTTGAATACTTATTGACTCAAGACATTCAGCTTTTGATTTATATTTTGGAAAGATTTAAAAAATATATATTCCAGACATTATGGGGTATTATGTGTGGACCAGTGACAAAAAATTTCAATTTAATCAATCTTAGAATTCAGGCTGTAACAACAAAATGTGAAAAAAGTCAAGGAGTGTGAATATTTTCTGAAGGCACCGTATATTATAATGAAAAGATGAACTGATTATATTTCGGCATCAAAGGTCATGTCAGGTAAAAAATGTGATACTTGAGAATTTAAACATACTGAAGTATGCTGAAGGGATTTAAAACAAACTTGGTACATGTATAATGATGTAATAATGTGGGCGGAGGCATATTGGTCGACGTCGCAACTTCAAAGAGTGTCGTTGTAGTTTTCATTAAATCCAATATGGCTGCCATGCAATGTCACCAATGACGTCATTAATTTCATTCATTCACATCAGGTCAAAGATCACATATATGAAGTTTCAGATAAGGATTTCAATTCAACCAATTACGGCTGAAATACCAATTCATCGATGTCATCAATATCACCCTATATACCCCTTGGGTAGTTGATGACATTTGCCATGTTTCCATTTTTTTTTCATTGAGCGGTTTCAGAGGAAACGTCCAAATCTTTCATTTAATCCAATATGGCTGCCATACCATGTGACCTATGACGTCAGCGTTAGCAAAAAAAATATTCTCCATGGGGAGTCCTTCCTATGTTTAAACTTTCACATCAATCGGATTAGCGGTTGAAGAGAAAACCATTTTTAAAGCTAAAATATGTGCGGACGGACAGTGCACGCACACACGCATCAATAGTCTTGCATCCCCTTTGGGGGGGAGACCAACAAGCATGAAAAATTGGATTGTGTGTGTTACCACTCTCAGTATGCTTGGCAAATACACACTCCACGAGTTAATGGCATGACATAGGAATTGCAGGCAGCAGTGGTCGAAAATTATAGCCTTACATCGTGAAGTATGGTTTCAAAATAAGGAACTGTACAAAGTGTACTGAAGACATTAAAACAAATGATCATAGGTGTATAAAAAAAGAAAAGAAAAAGAAAAGATAACGGGGCTTAAGGATCATTGCAATCATCAGGTTGAACAACAAATGTCAAAGGCATACCCACATTTATTTGGTCAAATACATAATTTACCAAAAGCAAGGGGGGGGGGGGGGGGGGAAATAAAGATTGCCAACACCATTCTTAAAAGAGGTGAGCAGGAATGAAAAACCTTCCCCAAGCATATTCAACATTTACAAAAAGGTAACGCCTCAACAACAATGGGGATTCTATTCTACAATTTGATGGGAAAGAGCAAGCACATAAATCATCGAAGGGAAGTGAGAACATTGCTGCACTTCAGAGAATTTACAAATAATACAAAAGATACAGTAGAAAACAAAGGAAAAAAACAAAAAAAAAAAACAATAAAACTTGTATTTTGTTTGCTTACAACGTGGCGTCTGCAAAATGCTAACCAGCAAGCGGATAATCATGGGTGTCTGGGGGACCTGGCGTCTTGATGCTCGTCTGTCAAGAGTTTATAAAGAGGCAGTCCGTACAGAAGATTGAAACATTAAGGTAAAGGCAAGGCCATCATTTCTCCATTTCTGCGGTAAAGCTTCTCTTGGCCAGGATGAGGCTCCCATAGTGGCCAAAAGAGTCGACACGGTTGGTCTAAATCGAGCTCCCCGACGGCTGGGAGCGATTCACAAAGCAACGACTTCCTGTGGCGTCAGCGGTCGGAAGCAAATCCAGGCTGAAGCAATTCCATCCGAAGTCTGCCGCATTCAGAATTATTCCAGCCAGGAAAATATAAGCCACGATAAAAAAAACATTTTTAAATAAAAATCTAACTCATCGTGTGTCTTGAGCTAGATTTCCTCAGGCATAAACCCAAAACCAAGCTACCCAAATGTAGGAAAAAGAAATTAAATCAAAATATTTACAAATTTCCAAAGAAACAAAGAAAGAAAAAAAAACAACAAAGAAAGAAAAAAAACAACCATCAGCACCAGTAGGTTGTCACAATGAAACTTCCACCACAAGAAAAGGCATGACATCATAAGAGTGAGGGGGGGGCGAGGGAGTCCAATTATGTTCAAGTATGGCCAAATAACCCCTCAAAGCACCTGATAAAAACAAGGAAAAAATCTTTATTAAGTTTTTTAAAACAATTTTTCTACCAACAACCGAGCATCATGAGCATATACAAGAAAAGAATCGAGCGTACTAAAAGCTGCTTTCTGCAGCCAAACATGGTCCTGAGAAGTGACCTCACTAGGCACTCGACGCAACGGCGAAATCACGACATCGGGCCCACGATACTACTTGCGCCGAGTAATGGCAACGCCAATTATAATTATCACCATATCGTTTCGAAAAGGGCAAACATTGCAAAAACCCAATTCAAAAAGAAATGGAACGCCTGTACAAAATGTCAAAAGCAACAGCACTGTCAATGTCAAAAGGTGGAGGCCGGCTATTTCGCTCCAGGTGGAAAAGCTGGCTCACCGTGAGAGGCGGCCGGCACCTGCATTTCCCAACAACTTCAATTCTGCACACATCCAGAACGATTGTGCCTTCATGGGATCAAGCTAATCATTTTCCTGCATTTTCTGGGTAATGCAAGAATTTGTACCCCTGACTTACCGAGACAGATGGCTATGTGAGGAGGCTTCACAGTATTTGGCTTTGAAAGTGGGCCGTTATGAATGGCCAGAACCCTAACCGGCCACAAACAACAAACGTAACCTGATATACCACATCGGCAAAGCAGGGGCAGAAACAAAGAATGTCAACAAGAGTGTGAGGTACTATACAAAAAAAAATTAAATTGCCAAAGAAATAGCAGAAAAGTACAGGAAAAATAAAAAAAAATAGGAGGAAGAAAAACTTTAGTTCAGCACGTCCTGTTAACTGTTCACGGCAAATTGGGTTTACAAGGATTTGAGTATACCTTCTAATGATTAGTTTGAAACAGCTGCACTCGGTTTCAAAATACCTGAGACATACGTGTCGGTCACAAGGTGAGACATCACGTATTTGATCACGCGTCCCTTTATTCAAACACCCCCATCTTGTCCCTTTACCAACACCAACCCCCGCATCCCGCCAGCCTTCCATCACCCACAAGAACAGGTTGGAACTGATTCATGGCAGCATATTCAGTTTCATTCGGTGCTTGTGCACACCCCTTTAACCATGCTGGGGTAAGTATAAAGACCATCAAAACAGGCATAGAGTGGTGATAGGGATGATGTCTTTAGGCCCCAAGAATAAGTGAACAAAATGGCATTTTGCACCCAAATGCCGCATGTCTCCACCAAAATTGGAGAAGGTGTCCGTTATCGCAGGGTAGTCAATGGACCAAACTGCAGGTGTTGTGTGGCCATTGTGCATTAGTCTTCTCCAAGGCAGAAAAAAAGGCTTCGGCTTGTGCTTCCATCTCCTGCAGGAGCAAGACACTCACTTAAACGTTTAAAAACAAGTACGGATACATTCAAAGTACACTGCCCCAATGCCAAATAATTAAATATCCTCCAGCGCGGCATTGCCGGGGCGCCCCTGACGCCCGGCAATACCGCCGTGCAGCTCATAGAGACTGTATTTGGAGGGAGAGGTGCACAATATTTCATTGATTAATTGCATAATTAAAATCAATAAAAGACTGTCATAAAATATTTTATAAATCAATTGGCTAATAGCATAACTAAACCATTAGTGCTTCATCCAAAGATGTAACTTTTAGAAATGTAATTAAATAAGTCATTCATAAAAAATTTAAAGAATTTTTTTTTTTTTTTTTTTTTGTATACTGAATCGAGGCTCGTGAAAGAGCTAACATTTATTCCACAAACAAATCAACCAGACAAACAAAACATACAAAAAGAGGGAGCGGAAGACAAGATGGGGAGAGGAGGGGAAGCACACAAACACAACACCTGAGAGCAGGGAGAAGCACGGGAGGGAGAGGGCCTGGGGGGAGGAGGCGTGGGAAGGGGGGGTGGTGGGGGAGAGGTATAAAACACAAGGAGACCAAGGACTTCCAGGACAGAAGTTGGTATTTCAAAAAAGTGTAGGATTTGGGGTGAAATTAGCGGGGGTAGAAAAGATCAAGGTTTTGGATGGGGGAAGATAAGAGATGGTGGTGAACAGCTGTTTTAAAGACCTGGAGGGTGGAGTGGGATTGACGAGAGTGAGGGAGTTTGTTCCAGAGGTGGGAGAAAAGAGGAATGAAGGAGTGAAGGTGAGCAGAGAGTCTTGATTTTGGCAGTTTAACCATAAGAGGGTTGCAGGCAGATCTTGTGCGACCTGTAGGAATATTTGGGGGACAGAGCCCAGAGAGAGCTGGGGGGGGCAAGGCCAGAGAGGAGTCGGTAGAAGACGGAAAGACCACCAACCTGCTTGCGGTGAGTGAGTGAAAGGCCCATCCCAAAGGCCCAAAGGAAAATACCATAAATTAATTTATTCATCAACAAATAATTAATGAATCGATTGATTGATTAATCAATAAACCAAAAATACCCTTTACAGACAAATCACTTGGTCATTGTCATGTCCAAATATTAGCTCAAAAGGTGCCCGAGATATTGGCCAGATGAGAAAGAAAATAAATAAATAATTGATAATGAAAATAAATAAATACATAATAATCGTAAAAAAATAAATAAAATTAACCAACTGCCTAATAGAGATGGTGGTGCTCTCAAATATCCATGGTGCAAAAACTTCCCTGAAAATGTCTGCTGCTCTTCTTCTGCTCCGATCGGATCATCTGATCATGTCCTTGTTAAAGTGGACATCTCTCTGACCATCCTCAGGGAGCCTGCTCAGCGTCGACGAGTCTGGCATTTCACTCAGGCCAACTGGCACGGTCTTCAAGCAGCCATCAATCATCTGGACTGGTCTCCCATCTCTACCACCTCTGACATCAACTCATCCTGGGAATTCTTCCAAAGTAAATTGCTCTCTCTCATGCACAGATTTATCCCATCTCGTCTTCAGTTGTCATACCCTTCCTCCCGTCCATGGTACACGGAATCTTGTGGTGAGGCTGTTGCCCAGAAACAACTTGCCTTCGTCTCCTGGAAAGCAAATCCAACGGAAGGAAATCTCATTTCCTTTCACAAAGCCCGAAACAAGTGTGTGTCCACCCTCAGGAGAGCCAGGAAACAATATCTCTCCGTTCTCAAGACCGAACTCTCTTATCTGTCTCCCTCTTCCAAATCCTGGTGGCGTCTGGTCAAATCCGTTTCTGGTGTTTGTTCCCCCTCCATCCCCTCCCTTACCTCAAACGGCTACACAGCTGACTCCGCACGTGAAAAAGCTGAATGCCTCAACTCTGTGTTTGCCTCTAAATCTTGTGTCCCAAACCCATCCCTCTCTGTACCCACCATACCCAGTCGTACCCTGCTGCTCCTGGACTCCGTGTCCTTTCCTCCTGACAAGGTGGAAAAGTTTCTGTCAACCCTCGACTCTGATTCTGCAACTGGACCCGACGGCATCAGCCCACGGGTCCTAAAATCCTGCTCTGCTGCTCTATCTCACCCTCTCTCTGTTCTCTTCACCCTCTCTTTTGCTCAAGGTCAACTGCCATCTGCTTGGAAATCAGCCAACATCACCGCTTTGCACAAAAAAGGTGCAAAAACAGATCCTAGCAACTACAGACCAATCAGCCTTCTCCCAATTATCAGCAAAGTCATGGAATCCATCATTGCTTCTGATATGAAATCTTTCCTCTTCTCCAATGGCTTGATCTCTGATCATCAATTTGGTTTCAGACCAGGTCACTCTACTCTGGACATGCTGCTTCTGCTGTCTCAACAATGGATGGAGGTCCTCAATGCCAAACAGGAAATTAGAGCTGTCTCCCTCGACATATCACGTGCCTTCGACACGGTCTGGCACCCCGCTCTGCTCACCAAACTCTCCTCCTTTGGTATCCATGGAAATCTCCACGCATGGCTGGCGGACTTCCTCTCTAGTCGTCGTCAACGTGTGGCCCTGAATGGGTTTCTCTCATCTCCTCTTCCTGTTCAGGCTGGAGTTCCCCAAGGCAGTGTTCTGGGCCCCGTGCTTTTTCTGGTCTTCATCAATGATCTCTCTGACTCTCTCGAAAATCCTCTCTATCTCTTTGCTGATGACTCCACTCTCTGCCGCTCCATTCCTCTTCCCTCAGATCGGCAGTCTGCTGCCTCCTCACTCTCTGAAGACCTGGACAAAATCACAGACTGGTCAAACAAGTGGAACATGTCTTTCAATCCTGACAAATCTCACACTCTTACTATGTCTCTCCGAAAAGATCGACTGGACAACCCTCCCATCTACTTTCTCAACAATCCTCTCCAAGAAGTTCTGTCGCTCAAGATTTTGGGTCTCACTATCTGCCATGATCTTTCTTGGGAAAACCACATTTCCAAGCTGGCCTCCAAAGCCAGTCGCCGACTGGGCATCCTCCGTCGTGCGAAGTCCTTCCTCGGCACACCTGAGCTCCTCACCACATACAAGGCTTTCATCCGCAGCTCAATGGAATACTGTTCTCCCCTATGGGCCGGTGCTCCTGCCTCACACCTAGCTCGGCTTCACGCTGTTGAAACCAAAGCTTTCAGAATTATTGGAATCTCCCGCGATGAAGCTATCTCTGAGGGCCTTTCACTCACTCACCGCAGGCAGGTAGGTGGTCTTTCTGTCTTCTACCGACTCCTCTCCGGCCTTGCACCCCCAGCTCTCTCTGTGCTCTGTCCCCCAAATATTCCTACAGGTCGCACAAGATCTGCCAGCAACCCTCTGATGTTTAAACTGCCGAAATCTCGGCTCTCCGCTCACCTTCACTCTTTCATTCCTCTTTTCTCCCGCCTCTGGAACAAACTCCCTCACTCCCTTCAATCCCACTCCTCCCTCCAGGTCTTTAAAACAGCTGTTCACCACCATCTCTTATCTTCCCCCATCCAAAACCTTGATCTTTTCTACCCCCGCTAATTCACCCCAGATCCACCTTGTTTGAAATTCCAACTTCTTTCCTGGAAGTCCTGGCAGTGTCCATATGTTTTATACCTCTCCCACTGCCCCCTTCCCACGCCCCCCCCCCCCAAAGCCCTCGCCCTCTCTCAGATCTCTCGATGTCTCCATGTCTCTCGGTCCCTGCTCTCAAATGTTGTGTTTGTGTCCTTCCCCCTCTCTCCCCATCTTGTCTACCGCTCCCTATGTTATATGTTTTATGTGTCGGTTTGTCTTTCTGTGTGTTCATGTGATTAATGTTCGCTCTTTCACGAGCCTCGATATTGTATACAAAAAAAAAAAAAAAAAAAAAAAAAAAAAAAAATAGAACACGTAAACCAACACCATTTCATCCGAATGTGTAGCTAAATATATATATATTTTTAGTAATTAATCGAATAATTAAATAATTAATCGATTAATTGATTGATTGATTAATCAATAAATAAAAAATAGCCGGTGCAGCAAAATCACTTGGTCATTGGCATGTCCAAATATCAGCTTCCAAACTCAAAAGGTGCCTGAGATAATGGCCAGAAGAGAAAGGAAATGTATAAGTACTTAATTAATCGCTAATAATTGAATAACTCATCAATTAATTGATTAATCAAAAAACAAAAAATACGGTTTTTTACAAAGTACTTGCTGTGCCGAAATTTCAGCTTCCAAGCTCAAAGGATGGCTGAGATATCGCCTGGACAAAGAAGAAAGAAAACAAGAAAGAAAATAAACAAACAAACAAACAAACAACCAGAGTGAAAACTGAGTACTCCCTTTCAGCGTGCGTCATTGCCGAGCCCCCTACGGTGCCCGGGAATGACTATACGCAGCGCCTGGAGATGGCATCGGAAAGGAGCGGTGTACAACAAACAACCAGTGACAAGCGTTACGCCTAGGTCCCCCGTCGGTGAAGTGATGCGAGTTGACAAAGTGGAAGACGCAAGGTGGCCATCTTGGATTTTGACTTGGCGACCCAATTTTCAATGGCGTTCTCCCTTATGCGTAGACACACCCACACACCAGATTAGAAGTTCGTAGTTCGTTTATTTTTCAAGATATTTCGCTCAAAAGGTTCAGACATATATATGGTGGCGGCCATCTTGGATTTTGACGTGGCGACCCAATTTTCAATAGCGTTCTTCCTTATGCCGAGATACACCCACACACCAGATTAGAAGTTGGTACTTCGCTTATTTTTCAAGCTATTCCACCCACAAGATTCAGACATACATGGCGGCGGCCATCTTGGATTTTGACGTGGCGACCCAATTTTCAATAGCGTTATTCCTTATGCGTAGATACACCCACACACCAGATTAGAAGTTAGTAGTTCGTTTATTTTTCAAGATATTTCGCTCACAAGGTTCGGACATATATATGGTGGCGGCCATCTTGGATGTTGACGTAGCGACCCAATTTTCAATAGCGTTCTTCCTAGATACACCCACACACCAGATTAGAAGTTGGTACTTCTCTTATTTTTCCAAGATATTCCGCTCAAGGTTTAGACATACATGGCGGCGGCCATCTTGGATTTTGACGTGGCGGCCCAATTTTCAATAGCGTTCTTCCTTATGCATAGACACACCCACACACCAGATTAGAAGTTAGTAGTTCGTTTATTTTTCAAGCTATTTCGCTCACAAGGTTCAGACATATATATGGTGGCGGCCATCCTGGATTTTGACGTGGCGACCCAATTTTCAATAGCGTTCTTCCTTATGCCTAGGTAGACCCACACACCAGATTAGACGTTGGTACTTCGCTTACTTTTCAAGATATTCCGCTCACAAGGTTCAGACATACATGGCGGTGGCCATCTTGGATTTTGACGTGGCTTGCACCCACACACCAAATTAGAATTCGGTCCTTCGTTTACGCACGCACGCACGTATGCACGGACTGAGGGGAAAACCATAGTCCCCCTTTCGCTCCGCAGTGCGACAGGGGACAAAAACTGAGTACTCCCTTACAGCGTGCATCACTGCCGAGCCCCCTTCGGTGCCCGGCAATGACGTTTTGCAGTGCCTCGAGATGGCATAGGAAAGGAGCTGTGTACAATAAATAAACCTTTCAATCGAGAAAACACATGAGCAACTGTTAATGCCCCCAAGTACATGACGCTGGGAGTACTCCCAAAATCAAAATGGCAGCCTGGCGTTGGCTTAGCGGTTAGGGTGCCGGCTTGGGATCCTAGGATCCTGGGTTTGAATCCCGGTCGATCGCTGAATTAACGCCAGGGGGGTTGACTCAGCCTGTCATCCTTCCGAGGTCGGCAAATTTGAGTACCAGCTTGCTGGGATGAATGATCACGGTGTGTACCCCGATTCAGAAGAGGCACACTGTATCCCTGCGCATCGTAAGAGCGTGACCAAGGGTTGGCGTCAGGAAGGGCATCCGGCCATAAAAACATTGCCTCAAACAGGGAACCATGATTGTCATGGGGCCCGCAAGGCTAACCCCCGCTCTAGCGGGGAAAAATGGCCTTAAAAACGATCATTCATTCATTCATTCATTCAAGGAGACCGATAAATTGAAATTACGATTTCCAATTGCAAAATATCGAACAGGGCACGAGTGCAATTTTACGTCGTGCAGTCACGCAACTCAGCAGCTGCAATGGAAATCGAGAAAGACCAGAACCTGCAATGCAACATTCAAAATGGCACTCGCGCATATTGCCTTCTGGTGGGAAACTAATAAAGAAGATTCAGAATAGCATTACCTTCATACCAAGTATATCAGCATTGTCTATCTATAATGGAGCACATGCATATATGGATATACAGTGGCCTGCAAAGGTTTTTACCCCCCCCCCCCCCCCTCCAAAGTTTTCACATTTTGACACCACCTGAGCTTATTCAAGATACTTTCAAATGCAACTTAATGCAGAGAATCCTCACAAACTACTTCAAACTGATAAAGCTAAAGAATGTGGATAAAATGGGAAGACAGAAGCCAAACAGTTCAATCTTGGTTTCATCAGACCACAGAATCTTGTTTCTCACAGTCTGAGAGCCCTTTAGGTGCTTTTTTGCAAACTCCGAGCGGGCTTTCATGTGTCTTTCACTGAGGAGAGGCTTCCGTCTGGCCACTCTGCCATAAAGCCCAGATCGGTGGAGTGTTGCAGTGATGGTTGTCCTTCTGGAAGTTTCTCCCATCTCCAAACAGGATCTCTGGAGCTCAGCCAGAGTGACCATCGGGTTCTTGGTCACCTCTCTTACCAAGGCCCTCTCCCCCGATTGCTCAGTTTGGCCAGGCGGCCAGCTCAAGGAAGAGTCCTGGTTGTTCCAAACTTCTTACATTTAAGAATTATGGAGGCCACTGTGCTCTTGGGAACCTTCAATGCAGCAGATTTTTTTTTTTGTCGGCTTCCCCAGATCTGTGCCTCGACACAATCCTGTCTCTGAGCTCTGCAGGCAGTTCCTTCGACCTCATGGCTTGGTTTTTGCTCTGATATGCATTGTCAGCTGTGAGACCTTATATAGACAGGTGTGTGCCTTTACAAATCATGACCAATCAATTGAATTTACCACAGGTGGACTCCAATCAAGGTGTAGAAACAACTCAAAGATGATCAAGAGAAATGGGAGGCATCTGAGCGAAATTTCAAGTGTCATAGCAAAGGGTATGAATACTTATGTCATTGTGATATTTCAGTTTTTTCTTTAAAATAAATTTGCAAAACTTTCTAAAATCCTGTTTTCTCTTTGTCATTATGGGGTATTGAGTGTCGATTGATGAGGGAAAAAATGAATTTAAACGATTTCAACATAGGGCTGCAACATAACAATATGTGACAAAGTGAAGGGGCCAGAATACTTTCTGAATGCACTGTATACCTCAAAAATAAGTGGTGGTTGAATTCAGTGACCTGATATGCAAATTCTCTTCAAATTTCAAGTCAATCGGATTAAAATTGAGGATTTTAGAAATTCCACCTCAATTTGTTGACCTTTGGTGTATGTTGACCTTTGGCCTATGTTGACCATAAAAATAATAGGTGGGTGAATTCAACCACTTTGTGCTCAAACTAAACTCTCAACAAAAACATCAGAAAACTAGAACAGCACTCAGGAGACAGCATACCTCTGCCTGGTTGGCCATACCACCCAATGGTGAAGAATCACTTCAAAAATTCTACCAGCTGGATCCGGATCCAGATCTTCACCAAAATTGAATCGATTCTTCCTTGTCACACACACAACCAGTCCACCAGGTTTCTTCCAAATCCGTCCATAACTTTTTGAGATATCCTGCTATGTATCGTTTTTGGCCCTATCTCCAAATGGTGAAGAATCAATTAAAAATTTAAATAATTCTCATATCCGAATCCATATTCAGATCTTCACCAAAATTGAATCGATTCTTCCACGTCAGACACCCAACCAGTCCAACAAGTTTCGTCCAAATCCATCCATAACCTTTTGAGATATCCTGCTATGTATCGTTTTTGGCCATATCTCCAAATGGTGAAGAATCACTTTAAAAATTAAATAATTCTCATATCCGAATCCATATTCAGATCTTCACCAAAATTGAATCGATTCTTCCTTCTCACACACAACCTCTCCACCAAGTTTCGTCCAAATCCGTCCATAACTTTTTGAGATATCCACTGACAGGCCGGATATGGATTCAGACCTGAACCAAAATCGAAGACCTGTTCTTGTCGCCCAACTAACTCGTCCACCAAGTTTAGTCATCACTCATCCATAACTTTTTGAAATATGTTATTTATCGCTTTTCGCCCGATCTCTCGCAATGAATAATCACTTAATAAATTAAATAACTCTCGTATCCGAATCCAGATTCAGATCTTCACCAAAATCGAATCGATTAGTCCTTGTCACACACACACAAAACCTCTCCACCAAATTTCGTCTGAATCTGTCCACACCTTTTTGAGATATCCTGCTATTCATCATTTTGTCTGTATCATTCAATGGTGAAGAATCAATTTTAAAATTCTAGTAGCCGTATCCAAATCCGGATCTTCACCAATATCGAATCATTTTGTCCTTGTCACATACATTACCTCTCTGCCAAATTTTGTCTGAATAAGTCCACAACTTTGAGATATCTTATTCACAGACAGAAAAAAAAAAAAAAATTTTTTTTTTTAAACTCAGTGGAGCATCCTATTGACATATATATATATAAAACACAGTTTGTGTGTGTGTGTGTGTGTGTGTGTGTGTGTGTGTGTGTAATGTTACCGATAGACTCCTAAACGGAGAGGCTCATGTACTTGATATTTGGCACAGACATGGCCATTGAGCCTGAGAAGAACATGGCCGACCTAAAAATTTATTTCATAATATTTCTTTACCATATTTTTACCTCAGCGCGGAATATTATGACCGGAATCTGACCGGTAGCAGAGCAGCGCGCTGATTCGCTCAGAGCGATCACGTGATGTTCGTTGCCGCCATTAACTCAGTTACGCGTTCGCACGTATTTCAGAGCGAAAAGCGATTGCGTTTTTGCCGGGTACTTCTGCATGATTAGCATTTAGCATGATTTAGCATAGATAGTAGCATGTTTCACATAGATTTTTTTTCAGCGAGCAGAAGTACCCGGCATTGTACGAATAATATATAGATAGTGCCGTGTCGGGCAGAGTGATGCCGCTGTGGGAGGGACCGAGCAAGGTCGCTGTGGGCGGGACCGAGCGAGGTCGCTGTGGGCGGGGCCGGGCGAGGTCGCTGTGGGCGGGGCCGGGCGAGGTCGCTGTGGGCGGGACCGAGCGAGGACGCTGTGGGCGGGACCGAGTGAGGCAGCTATGGGCGGGGCCGAGAGAGGTCGCTGTGGGCGGGGCCGAGCGAGATCTGCGTTGGTGCGTTGCCGTTGCCTGGTATAAAAAGATGGTGCTTGATGCTCTCTGCGTCAAGATACGGACTTGATGTCTGTATCTTTACAACAGACATTCCAAAGATGATGATGATAAATGTAATACCACTCAAGGAAGGCCCACAACTCAAGAGAGTGGAAAAAAACAATAAAATGAACAAAAATACGGGGAAGGAGAAGCAACCACTCAGAAGAATGACAGAAAATCATTTCCCTTAAATTTACCGTGTTCACCAACTAGCACGACCAGATACAGGACACCAAAATAATTTCCCTTACACATATCGTGTCCACCAACCAGCAAGACCATACCACTTACCTCTGGATCAAACTGTATTTCAAATATTCAAACGGTTTTTACATGCTGCCATCTCCTAGCAACCAATGAAATTTTTCAAAAATATTGTAGTACATTAATTTTTTAATAATGTACCATATTTACGGCAGTATATTTATTTACGCCATGAGTAAGGAAGGAAAATTTCCAGCGCGCTGATTCGCTCATTGATGACGATCACGATCACGTGATGACGTGATCACGAATGATGTTCGTGACGCGATCACGTGATGTTCCTTGCTGCCATAAACTCACAGCAAGTAGCATAGATTTTAGCATGATTAGCATTTAGCATGATTTAGCATGATTTAGCATAGATAGTAGCATGTTTCACATAGATTTTTTTTCAGCGAGGAATATCATATACGGATTCTGACCGGTGGCAGAGCAGCGCGCTGATTCGCTCAGAGCGATCACGTTATGTTCCATCCGCCAGTTGGCTTCACTTTTCACGGAGTATGAGCGTTCTATATATTTTCTATTCAGTGCGCCCGACTCGCTCACGTACTTGATTTGTGGCATAGACATGGCCATTGGGCCTTCCCGTTGTAATTTGTGCGAGGCTTTTGTCCGATTGAGCTTGAGTCGAGAGGGCAAATGTACGGGTTGGGAATGTACGGGTCTCCCTTCCCCCACCCGGCAACGCCGGTACTGGAGGGCGTCACAGGATCGGTGAGTCTCCAAAATCCGCTTCGTGCTGTTGAGAAGATTCAGGACGATGTCGCGATTGTTGTGCTGCTCTCCGACCATGAGAACTGCAACGTCATTGTTGACTGGCCCGCCCCTTCCCTCCCCCCTCCATCCTACCCCCTCCCCTTCTCCCCTCCCCTCTCTTCTCCCTCACGTTTATACACGGAATGCCGGGTACTTCCCCCCCCTCTTCTCCCCTCCCCCCTCTCCCCCTCTCCTCTCCTCCCCCCCCCCCCCCCGTTCCCCTCGCCTCCTCTTCCCCCTCCCCTCCCCCACCCGGCAATGCCGGGTACTTCTGCTCGTCAAAAATAATTGATCGTTGAATTCAGTGACCCGATATGCAAATCGTCTTCAAATTTTAAGTTAATCTGATGAAAATTTACAATTTTAGAATTTCGGCCTATGTTGACCTCAAAAATAGTTGGTGGTTGGTTTCAGTTCGCTGATATGCAAATCCCATTCAAATTTCACGTCAATCGGATGAAAATTGAGGATTTAGAAATTTGGAAAAAGTGGTTGACCTTAGGCCTATGTTGATCTCAAATAGTTGGTAGTTGAATTCAGTTACCTGATGTGAAAATTCAATTTAAATTTCAAGTCAATCGGATGAAAATCGAGGATTTTAGAAATTTGAAAAAAGTGGTTGACCTTTGGCCTCAAAAATGTATACGATTTTGTCGGACCCCGAACTATACCATTTGGTGAAGTTTCGTGAAGATTGGTTTGAAATTGTGAAATTGTTTGAAAAGTTGATCAGAGTGATCAACATACTTGTCAAAAAAAATAAAAACATTTGCCAAGTAACAAGCAGACAGGTGAAAACATAATCTCTAACCACCTCGGTTAAAAAAAAAAGTTTCAGTGGAGGTAAAAAAAAAAGTAAAACGTGTCAATTCGTGTTCGCCATTTTCTCATAAAATGGTGTGTTGAAAATTTGAGGCCAAATCAAATGGTAAAAGTAAAAACGTATGCCCCGGATACAGGGCTGGCGACAGGGACACAGAGAAGCTGTGCTGAACATGATTACAAACTCATTAGGCTGGTTAAAATAACTCCGACATCCCACAGCATGGGTGCCATGTGGGCAAGCTTGCAAGGCCTAGAAAGGTGACAGCAAATGACAGGGCACAGCATACTCAGATGATGCCAAAAATAAATCTCGCACAAGATGTAGCTCCTCATTGGGAGCAAGAAAGGGATTCCTGTCAAACAGAATCGAAAAGTTTCTCCCCACTGAAAAGAATGGCTAAATTAACCTTCTCTCAGGGGTTCCCAGAATTCGTCGTTGTAGAAATATAGATATATAGTAACATCACAGTACACTTCTACAAGCAATTAGGGTCCAAAGGTGACCCACTGACCTGCACAAGCAAGGTTTTGTCATACTCTTTTCGGTGCCTGAAAATACACTGGGCAAGGTTGGCATGCAGCCGCTCAAGCTCCTCCACCCGCAAGTTATGGCTGTCCTTCACGACTCGCTCCATTAAGGCCTGGTGGTGAGAAACAGAGGTCAAGTTGTTATGTTCTCCCACTGTTTTTTGAAGAACCTGATGAGTGATTGAAGGTTTTACTGTTCATTTGTGGAATGGACCTCCCTTACCCTCATCCATTCGTACCACAATGCACGGCAAAATAAATTTTCATTACAGTGGTGCACAGCATTGGAAATGTGCTCGCCTGCTGTGCAAACTCTGCTTGCCTACAAAATGTGCAAACTCTCAATTAAAGAAGTTTAATGATTTGCAATTATCTTTTCCAAAGTCCAAATCAAACTCAGCAAATGGCTCACCACAAGCACAGCTTGGTAGTGAAAAAACGAGTCATCCTTTCATGATATCCTTGATGCCCTCAATTTATAATAATAATAATAATTCATTTATTTTGTATAGCGCTTTTCAAGAAGCCCAAAGGCGCTTTGACAGAGTGGAAACATAATGCATAACAATACATGAAAACAACAATTGCAAAAAGACAAGAATCAATCGGGAAATATTTAAAGCAAAAGGAGGGAGAAGGAGAAGAGATAGTCAGGGGTTAAATGCTGTGGGTTGAATGTTGAATGCAGTGTTGAACAGGTGTGTCTTTAGTGATGTTTTGAATGTGGTGAGTGAGGAGGAGTCTCTGATGGTGTGAGGTAGTGAGTTCCAGAGGGTGGGAGCAGCGATGGAGAAGGCCCTGTCCCCCCAGGATCTGAATTTGGTCCGGATGGAGGGGGTCAGGAGGTTGGTACCAAAAGAGCGGAGGTTGTGGGTGGGAGTGTGTCTGGAGAGGAGGTCAGCCAGGTAGGATGGGGCCAGGTTATGGAGGGCTTTGTATATCAAGAGGAGGATTTTGTACTGGATTTCTGGGGGATGGGGAGCCAGTGAAGCTTGTAAAGGACGGGGGTGATGTGGTCACGGGTCAGGGAATGGGTGAGTAGACGGGCAGCGGAGTTCTGAATGTATTGGAGTTTATTGGTGATTATTGAGGGTGAACCATAGAGGAGGCTGTTGCAGTAATCCAGACGGGAGGTGATGAAGGCGTGGATGAGGGTTTCTGCAGCCGTGGAGGAGAGGGATGAGCGGAGACGGGCAATGTTTTTCAGGTGAAAGAAGGCTGACTTTGTGATCTGTTTAGTGTATTTGTCGAAGGAGAGGGTTTGGTCAAAGATGACGCCAAGATTCCGGATGTGAGGGGAGGTGGATACTGGGATACCGTCGATGTTGAGGGCAAAGTTATGGGTGGATTTTGTGAGCGTTTTTGGGCCAATTATGATTATTTCAGATTTATCACAGTTAAGCTTGAGGAAGTTGATTTGAAGCCAGGATTTTATTTCAGTGATGCAGTTTGTCAGGATAGAGTGGGTGTCGGTGGAGACGGACTTGGTGGTTATGAAAAGCTGGATGTCATCGGCGAAGCAGTGGAATTGGAGACCATGACGGCGGATTAAGTGACCGAGGGGGGACAGGTAAAGGATGAAGAGGGGGCCAAGAACTGAACCTTGGGGGACACCTTGGGGGAGGGGAGCAGTGGGGGATTTGCAGTTATTGATGGAGATGAACTGGCGTCTGTCAGAGAGGTATGATTTAATCCAAGAGAGGGCAGTGCCGGTAACGTTAAAGGTGGATTCAAGTCGGGTGAGGAGGATGGTGTGATCGATGGTGTCAAAGGCAGCGCTGAGGTCGAGGAGGACGAGAATGTTGAGGTTGCCAGCGTCAGAGGAGAGGAGAAGGTCGTTGGTGATTTTGAGGAGAGCAGTTTCAGTACTGTGGTTGGAGCGGAATCCGGATTGGAATGTTTCATACAGGTTATTGGCAGAGAGGTGATGTTTGAGTTGAGTGGCTACAGCGCGTTCCAAAACTTTTGACAGAAAGGGTAGGTTGGAGATGGGTCTGAAGCTGTTTAGGGTGTCAGGGTTTAGACCAGTTTTTTTTAGAATGGGGGTAACAGTGGCAATTTTGAGGGAAGGTGGGACGATGCCTGTAGACAGGGAGGAGTTTATTGTTGCAATGATAAGTGGAGAGAGAGCAGGAAGGGAGGCCTTGACAAAGCTGGAGGGGATGGGGTCAAGAGTGCAGATGACAGTTTTCATTCCTATGAGGAGTTCAGAGAGGTCAGTAGGGGAGATTGGGGAGAACCGAGACAGGGGATGGCAGGACAAGGGGGGGGCAGGTGGTTGGAGGGGGAGCGGGTGCGGCGGTGGTCAAGCTGTTGTAGATGTTGTCAATTTTGCGTTGGAAGAAAGCGAGGAAGGACATGCAGTTGTCTACT
The DNA here is from genome assembly GCF_964187855.1 of Myxine glutinosa. NCBI lineage: Eukaryota > Metazoa > Chordata > Myxini > Myxiniformes > Myxinidae > Myxine > Myxine glutinosa. The sequence goes on from NC_136268.1 coordinate 34,238,491, forward strand.
GTGAATGACTGGGTGGTGGTGTCCAGGGGGCTGAGGAGTTTGTTTATTGTAGAGAAGAGTGCTTTTGGGTTTCCAGAGCCAGAGTGGATAATTTGAGAGTAGTAGGCGGAGCGGGCGCGGGAGAGGGCATCTTTGTAGTGTTGTAGGTGGTCCTTGTAGGCTTGGGAGTGAACTGTGAGACCTGTTTTATTGCGGAGTCTTTCAAGTTGGCGAGCACGAGTTTTCATCAGGCGGTGTTCAGGGGTAAACCAGGGAGCAGAATGGGTGAAAGAAACTGTTTTGGTTTTCATAGGCGCAAGCTGGTCAAGGCAGGAGGAGAGAGTGTGGTTGTAGTAGTCAGTGAGGTCGGAAGGGGTGTGGAGGTCAACGAAGGGAGAAGTGGACATTTTTTCAGAGAGGGTGGATGAGAATGAGGTCGGTGAAAGAGCGTTTAGCTTACGGAAGGTGATAGTGCGATAATGTCTTGGTGCTGGGGTGGGGATGTTGATGGTCATAGTGATGGCGAAGTGGTCAGAGAGGGTGAGGTCGGAGCCAGAGAGATGGTGCAAATTTAATCCAGTGGAGCAGACAAGGTCCAAAATGTGACCACGGATATGGGTAGAAAAGTCGACATGTTGAGTGAGGTTAAAGCAGGTGAGTAAATCAGTGAAGTCAGTGGTTATTGTGGAGTCAGTGGAGTCCATGTGGATATTGAAATCACCAAGGAGGAGGATTGAGGGGGAGAGGGAACATAGCTGGGTCAGAAAGTAGGAGAAGTCAGACAGGAATGATGGGTGTGGTTTGGGAGGGCGGTAGACGACAGCCATGACTGACTGCGTGCGACCAGAGTTTAAAAGCCAGGTGTTCAAATGATGAGGATGAGGCGATGGGGATGAGGCTGGTCCTGATGTCTTGACGGTGGATAACGGCAATTCCACCACCTCGGCCCTCCGAGCGTGGTTTATTGACGTAGGAATATCCATTGGGTGTGGTGAGGTTGAGTGTGTAGTAGTCCAGAGGTTGTTGCCAGGTTTCGGTGAGACAGAGAAAGTCCAGTTTGTTATCCAGGATGTATTCGTTCAGGATGAGGCATTTGTTGTTGAGGGACCGGGTGTTGAACAGGGTGAGCTTGATGATGTTTTGAACAGCAGGGATGAATTCAGGTGATTTAGCCAGGGTCCATAGGCAGGAGGTGCGATTGTGTGCGTTGCTGTGACCAGGTGCGCTGGGACGAAGAGTGAGAGTGCGCTGAGCCGACCAGAGGACGGGGATGGAGTGACCTGATTGCAAATATACAAACTTACGACCGGAGCCACGGTGAATGTACCTGGGTCGTCGGAGGAGTCCATTTGATTTGATGGCAGCGCGTAAAACCGTGTGAATCATCCGAAACGGGAAGGCCTTGATGGGTCCATCTAAATATTCCCCTCTCCGATATGACCGTCCACTCAAGAAATAAATTGTACAAACAAAATGCCCACCTCAAGTTGTGCCATGTCCACTATGAGCAACGGTTGTGGCTCATCTATAGCCTCTGTAAGTTGCACATCTCCAAGTCCTGCCTCAAGCTGCTTCTGCAGAGCACGACAACACTTGATGTTCGGTGTACATGGGGTTTCTGCACAAACACGCACCAGACTGCCCTTTACCTCTTGTACTCAATGGGAGGTGGGAGGGGGAAGAGGAGGGGAAGGGAGAAATCAACAATCTGTATTGGAAAAAAATACATCCAACATATAGTTGGACATTTTATTTTTTATCTAGTTGAAACAATATGGGCATACACTAAGAATGCAACAACTACTGGGTTGCCATGAACACACACCAATACATCAGGGATTTTAAAACAATGAAAAGCTTTAATTGTCCTACTTCATAAATAAATAAAAAATCCAGTCCCATTTTTTTAGGAACATTCATTCAAGCTTTAAACACGTAAACTTAAAACTCCTTTCGTTTTATGGATGGCAACTTTGGTGGACAATCCCGGTTGAAGCAACTTAAACTCACTATACCAGCGAAATAGATAATTATTTCAAAATGAAATCAAATTTCCTCGAGCAATTGAAGAGAAATAGTAAAACTCATGGACAGTTTGTTAAGTACTATTTGGGACTAATGGGAATTGCAGGTTGAACCTTGTATGTTGAGCTACAGGAGATGGGGCAGGAGGGAAGACCGGGGGTTGGGGAGGGGAGGGGGGAGAGCAGGGGATGCCGGAAGGATATGTTATGCTCTTTTGTGGATTTCGTGAGAAGGGGCGACGGTAGTGGAGGAGGGGAGGGGTGAAGGGGGAGGGGTGAAATAAATCAAAAATAATTGGTGGTTGAATTCAATGACCTGATATGCAAATCCTCTTCAAATTTAAAGTCAATTGGATTAAAATTGTGGATTTCAGAAATTTGACAAAATTGTTGACCTTTGGCTCATGTTTACCTTTTGACCTCAAAACCAATAGACTTCTTGCTTATGCCAAACTCCCCCATTTGATGAAGTTTTGTGAAGATTGGTTTGAAATTGTGACCTGTAGGTGGTTGACATAGACAGACAAACAAACAGAAAGACAGGGGTGAAAACATAACCTCTGTCCACCTTAGGTGGGATAGGTAAAAAATAAAAAAATAAAAATTGATATATAACAAACCGTCATGGAACGTCTCCTTGTTCTCAGACCGAATGTAATTAATCGGCGTGGAAACCAGCATCCGGTTCATCACAGAGACCTCTTTTTCATCGTTTGTGCATTCAACCTCTTCACAAATACTTTCATCAGCAGGTGTCCTTTCACCATTTTCTTTATTCGCCTCCCCCACCATCTCAGAATCTTCAAGACTCCCATCAGCTGTAACAAAGTCATCATCGTTTTTTCTGAAAACCACCTCTTTCCCAGTCGCAATGAAATTGCTTCTCTCCTTGTCTTCCATCGAATCTTCATCCTCGTTTAAAAAATGCTCAACCTTGTACTCGATTGCATCATTCGCATGCTTCTCTTCATCATTTTTTCCACATTTCGTAGGTTCTTTTTCTTCTTCTTTATTCACTTTGCCATGCTCAATTACCATTTCAGTCTGGAAACAGAATTGCATACATGCAAATAAAAGAACACACCAAAATTCAAACTAAACCATAAAAAGACTTCCTTTAAAAAGTCGAATCTACAAACTGTGTTTTGCACAACAAGACTGCTAAATAAATAAATGAAAGTTTGACGAAGGGCCATCATTATCTATCTATAATTCCAGTAATCTCTGTCTGTACGTTTGTACGTTTGTACGTTTGTTTGTCTGTGACCGCTGTTTCTCGACAACCACGGGTCCGATATACTTTTAACTTGCCAGGTATATTGCTGGGGACCCGAGGATGTGCCTTTTCAAGGTTTCATATTAATCGGACAATTACTTACCGAGCTATGTCCAAAAAACGATTCAACCAATCAGAGAGCTTGCAGAGGGCTTTGCGAATGGACCAAACCATTCATGTAAATAGAGGGGGGGGTTCTGTGGTCGTTGCGAATGGACCAAACCATTCACATCGAATCATCGAATCACATCGAATGGACCAAACCGTTCGCTTTGGACCAAACCATTGCATGTAAATAGAGGGGGGGGGGGGTTCTGTGGTCGTTGCGAATGGATCAAACCATTCATGTAAATAGAGGGGGGGGGGGGTTCTGTGGTCGTTACTGCCACGTGGTTTCAAAGTTTTTTTTTGTTGTTGTTGTTTGCACGCATGTTTTTTTGCACCCACGTACGGGCACGTCCTAGCTTATATATAGTACGGGCATGCCCTAGTCACTCCAAACATGAGAAACACCTCATTTTCCATGGTGGCAAACACTCTCCTCATCATTTTGTAGCTAAAACCCATGGTTATTTCAAAGCTAAATATTTTGACGATCGTTCTCTGTGGGAGTTACCAATTTAGAACGTGTAATGAACCAAGGTGCATACTGCATGTATCTCAATGCCCGCACGTGACTTGTTTGTCAAATCAAATGAAAAGATATTAAATCTTTCCAATGGCCCATGATATTCGCCCGGCTCGCATTCAGTATGCTTTGTGCAAGATGTTCAGGACAAGATACCATGCAAATCCTTTGAAACAACAAAAAAATGAATAACAGCAAGAAATATGTCATGCATAGCACGATACTTGCGAAATCCCTAAAATAAGTTGTTGGCCTATGATGACCTCAAAAATAATTGGTGGATGAATTCAGTGACCTGGTATGCAAATCCATAAAATTTCAAGTCAATCAGATGAAAATTGAGGATTTTAGAAATCTGGCCTATGTTGACCTCAAAAATACTTGGTCGTTGAATTCAGTGACCTGGTATGCAAATACTCTTAAAATGTCAAGTCAATCGGATGAGAATCGAGGCTTTTAGAAATTTGGCTGATGTTGACCTTTTGGCCGATGTTGACCTTTTGTCCTATGTTGACCTCAAAAATAGTTGGTGGTTGAATTCAGTGACCATTTATGCAAATCATCTTAAAATATCAAGTCAATCAGATGAAAATTGAGATTTTAGAAATTCGGCAAATGTTGACCAAAAATATAATGGGTGGTTGATTGAATTCAGTGACTAGATATGCAAATTCTCTTAAAATTTCAATTCCATCGGATGAAAATTGAGGAATTTATAAATTTGAAAAAAGTGGTTCACTTTTGGCCTACATTGACCTTTTGACCATAAAAATAAATATGATTTTGTCGGACCACAAACTCTACCATTTGGTGAAGTTTCGTGAAGATCAGTTTAAAATTGGGACCTGTAGGCAAGTATATGTGAGCGAACAGACAGATAAACACACACACAAACACAAAGAAGAATGAGTGGGCAACATACTTGAGTGGGCAAGTAATAATGCACAAGAACAACCAATATACCTGAACACTTCGATTTTTGCAATAACAACATGGTACACTGAATCCGGTGGTAATGAAGTAATGAAGCTGCCATTGAAGCATTAAGATTACGCTGTTCAAGTACACAAAGTTCAACAAACAAATTTGATTGCATCGCCAGTCACTTGTAGCTTCTACTCACCTCATTTTCAGTCATCTCCACCATTTCATCTTTTAACACATCTTCCTCCGTTACAGTTAGTTTTGTGTCACTATTTGCCCCCTCCACAGTGTCCACTGCTTCTGTGCTGCTCTTGCGCTGAGGCATGTGCTGTGAAGATTTCTTGTGGTTGCGGCAGTCGCCGTGCTGCCACTTGAAGCGGCGCCGCTGCTTCTTGCGTTTGTCGGCCAGTCCTTTGTGCCATTGCACATCAAATATGGAGATGAAAGTGAAGAATGTTACGAAAATGCCCGCATACAAAGCAGAAGTGAGAAGCATTTCTTTTAGAGACTGAAAAACATCGATACATCCACTTTGCCCCCCCACCCCACAGTCAATTCTTCTTTCCATTGTTACCTGCTGATTTGTCGGGGAGCTTGCCTTGTCCACTCAAATCCTCAGGCTGCTCTAACCTCGGTGCATCAACAGCCATGCGTACTGGTTTTAATGCAGTTGACCGAGTCATGACGGGAATTGCATTTCTTCGGGAGTAACCTGCAACCAAAACGAGCCCCGTTTACCCAAATCTTCATAAGAAAAAATATTCTTTACTTCATCACATGGATAACTGTAGTCCTACCTATTTGAACATTATTCTCGCTCAATCTCCAGTGAGTTCCACTCTGTGACCAAAATGTGGGACTTGAGTTGTCTTCTGACAAAACCACCATTTATTTGGCGATGTATCCACACTTTTTTAATACATGGTCGAGGCTTGTGGAAGAGCTAAGACACAGAAGACATCAGGACAAAACATAAAAGGAATAACAGGAGAAAGGGGGAAATCCCAAAAGCAGAGTGGAGGGAGAAAGTAAACCGAGATAGACAAACAAGGGATGCAGGTAACGATGAGGGGTAGGGGATAACGCAAGGGGTGGACAAGATGGATATTTTTGGGAGGGGTAAGGTGGTTTAACCGGTGTCGAAAAGATCATAGTTCTGGATGGGGGATGACCTGAAATGGTGGTGAACAGTTGTCTTGAATACCTAGAGGGAAGAATGACAATGAAGAGTGTGGAAGTCGGTTCCACAGGCAGGAAAAAAGAGGAATAAATGAGTTGTAGTGAGCAGTGGTTCTGGATTTAGGCAGTCTCACTATGAGGGGGTTGCTAGTGGACCGCATGCGTCCTGCAGATACCTGGATGGCAGGGAGGGATAAAGCACGGAGTGGGCAGAGTACGCAAGAACAGAAATGAAGTGCAAGACAGACCACCGACCTGTTGGCTATGGCGATATGATAAGCCCCTAGACTCAGCTTCATCGTGAGAGATTCCAATGATATGGAAAGCATTGGTTTCCACGGCATTAAGCTGAGCAGGATGTGAGGCAGGGTAGCCAGCCCAGAGGGGAGAATAGTACCTCATCAAGCTGTGGATGAATGCCTTGTAGGTGGATAGGAGCTCAGGTGTGCCAATGAAGAACTTTGCACGATGGACGATGCCCAGTAAGCATCTGGCTTTGGAGGCAAACTTTGAAACTTTGAAAAGTGGCTTGCCCAAGAGAGATCATGGCTGAAAGTGAGACACTAGAGTTTGAGCGATTGAACTTCAGACAGTTGTTGAGAAAGTACATGGGAGAGTTTGCAGAACGGTGCTTTTGGAGAAAGAGGGGGGAGAGAGAGAGGGAGGAGAGAGATGGGGAAGAGAGAGAGAGAGAAAGAAGAGAGAGGGGGAAGAGAGAGAGAGGGGGAAGAGAGAGAGAGGAAGAGAGAGAGAGAGAGAGAGAGGGAAGAGAGAGAGAGGGGGGAGAGTGAGAGGAGGGAGAGAGAGAGGGGGGACTGAGAGAGAGAGGGGGGGCAGAGAGAGAGAGAGGGGGGCAGAGAGAGAGAGGGGGGGCAGAGAGAGAAAGGAGGCAGAGAGAGAGGAGGCAGAGAGTGAGGAGGCAGAGAGAGAGGAGGCAGAGAGAGAGGAGGCAGAGAGAGAGAGGAGGCAGAGAGAGAGAGGGGCAGAGAGAGAGGGGGCAGAGAGAGAGAGGGGGCAGAGAGAGGAGGGGGCAGAGAGAAGGGGCAGAGAGAAGAGAGAGAGTAGAGAGAGAGAGAGAGAGTGAGGAGGAGACCATTTCATGTGTGTTTCATGTGTTCTTATACCTTTCCCTTCCTCCTCCCCCCCCCCCCCCCCCCCCCCCCTACCGCCTTCCCATGCATCCTCCCCCCGACCCTAAGCCCTCTCCCTCCCACGGATCTTCTGTTGTCCCTGTTCTCTGCTGTTGTACTTGTGTGCTTCCCTCTCTCCCCATCTTGTCTCCCGCTCCCTTTATTGTATGTTTTGTGTGTCCGTTTGTCTTTTTTGTGATTCATGTTAGCTCTTTCACGAGCCTCAATGTTGTATACAAAAAAAAGAAAAAAAAGAGAGAAGAGCGTGAGATAGAGAGAGAGAGAGAGAGAGAGGGAGAGAGAGAGAGAGAGAGAGAGAGAGAGAGAGAGAGAGAGAGAGAGAGAGAAAGATAGAGTGAGAGAAAGATAGAGTGAGAGAAAGATAGAGATAGAAAGATAGAAAGATAGAAAGAGAGAAAGAAAGAGCGAAAGAGAGAAAAAGAAAGAGAGAAAGAGGAAGAAAGAGAAAGAAAGAGCGAGGGAGAGGGAGAAAGGGAGAAAGAGAGAAAGAGAAAGAAAGAGAAAGAAAGAGAGAGGGAGAGGGAGAAAGAGAGAAAGAGAAAGAAAAAGAAAGAGAGAGGGAGAAAGAAAGAGAGAGAAAGAGAGAGGGAGAGGGAGGGAGAGGGAGAAAGAGGGAGAGGGAGAAAGAGAAAGAGAAAGGAGAGGGGGAAAGAGGGAGAGGGAGAGGGAGAAAGAGGGAGAGGGAGAGGGAGAAAGAGGGAGAGGGAGAAAGAGGGAGAGGGAGAAAGAGGAAAAGGGAGAAAGAGAAAGAGGAAGAGAGAAAGAGGGAGAGAGAGAAAGAGAAAGAGAAAGAGAGAAATAGAGAGAGAGAAAGAGAAAGAAAGAAAAAGAAATGTATTCCAAGTGTTTGAGCAGTTTGTGATTTTGTCAAGGTCTGAGGAGAAGGAAGAGGCTGCAAGCCTGTCTGTCAGATGGATAAGGGATGTCACACAGCAGTGTGGCATCATCAGCAAAGAGATAAGGATTTTCCAGAGTCAGTGAGATCATTGATGAAGATTAGGAATACACGCGGCCTCGAACACTGACCTAGGGTACTACTGCAGCCTTGACAAATATATCTCACGCCAAGGACTCGCAGTTTCAGGAATAGTCACCCAGACAGACATCAAAGTCGTGATTTATGTGGGCCTCCCCAACCCTCTGGTTTGGGGACAGGTTGACTGCTTTGCTGGTTTATACACCACTCACTTTGCTGTTAGGGTTAGAGCGACAGCAGGTACAATGGAGTATGAATCCAGAAAGTGTAATTTTGTAAACGTCGTCTGTGGTAAACAATAGGCCGTCCCTAATAATCCCAGCCGCCTGGGGCTCATGAAAGAGCTAACATGAATCACAAAAACGACAAACGGACACACAAAACATACAATAAATGGAGAGGGAGACAAGATGGGGAGAGAGAGGGAAGCACACAAGTACAACAGCAGAGAACAGGGACAACAGAAGATCCGTGGGAGGGAGAGGGCTTGGGGGGAGGATGCATGGGAAGGCGGTAGCTTCTACGATGTTAATGTCAGGACTTTGAGGAGGACATTCATGGTGGTATAGTTCCTGGCTGCTTATTTTTGTAAATACATTTTAACGATACTTGCAGTGAGTGTGTGTTTGGGGTCGTTTTCGTGCTGAAAAACTTAAGTATTTTCCAATTGGCCTCCTTCCTGCCGAGATACCACAGTGGATTGGAATTTGCTTGTACTTGTCAGCATTCATTGATCCTTCAATTCTCACCAAATCACCAGCAGCAGAAACGCATCCCCAAACCTGGACAGAGCCTCTACCATGTTTCACAGCAGGTTATTGACCCATATCCTTGAAGTTCTAGCTCTTTCTTTGAGTCTCTACTTTGTAAACAGAATAAATAAAAATAAATAAATATGTTCCTTCTGATATAATACCTCTTCTATGTTCCAAAAATGTCAAAGTTTGACTTTTCATTCCAAAGTAGCTTTCCTCACCAATTAGCATCTCAACTCTGATGTTCTTGGGCATATTTCAGTCTCTTGGTTTTTGTTACCTTTCTGCAGAAAGGGATTTCGACAACTTGTCCATGAATACCACTTTTGATCCCCACCAATGAGCATCCCAACTCTGATGTTCTTGGGCATATTTCAGTCTCTTGGTTTTTGTTACCTTTCTGCAGAAAGGGCTTTTGACAACTCGTCCATGAATACCAACTTTTGATAAGAGACCTACAGTAGATGAGTCCACTTGAACCTCTGATGTCTGTGTCAGTTCTTGTGAAAGTTCAGAAATTGATTTTTTTTTTCTGTTTCTTAAGGAACTTATCTTTGTATTACTCGTCTGTTTTGCTGAGTTTGTTTGGCCTTAAAATCCGTTTTCCATCTTTTCAACTTCTCTGGTGTCATTATGCTTCTGTATTGTTGCTTGAATGCCACATCCAGAAGCACCCCTTGTGCGGGATATTTACATCTGGCAATTGCCTTCTTGGTATAACACTATTATTTTACGTCTCGGCAAGATCGATATCTTGGGCATGTTGTGGGTTTATATTACCTACGAGAGATATATTACAAATTACAAACAAGAGAGAAAGTTGGAGTCACTTTCATCATTTTCATTCACAAAAATATGAAAACCAGGCTTTCTGAAAAATATAGCTTTCTGAATCTGTATCAACATCATCCAATTGAGTAGCAAGACAGGATAAGAGTGTCTCATGCTTTGTTCCCCATTATATGGAACCTGTTAGGGTCTGGGGTGTCACTGTGGCATTACTGAGCCTCGGTGTGGGTGCTGATGATTGGTTGTGTCCTCATCAAGCGTGAGGACACCAGTGAGTTGGCGAGTGTGCAGGACTATGGCTGTGGCAACTGGCCATTGGTTTGGCTTGATGTTGCAGCTCTGGCCCGGCACGAGAGGTATGGAAGCTGGACGGGGTGACGAGAGCTAATAAAAGCTGAGGGAGCCAGAGGCTAGCCAACTAGCTCCCTCTTTAGCTGCTCCCCTTCTGGCTACCATCGCTGCTCACCCTCACCTCCTTGGCTGCCATAATCACGCCGTTGGAACACATACCAGAAAATTTCAAAGGTTGGGGAAAACAAGTCTCCTAACTGTGTGCCAGCAGCACTGTTCACTGCTCAGGATGTAATATCCTGAAAACCCAGTCCGGTTCTTAGTGAAGGAGAGCTGTGCCTGTGGCACCTCGGCATTGTATGAATCCATTTTTATCATCTTGTATGAATAAACCACCCATTATTTTATAAGACCAAGTGTTTTCCTCACCTTGCATCTCGCCGCACTCATAAAACATTTTGGTCCATTGGGTTTTCCCTGGAGGGGATTTTAATTAAAGTGATTTTTATAATCCAATCATTACTAGCACCTTTAGAACGGATGGAAGGAAGGGCATAGCTGAATATTGAAGTGGCTTCAAAGCTTTAAAATTATCTCATTTGTCAATGCGCATGCGTGATAGAAACAAATTGAGAGCCAAAGTACTGCTGAACTACAAGTTCGTTCTCCGATTCATGTTCAAAATACAATTCAATTGAAATAAAGTTGTTCCTCGATTATAAATTGACGTTTGTGGACAGAGAGAAAGTGAACCAAATTGCTTCGCCCCACTTTTTGCTTCAAGTGTGGGGGAGTAATTATCCTTCAGCAAAAGTGTTTTACCTCGTTTCTTCCGGGCTTCACGAATTTCCTCACACAGTTTCTCAAATTCGGGATCCAGTTCAGCCGCCATGATGGCTTCTGCTGTGTCCTTCAGTGTGCAAGCTCGATGTCTAATTATTCGATCTACAATGGAGTTGGAAAATAAAGGTAAGTTCACCAAGCAAAATATTTCAGTTAGGAAAAAAAAAAAAAAAGACATGAAATAAATTGGGAATAAGCATTTGCAAAAGCCAGTTATTAACCATCTGACTGACTGACACACACACACACACACACACACACACACACACACACACACACACACACACACACACAATATGTTAGTGCTGTGCCGATGCCGATATCGGAACAGGCAATCGGAACAGGCCAAAATTGGCTATTTTTCGGTAATCTGTACCGGCAGATTACAACAATCAGTATGCAGTTCAGATGACCGATTAAAGTTGTACTGCACTGAATACAACCTCCAAACCTTGAGTAGCTTTCACCCTTGTTTAGAGCAAATTTCAATAAACAAATTGAAGCAAACAACGTTGCACCTATTGCTTTAGAAACAGTTGCAAGTACAAAGTAAAACGTGATGCCTCCTACTGTATCACGCAAAACGCGATCACTCTTCCTGACTTCCTGTTTGAGTAGGTCTTGACATCATACGTTCCAGGCGTACATCAAAGCATCCGTTGAATTTTTTTTTTTCACATTTCAAAGGTGGACTAAGTATTCTGGCTCCCTGAGCAAAATGAAGCACATTAGTAGGGACCAAAAGGAGGGACTGGCCCGTGATTTGGTACTGTAGTCTAAAAACTCATAGCTCAACTCGCTTCGCTCGTTTCACTATCATTCATTTTAATCTCTGATACCAAATCACAGTCCAGTCCCTCCTTTTGGTCCCGACTTCAAAGCGTGGGGCTCGCTTCGCCCTTTAGAGTAGATTTAAAAAAATTCTATTTATATAATATTAAAGTCAAGTTTATTGAATTTAAGAAAATCATTCATAGATCCAATGTTAATCCATTCCAATGAAAACTTGTTTGACCGCTACATTTTAAAAGTATTAATCCCTTGAAGAATTTGTCTCTCGGTTTAGATATCGCTGTTGAGCCAATATTACATCATCTTCAGCCAAGCCTTGCCAAGGCTTGCCCAGAGATTGCCTCAGGGAATTTCCAAAGGAAACCACACCCACCATTCTTATATAAAGGGTAGAACAACAGGCTAAATTTAAACAACTTTTTACTTTTCTTGAGAATGGACTAATGTGCTGAGCTGGAGTGGGATGACTCTGGTCTCCCTTTGGGCCCCACTACCTGTGTGGAACTAAACCTTCAAATTGATGAACTGGATTCAAACCTCTTATCAATGGAGGTAAGATTTAAAAAAATATATACATATAAGGTCAAGTAAAAAAAAAAAAAGTTTCTCGTCCGGACTTTTTTGAAAAAGGAGGAGGGAGGCCCTTAATATTTACTATTTTCATTTTTTTTGCTATTTTTTTCTAAGAATTTTTTTTGTTAAGAATTTTTTTTGTGATTGTATTTTCTTTGACGAAATAAATGAAAAATCAATACTGCAGAAATCTAGGCCTACTTTATTAACTACAACAGGGCCTAGATACCGAGGTTCTCACTCAGAGACCCGCGTTGTACTCCCACCTCCCACCATTAAACCTACATCATAGGGTAGGACTATGGCCTGACTGTATTCACACTTCAGAATACACGAAACTACACTAGTACTAGGCCATCCAAGTATAGCGTTGCAGCTACATATGGATTTTTTCAATGCACCAAGTATATAAAAACAAGTACACTAGAAAATGTATGTCTTGATATGGCTTTAATAAATATTTACGCTATATCACGACGCCAACTTACTTTCGTTGTTTGGTATCCATCACCAATGTCATCTCCATCGTCAAATTCTCCACTGGCAAATTTAGCGAAGAGATCGTTCAACGTTCGCTTCTCATCTACAACTGATCTCGCGAACCAAGACTTCAAAACTTTTGTCGACGAACGTATGCTTATACACACGAATATCGTCATATTCCCTACTCAAATTTGTACCATTAAAAGTATGAAATGCAAGATTTTTACACGTATTAATTGCAGTTGCCCAGTGCAGAACCGCTGCGAGAATTGACCGTCTTTAGCACAAAGTGTCTGCGTTAAGCCTAGCATGTATTAACCAGGAAGTTCCGTTAGAGGGCGGGATCCATAATAGTTCAGATCATCAATGCACAAGATACGATCAGCAAACGCCCGGAAACGGCAAGTTTTAGACCGAGTTTCTTCGCAAAACGATTTTTTTTAAAACAAGTATATATTAAAAAAAAATAGTATTAAATAGTAAATAAAAGTAGGCGGCGACTAAAAAGGAAGCGGGCGGGGATGAGAAACATTTTTTTTTTTTTACTTGGCCTAATAATAATGTATTAAATGGAAAAAATTAATTAATTAACACGTTATTATTTTCTCTCATAGGAAATTGTATCTGAGGTACAAAATGAAAACACTGCTTTCACCACAACTTGGGGTGAAACGATTGATTTGTTTGAAGACCTTTTGAGCAACCATAACCCACAGAATGAGTTCTACCCTGATGACCCAACCAAAGAGTTTTACCTTGGAGAATCTACCTGTGGGGTCCATCTTGGAGACTCTTTGGATTCTAAAGCAATGAACATTGTTCTTTGTTTAATGGTGCTCGATTTAAGGTAAGTTCAGTTGATTGAAAATAAATATATATACATACATATATACATATATATATATATATATATATATATATATATATATATGTTATTTAATTCAATATTAGATAAGTAATGTATATTTTTTTAACATATATTTCAGCAATATAAAGAAAGTTCGAGGACGAAAATGTTGGAAATTCTTCCTCCCCATTTCTACTTCTTCAAACTTGAAAACCTTGAAAGACATAATTGGAAGAAGAGGAAAAAAAAATTGTTGAAATACGTATTAAAAGAAAAGAAAAGATTATGCTGGGTTAGGGTTGGGATTTTGAATGTGAGGGTTAGGGTTGGGTTGGGGTTGGGGTAAGGATTTTTGAATGGAAAGGGAAGGGATGGGTTGGGGTTTGGATTTTGATTCTGTGTTTGGGGTTCACAGATCTCAAGAACGTCCCAAATTACATATACACCAACAAACAAAAGTTCAGCCTTGACTGATTATTCAGTTGAGGATTCTGTGTTATTCAGTTAAGAACGTCCCCCATTACACACATTATATATAGTATTGTTTTTTATTATTTTTAATACCTCAGCAGATACCCCCTACTAATCCTACTATACACCCCGGACTTGGTCCTTGAGTGTCCATAGCGGTGTATTGTAGAGGATTGTGAAGTGCCAACCCATTGTTTTCAAGGGTATTATCTGCTTACTTGTGTCTTTTGTAATTCCTGTGAATAAAATGATCTCAAGATTTCTTCTCCATTTAAATCATATTCTCATTTAAATCATAAATCATTTAAATCACATATTTTAATCATATAATTTGTAAGTCCAAGAAACTGTATCCATTACATCAACGATTTAAAAAAGTTCCTTAGTTCCTCATCTCTTTGTATAACCTTTTTCAAAATGACTTTTCCATTTGTATATTCTTACAATATCGCTAACTTTGAACTTGGGCTTTCTCAAATTAATTTCCTTTTCATATTCTAATTTTGTAAATGTTTCTGATGGTTTTGATTTTGTTGATGAATGAACTGTGTTATTGTAATTATCTACAACCGTGGTTCCCAACCAACGGTGTATTTCTCGAAGGGGCCATGGGGTAATTTGAACCATACTAAAAATTAAATACAGTATTGTTTTTTTTGTTGTTTTGACTTTGATATTGTTTTGTTTTTTTCCTATTGCAGATTTGACGTTATGGCTTCTGGGAGTAAAAAAAAGAAAGTATCTTGACGAATACATAAAGCTTGGATTCACATCCATTTAACCGTGTCTAGCCAAGAGAAACCACAATGTGTGCTGTGTCACAAGGTTTTGAGTACTGAATCCATGAGGCCATCCAAGTTGAAGTTGCACCTCAAGACAAATCACGCAGAACATGCAAAGCAGGATGCCGAATTTTTCAAGCGGCATGAAAGAAATTTAAAGCGACAGAAGTTGGATGAGGGACGAGCTTTTCAACAACAAAATGTAGCAACTGTCCAGGCTTCTTTTGAAGTTTTTCTTGAAATTGCAAAGAAGAAAAAACCCCACTCGATTGGGGAGACACTCATCAGGCCTTGTACCCTCCTCATTGTCGAACGGGTTCTCGATGTTTGAAAGAATGTCGATATTGCAAGACAGCATGGGAAAAGAGCTTGATCCCGTACTGAAAAATGACATTCTTGAGCATCTGCAGTCACTGGAGCTAGAATTTCACAAGTATTTTCCTGATTTAGATGACAATGAGGCAAAAATTGTGAGGAATCCTTTTTCCGTCAACCTTTGCGGGGAGAGCATGCCAGATTGCCGGAGGCAATGCAAGATGAATTCCTGGATCTCCGACACGATTCATTTGCCAAACACACATTTGAAGAGAAGAGCTCGACGGAGTTTTGGGTGGGAATGGGTCGCTACCCTAACATCAGCCAGACAGCTATCCGGGTGCTTCTGCCATTCTCGTCTACCTATCTCTGCAAAGCGGGGTTTTCCACGCTGTTGAATACCAAATCGAAACAGCGTAATCGGCTCCACGTGGAAGATGACCTCTGTTGTGCCCTGACTGTGACTCAACCACGGATACCCCAATTGGTAGCTAAAATGCAATTTCAGCCATCTCACTGAGTTTTTAATTGCGCTGTTTTAATTCACTTTTACGGTGCATGCACCACATCCCTAGTTTTGATTACCTGAGTTGTTGTCGAATTGAGTTTCTTTTTGTGAGATTATAACACACTTCATTAAAAACAGACACAACAGAGGTTTTTAGTTTTCACATATTCTTGACTTGGAACCTTTTCATACTGTTTTCTTGTGTGACAGTTCTATTTTATGCTGTCCATAGTGTTGCTACTGATAACATTAAAATCTCATATCAAACATGCATCATTCGAGCGACGTTGCTTTGTTTGCTTCTTCCAAAAAACGATGTAGTTGGGAGTCAGTAAGGAACAGAAAAAAAAACTATGGAACGAAATATTCATGTTGGCTACTTGGAATTCCTCATTTTCTGTGTAATAATTTACCAATTCTCATACAAACAAAATAACCAATTAAAGGAAAAAAACATCTCTCAGAATGCACCACAGAGCATCGAGAAATCAAATTTTTTATGGGGGGGGGCATGCCCCCAGACCACCCTAGCCTGCTTACACGTGCTCCGCCGCTGCTGGGGATGTGCTTTGGGAGCCAAGGGGCCATAACACAAAAAAGGTTGGGAACCCCTGATCTACAACATCTGAAACAAGCGTTACGCCTAGGTCCCCCGTCGGTGAAGTGATGTGAGTTGACAAAGTGGAAGACGCCAGGCGGCCATCTTGGATTTTGATGTGGCGACCCAATTTTTAATAGCGTTCTCCGTTATGCGGATACACCCACACACCAGATTAGAAGTTAGTAGTTCGTTTATTTTTCAAGCTATTTCGCTCACAAGGTTCAGACAAATATATGGTGGCGGCCATCTTGGATTTTGACGTGGTGACCCAATTTTCAACAGCGTTCTTCCTTATGCGTAGATACACCCACACACCAGATTAGAAGTTAGTAGTTCGTTTATTTTTCAAGATATTTCGCTCACAAGGTTCAGACATATATATGGTGGCGGCCATCTTGGATTTTGACGTGGCGACCCAATTTTCAATCGCGTTCTTCCTTGCGCCTAGATACACCCACACACCAGATTAGAAGTTGGTACTTCGCTTATTTCTCAAGATATTCCGCTCACAAGGTTCAGACATACATGGCGTCAGACATACATAGCGGCGGCCATCTTGGATTTTGACGTGGGTTGCACCCACACACCAAATTAGAATTCGGTCCTTCGCTTACGCACGCACGCACGCATGCACGTACGGAGGGGAAATCCATAGTCCCCCTTTTGCTCGCGGTGCGACGGGGGACAATAATTTGATAAATCAAAATGCAACTCTCGGTATACTCCAAAGATAGAACCATCTTTTCCAATATGTCATTTATATTAGATTAAAAATGACATCATAAAAATTTTCATTATTGTTGAGTTGAAATAATACATATAAACATAAATGACCACAACATTTAGAACTAGTCTTGGACTTAAAATGTTTGATAAACAACATTCTGTAAGAATTGTATTACTTCAAGAGGTGGTGGAAGACCATAACTATCAAAATAAAAATTTTCCTGGCTATTATAAAAACAAACCCAATCAGAACCATTCCCATTATTATCTTCTAAATTAATAATAATATTCTTTGTATTCTTAGATAACTTTGTTCATTCATCTCTCATACAAATAACCACATTATCATTTTTTCTTTTTTTTACAATATCTAGCAAGTTCAATATTTGACGTTGTATTCTTTCCAAATTGTTTAAACCATTTATCCAATTATTTATGAGAAATATATAATCCATGACCCCTTTTAGTTGGTTTTACACCTGCCTGTGCGATAGAAGAAAGCATATCTCCAACTAACAATCTCGCTTTATCAGGTAGGCTTTCAGGCTTTTCAGCAAAATCTACAATTACACCACTTCCACTAATTTGTTTCTCGAACTCTTTTTGAGCCTGTATTTGAGCCTTCCTTTCATTCGCAGTTTTTTACTATCAAATTATTATTAATTTTATTTTCAAACATAGTCATTTCCTATTCTTTCAAGTTATTTTGAGGATATCAATTTGTTAATGAAGAAGGGTATTTATCCTTATGATTATATGAGTTCATTTGAAAAGTTTAATGATACAAAACTTCCATCAAAAGAAAATTTCTATAATGAACTCAAGTTAAATATAACTGATGAAGAGTATAAAAGAACACAGGAAGTATGGGATAAATTCAACATAAATAATATGGGCGAATATCATGATCTTTATTTAAAAACTGATGTATTACTATTAGCTGATGTGTTCGAGACATTCAGAGATGTTTGCCATAACAAAGAATCATATGGTCTCGATCCTGTAAATTATTTCACAGCACCTGGTTTAGCTTGGTCTGCTGTGTTGAATATGACAAAACAGCCGTTGGATTTCTTAAGTGATGTTGATATGTTATTGATGATTGAGAAAGCAAAGAGGTATACCTCGTGGTATATCACAAGTATATAGTAAGAGGTATGCTAAAGCAAATAATAAATATCTTCTAGATCTAGATTATGATAAGGAAAAAAGATTCATCATATTGTTGCGGTTTTAGAACCCACACTTGTGTAAATATGAAACTCTTGTAAATATGACATTAAAGGTTAAAGGTTGCACCCTTAGTTAGTCCAGAAGCAACACGTAGGCCACCATAGAACTTTAGTTATTTCATTATTATGTGTTTTAGATAAGGCCGTGTTTCCAATAGTTGAATCTGCGTTGCATCAATTAAATAAGAGTAGGTCCCCAATCCAATTCCGGCCATTTTGCCAACCTCTCTCTCTCAGCAACGCCATTACGCGCCTCTGCCAGCAGCAGCCGCCTTAGCGTTCGCTCAAGCGCCGCCATAAACTATGCGGTCAGGCCCGAGGAAAAAGGGGGCGGAACGCCAAGAACAAGGTGTGGCCTGTCAACCAGCCATCAAAGGCGTGGCCGGTAAGCCCTCACCAGCCAACCAGGGCTGATGTAACATCACCGACAGGCGTGGCTTTATGAAGCGCAGAGTGATCGCGTGGCGCGTTATATAAGCGCGAATGCAAAGCCCTTTCACGGACTTGAGGACTGCGGACTGCGCATGCGAACTTCTTTTGACGAGAGAGCGCTGGTTGGACTTGGTCGGGAGAGTGCATTGCAAAAGGACACGGGTTGGAGACGCGCTTATACGAGTCTGATTGGGAGATGCGCACGAGTTTGGTTGGAGACGCGCTTATTAACGAACTTGTCCAGGAGCGCACACGTACAGGACACCAGCCTCCCCCCCACTATATGTAAGGTCCGCTTGCGCTGAACGATACGCGGAGCTGCCTGCCGGGTTTCGCGCGCTGGACTGGAGTGGACCGGAGCCTGGACCCCATCGCCTGGACCATCTACCTGGACCTTCCACCCTACCAGCCACAATCCCCGTGTGAGTGTGTATGTTTGTCTGGGGTCCTAAGTTAAGACTGTTTTTAAGACTGCCCTGTGTCCTGCTTCTTCTTCTTCCTTTCTTGTACATTCTTTCCTTTCCTCTCTTTTGTTTGTAATAAATTCACCTGTTCTTTCTGCTTTTGTCTTAATCCCTTCGCTTTTGTCTTTTCTCAATTGAGTACCTGTGGCACGATTAGGAACCGCTATAATAGGGTTTAGTCATTGTTAACGGCCCGAGTCGCGGCTCGCTTCGCTCGGCGTATCCACTAACGCTGCGGCTCGGGTGGGAGTTATTTCCTTGCCTACTGGGCGGCGTTAATAAGTAGGTAATAAGAAGACGGCTTACAACCCTAGTTAACGTCGTCCGGAAGTGACGTCATAGCTTCTAAGGACTCGGGTCGGCCAGATAACAAGACAAGGGGATTAACCCCCCCTTGATAAGGGGAGAGCCGACCCCCGAGATCCGTAACAATATCTTATGTATTTTGATGCTAATAATCTTTATGGATGGGCAATGTCAGAAGCATTACCATATGGTGGTTTTAAATGGGTTAATGAGAATAAGCATGATGAGGTATTTAGAGATGTTCTAAGGCATACTGATAAAATTTTTGATAAAAGAAAGTTTGGTTATTACTTTGAAGTTGATTTGAAATATCCCAAGAGAATTCATAATAAACATAAGGATCTTCCATTTGGTCCAAGTGGTGAAACTCCAAATTCAGATTTGTTTAGTGATTATCAAAAGTCATTCTTTGAAACATCTAAATATATTCCAACGTCAAAACTTATGACTACATTATATGATTAAAAACAATTATGTTGTTCATCAAATAATTATTGTTCAAATGGTGGATTCTGGACTAGTCGTGAAGAAGGTACATAGGATACTAAAGTTTAGTCAAAGTCATTGGTTAGGTAAATATATTGATTATAACACAAAGATTAGAACAAAGGCAAAATGATTTTGAAAAGGATTTTTACAAGTTGATGAATAATGCTGTATTTGGGAAAACAATGGCAAATCTAAGAAATAGACAAGATGTAAGATTAGCTACAAGAAAGAAAGCAGAGAAACTAATAAACAAACCTCGTTTTAAAAGAGTTGAGATATTCACTGAAAACTTTTGTGCAGTTCATCGAGTTAGTGCGCATACTAATGGTAAACCAATTTATGTTGGAACAACGGTATTGGATTTATCAAAATATCTTATGTATGATTATATGTATAATAATACAAAGCGAAGGTTTGAAAATGAAGCATGTTTATTCTATATGGATACTGATAGTTTTATATTGGAGATAAAAACTGATGATATTTATCATGATCTTAAAGAAGATATAGATCTTTATGATATGAGTAATTATAATCCTAATAATGATTTATACTCAACGAATAAGAAGGTAATTGGTAAATTTATAGATGAACTTGGAGGTAATATTCTAAGTGAATTTGTTGGGGTTCGATCAAAAGCATATGCCTATAAATATTTGGATGGAGATAAATACAAGACTGCTAAAAAAACTAAAGGGTATTAAAAAGGGAATATTTTTTTGTATACAAGATCGAGGCTCATGAAAGAGCCAACATTAATCACACAAAAAGTCAAACCGACACATAAAACACAAAATAAGGGGAACGGTAGACAAGATGGGGAGAGAGGGGGAAGGAACAAACACAACATTAGAGAGCAGGGACATCGAGAGATGTGGGAGGGAGAGGGCTTGGGGGGAGGTGGGAGAGGTATAAAACATATGGACACTGCAAGGACTTCCAGGAAAGAAGTTGGAATTTCAAAAAAGTGGATCTGGGGTGAATTAATGGGGGTAGAAAAGATCAAGGTTTTGGATGAATGATGTTTTGGATGATATTGAAATATTAAAATATTGAAGGAAATAAACTTTGATCATTATTATGATTGTATACATAAAGATGATGTAAACTTTAGCGAGATGAACCTTATTAGAAGTTATGGTCGTGAGATTTTTTTTTTTTTACAGAGACTGATAAATAAGAAAGCTCTTTGTTCATTTGATGATAAAAGGTATATAAAGGATGATAAAATAAATGCACTTCCATACCGGTTTAAATCTATATAAATTAATCAAACTAAAGAATGGATGAATAGTTCAGATTGGTATATTAATGGTAAACATCAAGAATGTGAGAAATATCAAATAAATCCTATTGAAGAAACAACAGGGGTAAAAGTAAATAAAACAAATAAAATAATAAATGTTGAAAGAAATGAGTTATCTTCTGTTTCTAGAAATATTAACATTTTTAAATGGACTGAAGATTTCGATTATTGTCAATACTTTTATGGGAAAATAATTGACTGCAATCTCAAAATGATATGTGGCTTAGGAGGTCAGACTAGGTCATTAAGAGAGGTTTATCATTTCATATTAGCTCAACAGCGATATCTAAACCAAGAGTTAAATTATAATGTAATATTTGTCAATATTTTAGATGGTGAATCCTGTGCTAAAAGGATGGATCTTTTCAGAGAGATAAAACATGATCAAATCTTTATAGGTTATATATGAGTGAGTTTCTTAAATTCAATAAACTTAACTTTAATGGTATGTAGATAGAAATATATATTTAAATCTATTCTAAAGGGCGAAGCCAGCCCCACGCAGTGGAGTAGGGACCAATAGGAGGGACTGGACTGTGATTTGGTATCGGAGACTAAAAATGAATGATAGTGAAACGAGCGAAGCGAGTTGAGCTATTATGAGTTTTTAGGCTGGGGTACCAAATCACGGGCCAGTCCCTCCTTTTGGGCCATACTCACATTTTACATGCATTTTGTAAAATTACTGCTTCATTCGTTAGACCATATGCTGTGACGTGCGCTCACGCAATCCCATGTGATCCGAAGGCACATGGCGTTCGCAAAACGTGGAACCAAACACTTGGAGCTCTATTTATTCCTCCGTAGTAACAATTACTTTGTTTTTAACCTCTACTACATCCTCTGTTACCCTCGTTATTTCCCAGAGCTCCTCTACGAGTTCCCCCTCCAAACGCCACCATAACGGTTTGCATTTTACGTTCCATCATGTTTGTGTTCACTCATCGCCCGTTCCTTTACCTCCATTACTTCACCCATCTTTCATCGTGTTTGTCACCTCATCATACCGTGTTCTTCACTCCCTCTTTATGGCTCCCGGTTCCCCCTTGGTTTTCCTCTGTGTATTTTTTAATTATTTTATTGTGTCGGTATTTTCCTTGATCTGTTTGTTTCAGTCATTTTGCCATACCGTCAGTCCTTCTACCCCCTGTATGAGTCCTACCACCTCCTTCACGTTCCCCATCACTCCCTCCAGTCTGGCTTCGCTCTCTTCAACTCTTCCCGAACTGGTGCTATTTCCTTGCGCATCGCTTCGCCCATCTCACGTTTGATTTCACCGCTCATCACGTCCATTCCAGTGCCCATCACTTGCATTTCACAGATGGTTCTCTCATCACCTCCATTCGTGATTTGAACAGAGCCATAAACAACCCCATATCGAGGGTCGCTAGCGCTACCCTGTGGTACAGGTTCCATGGATGCAGAATTTTCCTCGATTTGGTTCTTCTCACGCTAACCTTGTGAAATCACCAGATGAGTACGCTAACCTGATAACACCATTTATAACACTGAGTGAACAGGTGATCAATTAATTTAATTAATTAATGATTAAATTTATATATGTGGGAAAATTACATGCCCAGATCAGGAATCGAACCCAGGTCCTCTGGAAAATCGTACCAGTGCTCTGTCATCTGGGCAACCCTGACCGAGCATGCAATTTTGCCACACATACGATTGCCACCCTTTCCGCCAATACGCACTCGCTGCCAACCATTGGATGGATGGACTGAAAGACACCAATGTGAATTTGAGGGTTTTCTTATTAAAACTCAAGAATGCGGAAACAGACATTGGTGAAATTTGGAACATATTACCTTGACTTACAAAGCATTTACTTCTGAAATTTGCAGCCAATTTCGTCCAGTAGAAGCCAAGAAATGTATTTTCAGTCCCCATGCATACAGAGAAATGATCCCATGTATAAAGGGAGGGGTGCTTTTGCACCTACCTTTGATATACCCTCGGACCCCGCTATTCGCGGGGGATACGTTCCTGGAAAATCCGCGAATAGAGAAAACCGCGAATAATGGGGCATTGTTTCAATGGAAAAAGGGGGGGGGGGGATAGGTTGCCGAGTCACGAAAATCTATGAATAGAGAAGGCCAAACCACGAATAGCGGGCAAATCCGCGAATGGCGAGGCAAAATCCGCGAATGGCGAGGCAAAATCCGTGAATGGCGAGGCAAATCCCACGAATGTCGATGATAATCCAAGAAGGTTTTATAAATATCGTATGTGAAGCTAACAGCCCCTGAAATTTTTTTTTTGCTCCCCTGAAAAACCGCGAATTCGCGGAACATGGCCGCGAATAGGAAAAACAAAAACCGCGGGACACTTTTCCGTGAATAGAGAAACAGGATGCATTTTATCACCTGCGAATACACAGAACACGCGAATACGTAGAACCTGCGAATACGTAGAACCTGCGAAAACACAGAACCCACAAATACGCGGAACCCACAAATACGTGGAACCCACAAATACGTGGAACCCACAAATACGTGGAACCCACGGATATGCGGAACCTGTAAATACGCGGAACCCGCAAATAGCGGGATCCGGCAGTATATATTTATATTACACATCCCTCAAAATACGACAGCCAAAAATTCCAAAATATTCCCACAGCCGTCCCAAAACTAACGAATAAACTTGCATTTATTTGAAAAACGAAACAATAAAAGTGGCTGCATTACCTCATACAATAGTAGGATAAGCATTTAAACAGCAAAGCCTCTTTTATTTAATTTCCATTTGGTGTGGGGGAGATAAGATGATGCCTTTTCACAGACATAACTTTATGCTTTTGTAAAGGTGCCGATAACATTAAGGATCAACCCCGATGTGTAACCTGGCATCACATGCCGACAATACCAGATTGTGCAAAAGGATCACCCCTTTATACAAGGTCACGAGTGAGCCAGATGGGTTTTTGGTTTTTTCACTGACAATCCTATTGCAACAAAGTAATTCCCTGCAACCCTCTGGAATGGCAGTCCAGTGTCCATCACACTTAACCACCACTACCCACCGTTTAGAGGCCATTTTTCCCCGCAAAGCGGGGGTTGGCCTTTTCGGGGACCGTGGTAGTTGTTGTTTTTTGGTCCCCTTTTTGAAGCAATGTTTTACGGCCGGATGCCCTTCCTGACGCCAACCTTTTTGCCGCCTTCAACGACAAACAGGGAATTACCAGTGAACTGGTACTCAATTAGCCGACCTCGGAAGGATGACAGGCTGAGTCAACCCCCCTGGCATTAATTCGGCGATCGACCGAGATTCGAACCCAGGATCCTAGGATCCTAAGCCGGCACCCTAGCCGCTAGCCCAACACCAGGGATACCGAGATTCGAACCCAGGATCCTAGGATCCTAAGCCGGCACCCTAGCCGCTAGCCCAACACCAGGGATACTGTGACAACACCGCTATACAAGGTCACGAGTGAGCCAGATGGGTTTTTGGTTTTTTCACTGACAATCCTATTGCAACAAAGTAATTCCCCTGACACCAACTTCGGTTTAAGAAGATTACAATCAAAATGTTTAACACTGATGTCCACAGCTGGATTTGCACCTGCAACCCTCTGGAATGGCAGTCCAGTGTCCATCACACTTAACCACCACTACGTTGTACAATAACTTGAATAACTTGGTCATTTGTTCCCCTCAGCTCCACATACCTCCAGGATCTCTATCGGGGTTATACTCGAGAGCATTGTTGCAGATGAGGGAAATATCTGAAAGGAAGCCATTTGTCGTTTCATACTGGTGCTGATCAATCTTGTAGCGCATGGTTGAGAGGTCCATGGGCTGCATCACAACGTCAAGGTAATCTGAAACCTGTTGCGATTAGCAAGTTATCCATCTTAGCAGGTGATGCAACAATGAAGAACCATCAACTTCTAGCCAAATAAAACTATTCATATGCATTCATATTTTAAATGATAGTCCTTTGTCGATATCTCACACCGTCATAATAATAATAATAATAATACATTTATTTTATATAGTGCTTTTCAAGAAGCCCAAAGACGCTTTAAAAGACGTCATACATGCCGAAAGTGCATTCCTATGCAACCCAAATTACATGTAATTTAGAAAGTTTTTAAACAAACTCAAAACTAAAATCTGCATGGTTATCACACAACCATGAAAATACACTTTAGCTAAACAGAGGTAAACAAATTGTCCCCTTCTCCCACCCAAAAAGAGAAATTAGAGAATTGAACACAAGAGGGATTGAAGATGCAACAACTCCAGACCGTACCTCCTCCACATCTACAGGCTTGATGAAAAGTCTGAAACGCCTGTCTGCAACAAGGCGGTTCACAATGTCACGGAGGAAAAGCCGAAGCTCCCGGAGGGTGTTTTCCTCCTGCTCCTCCAGCCTATGCCCCTCCTCAGCAGACAATGTGCGTGGAGCCGGAGGTAAGGCCACCGGCAAAACATCCATTCTGCTCAAAACTGTGACAAAGGTGCAATGACAGAAAAGGTCGAAGGGTGCGGGGGTGGGGGTCAAATAATTATCATGTTAGCTGAGGGCACAGCCATCTGCAAGATCAATCAACTCATTTTGGGTACAGGTTTCACCAAACAATCTACAATGCTTCAATATTTCATGAGAATACAAAGGCTGCATTCGCTTTGTGGCCGAGTCATGGGTGTGCCCTACATTTTGAGTCGGATGTGCTATCTGTTGTGAAAATTGCCTCTGGAACAAACTCCCTCACTCTCTTCAATCCCACTCCTCCCCTCCAGGTCTTTAAAACAGCTGTTCACCACCATGTCTTATCTTCCCCCATCCAAAACCTTGATCTTTTCTAATTCACACCAGATGCACTTTTCTGAAATACCGACTTCTTTCCTGGAAGTCCGAGCTGTGTCCATGTGGTTTTTACCTCTCCCACCCACCCACCCCCCAAGCCCTCTCCCTCCCACAGATCTCTCGATGTCCCTGCTCTCAAATGTTGTACTTGTGTGCTTCCCCCCTCTCTCCCCATCTTGTCTCCCGCTCCCTTTATTAAGTCTTATGTGTCCGGTTTTTTTTTGTCATTAATGTTAGCTCTTACACGGGCCTCAATCTTGTAGACAAAATTTTTTTTTTTTTTAAATTGTCCAACCAGTCAAGGGCAAACCACTGCCAAGTGAACCTTGTTTTTGAAATTGCTGGACTGAGCTTATGGAAGGAGAAATGTTGCGAGTAAAATCTGAGACTTGCAGCACATCACAGATGAAAACTTGCAGTAGAATAGACTGTTCAAGGCAAAACTGCAGCGACATTTACAATTTTCATATTTGCAGAAAAACAATTTCAAATGAGGTTTTCACAAGTCCTATAATAATCCGTTAAATTAGCACGATAATTATATGAATAGCTGCCATACAAATAATCACTTGGAAGAAAATATGCAAAAGATTTTTAAAAGCAAAAACTAAAAAAAAAAATCATTATCAGATTGATTAATGGTTTTCAAAACTTTTCAGTGCCCAGTTTGACAGGGGGCAACAATATCGAAGCCTAACGAACCTGAACAAATCAACACCAGATACAAACAAGACTACTGAATCATAGAAAAATAATTGCTAAATGATGCTAATATTATTATTGTTGTAAATATTATTAGTATTCATTAATATATACTTTGTTACAATGTTATTGTTATTTTTATTATTTCATTTTATAATAGAATACCATGCCATGGAAGGATTTATTGAGCAACTCTATACAACTTAACATGGCATGCGTTTAAAACATGGGAATTTGTCCAGATATTTTTTAAAGAGTTAATTAGCCTAATCAACTCAGGAGTTCATTACATTTCACATCAGAAAGCTCCAGCAGAACTCCACAAAAAGACTGACTGACTGACTGACACCACACACACACACACACACACACACACACACACACACACACACACACACCCCCCCCCCCCCTTGTCAGCCAAATCATTCACCGTGTTTTCTGGTCATTTATTTACTTGGTGGATACAGTACTCATTATCGGTGTACTTTATTACTTTATTTATCTGCCCGTTTTAATGACTGTCCATATTTCGCGCTGGGAATCTCTGTCGTTCTGTGCTTTCTGATAATAAACTGCTGTTCTGCAAGAACAAGTTTGGTGGGGGTGACCGGTTATTCCAGACTTAGCATGTGAGAAACCATTTGGCGAGGCTTTAATGGCAAATCCACAGGGTAGGTGAAATTGGTAATGTTATCTAAAAAGACGATGTAATTAACAATTTTATTGTAACTCCCCCCCCCCCCCCCACCCACCCCACCTCACTTCACTTCCAGCAGGGGCCAGTAACGACATGCCACGTGTACAAACAACAGATGCAAGTTGTAATAAACAAATAAGTTTTAACATTTTGATTTTATTTGCATTTGCAACTGAAGTACCTGTTCCTGTCACACTTTCCTCATTAACACTCCTCCCCCCCAGTGAAACTGAGGCGAGAGCCTGACAGATTTATTTAATGTGGTCATGGTGCAACACAGGCTTGATGGGCCAGATGGCCTCCTCCTGCATCAACAGTCCTTGTTAAAGGGGAACACAAATGCAATTTTTTTCTGAACACCATTGGAAATCATTAAACAGTCCAATTTGAAGGGTGTTTTTTTTTTTTTTTCCCCTTGCAAAATCGAAGATTTTTCAAGTATATTGGTCGGTTGCATTTGTTATTCTGTCTGTCTGTCACTCGGCTACAGGTCACAATTCTAAACCGATCGTCATGAAACTTCACCAAGTTGTAGAGGTCGTCACAATTGAGAAGCCCATTGATTTTGAGGTCAAAGGTCTTCTGGGGGTCATATTTTAAAAATCGCCATTTTTAATCCAATTGACTTGAAAGTTGAACAGCATTTGCATATTGCCTCAATAAATTGGGAAACCAACTATTTTTGAGATCAAAAGGTCAAAGGTCAAACCAAGGTCAAACTTCCAAAATCTATTTTCATCCAATTTACTTGAAAATTTGAAAATTGGGGGAATTGTGGATCCGTATCATTTGTGGGAGGGGGGAGAGGAGGTCGTTTGCCATGTGCGAGCAAATCAGATGAAGGTGGTGTTCATGAAGATCGCAGTGTTGTTAGTGCAGATGAAAATGCCAGTCGAATATTCACTACAGATTGGTAGGTTTGTTCTTCCGTTCAATCGACAGTTTACCAGGGATTTCATATAAATTGATTGATAAAATCAGTTATATTTAACTCCAGAAGAAATACGGCATGGACACGACGCAGATCAGACTCAAAACCTACACTGCCCAGGCACATGGTTGATGGGGGTTTGTGGAGGGGGAAAGGTGAAGGTATGGGATTGGTAGTGGGTATGTGGGGGTGATGGTCGAAGGGGGATGGAGGAGGAGGGTTTGGCATGGTGTAAGATAACTGCCTTATTCTCGTCAGGCCTACACTGTGGGGTACTCTCGCGAGATCTCACATGATCCCACACGAGTCACAAGAGCATTTATATTATCTATCTATAATTCCAGTAATCTCTGTGTGTGTGTGTGTGTGTATGTGTGTATGTCTGTGTGTTTGTCTGTGACCGCTGTTTCTCGACAACCACGGGTCCGATATACTTGAAACTTGCCAGGTATATTGCTGGGGACCCGAGGATGTGCCTTTTCAAGGTTTCATATTAATCGGACAAGTAGTTACCGAGCTATGTCCAAAAAACGATTCAACCAATCAGAGAGCAGCGAGTTATCACGTGTGCCGAACGTGGCGAACAGACTCTGCCTCGGACGGCACATTTGAGAGCGTATTCATTTATTTCACGTTGGCAAACTATGTTGCCGCTATGTTGGCGTTAAACTATGTTTTAAAACTAATTAAAACTAATTTGCGATTCTTTCGCTTTCCTGCGCGTTTGTGCACACTATGGCGATTTCTTTACCAAACTCCGCAAGCCGTTCGCTTTGGACCAAACCATTTCATGTAAATAGAGGGGGGGGATATAATTTTAGATATAGATATAGTACGGGCATGCCCTAGTTTCACAAAATGCGAAACAGGAACAGCATTACATTACATCTCCTCTCTTTCAGAATTTAAATCAATTTAACAATCAAGTTTGTCCTGATGTTTGTGTAGGATGGTGGTGGGTATTGTAGAGGTGATAGTTGATGGGGTATTGTGGGGGGTGAAGGAGGGGAGCAGGGAGAGGGGAGGAGGGGGGGCAGGGCTTTTGAGCTCTTCAGATGCATAGAGCAAGGTAGCGGCGATGTTAGCCAGTACATCTAGGGAGGTGAGATTAGTCGCCGGCAGGCCAACACAGGCGTTTGCTTCACTCAAGCCGCCCGTTTCCATATTCTGGTAGCTTGGTAGAGATGGTGTTAGTTTCAAGAAACGGTTGTTTCTTCCACTTAAATCATGGTGGATAACCACAAGATCTAGACATCTCTGCTGTTTCATAACAGTTCTCGGTAAAATGTTCCGAGCACAAAAGCGATCATTTTGTAGGCCAGAGCCACATTCGGGTATTTTGGTAAAAACCTCGTAAAATTTCTGACAACCCTCGGGTCATTCGTCCATTGGTGCAGCATGAAACCATCGAAATTTGTATTACTACAACCACTGGTCATCACCAAATCCAGAAGGGAGGAACCCGGACACGCATCGACTTCCCGGACATGTTCCCACCCCGAACACGCGTTGGTTTTTTTCCCCGACCACCACTTGACCTTGACCTCGGAGGGGTACGTTGTATAGTGCATTCAGAAAGTATTCAGACCCCTTCACTTTTTTCACATTTTGTTATGTTGCAGCCTTATGCTGAAATCGTTTAAATTCATTTTTTCCCTCATCAATCTACACTCAATAACCCCATAATGACAAAGAGAAAACAGGATTTTAGAAAGTTTTGCAAATTTATTTAAAAGAAAAAATTTGAAATATCACATTTACATAAGTATTCATACCCTTTGCCATGACACTTGAAATTTAGCTCAGGTGCCTCCCATTTCTCTTGATCATCTTTGAGATGTATGCTGCATGTGTGAGAAGTGTTATGATTTATGGGAGCGAGACATGGGTAATGAACGTAGAGCAGCAACGAAGGTTGGAAAGGGTGGAAATGCGAATGGTTCGACGGATGTGCAGAGTATCGTTGAGAGAGAGGAAGACAAATGATGAATTGCGAAAGATGATGGGAATAGAGCCTGTGATCGATGCTGTGAAGAGGAACAGGTTGAGATGGTTTGGTCATGTGTTGAGGAAGGATGAAAGTGACTGGTTGAGAAGAGTGATGGAAATGAATGTAGAAGGAAGTAGAAGACGGGGAAGACCGAGAAAGACTTGGCTAAAGATGGTGGAAGAAGAAATGCGGGCAAGGGGGTTAACAAGGAGAGATGCAGAAAATAGGGCAAAATGGAGAAGATTGTCATGGGGACCGCAAGGCTAACCCCCACTCTAGCAGGGAAAATGGCCTTTAAAATGCATGTTGTTGTTGTTGTTGTATCTTTGAGATGTTTCTCCACCTTGATAGGAGTCCACCTGTGGTAAATTCAATTGATTGGACATGATTTGGAAAGGCACACACCTGTCTATTTAAGGTCTCACAGCTGACAATGCATATCAGAGCAAAAACCAAGCCATGAGGTCGAAGGAACTGCCTGCAGAGCTCAGAGACAGGATTGTGTCGAGGCACAGATCTGGGGAAGCATACAAAAAAAATCCCTGCTGCATTGAAGGTTCCCAAGAGCACAGTGGCATCCATAATTCTTAAATGGAAGAAGTTTGGAACAACCAGGACTCTTCCGAGAGCTGGCCGCCCAGCCAAACTGAGCAATCGGGGGAGAAGGGCCTTGGTAAGAGGTGACCAAGAACCCGATGGTCACTCTGGCTGAGCTCCAGAGATCCTGTGTAGAGATGGGAGAAACTTCCAGAAGGACAACCATCACTGCAACACTCCACCGATCTGGGCTTTATGGCAGAGTGGCCAGACGGAAGCCAAACAGTTCAATCTTGGTTTCATCAGACCACAGAATCTTGTTTCTCACAGTCTGAGAGTCCTTTAGGTGCTTTTTTGCAAACTCCAAGTGGGCTTTCATGTGTCTTTCACTGAGGAGAGGCTTCAATCAATGCCTTCAATGCAGCAGAGATTTCTTTTTGTATGCTTTCCCAGATCTGTGCCTTGACACAATCCTGTCTCTGAGCTCTGCAGACAGTTCCTTCGACCTCATGGCTTGGTTTTTGCTCTGATATGCATCGTCAGCTGTGAGACCTTATATAGACAGGTGTGTGCCTTTCCAAATCATGTCCAATCAATTGATTTTACCACAGGTTGACTCCAATCAAGGTGTAGAAACATCTCAAAGATGATTAAGAGAAATGGGAGGCACCTGCGCTGAATTTCAAGTGTCATAGCAAAGGGTATGAATACTTATGTCAGTGATATTTCAGTTTTTTCTTTTCAATAAATTTGTAAAACTTTCTAAACTCCTGGTTTCTCTTTGTCGTTATGGGGTATTGAGTGTAGATTGATGAGGGAAAAAATGAATTTAAACGATTTCAGCATAAGGCTGCAACATAACAAAATGTGAAAAAAGTGAAGGGGGTCTGAATACTTTCTGAATGCACTGTAGATTAAATGTAAATGCACCTTTTACTCGAAGCTATCAAGAAAGCAAGTTAGTTTTTATTGGACAAACGAATGTCTATTATTGGGTCGTGGCCCTAAAATTAGGTCAACGTCAAAAAAAAAAAACCACTTATCTTCTGTTCACATTATTGATGCAAAATTTCAGCTTTCATTTCTAGCCCAGCACCCTCTCAGCTTCCCTCACACACTATCATTTTCAAATTTCTACAACACCCTACCAGCAGCTCCTCCTCCCATGACCCCAACTGTGTGAACCTCTAACATCCAAGGCCTCTGCTCCAACCTGGCAGATCTGTCTATCCAGGCCACTGCTGATACACCGGACATCATTAGTCTAACACAATCCTTCCTCCCTCCGGACGTCCCTGACACCTTCGTTTCTCTCAATGGCTATTGTCTCCTCTGGTTTGACAGGCCTGAACCCTGTCCCAATGCAGTATTAGCAGCGGATTCTCACTGTACACCAAGAATAACATTTCTCACTCTCCGTGTACTGCACTTACACCTCCCAAACCACAGGAGGACCTGGCTGCGACTAGCCCTCTGCTCCCACCTCATGTTTGTCTGTATTGTACCGACCTCACAACAGTGACGACTCCATCTACATCTCTGGCTGGGTGTTGATACCTCTCTCACCAGCCATGGCACTTCTACAAAGAATTTCAGTGACTCCATGGGGCTTTATTTTTTGTCTGTAAGCGTTCCCACCTGGATTTCCCTCAAAGGCAATTCCTCCCTTCTGGATATGACGTTGACCAGTTTCACCACCATTGTATCTTGCTCGTCCTCGGCCCCAATTGGTTCATCTGATCATGTGCTTGTGAAGGTCAACATCCCTCTGGCCATTCTCAGAGAACAACCTCAGCGCCGGCGAGTCTGCCAGTTTCTTCAAGCAAACTGGTCGGGACTGCAACCAGCCATCACACTTCAGGGATTGGTTTTCCTAGATCTACCACCCGTGATATTAACTTAGCCTGGGAATTCGTCCATAGAAACCTGCTTTCTCATGCACAGATTAATCCCATCTCATCTTCAGTTATCTTACTCATCCTCCTGCCCTTGGTACACCGAATCATGTGGTGAGACAATTACCTTGAAATAACTTGCGTTCTCTTCCTGGAAGGCAAATCCGACCGTAGGAAACCTCAGATCATTCCAAAAAGCCTACGAGTGTGTGTCTACTCTCAGAAGAACCATAAAACAACATCTGTCCAACCTCCTGATTGGATTCTAAAACTTGTTGCCTTCCTCCAAAATATGGTGGCACCTTGTATGTGGAGTATGCTCCCCATCTATCCCTTGCCTGTCCTCAAGCTACCTCTCTGCTGACTGTTTGTGGAAAGGCCGAATGAAGGGAAACCCACCCTGCCCCCAAAAAAGTTGATGTTGAGCAGGGGGTATGTGATCCGAAAGAAGGCAGACATTGACCGATTCCACGCAGCAATCGATGAGAAGTGGCCGTCAATACAGTTCACGCATGAAGTAGAGCAGGCTGGGTTTCTCACATTTCTGGACATACAACTATCCAGGGACCGGAAGGGCAAACTCCACTTGCAAGTGTATTGCAAGCCCACTCACACGGACATGGTAAAGGATGCGAGTGTGTGCGCACGTGCACACACGAGAATGCACGTATACATGCACTGCTTTAAAATTGTGTTCCAAACATCATGAGCCATCGGTTCAGATAGGAACACAAAGCAGGGAAACATTGGGCAAGGAACGTCCCCAACTCATTCAAAGCCGATCCTTATATGTCCTGGTGTTTAAGCTTATATTGGCAGGCAATGCATTAACAAACTTTCTTTAATCCATTTGATTGATCATGCTTCTCATGATTGTATTTCCTGTAAGCATTTTGGTAAAGGATCTCTGATCATCAATTTGGTTTCAGACCTGGTCACACTACTCTGGACATGCTGCTTCTGCTTTCTCAACAATGGATGGAGGTCCTCAATGCGAAACAGGAAATTAGAGCCATCTCCCTTGACATATCACGTGCCTTCGATATGGTCTGGCACCCCGCTCTGCTCACCAAACTCTCCTCCTTTGGTATCCATGGAAATCTCCACGCATGGCTGGCGGACTTCCTCTCTAGTCGTAGTCAACCTGTGGCCCTGAATGGATTTCTCTCATCTCCTCTTCCTGTTCAGGCTGGAGTTCCCCAACGCAGTGTTCTGGGCCCTGTGCTTTTTCTGGTCTTCATCAATGATCTAACTAGTGCTGTTAGCTAAATTCAAAATCCCGTCTCGGAACCGTCTCGATAAATTTTCAATTTTCATAACGGGATCTCGGATCGGCTCGGTTCCTGACAAAGTAAAAAAAAAAAAAAAAAAAAAAAAAAAAAAAAAAAAAAAAAATATATATATATATATATATATATATATATATATATATATATATATATATATATATATATATATATATATATATATATATATATATATATATATATATATATATATATATATATATATATATAAGGCTTCAAAAATAATGGAATTTCATTACAATATATAAACAACAATGAAAGAAATTCATATCTGATGTTGAGTACTTAAATTCCGACTTAGCTTCCATTTACCGGGATGAAATAAAATACACCGCCTACATGCAGATGATCGGCCACCGCTAACGCTAAGCGTTCAATATAGCGTGCTCACCGACCTGACGCACGTCCCACTACCCGTAAGTTTAGCAACCCATTCATCGTGAATCCCCGATGAAGCCTAATAACAATAACATGTATATCTTCCACGAAAGTTTTGTTGAATTATCTCACCGGGACCGGGTTATCTCATTACAGTTTGTATTGTCGTGTAATTTCTTGCTCGGAATGTCAGAGAGAGGGAGAAAATGTTTCTGCCCAGGCATATTCGAGTCCCGGTTGGAGTTTCATTATCATTTTGTGAGTTGTGATCGGGTGCCGTTGTAACACGGATGTTCCTCTGTTTCGCGCACGGAATCAGAGCAGGTGGGCGCTGATTCGCTCAGAGCGATCACGTGATGACGCTATGACGCTATGACGCTATGAAAAAAAAAAATCGCTCGCTTTGCCAAGGGGCTCGCTCCCCCCGCCCCCCCCCCCCGTTCCCCTCCCCTCCCCCGCCCGGCAATGCCGGGTACTTCTGCTAGTAAATTATAAAGCAGGCGGTGTAGTGATCACCCCCCCCCCCCTCCTTATTTTGACTCTGTGACTAAAGTAAACGTAATCAACTTATCAGGCCTAAAGTGGAGATAAGATAACCAAAATACTTTCGCATTCAAACCGTCAAACCAACCCCCCCCCCCCCCCCCCCCCGAGGCCCGAGTCCTTATCTTCACAATTGTTATCGCCATTATAGGCTTATAAATATGACTTAAGTTATGTACAGCAATGAAAAACGACAAACTGTAAACATCAAGTCATCAACACATTATGTGGGATTTGAAATAAATCTCAACCAACGTCAATTATTTGAAAGTACCAACTATTTACGAGTCGAATTATTTACGAAAAATGATGCTTGTGCAGAAGCAGAGTAATGAAAGCAAGGCTCAATAAATGCCTCTATTATGGAAAATATCTGCAAGAAGTTGGAATTTTAACCGGGATTTTTTTTACCGAGAAATTGCGTCAATCAATTTATCTCGGGACCGTCCCGAGACCGTCTTGAAAGCCGAAACCGCCGGGATTTCGTCCCGGTCTCGGCTCGGTTGACAGCCCTAGATCTAAGTGACTCTTGAAAATCCTCTCTATCTCTTTGCTGATGACTCTACTCTCTGTCGCTCCATTCCTCATCCCTCAGATCGGTAGTCTGCAGCCTCCTCACTCTCTGCAGACCTGGACAAAATCACAGACTGGGCAAACAAGTGGAGCATGTCTTTCAATCCTGACAAATCTCACGCTCTTACGATGTCTCTCCGAAAAGACCGACTGGACAATCCTCCCATCCACTTTCTGAATAATCCTCTCCAAGAAGTTCTGTCACTCAAGCTTTTGGGTCTCACTATCTGCCATGATCTTTCCTGGGAACAACAACAACAACATGCATTTTAAGGCCATGTTCCCTGCTAGAGCGGGGGTTAGCCTTGCGGTCCCCATGACAATCTTCTCCATTTTGCCCTATTTTCTGCATCTCTCCTTGTTAACCCCCTTACCCGCATTTCTTCTTCCACCACCTTTAGCCAAGTCTTTCTCGGTCTTCCCCGTCCTC
Source organism: Myxine glutinosa (assembly GCF_964187855.1). NCBI lineage: Eukaryota > Metazoa > Chordata > Myxini > Myxiniformes > Myxinidae > Myxine > Myxine glutinosa. Next base: position 34,274,440 of record NC_136268.1, read on the forward strand.
TACTTCCTTCTACATTAACTTCCATCACTCTTCTCAACCAGTCACTTTCATCCTTCCTCAATACATGACCAAACCATCTCAACCTGTTCCTCTTCACAGCATCAATCACAGGCAATATTCCCATCATCTTTCGCAATTCATCATTTGTCTTCCTCTCTCTCAACGATACTCCGCACATCCATCGAACCATTCGCATTTCCACCCTTTCCAGCCTTCGTTGCTGCTCTACGTTCATTACCCATGTCTCGCTCCCATAAATCATAACACTTCTCACACATGCAGCATACACCTTTCCCTTCAGCTTCAGCGACACTCTCCTCCTCATCAGCACGCCACTCAGTTCCCAAAACTTCTTCCATGCACATCTCACTCGAGCAACCGTTGCCGAGTCTGATCCACCTTCTCCATTCAGCATGTCTCTGAGGTAGCAAAATGTTTTCACACCTTCCAGCTTCACGCCGTCTCCAAGATCCAACTCAACATTTCCTCCATCTGCAGCTCCCTCTGTGCACACCTTACATTTGAATGTAGCTGCCACACTGGTTAATGACCCTCTCAGACCACTACATTTTTGATGAACCCACTCAGCACACATTGTACATGGAATGGAGTTCACTCCGACACCCTTGCTGCACACAGCACACGGCCACTTCCCAGTTCTTTCCACCTCACCACATGCTTTACCACTTGCCATCACCTTTGTCTTTCCGATATTCACCTTCAGACCTTTTGTCTCCATACATTCCTTCCACTTGTTCATCTTTTCCTTCAGTCCATCCATACTTTCCGCAATCAACACCAGATCATCTGCATACAACAACTCCCACGGTAAACCCTCCTTTACGGTCTGAGCCAGCACCTCCATCACAGCTACAAATAGTAGTGGACTTAGTACCGACCCCTGATGCACTCCCACCTTCACCTCAAACTCACCACTGTTCCCGTCCTTCGTCCTTACAGCTGTGCGTGCTCTTTTGTACATTGCCATCACTACTCTGATCAACCATTCCTCCACTCCTAACTTCCTCAATGCCCATGTCAATACTTTCCGTGGAACCCTATCGAATGCTTTCTCCAGATCAACAAACCCAAAAAACAACTTCTTCCTCTTATCCATGTACTTCTCCTGCAACTGCCTCACAATGAAAAGCGCATCTGTCGTTCCTCTTCCTGGCATAAATCCTTCCTGGGAAAACCACATTTCAAATCTGGCCTCCAAAGCCAGTCGCCGACTGGGCATCCTCCATCGTGCGAAGTCCTTCCTTGGCACACCTGAGCTCCTCACCACATACAAGGCTTTCATCCGCAGCTCAATGGAATACTGCTCTCCCCTCTGGGCTGGTGTTCCTGCCTCACACCTAGCTCGTCTTCACGCTGTTGAAACCAAAGCGTTCAGAATCATTGGAATCTCCCGCGATGAAGCTAACTCCAAGGGCCTTTCACTCACTCACCGCAGGCAGGTTGGTGGTCTTTCCGTCTTCTACTGACTCCTCTCTGGCCTTGCCCCCCAGTTCTCTCTGGGCTCTGTCCCCCAAATATTCCTACAGATCGCACAAGATCTGCCTGCAACCCTCTTATGGTTAAACTGCCAAAATCAAGACTCTCTGCTCACCTTCACTCCTTCATTCCTCTTTTCTCCCGCCTCTGGAACAAACTCCCTCACTCTCTTCAATCCCACTCCACCCTCCACGTCTTTAAAACAACTGTTCACCACCATCTCTTATCTTCCCCCATCCAAAACCTTGATCTTTTCTACCCCCGCTAATTTCACACCAAATCCACTTTTTTGAAATACCAACTTCTGTCCTGGAAGTCCTTGGTGTCCTTGTGTTATACTAGGGCATGCCCGTACTATATATATATATCTAAAATTATATCCCCCCCCTCTATTTACATGAAATGCTTTGGTCCAAAGCGAACGGCTTGCGAGTACGGTGACAATCCCCCCCCTCTATTTACATGAAATGGTTTGGTCCAAAGCGAACGGCTTGCGGAGTTTGGTAAAGAAATCGCCATAGCGTGCACAAACGCGCAAGAAAGCGAAAGAATCGCAAATTAGTTTTAATTAGTTTTAAAACATAGTTTAACGGCAACATAGTTTGCCAACGTGAAATAAATGAATACGCTCTCAAATGTGCCGTCCGAGGCAGAGTCTGTTCGCCACGTTCGGCACACGTGATAGCTCGCTGCTCTCTGATTGGTTGAATCGTTTTTTGGACATAGCTCGGTAACTACTTCTCCGATTAATATGAAACCTTGAAAAGGCACATCCTCGGGTCCCCAGCAATATACCTGGGAAGTTTAAAGTATATCGGACCCGTGGTTGTCGAGAAACAGCGGTCACAGACATACAGAGATTACTGGAATTATAGATAGATACTTCTACCACCCCCCCCCCCCCCGCCCCCTTTCCCACGCCTCCTCCCCCCCAAGCCCTCTCCCTCCCACACATCTCCCTGCTCTCAAACGTTGTGTTTGTGTGCTTCCCCTTCTCTCCCCATCTTGTCTTCCGCTCCCTCTTTTTATATATTTTGTTTGTCTGTTTGATTTGTTTGTGAAATAAATGTTAGCTCTTTCACAAGCCTCGACTCTGTATCCAAAAAAAAAAAAAAAAAAAAAAAAAAAAAAGGACATGAAAATTTTGGCTTGAATCGCAATTATGATTATTCTCGGTGTATGCACAGGAATGAATCAGGAAAAAAAAAAAAGGACACTATCCACACATCTCTCCAGATGGTGTATATTCTGGTGAAGTGAATGAAGCAACACTTTCCAGATGGTGTTACTACAAAATGTCAGCTTTTACATGATATGAACACTTATGCTCGCTCAGTCTGAAATATATACTGCCCATTAATTTTGACTAGATTCACATGGCTCGACTCAATGGAAGGGGAGGAAAACAGGTAGCAGATAAGCTGTGGTTATTTAGCCTCACCAGCATTTCGGTTTTTCCGTGGCAACTTGGCAGCTTGGATAAGAATCAAGTCATGGAAGTATTTCCTTCGTTCTGCTTCACTAGGCCTCAATATTGTCGCTACCTCTCCAAACTGGGATCTGAAAAGTTTTTGCACCTGGAACACAGAATGTCAAAATTGATTCACAAAGAAAAACAAACTAAATAAAAAACTAGAACTGCACTCTTCAACGTCACGACGTTGACCTATATGCCTTTGCCCACATTATTACATCATTAGTCGTACTTGTACCAAGCTTGTTTTAAATGTCTGCAGCTATTCTCAAGTATCACATTTTTACTTGGCATGATCTCTGACCTTTTATGCTGAAATCCAAACACGTCATCTTTTCATCATAATATATAGTCGTACCAAGTTTGGACAAAGTCCCATCACTGGTTCACAAGTTAGCGCAGTAACAGAAGTTTGACCTAACGGGTTCTCTGACTTGGACCTCTTGACCCCATAATGCAATTCATTTATCCTATTATACAAAGTTGTATCAACTTTGACTTTGTTCTCTTCCATTATCAAGTTATCATGGTCACAAAAACCTATTACAGAAACTGACCTTTGACCTCGACGGAGAAATTCTAACCAGCTCATCTTTGCATCATAATACACTGTACATCAAAATAAACATCACTTTCATTTTTTGAAATGTGCAGCTTTACAAACACGTTTCTTCAATTGTAATGGCTGATTATGTAAGGGGAACTTCACTTCAATCACCTGGTTGATCAACAATGGCATGCTTGAGTGGTTCTGCATAGGGATATTTCCCTTTAAATAATGACCCTCTTAATGAAATCCTTCAGTTCTCGTGGTTAGACATTCATTTACTGTTGTCTATAGTCACTCCAGAGGCTTCTGACAGGGAGAACAACAAGAAAATTCAGATGCCACGCCTGACATCTGAACAACATTTAAGGGCAATTGGGATGCTTTAGGCTGGTGTAAGCCAGCGAACAATAATTGCCCAACGTCTTGGTTGCTCACAGCCTGCAATTTCCAACCTGGCCAGGCATTATGGTGAAATTGGAACTGTGAATGATGGTCCACAAAGAGGAAGACCACGGGTAACCACCCCAAACCAAGACTGCTGGATTGTGCTGCAGCATCTTCGTGATCGATTGTGCTGCAGCATCTTCGTGATCGTTTCCGCCCTGCGACGCACGCAGCTGCATTGACAAAAGGTCGCCACAACAACCGCATCAGTGTCTCCACTGTGTGGAGGCGCTTGAGAAGTCGGGGCCTGGTGGTAAGCCGTCCTTGCAGAGGTCCAGTGTTGAACATCGTGCATCGGTGGAACAGACTAAGATGGGGTCTGCAGCATCGCCGTTGGACACAGCAACAGTGGAGTGCAGTCTTGTTCAGCGACGAGTCCAGGTTTTCCCTCCATGCTGCTGATGGGTACCAACGGGTATGGCGCAGAGGTGGGGAAAGGTATGCATAATGCTGTATTCGCCAGATCAATCGTTGAGGAGGACCCAGTATGATGGTATGGGTCAGCATTTCCACCCGTTTCAGGACACTTCTGGTCGTCATCGAAGGCAATCTCACTAGTCAGCATTATGTCAATGAAGTTTTGAGACCTCATCTGCTGCCATTTCTCCAGGCTCATCCTGACATCGCAGTTTTCCAGCAGGACAACACTCGACCCCATGCTGCTCGCCTGACTACCAACTTCCTCCAGGAACAAGGTGTTGAAGTGATGCCTTGGATGCCTTATTCCCCTGACCTCAATCCCATTGAGCATTTATGGGATGATCTTGGTCGACGTCTTGCAGAGGAGATCAACAACAACAACAACATGCATTTTAAAGGCCATTTTCCCTGCTAGAGCAGGGGTTAGCCTTGCGGTCCCCATGACAATCTTCTCCATTTTGCCCTATTTTCTGCATCTCTCCTTGTTAACCCCCATGCCCGCATTTCTTCTTCCACCATCTTTAGCCAAGTCTTTCTCGGTCTTCCCCGTCTTCTACTTCCTTCTACATTCATTTCCATCACTCTTCTCAACCAGTCACTTTCATCCTTCCTCAACACATGACCAAACCATCTCAACCTGTTCCTCTTCACAGCATCAATCACAGGCTCTATTCCCATCATCTTTCGCAATTCATCATTTGTCTTCCTCTCTCTCAACGATACTCCGTACATCCGTCGAACCATTCGCATTTCCACCCTTTCCAACCTTCGTTGCTGCTCTACGTTCATTACCCATGTCTCGCTCCCATAAATCATAACACTTCTCACACATGCAGCATACACCTTTCCCTTCAGCTTCAACGACACTCCCCTCATCATCAGCACGCCACTCAATTCCCGAAACTTATTCCATGCACATCTCACTCGAGCAACCGTTGCCGAGTCTGATCCACCTTCTCCATTCAGCATGTCTCCGAGGTAGCAAAATGTTTTCACACCTTCCAGCTTCACGCCGTCTCCAAGATCCAACTCAACATTTCCTCCATCTGCAGCTCCCTCTGTGCACACCTTACATTTGAATGTAGCTGCCACACTGGTTAATGACCCTCTCAGACCACTACATTTTTGATGAACCCACTCAGCGCACATTGTACACTGAATGGAGTTCACTCCGACACCCTTCCTACACACAGCACAGGGCCACTTCCCAGTTCTTTCCACCTCACCACATGCTTTACCACTTGCCATCACCTTCGTCTTTCCGATATTCACCTTCAGACCTTTTGTCTCCATACATTCCTTCCACGTGTTCATCTTTTCCTTCAGTCCATCCATACTTTCCGCAATCAACACCAGATCATCTGCATACAACTCCCACGGTAAACCCTCCTTTACGTTCTGAGCACCTTCATCACAGCTACAAATAGTAGTGGACTTAGTACCGACCCCTGATGCACTCCCACCTTCACCTCAAACTCACCACTGTTCCCGTCCTTCGTCCTTACAGCTGTGCGCGCTCTTTTGTACATTGCCATCACTACTCTGATCAACCATTCCTCCACTCCTAACTTCCTCAATGCCCATGTCAATACTTTGCGTGGAACCCGATCGAATGCTTTCTCCAGATCAACAAACCCAAGAAACAACTTCTTCCTCTTCTCCATGTACTTCTCCTGCAACTGCCTCACAATGAAAAGCGCATCTGTCGTTCCTCTTCCTGGCATGAATCCAAACTGCATTTCGTCGATCTTCACTTTCTTCCTTATCCTCCTCTCCAACACCCTTTCCAATACCTTCATTCCATGCTCCAATAACTTTATCGCTCGGTACGAGCCACACTCCAGAGGGTCACCTTTCCCCTTGTATAGAGGGACGAGGGTACTCAGTTCCCAATCCACTGGAATGCGGCCTTCTTTCACCACCAGATTACAGATCTCTGTCATTCTCTTCACACCCCAACTTCCTGCTGCCTTCAACATATCTCCCACAACTCCCGTCGGCCCTCCCGCTTTTCTACCCTTCATTGCTTTTATCGCTTCCTCAACTTCCTTCTCAGTTATCTTCTCTGCCGGTCCTAAAACTGGGTTACTCTCTATGTTGCCATCCCATTCATTCTCTGTATTCTGATCAGAATCAATCAAATCAAACAGATCAGATCAATCAGATCAGATTGATCAATCAATCAGATCAGATCAAACCTCAATTGCAGAGGAGATCAACGGCTGTCAATCGGCAAATGCTCATTCAAGGCTTGCAGGAGGAGTTGGACAGACTTCCCCAGGACCACATCAGACACCTGGTACAGAGCATGCGCCGGAGGTGTACAGCCTGCATAACAGCTCAAGGAGGACACACATGATATTGAGGACTGCTGTCATTCTGTCCTTGACTGTTAGGAGTGTTGTATCCATTCCTGTGTCATTTTGTTTTGACTGTATTCAGGTGCGTGCCTTTGTGTTGCAGTGCTGTGACTTTTGTTGCACCACCCCTTGTGATGTTTATGCTTTTTGCTTTTTTGTGATTGAGGAAACCTCTTGTTTATTGACATGTGTTTAGTAAAGATAGCTGCACTTACCTCTGTGTTCAAATATTTTTCATTTTTGCGTGGAGGATTTCAATGAGTGTCCTTCAAAAGATTTGATAAGTTTCTTTTGATGTTGAGATTATATAATTATGCCCAATTTGGCCAAAATCCCATCACTGGTTCACAAGTTAGCTTGGTAACAGAATTTTTATCTAACAGGAACTCTGACCTTTGCCCTCTTCACCAACAAATCCAATCAGTTCATCTTTGCATCATAATATACAATTATACCAAGTTTGGTGAAAATCCCATGACTGGCACACAGGTTAACTCGGTAACAGAATTTTTACCTAACAGGATGTCTGACCTTTGACCTCTCGACTCCAAAATAAAATCATCACAATTGCATCGCAATACATAATTGTACCATCTTCGGTCAAAACACCTTCAGCTGTTCTCAAGTTATCGCAGTAACAGGATTTTTACCCAACATGACCTCTGTCCTTTGACCTTGTGACCCAAAAATCTAATCAGTTCATATCGACCTCATTATACATACCTGCACAAAGTTTGACATGGATCCCTTCAGCCATTCTCAAATTCACAAGTTACTTGAGAATCGCTGTAATGGCTGTAGCAAAAACCTATCTTGGACGGACAGACAAACCGAAAACATGCCTCCGGCGACTTCGTCGGCAGAGGCATAAATAAATAATAAAAATAAAAATAATAATAATAATAATAATAGTAACAATAATAAAAGAGGGAGAATTTATTTGCAATATATGTCCCCTACTGGTTACAATGAATGCTTTTGTTCCAAGCACTCAGCAATTGCTACAGAATAAGCTGCAGTTTCTGCAACTTATCATAATATAGCCATGTACCAAGTTTCAGGTTAATACGTTAATACGAGTGGTTATTACCAGAAAAAACAAAAATTCTGGAAAACCACATTTGGGAGACAGACAGACAGACAGCAAACCTATAGTCCCCTCCGGTGAACCTATTATGGTACCAATAACCATGAGAGGCAAACATGCTATTCCAACAAACTTTACTCTATCTGCACAACTTACTTCAGCCGGCAGTGTACGGTATGGACAGTCAGCAGTGGCCAGGAGGAGAATTGGCATAGAGGGCGGAATTTCCTGCAAAAGTGTAATAAAGGTGGCACGTGTTGTCTCGGGCACAGCCTCCCACCAAGCACCAATGTGCGGCATGTAAATCATGCTCGGAACAGCACGACGGCATTCACGGAACAGCTGTTAAGGAGAGCACATGCAGAAGAAATGTTTTGGGGGGGGGGGGGTAGAGGGGTGCCGGAGTAGAGGTTGGGGGGGGGGGGGTGGGGTGGAAGAGTAGAAAATATGAAATAAACTGAAATTACAAGGTTTGTAACAATATGCGCATGCTTTATCTTTTATACCAATTTTATCCTTGGTCTCATGTATGATTAAGAGAAACTCCTGAAATGTATGAAACTCATGTATGAAAGAGAGAAAAGTAAGTTGTATTTTTAGCTCTTTCACGAGCCTCGATCTTGAACACAAACAAGGAAAACATAAAATAAAAAAAAGAGAAAAAAAAGAAAGAATGTGGGTGGAAAGGGGATGGGGAAATGGGGAAATGTATATTATATGGTGCCATGGCTAATAGTGCCTGTGCCTGCAGCAGGGGGTCAGTATGTAAACCACTGACTGGCATGTATACAGGTGAAAATCGTAAGTCAATCCTCCCCCTTCCCCTCCTCCCCCCATTATCCCAGGGATTTTTCACCTAAAATTTCAGGTCAGGAAGACAAATGGCAGCAGATATCTTCCCTGGGGTGTGGAGTGAAACACTTAATTTAATTAAGGAAGAGATATCATCGATAAACTTGCCCTGTGAATCAAAGATCGAGACAGGCAAAGTGATGAACAGCATGTTGTAGTGCTACACAACGCTTGCTGGTGCTGAGGAAATCATCCAGATCCATGAGGTTTACATTCCATCAGCGAAGAGCTGGCTGCTCTGCTTCACCACAATCTATCATTCCTCCTCTTCTCCTTATTCTCCACAAAGATTATTTTACAAAATTGTCTGTCAGCTAAATGCTTGGTCCACCAACCCTCCTCCCACACGTACAGCACAACCTTTCTCCATGCCTCCAATAATACAACTATGTCCCAGGATAGTCAACCCAACCTACAATTTCAGAATCAGAGCAACGCTCCATCACTGCAAATGACTAGATGAAGGGTCAAGATAAAAATCACACGGTAAACATTGCTTCGCGGGATGCTTTGCAGGATGCTTCGCTTGATATCCCGGCATTTACACAGTGAATAGCTTTGCATGATGTGATATGCGGCCGTTCAAACGCTAAACATTTAGTCTAGTAGGAAGAGGGGGGTATCATGCACCCCCCGGAAATATACTTCTAATCAGTGTTTCTAGATTGGAAAAATTGTGTAGAAAATGATGAGCTTTGTTAAAAAGTTGTCAAAATGTCCGACGTATCATTTTTATGCAAATTAGTGCCGCCATTATCGAAAAATCTAGTTTCACTATATCTCAGGCAATATTGCAGATAACTGAACAAATAAGGTGTCTAGACCCATGTTTTGAGGGTCAAAGATCATAATAAAACTATTCTTAAAGTGATCACATGTGTCTGTGTCATGCTAGTATGCAAATTAGTGCCACCATTACAAAATAATCACCTTTTTACCAATTAAGAGACTCCAATATTGCAGATAACTGAACAAATAAGGTGTCTAGACAGATGTTGTGTTTTTAACCAATGTTTATTTATTTTGTAGTACAAGGGTCAAACATCATAATAGAACTCTTCTCTTTCCCATTCCAGATAAACAGTCAGGTAAATGCTTCTCCACTATGAATCACTCATCATCGTTTTCAATGAAATCGTCAGAGTCCAACTCGTCCTCTCCTTCCTCGTCCTCCTCCTCTTCCTGTTCACGCTCTCCGGTGTCCAGGAGATCAACTAGCGAGGTTGGTAGGACAGGACCGCAGGACCATACTGGTTTCAACACTCCTTCATCAGTCCTCATCCATCCTTGCCCCTCATCATAGGGTTTTGGCTTTTCCAGAATAGCTTCATCAGCTCGCTTGTACAAGGCGACACGGTGGTTCACACGTTGGACGTGCAGCTTCAGAGCAGAGTGGCATGGAGGAAGTCGAGCCAGGTCGACCTTAGACTTGGAAGTGAGTTTCTTGTCTTCCTCAACCATTTTGCGTAGCAACTTGGCACGGACGACGTAAACTGAAGACTCACGACTCTGTCCATACATCAGACAGGTGAATTGCTCCAACTGCCTCAGCACCTCAGGCTTGAGAGTCCAGTAGTCACCGAGTTGACTAAACGCCTTGTGAAACCTGGGGTTCTTCTCCAGCTTTTTCAAGGGCCCCACACCTTCCCCTTCCCTTTGAAGGCACTGGTACAGTCTTCTCCGCTGAACACATAGAACCCAAGAAGAGTGGCGCAGTAGTCTTCTCCCAGGGATTCTGCAAGCTCAGAGAGGTTGAGAAGTTGTCGACGTTTCCCTGACCCCATATCCAGGTATACAGTCAGCTTGATGGCATGAGCATGGTAGAGAAGAATCATGAAGATATCTGTGTCAGGTGTTCTGACCACAGCATTCTTGTATCCGAGGGCAGCAGCATGATGGAGGTACAGTACCACCCTTGTATCAGTCTCTCCTGGTTGCTGTAGATTTTGGGGAGCTCACGCACCTTAACCTGAAACACAAAGGGGCATTGCATTGCACTTCAGTCACAACCCATTCTAGATCTAGACAAAAATCACAGATAATCACTTATAATTTACCAATTTTACCAATATTTAAATATAAGACTGAAAGAAAAAATCGCATCACCAATCACCAAAATTTTATACTATTATTCACCAATCACAAAGAAGCACTTTGGCAATATTATTTAAGTTAATCCTGGTAATAATAATTAATAATAATATGGGTTTTCAATTTACCTTGCCATTTGATGAGACAAGTTGATGGGCTCTCCCCTCCACGATCAGCACTGACATCTCTGTCCTCTCCAGCTTTGAAGCTGCCTGTTGATCACTCCATACTCGCAGCAGGAGCTGGCAGATCTGCTTCTGACACTGCATACGCTTGATCACTCCATACGCTTCATCTTTTCAGTCTCCATGTCTTCCTTGCCAGCCATAACCATGCTGAGGAACTGGACAAGGTCTGGGGGTAGGAGATTTTCAGGAGTGAGCTCCACATGTCATCAGCTGTTGGTGGCCAGGGTTGGTCTTTGGACTCTTTGAAAGCCTGTAGAATATTCTGACGAAGTAGGAGAGCAACATTTTGGTACTTATCTGTGCTTCCGAGAGTGTAAGCTCGTGCAAGAGCATTGGAAACGGTGATATTTGAACTGTACACAAGCCAGAAAGAAATGGCATCAGCTTTGTCATGATCAACCTTCATGAAGTGGATATGCTCCTTGATTGGGTCATTCTGTAGGCGTTTCAGTAGTTTCTCGGAGCGATAATTTGAGATTTCGTACCCATTCGATTTAAGTTCTTCGATATAGAGCAAGCGCAAGGAAGATAGCTGTAGGACCTCATTTTGTTGGACGACCTGAGCTGAATGTGTTTCAGTACCGAGACGAATGCATTTTCATGGGCGGCTGACATGCAAGCCTGCTCGGTATATTTTGCTCCTTCGGCTCTGCAAGTCCCGCGCTCGTAGTTACTGAACGCTGTGCGGAAAGATTTAAAGCATGACGGATGGTGTTTGGCCTCACAAGCAAAGAGGTCTTTGCTTTTCACCGATCTATGAAGTCGAACTAGACCCATTTTCTCAGCCCGTGATTCAATTTGCTCCCATGCATTTTCTTTGTTCTTATAAGATGTGTTGTTGGGCTAGACTGAATCCCTGGTGTTGGGCTAGCGGCTAGGGTGCCGGCTTAGGATCCTACGATCCTGGGTTCGAATCCCGGTCGATCGCTGAATTAACGCCAGGGGGGTTGACTCAGCCTGTCATCCTTCTGAGGTCGGCTAATTGAGTACCAGTTCACTGGTAATTCCCTGTTTGTCGTTAAAGGCGGCAAAAAGGGTTGGCGTCAGGAAGGGCATCCGGCCGTAAAACATTGCTTCAAAAAGGGGACCGAAAAACAACCACGGTTCCCGAAAAAGGCCAACCCCCGCTTTGCGGGGAAAAATGGCCTCTAAAGGTGGTTTTTTTTTTTTTTAATAAGATGTGAAGTATACAGGTCTCTTAGTTTTACGATGACCATCTTTGATCTCTACTTTGTCACAGAAAATGCACTCTGGCGGGAAGATGGGTCCAGCAGAACCCCCTGATTTACGAGGGGAGTGATGCCGCTGTGAGGTTGATGGTTCTGGTTCTGTACCATCTCCCAGAAGCTGAAGGTTGCCAGTAAAGCGCTGATAACAGTTGCGGTGATACCCAACACTTTCCACGTCATCGGGGAGAGTTGTAGGGATCTGGTCACACACTGATTGCATACGATATGGGGACTCATGTGATTGGTGGACGTGTCAATTTCGGATCTTCTGAAGCTGTTGTAGTTTTTCTGTAGCAGTTCCTTTGATTTTAGTGAGGGGTATAAAATGACCATGATCAGACATGGATGGCACATGAAGGATGCATGCAGGTGGAGAGTATTTGTGGGCTGCAGGATCTACACTCCGTTTTCTTTTGGGCATGCCGACTTAATGTCTACTTCTACCACCACTGTTAGAGAAATGAATGAGAAATCACCATTAATGTTAAAGGCGCCCTGTTATGAAATCTGGACTTCTCAATCTGATAACAGATGTTCTGAATGCAACCATCATGTTCTACAGTAGCCTAATGTTTGATGCTAACAAATGTTTTTGGGATACAAGCAGTGATAACAACAATTAAGCTGGAACCCTACGTAGATTTTAAGAGGCTAGCTATAGCTAACATGGTGCTAGCTAGTTCAGCTCTGATGCTGCCTGTTTCTGGTTCCATGCAGAAACTGACGTCCACATGCGTGTGTAGCTAATGTTTGGCACTAACAAATGTTTTAGTGATACCAGCAATGATAACAACAATTAAGCAAGAAACCTACGTAGATTTTAAGAGGCTAGCTATATCTAACATGGTGCTAGCTAGCTCAGCTGTGATGCTGCTTGTTTCTGATTCCATGCAGAAACTGACATCCACATGTGTGTGTGTGTGTGCAGCTGAGTTAACTTCTTACCTTGTTGGTTTGGACGTTGAATATCCAGCAACATCAGTTGGCATCGACGAAGATGCAGAACTATTAACGGAGGTATTGAATACATTTACGAAAATAGGAAATGGCAGTAATGGCAGGACAAATTTGCAAAATAGCATGCCAGAGATACATGTGGCCACTTCAGGAATAGTTTTATGATGATCTTTGACCCTCAAAGCATGGGTCTAGACACCTTATTTGTTCAGTTATCTGCAATATTGCCTGATATATAGTGAAACTAGATTTTTCGATAATGGCGGCACTAATTTGCATAAAAATAATACGTGGGACATTTTGACAACTTTTTAACATAGCTCATCATTTTCTACACAACTTTTCCAATCTCGTAACACTGATTAGAAGTATATTTCCGGGGGGTGCATGATACCCCCCTCTTCCGACTAGACTAATTGCTTCGCAGGATATCCGGTCATTCACACAGTAAACAATGGGTAAGCATTGCTTCATGAAATATCCCATCGTTCACACTGTGAACAGCTTCGCCGGATATTCCACCAGGTGCATAGCACGTCATCCCCGCCAGTTACTGTACAGAATGAAAACACTCCACCCTATATATTAGTGCAATTAGCTGTCTCCCTTTTCCCCCATTGAAACAATGGCACGGTACACATTAGTGGATTTTCAGACATTCGTGTGATTTTCATCGAAATTTGAGGGATTTTCATCGACATTCGCGGATTTTGCCTCGCCATTCGTGGATTTTCACGACTCGGAAACCAATCCCCCCTTTTTCCATTGAAACAAATGCCTTGCCATTCACGGTGTCACAATTTGCAGCACTTTCCAGGAATATATCCCCCATGAACAGCGGGATCCGACAGTACATACATACTTGCATACATACATACATACATACATACACTATCATACACTATCATACAATGACAGCTATCATTGGCTCTCACACTATAAAATGACATTTTACTCGTAACTTCTGAATAAAGTGTCTTTGATGTTACCCAAATGGATTTTTTGTTGCGTTTTTATGGTGTCAAATCCGTCTTGAGGAATTTGAACTTCATCAATTTGTATTTGATGAGGGGAGGGGAGCTTGAGCAAGTCAACAAGAGTTAGAGTTAATGTTAGGTTTAAAAGAAAATTAATTGTGAATAACGTAGAATGGATTTCCATTTTAGCTTGCACTTAAAAATATCAATGACTAGATACCACTTTATGCTGGCGGTCACAGACTACAGCATAGTTGAAAAAAAAATTCCTTTTTATTCTTGCATGCATCTCCCCGTATCGTTTTTTTCCTTGTTCCTGTTTCATAATAAATAAATAAATAAAAATCACCCTCACAGATTAACCATGAAATAATATATATTAAAAAAAATATATCGCTTGGCTGACTACCAAAAACAAAATGAAGCACGACCCATGGAGGTTCATATTTCAACATTAGAGGGGGATGAAGGAATGAGGTGAGGAAGAAACTTTACGGCAACGAGGTTTGAATTTCTGAGAATATACACGGTTATGGAAGGGTTTTAGTTTTAAACATACATCTGTTTAAAATTTTTCACAGATTATGTTCTGAAACACAAGGTGCAGTTTAACTTCCCAAGTCAAAAACCAGTTGTTTCATAATTATACAGCAAAATAAAGACTACAAGCAAAATCCCTTACCTGTGCACATGATTCCTCAGGTGTATGTGCACTCACACCATACAGAGATGGCAGGTCCAGTCTGTGGATTGGCAGTCGCTCCAAACTGTGTACAAGTGCAGGTGCCAGATGCGATGTCTGGCCGGAGCCTGAAGCACCGTCCAGCAAAAGCCGCGGGCGATGTGAGCAAGGTTGCTGTGGGGCTGAGCTGTAAGGAGAAATGGAGGGAAGCAGACAAAGAAGACAGACGTCACAAGATTTTTGGTTCTGGGGTTTGAAAGCTTTATCTCTGTTCTCCGAGTGACCTGCTTCCGGAGTCAAGCGAACCATTCAAGATGTGTCTTGCCATCGATTGTCCACTCTGTTTCTTTTGCTCATCACCATTGTCTTGGTTAGGCTTCTTTTTTTTTTTTTTGGTATACTGAATCGAGGCTCGTGAAAGAGTTAAGACTAATGTAAGGCATTAAGGCCTTACACGTTATTCAACGGGCAGGCGTTCTCCTTCATTCACTGCTTTTTTCTTTCATCCTGCTTCAAAAACCTTTCCCTCATTTCTTTATTCTTCTCAAAACAACCACAAATAAGTAAGTCATTCATAATTTTCATTCATTATGATCTCATTCCGCCAAGTCATTCAGTCCCAAGCTATACCTTTCCTCATTATTCCTTTCCTTTTTATTCCAACTCCCATTTGTCTGTGTCAAAAAAATCCCTTTGAATTATAAATTGTAAAATGTTCAATTTTATTTTCTTCACTCTCATTCCAAGTGTCCTCCGATATTCCTTCTTTCTCTCCTGGAGAGCTAGCAAACCCATGCGCGGTCTACAATAACATTAATACAGCACTGTTTATATCGTGCCCAAAATCATCCTTCCTGCCACCCAAACCGTAAAATTTGTCTTGGTCTTTCTGCCCTTCAGATTATCAAACAAAATTTGATTCATAACGAGTATGGGAAATGGTGTCAACCCCTTTCATGTCAGTACCGTCCCCCACTCTCCCCTATCCCCCTCAAACATAATCTCCTTCACGTACACAAACCCCCAGGCCTAGGCCTGACAATCTGTGAACTTTCCAAATGGGATTTCTGCCATGGCAAATCCTCCCTTGTGGCAAATCCTCCAACTGTCCCGCTAATGTTGCCTGTTCTTACAATGCTCCAATTGGTTGATCTGATCATGTGCTTGTGAAAGTCAACATCTATCTGGCTATTTTCAGAGCTGCCTCAGCACCGGCGAGCCAGGCAGGCCACTCAGGCAGATTGGCAGGGACCCTAAGCTTCCATCTAATCTCAGAATTGGTCTCCTATTTTTTTTCTGAGTTCTTCGACATTTGATATTAGTACGGCCTGCAAGTTCTTCGACAGAATCCATCTCTATTATGCAGAGATTCACCTAATCTCGTCTACAGTTATCATAAATATTCTATCATCCATGGCACACCAAAAGCTGTGGTGAGGTAGTTGCCTTGAAACAACATGCGGTCTCTTCAAGGAAGGCAATTTTTTTTGTATACATAGTCAAGGCTCATGGAAGAGCTAGTACTAGTACACTGAACACACAACAGAACAAAAGGAACAGCCGAGAAAGGGGGGAACACACCAGCAGATCAGATGGCCAAGACAGAGGAATATGGACAAACAATGAGTGGGGAGGAATGGAGGGGGGGGGGGGGGGGGGGGGAAGGAGGGGATGAATTGGGTGGACAAGATTGACTCGGAAGGAAACTTTCAGAAAGCACACTGGAAATTTGGAAGTAGGAGGGGCCAGAAAACAGCATCTGACCAAAGTCAAGGCTGAACTAAAAAGAAGAAAAATACCTTAAATGGTAATTGATCCACGATGAATAAAATATTTAAAAAGCTGATGTTTCGGGCCTTACCGTTCAGCGGAGCAAAACAAAGACATTGGGCAGGTGCTGATAAAAGCAAAAAGTTTCTTATCAACCAATGAAGGGTAAGGCACGAAAGGTCAGCTTATCTTATTCATAGCAAATCAGTTATCATGAATGGTATTTCACGTCCTATTTGTTTTGATTTCTCTTGCCCAAGCAGATCACAAATTTTGTGCTGAAATTAGTGATTATATTCTTTCCAAATTTGAACATTCAAACTCGTCTCCTTCCTCAAAAACCTGGTGCCAACAAAAATCAATCTCTAAATATGGCCCACCAGCCACCATGACATGGTGAAATACTCTCTGAGTATCGCCCACCACACCAAATCCCATCTCTCACTTCAAATGGCACAACTGCCGACTTAACTACTCATAAAATGTCCGAATGACTCAATTCTGTGTTGACTTCCAAAATGTTGTGTCCACAACCCCTCACTCTCTGTATCAACACTAGGCAGTGATAACCAATTGCTCCTGGGCTACGTTTTTGTCACCTGAGATGGTGGAGAAGGTTCTGGCAACCCTGAACTCCTATTTTACAAATGGCCCGGACGGCATCAGAGATTTCTTAAAAACATGCTATGCCACTCCAGCACACCCTCTTTTTGCCCTGTTCACCCTATAAATTGTCCAAGGTCATCTGCCACCTGCTTTGAAGCCTGACATCACCACGGAATTACACAACTAGAGCTTCCAGGGAAGCAGAAGTCAACTGAACTGACTGAGACAACTTTAAAGTAGGTCAGTTGTCTGTACTAGATTTGACTTAAATGAAAAGCCAACAACCTTGTGTAATAATTTTAAGGTCCTTGTATCCTTATACTTGTCCTTGTTTTACAATTCATACAATGTTACACTTTGCAACAATGTTGCAGAAATATAGTTGTGTAGATAAAAGGAAACGGGTGTAATTCGCTTTCAAAGTCACCCACCCCCACATCTTGTCCCAGTGAACATTTCCACAAAACGTCGCAAGTGCATATTTAAGTGACGTCAGAAGCTTTTCTTAAGAGCTGAAAAAAATATGCCGGCCTATGGCGGCCATTTTGTGACAGATCGGGTTGACATGCGATAGCAACCTATCTTGTGTGGTAAGAGTCTCACACACCAAGTTTGATCAAAATCCGTAAATATTTGTGGACGTTAAAGTCGGAGGTGGAATCCATGTGCCCTATTATAAACACTGGGGGCATAGTGAAGCATTTACATTAACTTTTGAAGCAATTACAAACCAAATTTTCCCACATATATCAATTGAATTATTTAATCCTGTTCATTACGGAAAATTTTAAATACATTATGCTGTGTGGAGAGATTAAATTTTCAATTGTAATACTGTATAATATACTTAAATATTCCTGGGAATTATTTTTCACAGTTTTACTTTTAAACCATTTTTGCAGAAATTCTAATTCGCAAAAAATGTATATCTGTGTATATACTATAATTGGCAGAAAATGTAAATTAAGACAGCGCCGCAGGTTGGACACCAAGCCGCCATGACCTATGTTAATGCTAATCTGCAAAGATAAAACAATACTTGGTGCATGTTTAAATGCTTGGTGCATAACCGCGATATGAAATAAAGTGTAAAAATCTGAGCAACTGTTGGTCAGCTATATAAGTGTACCAAGGTGAGACAAACTTCATCCTCATCGCAACATCAAATCAACACTGTGCAGAAAGTATATTCCAAACCATCACCTAACAAGATGTCATTGTGGAAATGGATAAAATCTCCGAAAACGCATGGCTTGCTGAACCAACAGCATTGTGAGATGTAAGACGAAGCCGGATCGATACAGGCTGCCGATGACACCATCGATGATTTAATGCCCAAACGTCCGAGAAAAATGAAGAGTGGAGATTACAACAACGACAATAACCAGGTCTGAACCAAGATTGCCTGTACCACCGTGGAGATTGGTGCACGATGTGTGGTCAAGAAATTGCAAACGCAGTTGAGTTGGCTCATAAATGACAGAATGGTGAGAAGTATAAAAGCTGACTACACAAAGAAAGAAAGAATCCAAAGAACTGAGTTCCACCATGCTTTTGGATGAAAAGTACCCCGACATGGTGAAATACTCGATTAAAAAAAAAAGAAGCTTAATGTCGGAGTGATCAACCGGTGTATTGTTCGGTTAATTACAGACACTTAATTATGGCAGACCTTTGACTTTTAATATAACGAATTGCTGTGGTATTTACCTCTAGACTTTAGGTCTACTTGTGCTGAGAAAATGTTGTCTTGTTGCTTGCATTTAAACATATTTTGTATCAAATAACCAACCTGTTTATCTGTTGTGCATACTTTATATCTGTTGTGTCTTCTTATTATAATTCACGAGAATTATAATTCGTCGAAAAATAAAATAAAAATGTGAAAATTTATTAAGTGTAGATATTAAGTATATTACAGTATTTCACACTTTGAAACAAAATTAAAAGAAAACAATAGGAGAATACAACGACGATCCATGTACCATGAAGAGAGGAATGGACGGCGTATCGCAGCAGTGTTGACCGTTTGAGGTCCGTTCTGGAATATCGAAGGCATGTCTTCCTCGTCACTGTACCCATCATCTTGCATAATCCGGCTCACAAGATCTGCAAAGGAGAATATGGCAGGAGAAAATATATTTAACTTATCATGGGGATATTATTATAATAAAAAAAAAAAAAATCTTCAAAATCATCACGAGTGGGGAAACTATATTTTGCATTTTAATACCTGATGATGACAAGATAAAAATTTAACGGTACTCGATACAGCACATACCTCCCCCAGGCTGAACAATTTACATTTTGTATCCCACCAACAGGCTGGATCTGCATCCAAACCTGCACCAAAATCGAATCACATCATCACCGAACCAACTCATCCACAACATTTTCAAACATCATGCTATATATCTCGTGGACCCAGATGGAATTAAAGGAAGATGGAAGAGATATATGGAAATGCTGTTGAATGCAGAGAATGAATGGGATGGCAACATAGAGAGTAACCCAGTTTTAGGACCGGCAGAGAAGATAACTGAGAAGGAAGTTGAGGAAGCGATAAAAGCAATGAAGAGGAGAAAAGCGGGAGGGCCGACGGGAGTTGTGGGATATATGTTGAAGGCAGCAGGAAGTTGGGGTGTGAAGAGAATGACAGAAATCTGTAATCTGATAGTGAAAGAAGGCCGCATTCCAGTGGATTGGCAACTGAGTACCCTCGTCCTTCTATACAAGGGGAAAGGTGACCGACCCTCTGGACAGTGGCTCGTATCGAGCGATAAAGTTATTGTAGCATGGAATGAAGGTATTGGAAAGTGTGTGGGAGAGGAGGATAAGGAAGAAAGTGAAGATCGACGAAATGCAGTTTGGATTTATGCCATGAACAGGAACGACAGACGCGCTTTTTATTGTAAGGCAGTTGCAGAAGTACATGGAGAAGAGGAAGAAGTTGTTTCTTGGGTTTGTTGATCTGGAGAAAGCATTCGATAGGGTTCCACGCAAAGTAGTGACATAGGCATTGAGGAAGTTAGGCATGGAGGAATGGTTGATCAGAGTAGTGATGGCAATGTACGAAAGAGCGCGCACAGCTGGAAGGATGAAGGACGGGAACAGTGGTTTAGTTTGAGGTGAAGTTGGGAGTTCATCAGGGGTCGGCACTAAGTCCACTACTATTTGTAGCTGTGATGGAGGTGCTGGCTCGGAACGTAAAGGAGGGTTTACCGTGGGAGTTGTTGTATGCAGATGATCTGGTATTGATTGCAGAAAGTATGTATGGACTGAAGGAGAAGATGAACAAGTGGAAGGAATGTATAGACACAAAAGGTCTGAAGGTGAATATCAGAAAGACGAAGGTGATGGCAAGTGGTAAAGCATGTGGTGAGGTGGAAAAAACTGGGAAGTGGCCGTGTGCTGTATGTAGGAAGGGTGTCGGAGTGAACTCCATTCAATGTACAATGTGCGCTGAGTGGGTTCATCAAAAATGTAGTGGTTTGAGAGGGTCATTAACCAGTGTGGCAGCTACATTCAAGTGTAAGGTGTGCACAGAGGGAGCTGCAGATGGAGGAAATGTTGAGTTGGATCTTGGAGACGGAATGAAGCTGGAAGGTGCGAAAACATTTTGCTACGTAGGAGACATGCTGAATGGAGATCAGACTCGGCAACGGTTGCAAGAGTGAGATGTGCATGGAAGAAGTTTCGGGAAATGAGTGGTGTGCTGACGAGGAGGGGAGTGTCGTTGAAGCTGAAGGGAAAGGTGCATGCTGCATGTGTGAGAAGTGTTATGATTTATGGGAGCGAGACATGGGTAATGAACGTAGAGCAGCAACGAAGGCTGGAAAGGGTGGAAATGCGAATGGTTCGGTGGATGTGTGGAGTATCGTTGAAAGAAAGGAAGACAAATGATGAATTGCGAAAGATGATGGGAATAGAGCATGTGATGGATGCTGTGAAGAGAAACAGGTTGAGATGGTTTGGTCATGTGTTGAGGAAGGATGAAAGTGACTGGTTGAGAAGAGTGATGGAAATGAATGTAGAAGGAAGTAGAGGACGGGGAAGACCGAAAAAGACTTGGCTAAAGATGGTGGAAGAAGAAATGTGGGCAAGGGGGTTAACAAGGGGAGATGCAGAAAATAGGGCAAAATGGAGAAGATTGTCATGGGGACCGAAAGGCTAACCCCCGCTCTAGCATGGAAAATGGCCTTAAAATGCCTGTTGTTGTTGTTGTTGTTGTATGCTATATATCGTTTTTGGCCCCATTTCTCAACGGTGAAGAATCACTTAAAAAAATTTAGTGTCCGGATCAGGATTTTCACCAAAATCCAATCATTTCGTCCTCGTCACACACCCAACCTGTACACCACATTTCGTCCGAATCTGTCCACAACTTTGATATATCCTGTTCACAAACAAATTGACAAATAGACGAGTGAAAACAACCTTCGCTCAACTTTGAAGGTGGAGGTAACAACAATCTATAACTGGAGCGGCACTCAGTAAAGGGCATCGCCTCTCCTCACATGCTCTTTCTGAACAAAATTACCATCGTTAACTAAACACACCACTATTATGGGCCACATAACTGTCTCATCCATGTACAGTGTGGCCCCGTTATAACGTGATCGTTGAAGTCCATAAAATGTTATCGTGAAAAAAGCGGGGTCGCGCTAAATCGGGGTTCAACAAAATCAGCGTTCAAACTGACCCAATGTTGACCTAACATCCTAAAACAACAAAATAAAACCTTCAAGAATATTATCAATCATCATTTAGTCCGGCTTGGGATCCTAGGATCCTGGGTTTGAATCCCGATCGATCGCTGAATTAACGCCAGGGGGGTTGACTCAGCCTGTCATCCTTCCGAGGTCAGCAAATTGAGTACCAGCTTGATGGGATGAATGATCACGGTGTGTACCCAGATTTCGAATGGGCACACTGTATCCCTGCGCATCGTCAGAGCGTGACCAAGGGTTGGCGTCAGGAAGGGCATCCGGCCATAAAAACATTGCCTCAAAACAGGGAACCATGAATTGTCATGGGGCCCGCAAGGCTAACCCCTGCTCTAGCAGGGTAAAATGGCCTTAAAACGATCATTCATTCATGCATTCATTTAGTTTATTTCTTAAAAAAGTAATCGAGTGTTCCTTGCTTGAATGTAGCATGTCGCTGGCTGCGAGCGAAATCTAGAATGCTTCTGAGTTGGAGGATTTTTATGTGGTCCACCTCCTGGGTCTCCAGCCAACAGAGGCTAGCCTCGAGGTGTTCAATGGCTTCAGACACTTTTGGGGGTGGGGGTGGAGGCTCTTCATTATCATCTTCTTGTGGCTCGAGAACCGGTACACTTGCCTCCGCTGGTGCTATAGTAGTTACGTTACGGACGATTTCGGCGTCCGTCAGGTGCTCATATGTTGGGCATACGTCGTCGCAGAGTGCCACTGGTGTTGCTCTTCTTTGCTCAATTCAGACAGCCTCTCTGCCTCACGCACATCTTCCTCTGTGAAGCCGTACAAATCTGGCTCGTCATGATCTTCTGTGGTGGATTGGCGTGATGAAAAGGCTGGCCCCAGACCCTTCTCCCAGCATTTCTCCACACATGACGAGCTGATTGCTGCCCAGGCCTTCCCACCTAAGTAGCAAACTTCCTTCACGTTCAGGCTTTTCAGATAGGCTTCAAGCATTGTTGAGTCTTCCACAATTCTACGAATTAATTCCCGCCTGTAATTCTGCTTGAACACGGAGATGATCCCCTGATCTAGGGGCTGGATCTTGGATGTAGTGTTCTTGGGGAGGTAAGAAACTCGGACCTTTCCGTCACGGCTTACTAGGTTGGCAGCTGGCGGATGAGCGGGACAGTTGTCAAGCAAAAGAAGAGCTTTGGGTTCCAGCTTTTGCTTACGTAAGTAAATGAGCGTGGACGGCAGGGACAAAGGTTTTGTGAAACCAATCCTCAAAGATGACACTTGTCATCCAAGCATTTCTGCTGTGCGTGTACTCGAACGGTAACGACTTCATGTTGACATGGTGGAAACAGCGGGGCGAGCGAAATTTGCCAATCATGAGCGGTTTTAACTTGTGTTCCAGTCTTGTTTACACAAAACAACGTCACGCGATCTTTGCGTTGTTTGAACCTCTCACGTCAGTGGGCGTCATCTTTGGTAGCCAGTGTATGGTCTGGGATCATCTTGTAGCAGAGGCCCATTTCGTCACAGTTGTACACTTGTTCTTCCACGTAGCCACCTTCTTCCAAGAGAGTTTTTAGTTGAGCCGGGTATTCGCTGGCGGCGGCACTGTCGGCTGAGCGAATTTCTCCTGACACCAACACTTGAGAAATCCCATGACGGCATTTAAACGGTCTAAACGGTTTAGACGGACCGTTTAACAGGTCTAGCCATCCATTGCTAGCTTTGAACTGTGAGGTTTCTCCATTGATCTGGTTGTCAAACTTCTCGGCTTGAGCTTTGAGAATAGGACCGGAAATTGGAAGGCCTTCTGAGCGAGCTTGAACGAACCACTCGTACAGGGAGTCATCGAGGCTGACATCTTTGGCTGTCTTCAGGCGTTTGGCTTTAAGTCCTGCTTCTTCTTCAACTTTGCAAAGCGATGCCCGCAACTTTTCTTCTTGAGATTTCCAGCCACGAAGTGTTGATTCCGGTATCCCGAGGTCTCGTGCAACTCGAGTTTGACTTTTAGTCTTCACGCACGCGTCAAGCGTGAAGATAGGCTTCACGCACGCGTCAAGTGCGTGAAGCCTATCTTTCACAGAAAAAGATTTTCTTTTTCTAGCAGTTTGTTCCATTTCCGGAAAGAAGTTCCGGAAAGAGCAAAAAAAAAAAGGTCCAATGACGAGTTATATCCGAATTTGCGTTAAATCGGGGCGCGTAAAATCGGGGTTTCATTGTACTCTATTATGTCACATACCTTGCCATTATCAATAGCTTTATTGTACACCGCACCTTTCCTATGCCATCTCCAGGCACTGCATAACGTCATTGCTGGGCACCGAAGGGGGCTCGACAATGGCGCACGCTGAAAGGGAGTACTCAGTTTTCACTCTGGTTGTTTGTTTGTTTTCTTGTTACTTGCAAAATCGAAGATTTTTCAAGTATATTGGTCGGTTGCGTTTGTGGTTCTGTCTGTCTGTCTGTCTGTCTGTCTGTTTGTCACCGGCCTACAGGTCACAATTCAAAACCGATCGTCATGCAACTTCACCAAGTTGTATAGGTCATCCCAAATGAAAAGTCTATTGATTTTGAGGTCAAAGGTCATCTGGAGGTCACATTTCTAAAATCGTCATTTTAAATCCGACACTTCAAAATTGAATAGCATTTGTATATCGAGTCACTAAATTGGGAAATTAAGTATATTTGAGGTCAAAAGGTGAAAGGTCAACTCAAGGTCAAATTTTAAAAATCTGATTTTCATCTGAAAAGCCATCAATTTTCAACCGATTGACATCAAAATTGAACAGCATCTGCATATCGAGTCACTAAATTTGTAAACATACTATTTTTGAGATCAAAAGGTCAAAGGTCAACTCAAGGTAAAACTTCCAAAATCATTAATTTTCATCTGAAAACCCATCAATTTTCATCTGATTGACTTGAAAATAGAACAGCATTTGTGTATTGCCTCACTGAATTGGGAAACCAACTATTTGAGGTCAAAAGGTCAAAGGTCAACTCAAGGTCAAACTTCTAAAATCGTCATTTTTCATCTGAAAAATCGTCACTTTTTATCCTGTTGACCCGAGCTTTGATCAAGATCGTAAATTTTAATCTTCATGAAATGGACAATTTGCTGTATCAATGGAAACTTGGGGGGGGGGGGGGGGGGTGCGGATTTTGGCTCCGCATGACGTCTTCTTGTTTGTCCGGGCGATATCTCAGCCATCCTTTGAGCTAAGAAGCTGAAATTTTGGCACAATAGTGAGCAAGTACTTTGTCAAAAACAGTATTTATTGTTTTTTGATTAATCAATTAACTGAGGAGTTATTTAATGATTAGCGATTAATTAAGTACTTATTTAATTAATTAAATTTACTTTCTCTTCTGGCCATTATCTCAGGTACCTTTTAAGTTAGGAAGCTGATATTTGGACATGCCAGTGACCAAGTGATGTGGCTATCAAGGATATTTTTGATTTATTGATTAATCATTTAATCGATTAATCAATTAATTTTTTTATTTTTTATTAATGACAATTAATTAAATTTCTAAAAGATACATCTTCGGATGAAGCACTAGTGGTTTGGTTATGCTATTAGCCAATTGATTAGGAAAATATTTTATGATAATCTTTTCTTGATTTTAATTATGCAATTAATCAATCAATTATTGTGCACCTCTCCCTCCAAATACAGTCTCTGAGCTGCACGGCGGTATTGCCGGGTGCCAGAGGTGCCCCGGCAATGCCGCGCTGGAGGATATTTAATTATTTGGCATGGGGGCGGTGTACTTTGAATGTATCTGTACTTGTTGATTGATTGATTAGGCTATTCAAGAACCACTTTTGTGCACATTAAGGCTAAATTTCATGAAGGAACAAAAATATGAAAAAAAATTCAAACTATATTCCCCATGGCTAGTCGATCATATGTATGACGTTTCACATCGATCTGTTGAGAGCCTCTGCAGAAATGTTATTTCCGCTTTCATTTTCAATCCAATATGGCCTCCAGACCACGTGACCGATGAAGTCATAAATTTAATCATTCACTTACATCGGGTCGTAGATCAGATATATGAAGTTTCAGATTTTTCAGATAAGGATTTTGATTCAACCAATTATGGCTGGAATGCCATTTCAGTGACGTCATAGTTATCACCCTTCATATTCCATACCCTTCTTCAAGTACAGAAGGTGGATCAGACTCGGCAACGGTTGCTGGAGTGAGATGTGCATGGAAGAAGTTTCGGGAACTGAGTGGCATGCTGATGAGGAGGGGAGTGTCGTTGAAGCTGAAGGGAAAGGTGTATGCTGCATGTGTGAGAAGTGTTATGATTTATGGGAGCGAGACATGGGTAATGAACGTAGAGCAGCAACGAAGGCTGGAAAGGGTGGAAATGCGAATGGTTCGGTGGATGTGCGGAGTATCGTTGAGAGCGAGGAAGACAAATGATGAATTGCGAAAGATGATGGGAATAGAGCCTGTGATTGATGCTGTAAAGAGGAACAGGTTGAGATGGTTTGGTCATGTGTTGAGGAAGGATGAAAGTGACTGGTTGAGAAGAGTGATGGAAATGAATGTAGAAGGAAGTAGAGGATGGGGAAGACTGAGAAAAACTTGGCTAAAGATGGTGGAAGAAGAAATGCAGGCAAGGGGGTTAACAAGGAGAGATGCAGAAAATAGGGCAAAATGGAGAAGATTGTCATGGGGACCGCAAGGCTAACCCCTGCTCTAGCAGGGAAAATGGCCTTAAAATGCATGTTGTTGTTGTTGTTGTTGTATACCCCATGAGTTTATGATATGCCAAGTTAAAAAAAATTCGTTGAGCGGTTTCGGAGAAGATGTCGAAATATTTTCCTTTAATCAAATATGGCTGCCATACCATGTGACCTATGACAAAGTTATCAATAAAATATTCTCCATTGGGAGTCCCTTCAATGTTTAAAGTTTTGCATCAATCAGACAAGCGGTTGCAAAAAATATAGACAATTTGACGTCGAGACGTCGACCGATATGCCTACGCCCACAATAAGTCTTTGAGGACTCTAGGTTTGACTGAAAACCTCAACACCATTTCACCTCAATATGTAATCTGTAGACATGTATCATGGTACATGTACTTTGTCTCGTTCAAATCCCATAGCAAATGATAGAACATTAACGGGAGTTTTAATGTGACCTCTGACCCTTGACCTTTTCATAACAAATAATCTATCATGGATGGATACACTGACAGATATATATATATATATATTGCTGCGGTTTTTAGAACCCTCCACTTGGTAAATTTTTGGAAATGTTCCCTTATAAATAATCCCCTGTAAATACCCCCATTTGTCTAACGTTAAAGATCGCACCCATAGCTAGTCCACGAGCAACACGTAGCACACCTTAGGATCTCTATAGATATCGCATTAGTATGTGTGTAATTAAGGCTGTGTTCCCAATAGTTTGAATCTACGTTGCATAAATCAAATAAGAATAGGCCCCAATCTCTTCAATGGCAGTAAGAGTGCTTTTCTACGACCCGTGCAAACGCCATCACGCGCTCGGTCCTCTGGAGGAAAAAGGGGGAGGAGTAAGTTGGGCACCAAGAACAAGGCGTGGCCCTGTCAACGTCTCGTCGAGGGGCGGGACCGGTAAGCTCTTGGAGCCAACCAGGGCCGAGGCAAGCTCACCATTGGGCGTGTCCTGGGAGCCGGCGGCTTGATCTAACAACGCCCAATAAAAGCGGCCGAGAGGGACTGCTTCACGAGATGAGCACGACGGCGACACCAGAGGTTCGAGCAAGAGGAGAGAAGCGCGGTGTTGACCTATTACATAGGCAGGAGGCCAGTTTCCCCGAGAAATATATTGGCATTGTCCGACCGCGTGCAAACCATACGCGCAGCTGCCGCCGGGTTTTTGCTCAAGCCCGGAGCGTGGACCGGAGTGCGACCTGGAGCGGACCTCGACGCCTGTGCCATCTGCTTGGACCTTCTCCTCCTTTCCTGCCATTCCATCCCTTTGAGTGTAAGTGTGTTCGTTCTGTCTGGGGCGTTTGCTAAGTAAGGCTGTATAAGGCTGCCCTGTGTCCTGCTTCTTCTTCTTCTGTATATTCTTTGCCTTTCGTTTCCTCTTCATTTAGTGTACGTAATTAATAAACCTGTGTTCTTCCTTTACTCTTTTTGATTCATTCTCACCCGATCGCTTTGGTCCCGTCTCCAATTGAGTACCTGTGGCACGATTTGGCCAACTGCTTTTAATCGGGTTTAGCCCTTTTGTTAACGGCTCGGATCGCGGATTGCTAAACCGCTCGGCAATTACCATCACATCCGCGGTTCGAGCAGGGACTCATCTCCCTGCTTTGCGGACAGATTGGTGAAGGTATTTGGGAACACGTTGACCAATCACCCTGGCCAATCTCACCCCGCAAAGGAGCGGGATAGTTCCAGGACCGGAGATGGCCAGCTTAACAAGACAAGGGGATTAACCCCCCCTTGCTAATGGGAGTGCCGTACTCTGAGATCCGTAACAATATATATATGTGTGTATGTACTATGTGTTACGGATTCGTCACTTCCGTTGTGGTTTTTTTTTTCATCCACTGTAAACATTTTTGATTCCATGTACTATTATTGTTTAAAAAGGTTTATTGTTTATGAACTATTTTCAAAAGGTAAAAAAGTTAATGTTAAAATGAAACCGGAACCGAAAGACGACGAAGAGGAAGAGGAAAAAAAGAAGGCGGAGCGAGTGGAGTCGGACAAGAAGCATAGTTGCTTTGCGGTCTGGAGCGAACGTTGGCGAGCAAGAGTCACGAGTGAACTTTGGGTTTCCCAGGAAAGGGATTCCTGCGACAGAGTGGTTATCGCTGTGACAGATTAACCTGCGTGTCAGGTTTTGCGATCGATTCAGGAGAGAATCATCGTCGGGCCGTTACGTCTCGAGAACGGGCCATCGGCCATTTTGACTCGCGCGCTTTGTGCATCGAGCAAGGTTTCTTTGATTCGCTTCAGCCTTTGCGTGTCGCGCAAGGTTTTTCTTTGCTTCACGTCAGCCGTTTTCACCGTATTCAGACGTATCTGGTGTGTGTGCGTGCAACGCGGCTTTTGAAGATTAATTTGCGGTTCGCTGACTGAGCCGCGGAATGTCCATACCCGAGGGTGTGATTTCCCAGTCGCCTGGAGGGCGCCTTTGGATTTCCCAGTCGCCTGGAAGGCGCCTTTGCACAGCTTTGGCAGCAGGGACTGTAACTGCCAACCCAATGGGATTCTGGTCTCGATTGGACATTGATCTGACGATCGCTGGAGCGAATCCACTTTGGCTTGAAGCCGGGAATTAGAGACATTGGGAATCTTCTTCTTTCCGCTCACTTGGAGCACAGCGAGTTATATATTACGAAACTGATGGTACCATCATAGGACATATATTGATTGTACTTTTGATTACTTTTATTGTTGTACTGTTATTCTTGTGTGATCTTAATACAATATTTGTTTGTGAGCAACAATTGGTGTGGCTTCTCCATTGATTTTTGACATACAGAATAACACATTTTTCTGCCGTGACTCCTCTCGGGGCTCGGAGGTACACCGTGAACAGGGGGTCAGGGAGGAGCACGTAACATATGTTTGACTTAAATCCCTTCAGCTGTTATCAAGTATCCCATTTAGATAAATTATGCTTTTTAACGTTTGGTGGGGTAATAGAGACTGCTTTGCCTTTTACAGGCAGCGTTTTAACATCCATCTCAAGTTGTTTTGAGGCATTTAACACAACCACAGTGTGGATGGAATGTTCTGAGGAAAATGCCATGGGGGTAATGAGATTAGTTAATTAATCATAGTCATCTCCTAATCAATGTTGGAATAAGTCATCTCAATTATCCCCATTAGCAGTTACCTCAAATTAACCTAATTGTTTAGACAGTTCCTTGTCTTCCTGCCATGTCTCTGTGTACTTCCATTTCTTATACTATTTTATTCATGGCCAGTTGCATGGGGTGGAAACCCTGGAGCACACCAGCCTGAGGAGTGGGTCATGGGGTTGAAAGCCCAGCCAATAAGGGGGAGGCTATGACGTCATGTGCAGGAGGTTACAAAGCCCAAACACAACACATGCTTTGCCAGTTTGGAGTGTGCGTGCTGTGTGAGTTAGGGGAGAAAGCATGCATGTAGCCAGTTACAAGAGTTCATAGTCTGATCGAGTCTGGAGGGTTCAGCTAGTGCGAGTCTAACCCTGGCCAGCTAGTTTCACACCCGCTCACAATATCCAGCCTGCACAGCAGACATGCATGACATCCGGTGGCACCATCAAGTTGAGGGAAGGCCCACACTCGTATCTTCTCCAACCCATCCCCTGCCCCCTAGCCCATCTCCCATATCTTGTGCCCCTTTGTGAGAGTCTGTGTCACAAAGGTGAGTTAAATCGGTGAGGCAGTCTTTGTGTCTCGTTTTAACAGGTACTGATAGTTCTTATTATCACTCCTTATAATTGTTTAATTGTGTCGCCTCCCCATGGTTAATAAACCATTACCTTTCATCTACTTGCTGCTGCATTTTGGGTCGCAAATGCACCTCCAGTGTTTTAAATTGTTGTTGGGGAAGATATGCATGCCAAAACCTTGCGTCATATCAAATAGAAAACGCTGACGGTTCACAATCGCATTGGAGCCTCTCACTCCAGGCTTATCCTACAGAATTTATCTCTAGCGAGACTGTGTCTACTCCTTCAGGACAAGACGGGATCCCGATTACCTGTTCACTGAAGGTCATTTGTGAGTCGGTTGGGTTTGACCGAGCAATCCAATAACACGATTCTTTGGAGATTTCTTACACCCAAGATGAATGCATCCAAATCCTTAATTCTGTTGGCTTCAACACAATTTGAACTCACAAACTCTTTGTTGGCAATCCAGTTTCATGTTGACCAAATCGCCATAACTACATTTTTTGTGATATGGAGCAACAAACAGTGTCACAAAGAAAGCTCTCCTGTGTCCAACAAGGACAGACAACTAGATACAAAAAAACCCAACAAATTGGCATCTGATCAAGTGGTGTTTTTGAAAATTCAAATAATTCAAATTGCCCTGAGTGCGATTACCCACCTCCCCATCAATCACCTTACCCATCCCAAATTAAACAAGATCATTAAAAAATGAAATAATAGCTAGCATCATGAATAAATTTAATGAAAAGCATCACAACTCATATGCCACCTCTATTGCTCTCATTGTTGAAAAGAAAAAAACAAACCCAAAATTCCCCAAAAAATAAAACAAAGTTGAAAACCCAACCTCTATGCACTTATTGTATTTCAACCATTTGGACAATATGAGAAATGAGTGCAAAATTGATTGGAACATAATACTCAAACCGAAAGTCACCTTCACTCTGTCGCTGCCGGTCAACCATCTGAGCGTTTGGAAAGACACGGCCTAGTTTTTCCACCAGCATTTCCAGACTGCCCTGCAGAAGAGGACGCACCGACGGGTGAAGTGCGGTTCCAGGAGAACTAGCCGCACGCTGGGACGTTGGCACAATGGCGTCCATGCCACGACGAAAATCCCGGGCCGATACTATTATAGAGGAGATGTCCAGAACCAGCTTCTCACTCGTACAGTAGACCTGCGGGTAGCGCCGGCGGAGAGCACAGAGTGCCGCCTCTGTACACAATGCCTTTATGTCTGCTCCACAATACCCTGAAACAACCAATGCAGATAACATGTTTACAATATTCCTCTAAGTCCTCACTGGTAGCTTTGCCATTTACTCAATTAACAGGTTTGAAAATAAAAAATAAAAAATAATAAAAAAATTATTTAAAAAAACACCAAATACGCAAGGTAGAACAGACTAACCAACGCATTTCTCTGCAATCTCATCCATGAAAGCCTCTGACAAACGAGGTTTCCAATCCTGTGTGTGGATCTGGAGAATGCGCTTCCGTGCCTGAATAGTCCCCACCCAACAGAAAAAATATTAAATAAGACAATATCAAATGCAAATCACAATAAGTGTTAAATATTTTAATAAGCGAAGAGTGCGTGGCGAAGAGTGCGTGGCGAAGAGCATATTTATTTACTATTACATAACATAGCATAGCATTTTAGAGAAACATTTACTATTACATAATTTTTTTTTTACCTTGACCAAATTTTTAAGGTCGTGATTTAATTAGACATTTTTACGCCTCCGGTGACTTTGTCGGCGCATGTTTTTGGGTTGTCCGCCCGTCCATACAGCTAGGCTAAACGTCGTTTTTCTCAGCAACCATATGGCCGATTGAAACGAAACTTTTAAGGTAGGAGTAACACCCATGCAGAATGTTTTTATGATAATTGTGACGTCATAGGTAACGTGGTATGGCAGCCATCTTGGATTAAAAGCAAATAATAATTTTTTTTTCGCGGAAACCGCTGAATGGAAAAATTTGAAACTTGGCACATTGTCAAGTACTCCCAATGGGGAACAAAAGCATGATAATGATGACATCATAGGAGAAGTGGTATACCAGCCAAAAACGTTTTAATCAAATTCCTTGTCCTAAAAATCTGAAATTGCATGCACATGATCTATGACCCATTTGTATTGAAATATTAAATTTATGACATCATAGGTCACATGGTTAGGTAGCCATATTGGATTGAAGGAAAATATTAAATAATAATATCTCTGAAACCGCCCATCCTATCAATGCGAAATTTTACAAATATCATCTTGCAGCACTGTTGCATATCGTGAAAATGATGATGTCATAGGTCTCATGGTTTGGCAGCCATCTTGGATAGAAAAACGAACCTTATCCTATAAACACGAAACTTCACAAACATGATCCCCTATCCACACATATGCAGAGTGATGGCATCTACCCATGGGACTATGCGGAGGCATATTGGCGACAGTCGCATTGTTCTAGTTCACCATAACTCGACTACTGTTTGTCCGATCAGAATGAAATTGCCTGCTTAAGATAACCTCAAGCAAGGTGCACTTACGTTTAATTTAAATGCTACCCCTCTGGGTTAAAGGTCGAGGTCAAATGGAAGTCTGAAAAAAAAAAATTTCCATCCTTAAATTTTGTCAGTACATAATCTCAATGACCGCTTGGCCTTCCAAGATGTTAATGCATCATAAAGTGGTCCTGCACTTTAATTGTGTATCTGATTTGTGTCCATGATTAGAAATAAAATTCTGATTGTGACATTATTAACAAAAAACAAACAAAAAAAAACACATTTTTGATCATAACTTGAATAATTTCCTCCGATTTACATGATTTTGAGCTTCATGGATACATTGGAGATAGAGACAC
The DNA here is from genome assembly GCF_964187855.1 of Myxine glutinosa. Classification (NCBI taxonomy): domain Eukaryota; kingdom Metazoa; phylum Chordata; class Myxini; order Myxiniformes; family Myxinidae; genus Myxine; species Myxine glutinosa. Next base: position 34,307,585 of record NC_136268.1, read on the forward strand.
TTTTTGGTAAATTATACTCTATCCCTAAATGTTGAAGGTCAAGGTCATATGGTGGTCCAAATATATGACCATTGTAGGCAAAGGGCAAGTCATGGGAAATAGTCAAGGGTAAGCCTCCCCCTCCACCCCCGGCGAGGAAGGCTTATTCCCCTCCACCCCCGGCTAGGAAGGCATATTCCCCCTCCGCCCCACCCCCTCATGCGGAGGCTGAACACTTGGTTAGCGATTGCCCGAGACCTAGACTTGGCCTCCATCAATGGCCAAGGTAGGCTTATCTATGATTGATTCAAATTGGTACCTTGGTTCATTTCACACCACGGGCACAACAAACAACATGCATTTTAAAGGCCATTTTCCCTGCTAGAGCGGGGGTTAGCCTTGCGGTCCCCATGACAATCTTCTCCATTTTGCCCTATTTTCTGCATCTCTCCTTGTTAACCCCCTTGCCCGCATTTCTTCTTCCACCATCTTTAGCCAAGTCTTTCTCGGTCTTCCCCGTCTTCTACTTCCTTCTACATTCATTTCCATCACTCTTCTCAACCAGTCACTTTCATCCTTCCTCAACACATGACCAAACCATCTCAACCTGTTCCTCTTCACAGCATCAATCACAGGCTCTATTCCCATCATCTTTCGCAATTCATCATTTGTCTTCCTCTCTCTCAACGATACTCCGCACATTCGTCGAACCATTCGCATTTCCACCCTTTCCAACCTTCGTTGCTGCTCTACGTTCATTACCCATGTTTCGCTCCCATAAATCATAACACTTCTCACACATGCAGCATACACTTTTCCCTTCAGCTTCAACGACACTCCCCTCATCATCAGCACGCCACTCAATTCCCGAAACTTCTTCCATGCAGATCTCACTCGAGCAACCATTGCCGAGTCTGATCCACCTTCTCCATTCAGCATGTCTCCGAGGTAGCAAAATGTTTTCACACCTTCCAGCTTCACGCCGTCTCCAAGATCCAACTCAACATTTCCTCCATCTGCAGCTCCCTCTGTGCACACCTTACATTTGAATGTAGCTGCCACACTGATTAATGACCCTCTCAGACCACTACATTTTTGATGAACCCACTCAGCGCACATTGTACACTGAATGGAGTTCACTCCGACACCCTTCCTACACACAGCACAGGGCCACTTCCCAGTTCTTTCCACCTCACCACATGCTTTACCACTTGCCATCACCTTCGTCTTTCCGATATTCACCTTCAGACCTTTTGTCTCCATACATTCCTTCCACGTGTTCATCTTTTCCTTCAGTCCATCCATACTTTCCGCAATCAACACCAGATCATCTGCATACAACAACTCCCACGGTAAACCCTCCTTTACGTTCTGAGCCAGCACCTCCATCACAGCTACAAATAGTAGTGGACTTAGTACCGACCCCTGATGCACTCCCACCTTCACCTCAAACTCACCATTGTTCCCGTCCTTCGTCCTTACAGCTGTGCGCGCTCTTTTGTACATTGCCATCACTACTCTGATCAACCATTCCTCCACTCCTACCTTCCTCAATGCCCATGTCAATACTTTGCGTGGAACCCGATCGAATGCTTTCTCCAGATCAACAAACCCTAGAAACAACTTCTTCCTCTTCTCCATGTACTTCTCCTGCAACTGCCTCACAATTAAAAGCGCGTCTGTCGTTCCTCTTCCTGGCATAAATCCAAACTGCATTTCGTCGATCTTCACTTTCTTCCTTATCCTCCTCTCCAACACTCTTTCCAATACCTTCATTCCATGCTCCAATAACTTTATCGCTCGGTACGAGCCACACTCCAGAGGGTCACCTTTCCCCTTGTATAGAGGGATGAGGGTACTCAGTTCCCAATCCACTGGAATGCGGCCTTCTTTCACCACCAGATTACAGATCTCTGTCATTCTCTTCACACCCCAACTTCCTGCTGCCTTCAACATATCTCCCACAACTCCCGTCGGCCCTCCCGCTTTTCTACCCTTCATTGCTTTTATCGCTTCCTCAACTTCCTTCTCAGTTATCTTCTCTGCCGGTCCTAAAACTGGGTTACTCTCTATGTTGCCATCCCATTCATTCTCTGTATTCAACAGCATTTCCATATATATTTTCTATCCTCCTTTAATTCCATCTGGGTCGACAACGATTTGTCCCACTTCATCCTTCAAGCAACTCACCCCCATCACATCACACCTCTCTTTCGCTATCTGCTTTGCAATCCTGAATACTGCTTTCTGACCCTCCTCCGAATCCAAGCGTTCTCCGAACATTTTCCTACATGCCTCCTGCGCCTTTGCTACCTCTTTCTTTGCAGCCTTCCTGGCTGCCTTATAACTTTCATGCTCTGCTGTTTCTGCTCCCGTACCCTTCGCCTTCTGCCACTCCTTGAACTTCTTCCTCTTCTCGTCAATCCTCTTTCCAACTTCATCATCCCACCACCATGTTTCCGAGTGCCTCGGTGGTCCTTTTGTCCATCCACATACCTCACCAACGGCTCCCAACAGACTAGCTTTCATTGACATCCAACCACTTTCAAGCTCAACCACATCATCCTCTACCCTACTCAGCCTCTCTTTTAATGCCTCCCTCACTGTCACCTCTTTCAACCTCCACACCTTCATTCTTGGTTGGTACTTCACCCGCCGAGCTCTCCTCGCACCTTTCACCCTTACGTCGCAGACAACCAAGTGGTGCTGTGAAACAGCCTCCTCCCCCAGGATCACCTTTGTGTCTCGGAGGTGCCCCCTATCTCGCCTACGCACCATCAGGTAGTCAACGGTTGTCGTCGACCCACCTGCGTGTATGTAACAAGCTTATTATCCTCTTTCTGGAACTGAGTATTACAAATCAACAAATCAGCTCCATCAGCAAACTCCAAAATCCTTTCACCTTCTCCATTTCTCACACCATATCCGTAACCCCCATGAACTCCATCAAAACCATCCATACTCCTTCCCACATGTCCATTTAGGTCTCCTCCTACCACAACAACTTCCTCATCTTTCACGTTTTCCATCAGCTTCTCTATCGCACACCAGAACCTGTCCTTCTCTTCATCGCTTCGACCAACCTGCAGAGCATATCCCGAGATGACGTTCACCAAGAGCTTTCCAATCATCATTTTCACCATCATCAACCTATCACTCACTCCAGTCACACTCACCACACTGTCTACAAACTCCTCAGAAAACAGGACACCAACACCATTCACGCCCTCCAGGCACCCTTGCCACACAAACTTGTATTTCTGTCCCTGCCGACCCTTCACCATTCTCACACCACTTCCCTTCCATCTCGTCTCTTGCACACAACATATGTCCACTCTTCTTCTGACCAATACTTCCACCACTTCTCCTGATCTCCCTGTCATTGTCCCTACATTCATGTCCCAAACCTCAGAAACCGATCTCCACTTCAGGCTGTACCCTGCCCACATGTAGTTGTAATTGTAATTGTCATGGTTCTCTTTTTGAGGCAATGTTTTTATGGCCGGATGCCCTTCCTGACGCCAACCCTCTTAGTCGCCTCTTACGACACGCAGGGATACGGCGTACCTATTTTTATCCAGGGTAAACACTGGGAAACGTTTAAAACATTCTGGGGGGTGGGGGGGGGGGGGGAGTGGCGTCAGCATCACGGCTGCGGTTTAAACATATTTAAATAATACTTAAACAAAACCATGAAAACAATCTGGGAAAAGTCTCTAAGTGAGAACGTGGATTTGAGAAAGCAGGAGCAGAGGTGAAAGAAAAACGAGATATAGGGGGCGGGGCACAAGTCGAGACGAGGAGGCCGCACGAGACACCAGGCCGCACCAGGCGCACGAGGCGCGAACAAAGAAACGACTAATTACACACAAATTTGCAACAACTACAAAACCAAAACCAAATAGAAACACACAATAACACACACACAACAAAATACGCAGTGGAAATTTGACAAAGAAACGAACGGGAAAACACTCAAACTTTGATGCCGTGGAGAGATCGAAGCAAGCCCCGTCGCTCGAGGGACCGGATAAAAATAATAAAAAAACACCTTTAGAGGCTATTTTTCCCCGCAAGCGGGGGTTGGCCTTTTTCGGGGACCATGGTTGTTGTTGTTTTTTTGGTCCCCTTTTTGAAGCAATGTTTTACGGCCGGATGCCCTTCCTGCCGCCAACCCTGTTTGTCGCCTTTTTACGACACACAGGGAATTACCAGTGAACTGGTACTCAATTTGCCGACCTCGGAAGGATGACAGGCTGAGTCAACCCCCCTGGCGTTAATTCAGCGATTGACTGGGATTCGAACCCAGGATCCTAGGATCCTAAGCTGGCACCCTAGCCGCTAGCCCGGATGCGGACCGGATGAGGGTAATTAAATAAAAAGTCAACATCCTATTTCATTCAGTCCGTTTAAATCACTGTACAGTACTTTGATCAATCATGATTGTGCACCTGCTCATCAGGAAGACCAAAATGAAACTCTCGATCGAAACGCCCAGGTCTTCGCAGAGCTGGATCAATGGAATCCAGCCTGTTGGTCGCACCAATGACGACAATTTCCCCACGGTTATCCAGGCCATCCATCAAAGCTAGAAGCGTGGACACGATCGAGCTGCAAATAAATAAACAAATAACAACAACAATAACAATAATAGTAATAATAATAATAATAAAAAGTCAACTTTTGTAGAATTATATAATCCAAAAATGGCGAAATAACAAATTGAGTAAAGATTGGCAAAAAGAGATATATTGAGGAAGGGCTTAATTACACCTAAATACTTAAGACTCGAACAAGGAAACGTGCGATCATATTCTCATCACACATGACCCAACACAACAACAACAACAACAACAGGTATTTTAAGGCCATTTCCCCTGCTAGAGCGAGGGTTAGCCTTGCGGGGCCCATGAGAATCTTCTCCATTTTGCCCTATTTTCTACATCTCCCCTTGTTAACCCCCTTGCCCACATTTCTTCTTTCACCACCTTTAGCCAAGTCTTTCTCGGTCTTCCCTGTCCTCCACTTCCTTCTGCAGACTTGGCATTTAATATGGAATATTTTTTTTTTCTTGACTTGGGTTTACTTTCTTAACTCAGTATATCAATCTGGTGAATTTCTTTTACACTTTGGTGATTTATTTGTTAAAAGAACCATGTCAGTGATTGTCTGTCGCAGCAAGAAGTCAACAACAGGATTATATCACAGGTGGCATGGCAAAATGTACGGACAGGTGCATTTGACGATTGGCTTCACAGTCGGGTATACAAGGGTTGTTGCGTTCTGTATTAGTGGAAAGCAACTGCTGCACGTCTCCAAAAGTTATTGCCGCTTCCTCTGGAGATGGTCCGTCAACTCGACAATGCTGTTTGTCATGGAGTGGTGGCTTTACGAAATTATAGCATGAAAGAGCGTGCTATTGCTCGGCAGTATGGCATCACTCAAGGTCAGGTGTCAAAGATCCTGAAACAAAATGCTCAGAGGGGTGTCCCTACTCCAATACCGAGGCCAGGACGTCCCCGCAGAACCACAAGGAGGGATGATCGCCAGCTGCACCGGTTAGTCCGCAATGGCCGTACCAAGTCAGCTAATCGGCTTAGGGCTGAGTGGCAGCAACTGACAAATGTGCCTGTATCCAGAAGGCTAGTCAACCAACGACTGGTTCAAGCAGGCTATCGTGCCAGGCGTCCCCTGAGAAAGCCACGCCTGACCAGACAACACTGCCAGCGCCGATTGCAGTGGGCCAGAGAGCACCGTCAATGGCAGCCAGGACACTGGAATCATGTGATCTTCAGTGATGAGTCTAGATTTCTGGTCTATCGTCAAGATGGCCGCGTCCGAGTGCGCAGACAAGTGCATGAAGCCTACAACAAAGATTGTTTTGTGCCAAGAGTCCAAGCTGGAGGTGGTGCGGTGACCGTTTGGGCTGCTTTTCATACAGGGGGAAAACCTGACCTGGTTGTTCTGAATGGAAACCTGAACCAGTTCAAGTACAGGGCCATTCTGGAAGAAACATTGCTTCCATTTGCTCGTGCAGCCTTTCGAGGAAACTTTGTCTTCCAAGATGACAATGCACGGCCTCATCGTGCTCGCATGATCCAACACTTTCTTGCTGACCGTGGTGTAGAGCATATGGAGTGGCCTGCCATGTCCCCGGATATGAATCCGATAGAGAACTTGTGGGCAGAATTATCGCGTCAAATCGACCACTTGGACCAGCAGCCGACCTCTGTGCGTGAATTGCAGCAGACTATTGTCACTGCATGGCAAGCGATTCCTGTCCAAACCTTGGCAAATCTCGTGAACAGCATGCCTCAACATGCACGTGCTCTCCTGAATGCTCGTGGGGGTTACACAAAGTACTGAACTGTAATTTTACTGTCGGTGATCTCAGTCGTAATTACCTTCGCAAAAGCGGAAGGTTATGTTTTGATCGCTGTGTATTTATTTGTATGTCTGTGTGTGTGTATGTTTTAACTTTTGTTTTTGTTAAAAAAAAAATTGGCTAATGTGCAAAATAAAGAGATACTTCTGGAAAACGTACAGAGGTTTAACACAGTACTGTCCATGAATTGAGTTCGATATCAGTTCACATCACTTTCAAGGATCAATGTATTTGTTTCGAAATGTCAAATGTGGTTTTTGTTTCTTTTAAAGGTCACATAAACAAAATCTAGAATAATTTCAACATAATTCCAATGAACTTTTGGTTCTAAGACATCTTGAAAAGTAGGTTCACCCCCACAAAAAAAATATTCCATATTAAATGACAAGTCTGTATATTCATTTCCATCACTCTTCTCAACCAGTCACGTTCATCCTTCCTCAACACATGACCAAACCATCTCAACCTGTTTCTCTTCACAGCATCCATCACATGCTCTATTCCCATCATCTTTCGCAATACATCATTTGTCTTCCTTTCTTTCAACGATACTCCACACATCCACCGAAACATTCGCATTTCCACCCTTCGTTACTGCTCGACGTTCATTACCCATGTCTCGCTCCCATAAATAATAACACTTCTCACACATGCAGCATACACCTTTCCCTTCAGATTCAATGACACTCCCCTCCTCGTCAGCACGCCACTCAGTTCCCGAAACTTCTTCCATGCACATCTCACTCTAGCAACCGTTGCTGAGTCTGATTCACCTTCTCCATTCAGCATGTCTCCTAGGTAGCAAAATGTTTTCACACCTTCCAGCTTCACGCCGTCTCCAAGATCCAACTCAACATTTTCCTCCATCTGCAGCTCCCTCTGTGCACACCTTACACTTGAATGTAGCTGCCACACTGGTTAATGACCCTCTCAGACCACTACATTTTTGATGAACCCACTCGGCGCACATTGTATATTGAATTTAGTTCACTCCGACACCCTTTCTGCACACAGCACACAGCCACTTCCCAGTTCTTTCCACCTCATCACATGCTTTACCACTTGCCATCACCATCGTCTTTCCGATATTCACCTTCAGACCTTTTGCCTCCATACATTCCTTCCACTTGTTCATCTTCTCCTTCAATCCATCCATACTCTCCCCAATCAACACCAGATCATCTGCATACAATAACTCCCACGGTAAACCCTACTTTACGTTCTGAGCCAGCACCTCCATCACATCTACAAATAGTAGTGGACTTTGTGCCGACCCCTGATGAACTCCCAACTTCACCTCAAACTCACCACTGTTCCCGTCCTTCGACCTAACAGCAGTGTGCGCTCTCTCGTACATTGCCATCACTAGTCTGATCAACCATACCTCCACTCCTAACTTCCTCAATGCCCATGTCACTACTTCGCGTGGAACCCTATTGAATGCTTTCTCCAGATCAACAAACCCAAGAAACAACTTCTTCCTCTTCTCTATGTACTTATCCTGCAACTGCCTTACAATGAAAATCATGTCTGTCGTTCCTCTTCCTGGCATAAATCCAAACTGCATTTCGTCGATCTTCACTTTCTTCCTTATCCTCTTCTCCAACACCCTTTCCAATACCTTCATTCCATGCTCTAATAACTTTATCGCTCGGTACGAGCCACAGTCCAGAGGGTCACCTTTCCCCTTGTATAGAGGGACGAGGGTACTCAGTTCCCAATCCACTGGAATGCGGCCTTCGTTCACCACCACATTACAGATCTCTGTCATTCTCTTCACACCCCAACTTCACGCTGCCTTCAGCATATCTCCCACAACTCCCGTCGGCCCTCCAGCTTTTCTACTCTTCATTGCTTTTATAGCTTCCTCAACTTCCTTCTCAGTTATCTTCTCTGCCAGTCCTAAAACTGGGTTACTTTCTATGTTGCCATCCCATTCATTCTCTGCATTCAACAGCATTTCGATATATCTCTTCCATCTTCCTTCAATTCCATCTGGGTCCACAACGATTTGTCCCTCTTCATCCTTCAAGCAACTCACCCCCACACATCACACCTCTTTCGCTATCTGCTTTGCAATCCTGAATACCGCTCTCTGACCCTCTTCCGAATCAAAGCATTCTCCGAACATTTTCCTATATGCCTCCAGCGCCTTTGCTGCCTCTTTCTTTGCAGCCTTCTTGGCTGCCTTACAACTTTCATGCTCTGCCTCTTCTGCTCCCGTACCCTTCGCCTTCTGCCACTCCTTGAACTTCTTCCTCTTCTCGTCAATCCTCTTTCCAACTTCATCATCCCACCACCATGTTTCCGAGTGCCTCGGTGGTCCTTTTGTCCATCCACATACCTCACCAATGGCTCCCGTCAGACTATCTTTCATTGACATCCAACCACTTTCAAGCTCAATTACATCATCCTCTACCATACTCATGCTCTCTTTTAATGCCTCCCTCATCGTCACCTCTTTCAACCGCCACACCTTCATTCTCGGTTGGTACTTCACTTCATCACTTCACCACACATGGCCTTACCTGTGTATCTGGTCTTGTCGACTTGAACGTACTGGAGCAAGACCATCAATTTCATCAAAAAATATGATGGAAGGCCTGGTCAGGAAAGCCTGCAAAGGATTGTGCATGGATATGAACAAAGAGTTTTATTTTTTTGAAATTGTGATCCAAGGCTCACGATCGAGTTTTAACTCATTAAATAAAACAAATTAATGTCATAACAGATTCAGAACTCAACCAAAGAAAAATAAGGATGAAGAGTTTAACCTGATCAAAAAGGAGGCGAAGCTGTCTCTCAGACTCGCCAACCCACTTGCTTAGGCAGTCAGCTCCTTTACGCATGTAAAAGGCAACCCTTCGCTCACCAATGCTGCACTCATTGGCCAACGCCCTTGCCACCAAGGTCTTACCTGTGCCTGGAGGTCCATAAAACAGGCAACCTCTGCCAAAAAAAAAAAAAAAAAAATTCTTTTTAAACAAATGACAAAAATATGAAGCCTATTGAAAAGAAAAGTGATTGCCACAATCAACATAATGTAATGGTTGACCCAACCCCACAATTTATGCATAACGAGCAGATTGCAGACTAACGTACGACATCCCAAATAATAAGTTTCATGTTGTAGTCACTACCTTTGTTTGCCCTAATACTAATGACTGCTTAGGTTTTACATAGCGGTAAAACTACTTTAGGAATACAGTACCAGAAGGCTGCAAACTACAGTAAAGTATTTATCAGTAACACTTCTTAATTCCAGTTTATTTTCACACTTATTTCACCTTTGCTGCAGATTTTATCTATCAACAGCTTAATTGTGCTTATTTATTACCCTGTGCTCTCAAAGCGAAAAGCAGGGTTAGGCACTCGGTTGCATATGTGTGGCGTACGTACGTGTGGGCATGCGTGTCTACATTTTTAAAATTCATTGTCTTGGCAACTGTTGGTCCGATTGACACGAAAGTTTATCATAGGAGCGCCTCCGCCTGTAGAATTTTTTATTTATTTATAATTATGACGTCATAGGTTAAGTGGTACGGATGCCATCTTGGAAAAACGTTACACCTCTATATCTCCAAAACCGGTTAATGGAAATTTTTTAAACGAAGGCTCATTGTCAAGTACTCCCCATGGGGAATAAGATATGTTCATGATGATGTCATCGGTGCCATTATTATGACATCATAATTCAACAAGTACAACGCTTGATCTGACCAATGTGAAATTTTTTTTGCTGCAACTGTTAGTTGGACACCAACTTTTGGGAGTGAATGGGAGGACGGAGGGGAGGCGCATAGAGTGGTGTGAGGGGACGGGACAGGGGAGGAGGAGGGGAAAGGGGAAGGGACGAAGGAGGGAAGGGAGAGAGAGGAGAGGAGACGGGTGGAGAGAATAAGAGAGGTGTAGTTACTCCCGCCGTTTACCCGCACTTGTGTGAGTTCAATCACTTACCCGAAGCCTAATACCTGAAAGATTTAACATAGGAAATGATTATCATCGTCATTTTTCCTTCAATGCTTCGAGTGGCCTCACGAGTTTATTTTAAATTTCGATTTGATTTCTGTTTTGTGGTCATGGGAGTGGTTGCACACTCGACTGCAACAATTTTGGTGGAAATCCAATGAATTTTGACTAACTTACAAATGTTAATGGCAACGTTAAGCATTCAGGAGCCGCATTGTTCTCTCTTTTTGTCATTGTTCTCAATGGCTCCAAATGTTCTTTAGGACCTCACAGACACATTTGAACTCCAATTCAATTTCTGTTTTTGGTTTTCATCGCCGCTGAGGTGGTAAAACAAATTTGGTGAGAATCTGTTCAGTTTTGACTACAGTATAGCTACATGTAGTGAGGCTTCACTCTCCGCTCCTCCTTTCTCCCCATTCCCTACCTCTCTATTTCTTCCCCATGGCTCTAGCTCTCTCCTACCCTCGTTCCCTCTCACTTCCACTCCCCCCAGAGTGTACATTATAGCGACATGTGAGGTTCGCTCTCCACCCCCTCCCCCCCTTCCTCTCCCCATCACTATCTCCTCCCACCACTCACCCCACCATTCCTTGTCCTCCCCCATTCTCTCTCTCCCCACTTCCCTTAACATTCCTGTCACAAAGCAACTCCGTGCTACCTGGCGATGCCAGGTACCTTTGCTAGTAAAGCATATTTTTCAAACACCAACATCAAGAAACTTGCACAAATCAAAAGAGAAAAGACAACTCACCTTGGAGGTCGAATCTTAAACTTTTCAAAGACCTCTGAATAAAGCAGAGGAAACACAACCATCTCCTTGAGTGACTGAATGTGATGACTGAGGCCCCCCACAGAGTCAAACTTTACCTGCATGATGAAAGAACCATTGCTGATATTAAAGTTAGTAAAGCATAAAAGGCATTAAAAAAAAAAGAAGAAAAAAATGCTGCAGCATTTCCCTTTTTGAGCACATCAGAAGGAACCTACACTGGTGTCAATGTTCATTGGATCAACATCAGCCAAGCTTGCCCCAACCTTCGCCCTTTCTCTGAATATGCCACTGGCAAGGTCCTCGGGCTTCAAATTTAAGGGCAGGCACCTATGGAGCCGAAGGAAGGAAAGGCATTTAAAAATAAAAGTGCACTCTGCAGCAAAGCACAGGTTCACCACAAAACAAAATGCTTGTTTACTTTACAGAAGTGAGGATCATGGAAGACTAAGGAACAACTGACAGTGGAACAAGCATCAAGCGCATGGACAAAAGGGAAAGAGGAGAGGAAGAGGGCAGGAAGAGGGCAGGAAGTTGAAAGTAGCAAGATGGTTGGGTGACGAAAGGTTCATGAGGGTAATAAAGATCATGCGACAGAATCAAATATGACGATAGATGACTGCACTGCTTGCTTGAAGTTCTGGAGGAAAGGGCGAGGCAGAACAGCCTCTGAAAGAGGTTCCATAGACAGGAGAAATGAGGAATAAAAGAATTGAGGTTTGCAGTCAACCTGGACTTTGAAAGCCACCTACCTGTGATGCGAAAGCAATAGTCCTTGTGCTTCAGGCTTATCACTGGATATTGCTGGATTCTGTGGAATCCATAGCTCTCAATAATATTGCAGAGACAGATGCGACACTGGGGCATCAAAACAACAGTACTCCATTGAGCCTATGGACAACCTCTTCCAGATGACCATGGAAATAGATAGGTGGGGGTTAGTTTGACAATCATTCCACAGCGATACGGTAAGACTGAGTTTTTCAGGATTTACAGACATGTTTAACTTATCAGAACAGAGTCAAATTATTTCCAGATCGGCAGAGAGAGACATAGCTGTTGTCTGCCAAGCAGCAGGATGGGGTACTGCACAACAATGTGGCATCAGCTGCAAAAAGGAAGAGCATTTTCCAGAGCATCGGAGAAGTCATTGGAACCAGAGGAACCAGACTGAGCCCAAAACACTGCCTTGGAGAACTCCAACCTCTACCTGGAGAGGGCAGAAGATGGTTCCATTGATGGCAACATGTTGACTGCATGGGTAGATGTAATCATAAATCCAGGAATTAAGGCAGCTTTATATGGCAAAGGCAGAGACCTTGGCAAGCAAAGCAGGAGGCCGGAATATGAATGAATGCCCGAGATATGCCCACGGTGACGTACCTAACCACTGGTTTGAGATAAAGGGCCTCAAATGAATGCTGAGAGAACAAAAGCATGTCCTGGGATGGAATCCAAACTGATGTCAGAACTCAAACTGTTTGAAAAGAGGAGAGATTTGCCATGGATATTGGGAAGTGGAGGGGGGAGGGGAGAGTGGAAGAATGAGAGCCATGGCGGAGGGTGTGTAATGCATGAGGGTTACAGATGGGGTCGCTTTAATGATCGTCTGCAGAGTGGACTTCTCATGATCCCCAACTCTGATAAGCGAAGGCAAACTTCACGACGCGGATGAAACGAAGTGTTATTGCATGCATGAAGGAAGGTCATGCTGTATGTTCGGATGACCAAGCGTTTGCATGATTGATAGATTTGGAAAATAATGTGAAGAGGAGAAGAAAGATTTTTTATGAAGAAGAAGATAATGTGTGGAGTGTGTGACTAATTGGCAGCTTCAGAAAATTAAACATTTTGAAACAAGAAGTATACTGTGTATCGTTCCAGTTGCAAGCATTGAGAATGATTCAAAAGTTCTTAAAGTAAGAAGCTAATTTGTTCTAGTAGGAGGTATTGAGAATGAAAGATTCAATGCATGAGCAAAAGAAGAAACTATCAGGCAGGATGATTTATGGTGATAAATTTGTGATAAGTTTTTATTTTTATTTTTATAGAAAAGAGGAAGTAAAATATAACGCAGAGACCATAAAATGAGAACACCCAGGATAAAATAAGTATTGCGAGGATCTTGTCTGTCTTGAGACAATGAGGGACAATCCCTAGCTGGGGCTTAGGCTGTTGGCTAGACACAGTCAAATTCAACAATATACACAAAAATGGTATAAATAATACACAGGGATAGGCCCACAACACGGGGATGAAACGATAACAGAAAAATCAGACAGATCCGGTATGGAATTCTATGCTTTGAAGAGCTTCAAACCAAACTTTTCAGCAAACTCACACCAGGAATTTTGCTACACCTAAAATGGAAGTTTCTTTCTGTAGTATCTACAGGACTTGTGGACAAAATGCTTAAATCAGGAAATTTAAAACACAACATTTAAAAAAAATAGTTTCCCATCCAAGTCATGCAAATATCCAAGAGCGGCAGGGGATTGGGGATGGGGGAGTGGTGGTGGTGGGGAGGGGAGGGGAGGGGAGGTGGTGGTGGAGAAGGAAGGAGTGGGCTTAGTCCAAATTAGTGCTATATAGAACAATGATGTCTCGTCAGGTGTTCCTCCCAGTCTGAAGCACAAAATGCCACCACCACGCGTGCTATAACTATTCCAGCGATTGGTGCTCTGGCAGGCCCTGATGTCCACCCTGTCTTGGGATTGGTTCAGGGGAGCGAGCAAGTTTGTGAGCCAAGCCCCCAATGGTTCTGAAGGCATATTCCCTCTGATGCCACTAACAGGCACACTCAGAACTTGCACAATTGGTTGTCACCATTCTTGAGGGCCGGTGGTTCCCCTTTGCTCTTATTGGCCTGGCTCATGCTTGGCGAGCATTAAACGGAGCTCACCATCACCTGTCTGCTTGCATACAAGGATCGAGCTGTACACCAGAGGCATCACATACAGCCAGCTTGTTGGTTTCACATCAAATCGAACCAGGTTTTGTTTTGCACGATTGCTATGGACTCAAATTATGGTGGCCTTAGAGCCTAGACCCTATTATTTCTATCGTCAAGTGTTAACTATTTGTTAATTCTGTCTTTCTTTCATGTGAGTTTCTCCATTTATGTTGTTTTGTGGTTCAATCTGCCTCGCTCTGCATCTTGCTACGCCGAGGCAAAACCACACGGAATTTTGGTTGTCCCATGGGGGAGGGGAGGGGGTCTCAATTTGGGGAAATAGTCTTCAACAATCGTCGATGATATAGATCTTCTTCACAGGTTTGCGCATTCTCTGCTAGGGTGGGGTAACGACCATATTCAGCCTCAAGCCACAATTTGCAAAGTAACTGCTTCAGCATTATGCTGCTGCACACCTGACTGCTGCATGTAATATGTGAACAAAATCCTCCACAAGCCTAAGATAGTTAAAGACAAACACATAAAACAAACACAAACAAAATGGATTTTTTGTGTTAGTATTTGCAAAGCTTACCGATCAAATCAGTTTTCATCTCGAAAAATAAAGTGGGTGGCAAATATTTAAGGGTTACCCTCTTGAGCCGATGCGGAACACATCTTTATGCAGAACTAACCTGTTTCTAGCACGCACCATACTTTTCGCCTTCCTCTTCTCAAACCTGTCTTCATCATCAGAAGACGATGATGATGATGAGGTTGAGTCACTGCTGTGAATAGCATGCCTCTTACGCCTGCCATCAAAATCAAAATTAAACAAAATTCAAGGTTATTTGTCAAGAGAAACCTATATTTATTTATTTATTTATTTTAATCAAACCACATATAACAGCCATACAGAAGTGCAAAAGCAAAAATGGAGTTTACATTTTTCAAAATTGAAAACCCAGAACAAATTGTTAAAAATGTAAAGCTGTACAATTACACAGGATATGCTCCAAAGTCCTAGTAAGAGATTAATGCACAATACCAAAGGCCCATGACATTTATGTAGAGGTTATGCTTTATCAAGTTGCTGGTCTGGAATACAAGCTATCATCCTGGCAAGAGGACAGGCCTATGGAGGTGGCTAAGCCGGACATCCCATCTGTTAGTGCCCAACAATTAAGACGTCCAACGGTGCCTGTTCTGCCTTTTATACATCTATTTTGTACATTTTGGAAAAGTAAGTGATGTAACGACTTTAAAACATTCCTCAGTGGGCCTGCCATTCTTGGATCGACAGAGAATGCTGATGTTTTGGGGAAGCAATCTCGCTTCGACTTTAGATATGCCCGAGTGTTGGTGGATGAAGACGAAAACTCCGCCTTGAGAAATTCCAGGTTCTGTATTTGCGTAGTGGCTATTTCGGCAACTTTGAAACTGAAGTTCAACATCACTATCACCCGACCTGCACAACAGTTTAGGGGTCAGTCACATTGGTTGGCTGCTCTGACCTGGAAGTGACACGTCCAAGTTAACTCAGCCGTCTATTACGCTACGGCATAATATTTGTGTGCATCCTCACCATACATCGCAATCATGAGAATTTATTTGCATTAAAAAGAAAATTGACACATCAATGCTATGTAGCAAGTTTCTTGGTAATATTTTCCTTATAGAAACAAAAAATGTAAAACGAATGAAACTAATGGCATAATAATACATTAAGTTTATAATACGACCAAAAAAGTGCTTCGAGGGTGGCAAAGACACTCGCTGTTCATAAACCACTTTAATGTCTGTCACATTCAGTAAAACAAATCTCTCAAAACAAAGACTATAATCAAAAGTAGAACCAGAGTAGCACAAGTAGTGAAGTCTTAAGTGATCTGCTAAATATAGTGTATGAATACACAAAGAATGGACTGCCAAAAGCTCAGGGCCAACAATGAAAACATTCCCAATACAAAGAGTTTAAGGGATGAGCCAAGTGCAGAGTATGGAAGACTATGGTGGTGAAAAAGTTGCACATGGGAGCAGGAATACATGGACCATACAATGGCAGCAAAGGGAGAGATAAAACAAGCATACTTGATAGATAGTGGTTAGGTACGAGAGAACATCACTTCAGGGAATGCGGGAATGAGACAGAAAAGAACGTACATAGGGAGGAGATTCAAAAGATAGGCAGGAAGGAGACAAATTGAGTTGAGAAGTGAAAATCTTGTACATTGGTTTATGGATAAAGACTCAATGGATGGTATGACTGGGTAGGGCTAAAGAAGGCAAAGATAAGGGCAAGGGATCCAATGCAAGTTGGTGGAAGAAACAAAGGGCAGCACCTCTTTCTGTGGTGGTGAGACTTGAGCGTTATGCTAATTATGCTATGTACGACAAACTGCAGGAGGTACCATGTAAGAAATCAAATCTTCCAAATTAAATTTTTTAGTGTTAGCTTTGTTCAGCTCCATTCAAACTTCATCACAACACAACTACAGAGTTTGTCACAATCATTTGCCATGCCCATCAAATGTTGCACAAGGTATGATAGAATTCATGACAAACATGACGACTGATGTACCAGAAGACAAAGAAGAAGGGTCATGCCAGCATACCGTTTGTAGTAGGGACTTTGCGGACCACCACGACTTCGTGTGTACCTGCGACGTGCTGGAGAGTGGTGATCAGAGAAAAGCTCTGCAGCACCCTGTTTCCGAGTCACTGGCTCTGGATGGGAACAAGACAAGAAAATCCTAGTCATGACGATGACTTTAAAAAATATTCACTTTGCATCCGAAAAGAATGGCGAAACAAAACCCTAACATTTGATCAGTTTTTCTCTTACCAATAGGAGGTGCTTGGTATCTCTGTACTGCGGTCCTCTTACGTAGCCGATATGGCTTTGTTGTCCGTCCACCGTCTTCGACCACTTCATCATCATCATCATCTTCATCCTCTTCTTCATCCTCTTCATCTTCTCTGTCTGCATCTTCAACTTCATTAGAGTCTGAAAAGTTTAAAGGGGGTCCATTTGCTGCACTGCCCAGAATAAGCAAAGAACATGTGGCATCCTCATTCAGTAATATCACCCAAAAAAAAAATAAGACGAAAAAGAGGGAAAAAAAGAAAAATAGAGAAATTAAATTAAGAATTCCTTATATTACGATACCCTTGCACAATGAAGAAGATGTTGGGCTAGCCCTGGTGTTGGGCTAGCGGCTAGGGTGCCAGCTTAGGATCCAAGGATCCTGGGTTCGAATCCCAGTCGATCGCTGAATTAACGCCAGGGGGGTTGACTCAGCCTGTCATCCTTCCGAGGTCGGCAAATTGAGTACCAGTACACTGGTAATTCCCTGTTTATCGTAAAAAGGCGACAAACAGGGTTGGCGGCAGGAAGGGCATCCGGCCGTAAAACATTGCTTCAAAAAGGGGACCAAAAACCAACAACAACCACGGTCCCCGAAAAGGCCAACCCCCGCTTTGCGGGGAAAAATGACCTCTAAACAGTGGGTTTTTTTTTTAAATGAAGAAGAACAGACGGTAAGGATACCACGCGACCCATGACGTCATAAATTTACATCCTCCATTATAATTGTTGTGTAGATCACACCCAACAAATTTCAAACTGATTGGACCAAGTGTTGCACTTGTCAAATTATGATATCATAATGAAGGCACCAATGACATCATCATTAACACTTATTCACCATGCAGAGTTCTTTTAAAATGATCCACATTTCAATTTTTTCGATGGAGCGGTTTCGGAGATATAGAGGTCCAAAGTTTTTCGGTTTTTCCCAGATGGCGCCCGTACCACATGATCTGTGACATGATTATCACAAAAAATTCTGCATGAGTAGACGCCTGCTTTGATGAAAATTCATTCATTCAATCAGACCAACGCTTGCTGAGAAAATGAATTTTAATTGCAGACATGTATGTATGTACATATGCGTCCGGTCTCTTAACTCCGCTTTTTGCTTCGCGAGTGCAAGGTAACTACATGAAAACATGCATCGCCAAATCTTGCAGAGTCTCCAAAAAATCGCTTCTCATTTGATGTTCAGCTTCAGGAGGAACTTTATGAAAGACCTTTCTTCCATCGGACAGGTAACCATGTTGGTTGCTATCAGTGATAAGTCATGTGTTTATTTTTCATTAACAGCCTTTATAAATGCAAATTAAACAAACTGCTTAAGTAAATAAAATAAAAACAAGTACACATACATTCAAAGTACACCGCCCCCATGCCAAATAATTAAATATCCTCCAGCTCAGAGACTGCATTTGGAGGGAGAGGTGCACAATATTTAATTGATTAATTGCATAATTAAAATCAATAAAAGAGTCATAAAATATTTTCTTAATCAATTGGCTAATAGCATAACTAAACCACTACTGCTTCATCCGAATATGTAACTTTTAGAAATTTAATTGAATGTCATTAATAAAAAAATTAAATAATTAACTTATTAATCAATATATAATTAATAGATTAATCAATACATCAAAAATACCCTTTACAGACAAATCACTTGGTCATTGTCATGTCCAAATATCAGCTTCCTTGCTCAAAAGATGCCTGAGATATTTCCCAGAAAGAACCACCTATAGAGGCCATTTTTCCCCGCAAAGCAGGGGTTGGCCTTTTCGGGCACCTTGGTTCCCTTTTTGAAGCAATGTTTTAAGGCCAGATGCCCTTCCTGCCACCAAGCCTGAGATATTGCCCAGGTGAGAAAAATAATAATAATAATAATAATGAAAATAAATAAATAATAATCATAAAAAATTAAATAATTAATCAATTCGCTAATAGAACACCACCAATTAAATACCACCATTTCATCAGAATCTGTAACTAAAAAAAACAAACTATTTTTGTCATTAATCGAATAATTAAATAATTAATCGATGAATTGAGCTGCGGCGTGTAGAATCATGAGGATATCCCTTGCAATATGCGCTACCAAATTTGACCAGTCATTAAATTATACGCATGCACTGGTGTCTTTTTGTCTTTCAGTTCTGGTCTTGTCCTTTGTTTTGCGATGCAACATGCTTCATCAACTGATTACATATAATGTATGGACGTGAATGTTATTTCTGTTAATGTTAATTCATTAATGTTATTTATTAATGTTAATTCTGGGTGGCAGAGGGATAATTTGAAACGGGCTTGGTCGGTAGGGGAAGTCCGAGTGTATGCACATGCGCTATTCAATAATTACACCTAATTTGTGTCAAGTTCTGTGAAACGAGATTGATATGAAAACATTCATGTTGTCTTTGTTGTTAAATTTATTCTGGTTTCTTCAAACAAATCGCGATTTTAGTCCGCGATGTTCTTACCTCATACCGACGCACGTCCGAGTGTATGAGCATGCACTATTCAAAAAGGCACCCCAACAACAAGAACAACAACGCGATCCTCTCATAGAGCTGCTAGTCGCAGCTAAAAATAGCCTTTGCAGCCAAATCACTTGGTCATTGGCATGTCCAAATATCAGCTTCCCTTACTCAAAAGGTGCCTGAGACAATGGCCAGAAGAGAAAGGAAATGTATCAGTACTTAATTAAATAAAATATGAATGATCGTTTTGAGGCCATTTTTCCCCGCTAGAGCGGGGGTTAGCCTTGCAGGCCCCGTGACAATCATGATTCCCTGTTTGAGGCAATGTTTTTATGGCCGGATGCCCTTCCTGACGCCAACCCTTGGTCGCCTCTTACGATGCGCAGGGATACGGTGTACCTATTCTAAACCGGGGTACACACCGGGATCATTCATCCCAGCAAGCTGGTACTCAATTTGCCGACCTCAGGAGGATGACAGGCTGAGTCAACCCCCCTGGCGTTAATTCAGCGATCGACCGGGATTCAAACCCAGGATCCTAGGATCCCAAGCCGGCACCCTAACCGCTAAGCCAACACCGCTAAGCCAATCAGTACTTAATTAATCGCTCATAATTAAATAACTCATCAATTAATTGATGAAACAAAAAACAAAAAACAAAATACTGTTTTTGACAAAGTACTTGCTCACTATTGTGCCAAAATTTCAGCTTCCGAGCTTGAAGGATGGCTGAGATATCGCCCGGACAAACAAACAAACAAACAAATGCCTCGTTTTCAAAACTAATTTATTCCCTGATTATGTTCAAGAAATTTAATCTTGATCGGATGAAGTTTTGTACTTGTCGAATTATGACGTCAAAATGGAGGCACCTATGACATCATCATTAACACATTTTATTCCCCATGGAGAGTTCTTTACAATGAGCCATGTCTCAATTTTTTCTATTCAGCACTTTCGGAGATATAGAGGTGCAAAGTTTTTCGGTTTTTCCAAGATGGCGGCTGAACCACATGACCGATGACGTGACGGATGACGTCATCATTATTATTTTTTTCTCCACCAATTTATGCCGACATGGCGCTCAAGAAATTGCATCTTTGGATGAAGTTTTGTTCTTGTCGAATTCTCGAATTATGACATCATAATGGAGGCCTAGGGCCGAGAGAGTTAAAAATTGGGCACAGTCTATTCCAGGGCAAGACAATTATGTGTGTAAAGTTTGGCGATTCTACGTGCAACGGTGTAGACGTAGTACTGCGAACAATCAGACAGACAAACAGACAAACCAACCGATCAACATATTTGCCGGAATCTTTTCCGGCAAGTAACAAACAAACAAAGTGAAAACTAAGTACTCCCTTTCAGCGTGCGTCATTGCCGAGCCCCCTTCGGTGCCCGGCAATGACGTTATGCAGCGCCTGGAGATGGCATAGGAAAAGTGCGGTGTACAAAAACACACCAGCTGTAATCTTTCCAAATATTGTTATACTACACAGTAATACCTAACTCAGCGCTCAAGATGCGTTTCTAGAAAAGAGCGCTAATTGAAAATGCGCTAAAAGTGGTCATTGTACCATTGTTTATATTGAGATGCGTTCCCGAAAGCGTTATTTGTTATGCATGAGAGGTATATGAAAGCTTCATTAGGGTATCGGAAATAACGCTAATAATAATACAGATGGTAAACACATTATCTTATAAATAAATAAACAAGAAGACGTCATGCGGAGCACGATACTTGCAAAATCCACCCTCCACCCCCAATAAAAAAAAATCCATTGATACAGCAAATTGTCCATTTCATCAAGATTAAAATTGACAATCTTGATCAAAGCTCGGGTCAACAGGAAGAAAAGTGACGATTTTTCAGATGAAAAACGATTTTGTAAGGTTGACCTTTGACCTTTTGACCTCAAAAATGGTTTCCCTATTTAGTGACTCAATATGCAAATGCTGTTCAATTTTCAAGTCAATCGGATGAAAATTGAGGATTTAAAAAACTTGGCCTATGTTGACCTCAAAAATAGTTGGTGGTTGAATTCAGTGACCATATATGTAAATCCTCTTAGAATTGCAAGTCAATTGGATGAAAATTGAGGATTTTAGAAATTTCGCCTATGTTGACCTTTTGGCCTATGTTGACCTCAAAAATACTTGGTGGTTGAATTCAGTGACCAGATATGCAAGTTCTCTTCAAATTTCAAGTCAATCGGATGAAAATTGAAGATTTTATAAATTTGGCAAAGTTGGTGACCTTTGGCCTATGTTGACCTTTTGACCCCAAAAACAATAGGCTTCTTGATTATGACTAACTCTACCGTTTGGTGAAGTTTTGTGAAGATCAGTGGAAAATTGTGACCTGTAGGCCAGTGACAAACAAACAGACAGACAGAACCACAAATGCAACTGACCAATAATACTTGAAAAATCTCCGATTTTGCAAGTAATAAATTATTATATCATCATCATCATTAACAAAAACATAAAATATGTACAAACATCAATAATAAAACGAATAATCGCAGATACTCCTACACCTCCGACATGGCAGCGGTGAGATATGATGGGAAGAGGCTCGTCCTCCTTCAAAACGAAGGTGGAGTAAACAGCACTGATTGGCTCAGTGCATAAGGTACAAACAATGGTGGCTACATTTACTCTTCGAGAGGTGTGTATTATGGATTTGATTTTATTGTTTTTAGTAACTTTTCTCAAGGACAAAGCTCTGCAATGAGTCAGCATTCTCGGGCAGCATTAAGCGAGGTATTACTGCATTGGAAGTGTGTTTTGGATCATTATTTTGTTGGAAAATGAATCTTCCGATTAAACGATTTCCACAATGAACTGCATGGTGCTGCAATATCTGCTTGCACTTCACTTTTATTGGCGTCCCATTGATTTTAACAAGTTTTCCGACATGTAAAGCTGAGATCCAACACCTGGACAGACATAGAACCCCCCCAGTGTTTAACTAAACAGTAGGCTGCAAACATTGCATGTCATACCAGAACGGCACTCTGTAGAATGCATACCTCCGCCAGGCTAAACAGTTTACATTTTGTATCCCACTGATAGGCCGGATCTGGATTCAGACCTGAACCAAAACCTAATTGGCTTGTTCTTGACACCTAACCAACTCATCCACCTAGTTTAGTCATGTCATCCATAACTTTTTTAAATATCATGTTATATATCGCTTTTCGTCCGATCCCTCAACGGTGAAAAAACACTTAAAAATTAAATAACTGTCGCATCCGAATCCATATTCAGATCTTCACTAAAATCGAATTGATTAGGCCTCGTCACACACACACACAACCTGTGAACCAAGTTTCGTCCAAATCCATTCACAACTTTTTGAGACATCCTGCTCATAGCCAAGGCAGACATAAAGAAACAAACAAACAAATAGAGACGTGTAAAGAAAACCCACCACCACCTTTGGTGGTGGAGGTAATATATAGAAGAAGAAAAAAAAAACTTTCAATTTCCCAATTTATTTTGTATACTTAAAGGTGACTGATATTAAATTGACTTTCACAGAAATTTGAATTATCAACCGATACCTATATTGCACACTTCGAACTTCCCAAAAATGTTTAATGGGGACCACAAAAGTGAAAAGAAACGAAACTTTTGCACAGTACTGTATCCATGTCAACCTTTAACGACCCTTTTAAGGTGTCAAAAATGGAGGCAGCACACCAATGGATGTGTGGTATTAGGCAATCATTTTAAGCATTAAAAAAAAAGTCTATGGAAAGAAAACTTCAGGCCATAAACTTACTAGAATTACAGGAAAAAGATTAGTGACATAATTGCAAATGCAGTTGTGAAAATCCGAGAGCATGCCCAAACGAGTTGAAATTTAATCTTTGATATTAATGGAGAATGTACAGTAAAATGAATGAATGAATGAATGAATGATCGTTTTAAGGCCATTTTCCCCGCTAGAGCAGGAGTTAGCCTTGCGGGCCCCATGACAATCATGGTTCCCTGTTTGAGGCAATGTTTTTATGGCCGGATGCCCTTCCTGGCGCCAACCATTAGTCGCCTCTTACGATGCGCAGGGATACGGTGTACCTATTCTAAACCGGTACACACCGGGTGTAGTGAAATTATACCGAAGGTGAACCCAGGGTGTGCTCGCTTCAAAAGGGGCGTCTATAAGACCCGGGACAACCGGGGCGCACGAACACTCCAGCGGCACTTACTGTGACATAGTCCTGTAGTTTGAATGGTATGTACGCCCCTATATGCTGCGCCAATTTGTTTTCTCTATTGATATCGGACAATGCCCATGTAATACTCTGATTCTAATGTCTGTTGCATGAATGTATTTTTACAGGATGTTACTTCAGATCTAAATGATATTAAACCTACCCAAGGGACAAGTCGTGTCTGAGCTTGATTTTCACGACATTTAATATCATTTAGATCGCCGAAATGACTGAACACAAGATGATCATGGTACCGATTCTCGGAGCCGACTCTCAAGCTGAGGGGTCGGGATCGGAGTTCACCCACTGGCTCAAAACGCTGGAGAATTACTTTGCCGCTCACGAAACAGAGCCCACCGCTGCGGTGAAGCTGTCCGTGTTACAGTCGAAGGTCCATCACACCGTTTACCAGAGCATTGCTCGATTTGTGACATACGCTACGGCTCTGGCCGAGCTGAAGCGACTATACGTAAAAACACGGAGCGCTGTGCACGGCCGGCATCAACTCTCCCAGCGGCGACAACAACCGTCGGAATCGATCGATCGCTACGCGCAGGAGTTGCGTTACCTATTGGCGGACTGCGTGCAGGAGGTACGGACCCACGAGCAAGTGCAGGACGACCTGCTCCGAGATTCATTCGTCTCCGGAATTAATTCTGGAGTCTTGAGGCTCCGACTCCTGGAGGTCGCGGAGCTGACATTTACGGAGGCACTACGGCTGGCACGCGTCTATACAGATGCCCGTGAACAATCCACCGCTTATGATCACCCACGAGTCGTGGCGGGGACTTCTCAACTCGCGCGACCGGAGAGGGTTACCGCCGAGGATATGGGGGAGGACCCGACCACCACGGCCGAGACTCTGGGTGCTCCTGAAGCGGGCTCCGCTTCCGGCCTCACTGCTGCCGCCGCTGCCCGGCCACGGCCTGACCAGTACGCAAAATGTTATTTTGTGGGAATCGGCAGCACCCTCTATCTGACTGCCCGGCTCGGGAAGCCATATGCCACCTGTGCTCCACCAAGGGCCATTTTGCAAAGGTCTGCAGGAAGGCCGCTCGGGGCACGCGCCCCCGCGCGACCTTGAATGGGCTCATCGCTGAGCCAACGGATCGAGCACCGGACGGGGCGCCTCACTCGGCTTTGATGAGCCGACCTCCTTCTCGCGGGCCTCTGGCTGCACGCACGACCTTGGTGAGATACACCGGGCCGCCGAAACAAATGGCGCGAACGCGACCGGCCGCAGCGCGACCGACCTTGACTGGCGTTTGAACGCCTACTTCAAACAAGCGACATGCTCCTGCTTTGGAAACTCCTCTTGATGTGCTGCAAACGCAGCACGTGACTCGAGCCCCATCTGACGGCGGCTCTTACGAATTACATGCACCCACTCTGGCATATGAATCTGCAGACGGCAGTGATCCTTCTCACGTGAATCGAGCGCCATCTGGCGGCGGCTCTTACGACCTACACACACTCACTCCGGCAAATGAAACTGCTGATGAGCCAACTATGCGCTTGTCACGAGGATCCTCCTCGGGCTGCCCGAATGACCGGCAAACTGCAGCCGGCGTGGGAACGTCCTCTGACAGTGGGTATTACGATTTCTATGCTCCTGCTGAGGCCCAACCTGCCGACGATGTCCGGAAGATTGCAGCCGGAGTGGGATCCACCCGCGAGGCGCGATCTTCTCGCCCGGCCGGTACAATACCTGCCGGGTCTGCCGGCCTTGCGCAGGCTATCATTCCGCTCAAGGTCGCGGGCGTTTTTGCGCAAGCTTTGATTGACACGGGGTCTACGGATAGTTTTATCGATCAACGACTAGTGCATCAACATGGGTGGCCGGTTCTCGGGACAACACGCCGGATCTTCATGGCCTCCCAAGGACTTCGGTTGAGCACAAAAGGGGCGTGTCGATTGAAACTTGTGATAAAGGGACGCACGTTCCCGGACGTGTATCTCATGGTATTACCTGCTTTATGTGACGACGTTCTGTTAGGACTTGATTTCCTTAAGCGGCATGGACGTTTGGAAATAGACTTCGGTGGGCCGGACACGCTTGCTGTGTGCGCCCTCGCTCAAATGGACGTGGAGTCTCTCTCGCTGTTCCCCAACCTGACCACTGATTGTACCCCTGTAGCCGTCAAATCGCGGCGCTACTCTCGCGCAGACGCGCAATTCATTGCGGAAGAAACGGCCCAGCTCTTAAAGGACGGTATTATAGAACCCAGTAGGTCACCGTGGCGGGCCCAAGTCTTAGTGGTGCGAAGTGAGGCCCACCGCCGGCGCATGGTAATCGACTACTCACAGACGATTAATCGTTTTACACAGCTGGATGCCTACCCCTTACCGGGGATGGACGCCCTGGTACGCCAGGTGGCCCTGTATTCCGTTTATAGCACTCTCGATCTGCGTGGTGCGTATCATCAGGTCCCCATCTCTAGGGCTGATCGCGTCTTTACAGCCTTTGAATCGGGCCAGCGGTTGTACCAGTTCACTCGACTCCCCTTTGGGGTAACTAACGGAGTCACTTGTTTTCAGAGGGCTATGGATGACCTCGTTGCGAAAGAGAACTTGACCGATGTCTTTGTCTATCTGGACAATCTTACTGTTTGTGGGTATGACCAGGAGCATCACGACGCTAATCTGAAGCGCTTCGTCGAGGTCGCGCGGAAATATCGCCCAACCATGAATGCGGCTAAGTGTCGTTACTCTCTACGCACGGTAGATCTTTTGGGGTACACCGTGACCCATGGCTCTGTCTCTCCGGATAAGGAGCGTCTGCGACCTTTGCTCGATATGGCTCCGCCTAGCGATCGGGCTTCGCTGAAACGCGCTCTTGGGCTGTTCGCCCACTATTCAAAGTGGGTGCAAAATTTCTCCGCGAAGCTCCGCCCCTTCGTGGCCTGCGACACGTTCCCCATGGGCCCGGCCGCCATGGCGGCCCTCGAGGGCCTTAAAGCCAACATCGCTGGCGCCGCTGTCGCGACAATTGACGAGAGTGCCTCTTTCGTTTTGGAGAGTGATGCCTCGGATCATGCGATAGCGGCGACTCTCTCCCAAGGGGGACGCCCTGTGGCTTTCTTTTCACGGACTCTCACCTCCGCCGAGCGGAGGCATTCGTCTGTCGAAAAGGAAGCGTACGCCATCGTCGAATCAATTCGGCGATGGCGGCCGTACCTGCTTGGGCGGTGTTTCCAAATCGTCACGGACCAACAAAGCGTTGCATTTATGTACGACACCTTACATGCTCAGCGCATAAGAATGAGAAAATCACCCGTTGGCGTATCGAACTCGCCGACTTCTGCGACACCATCAAATACCGCCCGGGGAAGGATAACCTGGTCGCCGACGCCTTATCGAGGCCGGCCACTTGCGCGGGGGTTGTCACTTTGGAGGGGCTGCGCACTTTGCACGGCACTATGTGTCATCCCGGGGTAGCGCGTTTCGCGCATTTTGTGCGCGAGGGGAATCTGCCGTACTCGATTGAGGACATCCGCCGCATCTGCCGTGATTGCACGATCTGTGCGGAGCTCAAACCGCGTTTTTACAACCCTCCTATGGGGACGCTCGTTAGGGCTACTAGACCGTGGAGCGCTTGGCGATGGACTTCAAAGGGCCGCTGCCGTTGTCGAGTAACTCTCGTTATCTGCTCACTATCGTCGATGAGTATTCGCGATTCCCCTTTGCTTATACGTGCGGGGATATGTCGGCTGCCACGGTTATTCGGTGCCTGCAGAATTTGTTTTCTATGTTCGGGTATCCGGCCTACGTGCATACCGATCGGGGTGCGGTGTTCCTGTCTCAGGAGGTGAGGGGCTACTTGCTCCAGCATAATGTCGCTTCGAGCTACACCACCCCGTACCGGCCCCAAGCGAATGGGCAGATCGAACGCTTTAATGGGATTATATGGAGGGCCGTCATGCTAAGCCTCCGGACCCTCGGCCGAGGCCTCGATAAATGGGCGTGGTCGCTACCTGCCGCTCTAAACTCGATCTGGGCTCTCCTATGTACTGCCACCAACCAGACTCCTCACGAGAGACTGTTCCACCACCCTAGAAGCTCGGGTAGTATCCAATCTTTGCCCAGCTGGCTCGCTGAGCCGGGGCCCGCCTATCTCAAACGAGCGGTTCGCGCTAGCAAGTACGACCCCCTTGTTGATAAGGTGCGGGTCCTCCAGGCTAATCCCGAGCATGCTCGCGTGTTAACGGCGGACGGCCGCGAGTCTACTGTCTCCGTACGCCATCTCGCCCCATGTGGGGACGACGACCGGGATATCGACGAACCCGTCTACGAGTCTATGGACTCTACCGAAGCTTCCTCTATGGAACTACTACCGACAGTTCCGTCGTCACCCACTCCCTTGCCCGAAGGTGCTGGGGCGCCCCCTCCGACACCCACCTCCGGCAGCTATTCCGACGCGGGGGACTCCGGGCTTGGGGACGCCGTACCCGGTAGTTTCCGAACACGAACTGGCAGGGTAGTTCGCCGCCCCGACCGCTACGGGTGGACCGACTGACGTGGATTGACGTGACCCATTCGATTATTACTGACGCTTGCTTGCAACCTGCCGAGCGGCAGTATAGTTCTAACGGCGGGGAGAATGTCGTGAAATTATACCGAAGATGAACCCAGGGTGTGCTCGCTTCAAAAGGGGCGTCTATAAGACCCGGGACAACCGGGGCGCACGAACACTCCAGCGACACTTACTGTGACATAGTCCTGTAGTTTGAATGGTATGTACGCCCCTATATGCTGCGCTGATTTGTTTTCTCTATTGATATCGGACATTGCCCATGTAATACTCTGATTCTAATGTCTGTTGCATGAATGTATTTTTACAGGATGTTACTTCAGATCTAAATGATATTAAACCTACCCAAGGGACAAGTCGTGTCTGAGCTTGATTTTCACGACACCGGGATCATTCATCCCAGCAAGCTGGTACTCAATTTGCCGACCTCGGAAGGATGACAGGCTGAGTCAACCCCCCTGGTGTTAATTTAGCAATTGACCGGGATTCGAACCCAGGATCCTGGGATCCTAAGCCGGCACCCTAACCGCTAAGCCAACACCAGGCTAGTAAAATTAATGAATCTACTTCAATAATTATTCGACAGATTCCTCCACTCTGAGCAATATGCCTTACGCAGCTACAAGACAGATAACCACATAGCAACAAAATCCCGAGTTGTAAAAAACTTTAAAGACAACAAGAGCTTGCCTTCAGTTCTTGCTTCTTCCTCCTCCTCCTCTTCTTCTTCTTCCTCCTCCTCTTCCTCCTCCTCCTCATCATCATCCTCTGCTCTTATCTCCACGCCATCATCCTCTTCCCTATCGTCTTCTTCGGTTGTCTCATCCTCGTGGGAACCTTCCCCGTATTCATCTTGTTGTGCAACACGCCGCTTCTGCTTTACACGTGAGTACATGTCTGTGGTCTCCTCCTGGACAAGTCACAGACCATCGACTCAGGAAGGAGTCGAGCGGGTCAGCATCAACAAAGACAAATGATGTAGCGCTGGCTAAGCCAACAAATTGACGACTATTTTTAAACTACTCTTACAGCTCAACAAACAGTTTAGAAGGCCATCTCATTATTACAAGCAATACAATTATTACCAATCCTCTTAATTGCAATTCAACATACACTACTCACAATAAGTTAGGGATATTGTGGGAGTGAGTTAATTTTTTTTCATAGGGGTTAGGGTTAGGGTATTGAAATCAAGAATGCTGTGTTTTTTCACACTCATTAATAACCATAGAATTAGGACCAACAATTTTTTTCAACATAATTAATACACAAAATCAACCACACCAAAGAACCTGCCAATATCCCTAACTTATTGTGAGTAGTGTATGCAACTTAAAAAAATTATGTTCCACCTCTGCTTCTGACCCATTATGTAGCCAAAGTTTGCCCTAAGATGGAATACTGCTACCAGATTTGG
Source organism: Myxine glutinosa (assembly GCF_964187855.1). NCBI lineage: Eukaryota > Metazoa > Chordata > Myxini > Myxiniformes > Myxinidae > Myxine > Myxine glutinosa. Next base: position 34,337,103 of record NC_136268.1, read on the forward strand.
GGTGGAGCGACTGCAGCTGTATTGAACGTTTTTGATCATGTACAGGCCAAGGCTTTTCAGCTTATGGGTAAAAACTCACTCACTAACAGCCTTCAAAAATCCAAGCAGAATGCAAAGCAGTTAGTCTATCCTACTTTGACCGTTATTATCATACATATTACCCAATAGAGCTACAAGCTGCAGTTACTCCCCATCCATGATCAGTCATAGCTCAACTCGCTTGGCTTCGGCGAGCCACCCTTACATTGTGTGGTGGGCGAAGTAGACTATGGACCTTACCCCTCGCCTGTATATTCAACAAAAGAAACGAATAAAATCCAATTGAACAATGAACTGTTGGAAGCCAAGGAAAAATCAAAATGAAGACAAAATATACGAAAGCACCATATCCCTGCCCAAGCCCCATCAATCCTGCCTCACCCTTACAGGCATCTCGCTAGAACCAGGACTCACGTCCTCGGTATCATGCCAGATGCGAAGCCTTTCGAGCTCGCGTGCACGGCGGTTACGGTGCAGGTTGCTTTCTCTCTCACTCCCCCTCTTCATCTCCTGCAGAACTGCCTCTGCAGTACTAAAAGTGTGAAAGAGCAAGACATTACTGTTATGTTATTGCAATAATTCACAAGCATGCAAGAAACAGTTTGAAATTCCTATTTTGTTTAACCATACATTCAAAAATGAAACCCCCCCCCCCCCCCCCCCCCACCAAAACATCAGAACATGCTGAAATAACGGTACAAATCAGAAAGGAATAACTTGCCCCTCAGCTTTCTTTAAATAATCAAATCTTTCGGTCAAACTTTCACAAAGCTTCTTGCAATGAGAAATATCAATATTGTCCCATTCATGTTTGACAGCTTCCCAAAGTTGATCAGAATTTGCAAATTTCCTTCCAATAAGTTTGTGCTGAATGTAAGCCCAAACATTCTCTATGGGGTTCAAATCAGGACTCTGACCAGGCATGCCAGTGTGCCTTTTGAACATGGCATAAAACTAGTCAGTCAGTCAGTCACTCAGCCATCTGCCAGTGTGCCTTTTGAACATGGCATAAAACTAGTCAGTCAGTCAGTCACTCAGCCATCTGCCAGTGTGCCTTTTGAACATGACATACAACTTGTCAATCAGTCAGCCACTCAGCCATCTGCCAGTGTGCCTTTTGAACATGACATACAACTTGTCAATCAGTCAGTCACTCAGCCATCTGTCAGTGTGCCTTTTGAACATGACATTAAACTTGTCATTCAGTCAGTCAGTGTGCCTTTTGAACATGGCATAAAACTTGTCTGTCTGTGTCTCTGTCTCTCTCTATTACACTACAAGAAAAAAAAGAAAAAAGAAAAAAAACAAGGAAGGATGGGAGATCACCCAAGAATGTTGTCATTAAACGCATGCTTCGTTGAACGGTGACTCATGAGGTAAATGCTCAAATTTTATTCAAATTAAAGTTTGACCACTCAATAATATTAAAATTGTGTCTTTTTTTTTTCATCAACCGCTGTCATAATGGGAACCCAACGGGTTCACGGGTCCGTCTAGTGTATTTATATAATTTTTTATGTGTAACTTAAATTGCTTCCCCATGACGAAAAATCACCGCACGCCACTGCAAACAACGTCTCAAACCAATAGTCAAACATGTTCCACTCCGTATACTTTATTCATTTTTTTGTCTTTTTTCAGCACAAACTCTTATCGTGTTGCAACTTCTTGTAACCTGTATACACCATTGTATACTTTTTACATATTTTTATATTTTTTCTCATATTAGCTCATATTTTTCTCTTTCTGTTTTGCAGATTAACCCTTCATCATGTCAAAAAGAAGGAAATGGAATGATGACTATGTGCGCTTTGGTTTCACTTGCATAATGGGAAATGATGGTTTGCAAAAACCCCAGTGCACTCTTTGTAGCGTTGTGTTTTCCAACTCAAATCTGAAACCATCCAAGCTTCAAGAGCACTTCAAGAACAAGCATGGCGGAGCTGATGTTGAAGGACATGATGTTGGGTCATTGAAAATCAAAAGAGCTCGTTTTGATTCTGTAGGAACTCTTCCAAAGTTGGGTTTCGTTTCTGTTGAAAAACCACTACTTCTTGCTTCATACCAAGTGGCATATGCAGTGGCCAAATCCAAGAAGCCCCATACAATTGCAGATCTCATCAAGCCATGTGCACTGGAAATGGCAACAACTATCCTGAGCAAAGAAGCAAGAAAAAAATTTGAACAGGTGCCCCTATCAAATAATGTCATTCACAACCGAATCAGTGATTTGAGTGAAGGTATTTTGGACCAAGTCATCTCAGATACCAGAGCTAGTCCTCTTAAAATCTCTATTCAGTTGGATGAGCAACTGATGTCTCCCGTTGTTGTGAACTCATCACATTAGTGAGGTATGTCAATGATGGTGCTGTGAAGGAAGATTTCCTGTTTTGTGAAGATTTGAAAACAAGCACAACTGCAAAGGATGTGATGCAGCTGGTGAAAGACTTCTTTGCCAAACGTGATTTAGATATCAAAGTAATTGGTTCTGTGTGCACTGATGGGGCACCCACAATGCTTGGAAATAAATCTGGCTTTTCTGCATTGATGAAAAAGGAGATTCCAGACTTGCAAGTTACCCATTGTTTTCTTCATCGGCATGCTTTGGCATAAAAAACATTGCCTCCAAATTTGAAGAAAGTCCTTGATACTTGTGTGAAGATCATCAAGTGGATCAGGGAGGGAGCATCGAACCATCGCATCTTCAAATCATTTTGTGAAGATCTGGGAAGTGAGCATTCAGTTTTGCTTTTCCACACAGAAGTCCGTTAGTTGTCACGAGGACAAGCTTTTACCCGCTTCTTTGAACTGCGGGAAGAAATCAAAGTTTTTCTGGAAGAGCATGAATGTGATCTGGTTGGGGCATTGGAATCACAGCAATTCGCCCAAATGCTGGCTTACTTAGCTGACATTTTCACTCGTATGAATGACCTGAGCGTTTCTCTTCAAGGAAAAGGGATAAACATATTGAAGGCTTGAAAGTAACGTCTTTGGCGTCAAAGGATGGAAAGAGGCAATCTCTCAAATTTTCCTTCACTTGAAGAGATGGTTGATGATGCTGGATCCATAACTCCTACTATGCGTGAAGAAATTGTGGCTCATTTGGAAATGCTGTCAGAATCGTTTTATGGATATTTTGCTGCTGGAGACCTGAAGATTTCAGAAGAATGGATCATGAATCCATATTCCTACAATACGGAGAAAATGTCAAATGATGAAGAACTGAAGGAAGATCTTATTGATTTGCGGACAAATCGAGCTCTTGAAATGCAATTTGAAAGCAAGACTTGGGAGGAGTTTTGGTGTGCAGCACTGGATATGTTCCCAAGACTTGGTGGAAAAGCACTCCGTGTCCTCATTCCACTTGCAACGACATACTTGTGTGAATCTGGATTCAGTTCTCTTTTGTCAATCAAGACAAAATCTAGGAATCGCCTGAATCCACAGGCAGACCTGCGGATCGCAGTCAGCAAGAAAGTTCCACGTTTTGACAAAATCATGAAAGAGAAGCAGGAACAAAGAAGTCATTGAATTATGTTCACAATTGGGATTGTTTTACTGTTTCAAATTTTATCTGTGTAAATTAAAATCTAATTGCTCAATTTATATTTGCATTTCATGCACCGAGTTAAAATCTTATTTTTTGAGTTCAATTTGTTCACCCGCAGTATTGTATGTGGTTCAATTTGTGGTTCAAAAATACAGAAGTCATTGAATTTTATGTTCACAATTGGGATTGATTTTACTGTTTCATTTTTTTTCTGAATAAATTAGAATCTAATTGCTCAATTTATATTTGCATTTCATGCACCAAGTTTAAATCTAATCTTATTTTTTAGTTCAATTTGTTCACCCACAGTATTGTATGTGGTTCAATTTGTGGTTCAAAAATTTGACTTCTTCATCTTCAAATGTGATATTACTTTTGTAGGGGGTGCGAACATTAATCAAATATTTCCTAGGGGTGTGGGGCATAGAAAAGGTTGGGAACCACTGCACCAGAGCAATGCGACTGCGTTGCCAATATGCTTCTGCGTAGTCCCTGCCCGTGACAACGGGTAGATGCCTCGTTGACTGTTTTAAAAACAAACAAGTATAATTTAAATCCCTTCAGCTGTTCTCAAGCATCACATTTTTAACCACACATGACACATTTCACATTGATTGGTGGAGGTTTGGAGGTTTTAAAAAATTAATAAATACAGGCTTTCAAGCTAATATGGCTGCCAAACCACGTGACATACAACATTGAAAATGTACACTCTGCATATGTATGGGTAGGGGATCACGTTTGTAATATTTTGTGCTGATCATTTAAGGTTCATTTTTCTATCTAAGATGCCTGCCAAACCAAGTGACTTACATTATCATTTTCATCATTCGATAACATCATTCTCATCATTCTCCATTTATCACATTTACATCATTCTACATGTCATCATTTTCAAATGATATGCAGCAATTGTGTTAGATGACATTTGTAACGTTTTGCATTGATAGGGTAAGCGGTTTCTGAGATATAATTATTTTATATTTTCCTTCAATCCAATATGGCTGACACTTTGAATATAAAACGAAGATTTGACCAGTCAGGTATGAATGGAAGATGCAAAATGAATTGATGAAAAATATTTGAACTATTTTAATGTCTGGACCCCTTATTGGCGCTACGGCCGGAAACACCGACTTTCTTAAACTACTTGTTGAGACTTTTCAGTCTATACAGAGTTATTACAAAGAACTTGCAACAGAGTGGAGCATTCCCAGGTTATGTGATGAGATCTCCATGCGCCTCCTCCATGTACCTCCTCTGGAGGGAAATAAAGGGTTAAAGTACTAACACAAAGAAGCAAATTTTAAGTCGAGTGCTTTATACACCTCCCTTCACCATAGTTATTCCCTTTATTTGTCACTCTCCTTTTTTCATTGGTCAGGAACACGAATACCTGTTTAGAGCTCCCTATGCTGTCCATGCACGAGTCGTTCAACCTTTGTTTGGAGTATACTTTGTTGAAATTTTTTTTTTGTCGCTTCTGCCAATTTAAGATCAACTTAAAAGTTGGATAAAGGGAATGAAATTAAAATGTGAAACTGTCCATCTTTCTGCAAAAGGTTTACTCTCGACCCTGCACCAACCCAAAACAATAAAAAACTAGAACGGTAGGTACTCTGATGTCACAAAGTCGACCGATACGCCTCTGCCCACAACATTACATCATTATCTTTGCATCATATATACTTGCACCATATTTGTTCAGGATCCCATTACTGGTTCACAAGTTGGCATGGCAACATAATTTTTTTACATGACCTTGTAAAAACATGACTTCTATGACCATTATCTTGAAAAAACATGACTTAACATGACCTCCAACCTTTGAACTCTTAACCCCAAAATCGAATCAGTTTATCTTTGCATCATAATATATAATTACTAGTGAGATAACCGTGCTACACATGAGTGGGAGGCCATAAGCAAACAGCCAATGCAGAAACGGTGAATGCCAAACCATGAACCAATACATTACACATTCCTGTGCCACCTTTAGCATTTATGAAACCTCCCACCTACCTTAGGACACCTGCTGGGACCCCCAAAACGTTCCACAAGTTTGGCAGGCTAGCTCCAAAACTGTGTGAATAGTACTGCATAAAATCTTTTAACCATAATCCTACTATATTTTACGACCTAATCCTACCACCTGAAGTCTTTTCGGACCTCAACTCAAAACCATTCAATTCAACTAAACCTGCCAAATTTCACATCAATGACCAAACAAATGAAAAAACAAACAAACAAAAAAAAAAACAGTAAAGGCATGACATACTACATGCTGTCCTAAATATACACTACATACTGTCCCATTACTGCAACATTGAGTAGGTGTCTCAGCAGGGAACTTTAGAGCACCACAGTATTCACACTCATTAGTCATGCTTCCCACACTGGCTCTGTATACAAACTCTTCACAAGAATTATTAAAAGCACACCTTAGATTTGTAGCAGCATTGCGTCTTCTGTTTCTGGCCTCTCTGTGAACTTCAGTGTCTCTTGCCTGCTCTTTCTCTCTGAACTGGGCACTTTGTCTCATTTTTCTGTGACATTCGGCGTTTTCTACTTGTTCTTGTGTCCTATCGGCATCATCCCGTCTCTGCCTTTGTTTCTTTTGAGCGTCAGTGTTTTCTCGCGATAAGACTATTTTTCTTTTCTTTTTTCCTCGGCATTTTGGACTGTTATGGTACGTGCTGCACTTTCGAGCGTTCAAAAGCAAACATTGTGGAAACACTAATAAGATAACATCCGGAAACTGATGTTCTAAAATCATAATTGTATTCACTCAATTCCATAACCAGTCACTAAAATAGTTCAAATACTTTTTTAATCAATTAATTTTGCATCTTCCATTCTTCCTTGACTCATCAAATCTTTGTTTTATATCGAAAGTGTCAGCCATATTGGATTGAAGGAAAATATAAAATAATTATATCTCAGAAACCACTTACCCTATCAATGCAAAACTTTACAAATGTCATCTTTGATTTGAAAATGATGACATGTAGAATGATGTAAATGTGACAAATGATGAGTGATGACATTGATGTTATGGAATGATGAAAATGATCATGTAAGTCACTTGGTTTGGCAGCCATGTTGGATAGAAAAACGAACCTTATCTGATCAGCATGAAATATTACAAACGTGACCCATACATATGCAGAGTGTACATTTTCAATGTCATATGCCACGTGTCAAACAGCATACCAAACAGCATTTTCAATGTCATACGTCCAGCGATAGTTCGCCTACTCTTCACGAATGACACCGTGGGATCTTTAATGACCATGAACTCATGCTCACAGATGGGACATCAGTTTAACATCCATCCGAGGGATGGCACACACATCGATGAATCACCCTACCTGCTAGACAGCAGGATGACAGTTTATAGCTGGGTAAAGATTCAAACCAAGCAAGATGCCTCTGAAGAGAGTGTGTATACCTCCAGGCCATCCTGCCACGGTCTATGCAGCTGATCATCTGTAAATTTCACTAATATCGATGCTTGCATTTACCAGAAATTTCATGATTATCGATTGCGCTGCCACCTTCATTGTACAGATATTGGTTACAGACTATAAAGAAAGGTACCCTCAAACATAATTTTAGTGTAAAGCAGACTTTACACCTTTTTCTGCACCCAACATATATAAAGTCGAAAAATGTGTAGAGTAGACTTCACAATCGATTTAACTGTTACTTTACCTTTTAAAAACATCCTTATTTAAATACTTTTAATATATATTATTTTAATATATATTAAATATTTAATATATAAATATTTAAATTAAAAAAACATTTTAAAAACATAGGAAAGGGTGGAAATGCGAATGGTTCGATGGATGTGCGGAGTATCGTTGAGAGAGAGGAGGACAAATGATGAATTGCGAAAGATGATGGGAATATTGCCTGTGATTGATGCTGTGAAGAGGAACAGGTTGAGATGGTTTGGTCATGTATTGAGGAAGGATGAAAGTGACTGGTTGAGAAGAGTGATGGAAGTTAATGTAGAAGGAAGTAGAGGACGGGGAAGACCGAGAAAGACTTGGCTAAAGATGGTGGAAGAAGAAATGCGGGCAAGGGGGTTAACAAGGAGAGATGCAGAAAATAGGGCAAAATGGAGAAGATTGTCATGGGGACCGCAAGGCTAACCCCCGCTCTAGCGGGGAAAATTGCCTTAAAATGCATGTTGTTGTTGTTGTTGTGTTGTTTTACCTTTTAAAAAGAAAGGGCAAGATCGAATTTGAAGAATCACCATCTTTCAAATTATTTAATATTAATACACAATTCTTCTCCAAAGTAGTTTTATGATTGCACATTTTTCAAGACAAGTGTTAAAATTACACTTTATGTCTTATGTCACACTCTCATGGTTTCTTCGACTCCATAATACTGAAGCTCCACTATAAGCGTTTTGAATGGCACATGCAAATCGATATTTCAACAGTTCTTGTCACTCAAATTCCAGGATGCTTGCACAAAACTTCATCATACCGCTCCAGCTAACCAACTGTGACAACTTACTTGCTCAAAAACTGTTCCTCGATCAGTAAGGATTGGTTGAGGGTGGAATAGCGACACTGGCGAACCCGCTTGCTTCTCCGCACTGCCACATGGCCTGGACCATTGACCAGGCCGAAGCGTGCGATTCCAGTTGGCTTTGTCTTTGGGCTCAATAGGCCAAGGCGAGAACAGTCCACCGAGTTCAAATCGCGCAATTCTGATGAAGAACCATGGCAAAGAAAAAGTATCCAGAGGAAACAAATCACTGAATTAGCAATTAAAGCTCAATGCCTTAAAGAAAAAAAAAGATAATTATAGTAATAATAATCATGCTAGACTGTCGGACCCCACCATTCGCGGTTCTGCTATTTGCAGGTGATAAAATGCGACCCGTTTCTCTATTCGCAGAAAAGTTTTTGTTTTTTTCTATTCGTGGCTGTGTCCCACGAAATCGCGGGTTTTTTTTAACCTATTCGCAGCCGTCTTCCGCAAATTTGCAGTGTTTTTTCCCCCTATTCACGGCAAAGTTCCGAAAATTCACAGGATCTTCTTACTCCCATTGGTGTTCCGTGATTGTGGTTTTTCATTGGTGCAAAAAAAAATATTCACAAGCTGTTAGCTCAACATAAGGTATTTATAAAACCTTTGCGGATTATCGTCGACATTCGCGGATTTTGCCTCACCATTCATGGATTTTGCCTCTATTCGCAGTTTGGTCCTCTCTATTCACAGATTTTCGTGACTCTGGAACCTATCCCCCCTTTTTCCATTGACACAATGCCTTGCTATTCGCGGGTTTCGCTATTTGTGGATTTTCCAGGAACGTATCCCCCGTGAATAGCGGGGTCCGAGGGTATATAATTTGAGAAGTATTTGTTTATACATGCTTGTCTGCTATGTCTAAACTGCTGGATGGAATGAGTTGAAAACTACTCATTGTACTGTGGGAAGGTGGCGGGGAGGTAGTGCGCAGGGAAATTTTAGGCGACAAAATACATTTCATAGCCGCCTTGGTTCAGGATGGAGGGACTATGCAAATTTTCTGTAAATTGTATAGAACAGTTCCCAGTGAGGGTAGATATTACAAGTCATTATAAAATACCCAGATTATCGACATGAAAACCATCGGTAGAAGTGGGGGAATTACCATATTATAATATCATTCTGTTTGTGTGTTTGTTTGACTTCCATACACTCGTAAACTGCTGGATGAAACGAGTTGAGAACTGTTGGTTGTACTTGGGATATGAGATGGAGGGGTTGGAGGTTAAATAAATAAATAAATGGTTTTATTTTTTATTTTCAGGAATGGAGGGCTTGAACCAATATTTTAATGTAAATTCACCACAAATTATATTACTACCAGATTCTGTTACAATACATTATTGCATAATCCAACGAGAGGTTCCAGGGAACCTGAACTCAACTGGTCTACAGTCACGTGAAAAAGTAAGTACACCCCATGTAAAGTTGACTTTTTCAACATATTTCAACATACAGCTATTTGATCTTCATTTCAACAATATTGACAGATAAAGGTGATATAATATAACAAATATCATGACACATTTACATTTTGTAGTCCATTGTATAATTTAAATAAACATAAATGAAAATTTCGCATGTGGAAAAAGTAAGTACACCCTTGGCTCTAATAGGTGGTATTGCCCCATTTGGCAGAAACAACCTCAAGTAGGCATTTCTTGTAACTGTCTACCAGTCTCTGACATCGACTGGGAGAAATTTTTGCCCACTCCTCCATGCAGAATTCTTTCAGCTATGCGATGTTTGAGGGGTTTCTTGCATGCACAACAACAGGCATTTTAAAGGCCATTTTCCCTGCAAGAGCGGGGGTTAGCCTTGCGGTCCCCATGACAATCTTCTTCATTTTGCCCTATTTTCTGCATCTCCCCTTGTTAACCCCCTGGCCCGCATTTCTTCTTTGACCATCTTTAGCCAAGTCTTTCTCGGTCTTCCCCGTCCTCTACTTCCTTCCACATTCATTTCCATCACTCTTCTCAACCAGTCACTTTCATCCTTCCTCAACACATGACCAAACCATCTCAACCTGTTTCTCTTCACAGCATCCATCACAGGCTCTATTCCCATCATCTTTCGCAATTCATCATTTGGCTTCCTCTCTCTCAACAATACTCCACACATCCACCGAACCATTCGCATTTTTTTTTTTTTTTTTTTTTTTGTATACAAGATCGAGGCTCTCCACCCTTTCCAGCCTTCGTTGCTGCTCTTCGTTAATTACCCATGTCTCGCTCCCATATATCATAACACTTCTCACACATGCAGCATACACCTTTCCCTTCAGCTTCAACGACACTCCGCTCCTAGTCAGCACGCCACTCAGTTCCCGAAACTTCTTCCATGCACATCTCACTCTAGCAACCGTTGCCGAGTCTGATCCACCTTCTCCATTCAGCATGGCTCCTAGGTAACAAAATGTTTTCACGCCGTCTCCAAGATCCAAATCAACATTTCCTCCATCTGCAGCTCCCTCTGTGCACACCTTACACTTGAATGTAGCTGCCACACTGGTTAATGACCCTCTCAAACCACTACATTTTTGATGAACCCACTCAGCGCACATTGTACATTGAATTGAGTTCACTCCGACACCCTTCCTGCACATAGCACATGGCCACTTCCCAGTTCTTTCCACCTCACCACATGCTTTACCACTTGCCATCACCTTTGTTTTTCCGATATTCACCTTCAGACCTTTCGTCTCCATACATTCCTTTCACTTGTTCATCTTCTCCTTCAGTCCATCCACACTTTCTGCAATCAACACCAGAACAACTCCCACGGTAAACCCTCCTTTACGTTCCGAGCCAGCACCTCCATCACAGCTACAAATAGTAGTGGACTTAGTGCCGACCCCTGATGCACTCCCACCTTCACCTCAAACTCACCACTGTTCCCGTCCTTCGTCCTTACAGCTGTGCGCGCTCTTTTGTACATTGCCATCACTACTCTGATCAACCAATCCTCCACTCCTAACTTCCTCAATGCCCATGTCACTACTTCATGTGGAACCCTATCGAATGCTTTCTCCAGATCAACAAACCCAAGAAACAACTTCTTCCTCTTCTCCATGTACTTCTCCTGCAACTGCCTCACAATAAAAAGCACGTTTGTAGTTCCTCTTCCTGGCATAAATCCAAACTGCATTTCGTCAATCTTCACTTTCTTCCTTATCCTCCTCTCCAACACCCTTTCCAATACCTTCATTCCATGCTCCAATAACTTTATCGCTCGATACGAGCCACAGTCCAGAGGGTCACCTTTCCCCTTGTATAGAGGGACGAGGGTACTCAGTTCCCAATCCACTGGAATGCGGCCTTCTTTCACCACCAGATTGCATATCTCTGTCATTCTCTTCACACCCCAATTTCCCGCTGCCTTCAACATATCTCCCACAACGCCCGTCGGCCCTCCCGCTTTTCTATTTCTACTCTTCATTGCTTTAATCGCTTGCTCATCCACAGCTCGTTTCAAATGGCCCCACAACATCTCGATGGGATTTAGATCTGGGCTTTGACTTGGCAATTCCAGAACCCTCCATTTCTTTCTTTTCAGCCATTCCTTGGTGGATTTACTGGTAAGTTTAGGGTCATTGTCATGTTGCAAGGTCCACCTTCGGTTGAGCTTCAACTTTCCGACAGATGGCCTCACATTTTCCTCAAGCACCCTCTGGTACAATGAAGAATTCATCGTGGATTCTATGATGGTGAGCTGCCCAGGCCCTGATGCAGCAAAGCTGCCCCAAACCATAATATTTCCACCACCATGCTTTCCAGTTGGTATCAGGTTCTTGTGGTCAAATGCTGTCTTTGGTTTTCGCCAAACATGTCTTCTGGTACTGTGGCCAAATAGCTCTACCTTTGACTCATCTGTCCAGAGCACATTGTTCCAGAAGTGCTGGTCTTTGCCGAGGTGTTCATTGGCAAACTTTAGTCTTGCCCTGATGTTCTTTCTGGACAGCAAAGGTTTCCTCCTGGCACACCTCCCATGTAGATCAAATTTGTGCAGCCTCTTTCTAATGGTAGACTCGTACACTTTGACATCAACAGTGGCAAGAGCTATGTTACGGATTCGTCACTTCCGTTGTGGTGGCTTTCATCCACTTGAGACATTTCTGGTTCCATGTATTATTAGTGTTGTTGTTTGAGGGAAATAGCAATTATTACTGTCAAAAGGTAAAAGGACTGTTTTAAAAATGAAACCGGATCGGGAACCGGAAGACGAAGAAGAAGAAGAAAAAAAAAAAGGGCGGAGCGAATGAGTCGGACAAGAAAGCCGAGTTGCTCCAGGTTCTGAAGCGAACGTTGGCGAGCCAGAGTCACGAGCGAACTTTCGTGTTTCCGGGAGAGGAATTCCTACACGGAGTTGTCATCGCTGTGACCGGTCAACCTGCATCAGGTTTTGCGATCGATTCAGGAGAGAATCATCGCCGTGCCGTGCGCCACGAGACCGGGTCGTCGGCCATTTTGACTCGCGCAGGATTTGTGCTTCGCTCGCGGTTTCGTTTCTTTTCGACAATTCTCACCGCCTTCAGACGTCGATTTGGGGCATGTGTGTGACGCGGATTTTTGAAGGCTAATTCGTCCATACCCGAGGGTGTGATCTCTCGGTCGCCTGTAGGGCGCCTTTAGATTTCCCAGTCGCCTTGAGGGCGCCTTTTTACAGCTTCGGCTGTGTGACTGCCCTGGCCATCTGCATGGGATTCTGGTCGTTTGGACATCGTTCTAGCGATCGCTGGAGCGAATCAACTTCGTCTTGGAGCCGGGAATAAGAGACATTGGGGAATGTTCTTGTTACACTCACTTGGAGCACAGTGAGTTATATATTGCAAAACTGATGGTACCATCATAGGACATATTGATTGTACTTTTGAATACTATTGTTGTACCGTTATTCTTGTGTGATCTCAATACAATATTTGTTTGTGAGTAACAATTGGGGTGGCTTCTCCATTGATCTTTGACACACAGAATAACACATTTTTCTGCCGTGACTCCTCTTGGGGCTCAGAGGTACACCGTGACCAGGGGGTCGGGGAGGAGCACGTAACAGCTACCTGTAGGTCCCGTGATGACATTCTGGGGTTTTCGAGACTTCTTTCAGCATCTTGCGATCTGCTCTCGGGCTGAACTTGCTGGGGCGGCCTGGCTTGAACAAGTTGGCAGTTGTTTGGAATCTTCTCCACTTGTAGATGATCTTCCGGACAGTCGAATGATTGATTTCAAATTATTTGGAGATCTTTTTAAATCCCTTCCCAGACTAGTAGGCATCTATAACCTTCTTTCTGAAGGCCTCAGAGAGCTCTTTTGATCTAGGCATGGTGACGCCGCACACTTCAACAACAAAGAGCAAACCAAACTAAATGTCTGAGGTTTAAATAAGACAGGTTCCTCCAAGATCCTCTCTAACGATGTTCTAATCATTTGCACCTGAGCTGGTGCACCTGATTCTAATTTTAGGTATTTGAAGTAGTGATAAATGTACGGGTGTACTTACTTTTTCCACATGCGAAATTTGCATTTATGTTTATTTAAATTGTACAATGGACTACAAAATGTAAATGTTTCATGATATTTGTTATATTATATCACCTCCTTTATCTATCAATATTGCTGAAATGAAGATCAAATAGCTGTATGTTGAAATATCTTGAAAAAGACAATACTATACATGGGGTGTACTTACTTTTTCACGTGACTGTATATCAATATGGTTAGAATATGCATAATAGAACCACAAACTATATACAGACTTGGCATTTAGTATGGAATATTTTTTTTGTGGGTGTGAACTTACTTTTTAGGATGTCTTAGAACCAAAAGTTCATTGGAATTATGTTGAAATTATTCTAGATTTTGTTAATGTGACCTTTAAAAGAAACAAAAACCACATTTGACATTTCGAAACAAATAAATTGATCCTTGAAAGTGATGTAAACTGATATCGAACTCAATTCATGGACAGTACTGTGTTAAACTTCTGTACGTTTTCCAGAAGTATCTCTTTATTTTGCACATTAGCCAAAAAATTTTTTAACAAAAACAAAAGTTAAATTACGACTGGGATTACGGACAGTAAAATTACAGTTCAGTACTTCGTGTAACCCCCACGAGTATTCAGGAGAGCACGTACACGTCGAGGCATGCTGTTCACGAGATTTGCCAAGGTTTGGACAGGAATCGCTTGCCATGCAGTGACAATAGCCTGCTGCAATTCACGCACAGATGTCGGCTGCTGGTCCAAGTGGTCGATTTGATGCGTTAATTCTGCCCACAAGTTCTCTATCGGATTCATATCCGGGGACATGGCAGGCCACTCCATATGCTCTACACCACGGTCAGCAAGAAAGTGTTGGATCATGCGAGCACGATGAGGTCGTGCATTGTCATCTTGGAAGACAAAGTTTCCTCGAAAGGCTGCACGAGCAAATGGAAGCAATGTTTCGTCCAGAATGGCCCTGTACTTGAACTGGTTCAGGTTTCCATTCAGAACAACCAGGTCAGTTTTGCCCCCTGCATGAAAAGCAGCCCGAACGGTCACCCCACCACCTCCAGCTTGGACTCTTGGCACTACACAATCTTTGTTGTGGGCTTCATGCACTTGTCTGCGCACTCGGACGCGGCCATCTTGACGATAGACCAGAAATCTAGACTCGTCACTGAAGATCACGTGATTCCAGTGTCCTGGCTGCCATTGTCGGTGCTCTCTGGCCCACTGCAATCGGCACTGGCGGTGTTGTCTGGTCAGATGTGGCTTTCTCAGGGGACGCCTGACATGATAGCCTGCTTGAACCAGTCGTTGGTTGACTAGCCTTCTGAATACAGGCACATTTGTCAGTTGCTGCCACTCAGCCCTAAGCCGATTAGCTGACTTGGTACGGCCATTGCGGACTAACCGGTGCAGCTGGCGATCATCCCTCCTTGTGGTTCTGCGGGGACGTCCTGGCCTCGGTATTGGAGTAGGGACACCCCTCTGAGCATTTCGTTTCAGGATCTTTGACACCTGACCTTGAGTGATGCCATACTGCCGAGCAATAGCACGCTGTTTCATGCCAGAATTTCGTAAAGCCACCACTCCATGACAAACAGCATTGTCAAGTTGACGGACCATCTCCAGAGGAAGCGGCAATAACTTTTGGAGATGTGCAGCAGTTGTTTTCCACTAATACAGAACGCAACAACCCTTGTATACCCGACTGTGAAGCCAATCATCAAATGCACCTGTCCGTACATTTTGCCATGCCACCTGTGATATAATCCTGTTGTTGACTTCTTGCTGCGACAGACAATCAGTGACATGGTTCTTTTAACAAATAAATCACCAAAGTGTAAAAGAAACTCACCAGATTGATATACTGAGTTAAGAAAGTAAACCCAAGTCAAGAAAAAAAATATATTCCATATTAAATGCCAAGTCTGTAGTTTGTATGTGCTAACAATATATGACAAAAATTGACTTTTCAACATGGCCGCCCTGCCACGCCCATTTTTGGCCGTGCAACGCCCAAATGCAATCCCAAACTAGTTTATGTCTTAAAGATGCTGCATAACAAGTTTCATCAAATTTCATCAATATTTGTGACTTTTAGAGCGTAGACGTCGAATTGTTTACAGACGACAGACAGACGACGGACACTGGGTGTCGACAAAAACTCAGCTGGACATAGTCCAGTTGAGTTAAAAACTGTATTGCTCATGTTTGTTTGTGTTGAAACGAATCCTTACTCTAATTCGCGGACCGGTGTTTGTTTGTCGCACTATTCCTCCTACAGTTCTAGCCTAATTACATCCAGACTTTCTACATAGGATTAGCATGGCCCCAATTAGTGTATAGGGGTGTTTCATCTTACCCGTTTGTCTTGGGGGAAGGTGTGGGTGGGGCACGTAACTCAGGTTTTATATTTTATTTTCAGGAGCGATTGAGGGCGCTGTCTGTTGCCTACATAGTCTAGTAGGAAGACTAGGTCCCCCTGCACCCCCCGGAGATATACTTCTAATCAGTGTTTCTAGATTGGAAAAAATGTGTAGAAAATGACTAGCTATGGCCCCAAGCTGAAAAAATGTCCCACATACCATTTTTATGCAAATTACTGCTGCAAATTTTATGCAAAATTATGCAAATTTTATGCAAATTTTTGATGAGGAGTAGAGTTGAGGGGTCTTTGAGGGCTTCATCGAGGTGCTCTCGGTTGCAAGACTGGGTCATTCTGAGAAGCACAGCAGGGTCAGAGATCATGATGTTCTCCTCCTCAGTGAATCTCTCCATCAACAGCCTCTCCATTGCCTCACACACTGTTTTGAGGCAAAAGAGGGACTTTGCGTAGGCCTTTCCACTGAGAACACCTTTGAGAGATCCACTTGTTACTAGTTGTGCCTCAAAGAGAATCTCTGCATATCCAGAACCACGCATCTTGTGTCCAGTGAGCATCCCGATGTAGTTCATGGATGTGTGGAAGGGTCCAATCGTTACTACATGACTAGCAAATTCATTTGGCCAGCGCCAGATGATGGGAAGGGCTTTCATGCAGACACCCAGATCAAATGTATTCAGGACCCATCTCTGACCCACCTCAGCAGTTGCTGCCTCGGAACGCTTCAGTAGCTCACGAACAACTGCGTTGTCTGTGATCGGTCTGTGCCTGGTGCCTGCATGGCATGGCAATGGCCTGCAGCCTGTGCCTGGGCTAGGGGGTTTCACCTCTGCAACTGGTTCTCCCCCACCCAGCAAATCAACAGTCGACTACTGCACGCCTATCCACCAACCGATCACAGACAACGCAGTTGTTCGTGAGCTACTGAAGCGTTCCGAGGCAGCAACTGCTGAGGTGGGTCAGAGATGGGTCCTGAATACATTTGATCTGGGTGTCTGCATGAAAGCCCTTCCCATCATCTGGCGCTGGCCAAATGAATTTGCTAGTCATGTAGTAACGATTGGACCCTTCCACACATCCATGAACTACATCGGGATGCTCACTGGACACAAGATGCGTGGTTCTGGATATGCAGAGATTCTCTTTGAGGCACAACTAGTAACAAGTGGATCTCTCAAAGGTGTTCTCAGTGGAAAGGCCTACGCAAAGTCCCTCTTTTGCCTCAAAACAGTGTGTGAGGCAATGGAGAGGCTGTTGATGGAGAGATTCACTGAGGAGGAGAACATCATGATCTCTGACCCTGCTGTGCTTCTCAGAATGACCCAGTCTTGCAACCGAGAGCACCTCGATGAAGCCCTCAAAGACCCCTCAACTCTACTCCTCATCAAAAATTTGCATAAAATTTGCATAATTTTGCATAAAATTTGCAGCAGTAATTTGCATAAAAATGGTATGTGGGACATTTTTTCAGCTTGGGGCCATAGCTAGTCATTTTCTACACATTTTTTCCAATCTAGAAACACTGATTAGAAGTATATCTCCGGGGGGTGCAGGGGGACCTAGTCTTCCTACTAGACTAACACAACACTGCCCAAATAAAGGTATGTTTCAGAAGAACATGTTGCATGCTTAGAAGATCGCACATAAGGCGGGTATGCAGCAAGTTTGATATAACATGCCAAAAAGAATGCTGGAGCAAACAAACATGAAAGTTGCACGCTACGTTACTTGCATTTCATTCAAAATAAAAAACCCCAATGGCCCAGCAAACCTTTCTGCAATCCGCTTCCCTTTTTCTTGGTCGATCGGCAGCGCCTTTCCCTAGAGCAGCAAAACACACATTTGCAGTTGCATGAACAAGACAGAAGAATTTAACAATGGAGAGGCTCACGAGGGTATATAGATTACAGTAAATCTTGATACCCACTCAGACTCTACAGGGGGGCCTGAAAGTCACTTTACCCCTTCCCAGTTTAGCATTCATTCTTAAACTCTAAAATATTTTCATTGTCATTCTTATATCCAAGTCTTTCTTATCTCCATTGTCATTCTTATGTTACATACTAACATACTAATTGAAAGTAAACCATGGCTTGTCGGCTACCCACCTTGGTATACACGGATTACACGACACTGCTGGTAACCCCTTTCAGTCGTAAAAGCTGATGTGCCGTTGCACCTCTAGATCACCACGGATTGAAAAAATATTTTGCATGTATTGTAACAACATGAAATGGAACACTTTTCGCACCCAGACAGAAAATGTGCTGGAAATGTGCATTTTGATGCACCCTACAGTGTAGGTGACACACACACACACACACACACACACACACACACACACACACACACACACACACACACACACACGTGCAGTACTTATAATAATTAATCAGTTATTGTATCTATAATATGCACTCCATCATACACATAAAATGATTAATTATTGTAAGTACTGCACAATAAAACCTGTATATTAAAAGTTTAATATCAAATGCTTTACTGGGGAGGGTTAAAGTTACTTTTAGGCCTTCCTGTAACAATGGCCTCTCCCACTCCCAAACCAATTTAACACAATCTGTATTCCACCATCATGGATTTGAACACAATGTCAACAGATCTGTCATTTATATCAATTTAACAATAAAGAAGCATCAAACACGTGAGGAAATGGGAAAAAGAAAATTGAGACTAAAACAAGGGGAACATTTACACCAATGCTCGGGAGTACAACTGTACAGTTTATGCAGTGCCCTCTGTAGGTTACATGAGGAACATTGAGAATTTGGCTGGAGTGCCAATGTTAACTCGCGGGCTTTTCGTCAAAAGACGTTGCAATCCATTTTGCATCCACCAACTAACCAATGCAAGCAGATGGGACACCCGAGACGTACGAGACTGTATTTTGTGGTGCAACACCCTTCTTGTGAAACACTGATGGGGCAGTTATTCATGGGATCGGCATTCAACCCAACGTTAGTTTGCACAAAACGAGTGAGTGTGCTATGTCTGTGCAATCTTGTCATTGAGTAAGAAATCACAGAAATCTCAGACTGAGAGAAAAAGAAATGTGAGTGAGAAATGACAAAGCAAAAAAATCTATGCAATGGGTGTGACATTAAATTGTATACCTTTTTCTCCTTATGAAATTGAGACGTCAACGATAAAGTAAATAAAGAGTGGCATACCAAGATCTAGAATGGCAATTGTAGAACGCATAGTCCCGCTTCGCATGCTCATTCGGAAAAAAAATTCATCGTTAACTGAACACGCGACTATTATGGTCCACAGACCTGTATCATCCATGCACCTAATTAGGTCACATACATTGCCATTATCCGTAGCTTTATTGATCAATTTATCGATACTTAACGACAACTTTTGTGCACATCAAGGCTAAATTGCATCAAAGAAGGTGAATAGGAAAATAAATTCAAACAATATTCCCCATAGCTAGTTTATCATATGTATGAAGTTTCACATCAATCTGTGAAGCAGTTTTGAAGTTTTTTACATTTTTATTTTCAAACCAATATGGCTACCAGACCACGTGACCTGTGAAGTCATAAATTTAATTCTTCACTCACATTGGGTCGTAAATCAGATATATGCAGCTCCAGATTTTTCAACAGATTATGGCTGGAATACCACTTCACTGATGGCATCATCGTTTTCACACTCTATATTCCATGGGGAGTTGATGACATGTGCCAAGTCTCAAAAAAAAATTGTTGAGCGGGTTCGGAGAAGACCACTCCTTTCTGCAGCTTCAGATGTACAGGGCTGTCGAAGCAGTTCCTAGGCTTTTGAGCACAACACACACAACACACATATCTGTGCAGTGTCTGAGTTGTGTTGTGTTGTCTTGAGTTGTCTTGTCTCATCACTGAACTACTTTCTCAAACTTTTGTGAAATCGTACCAAACTTCTGGTATGCACATATCTCTCCGTCAGTATGTCCTATGGGTATTTATTTTGAAAAATTGTTCCAATTATTATTATTTATTTATTTTTTGGAATTTTTTCGGGAATTTTTTTTTTTTCAACTTCGATTGTTTATAAAATGTGATATCACGTATATTACAAATACATTTGTGCAAAATAATTGTTTGAATTATGATTGGTTTAAACCATGACAAAACGGCAACTCGGGTACAGTCATTTATCTATATATCGACACATCTGGGCAGTGTCTGTGTTGTCACTTAACGACTCCCTCAAACTTTTGTTTCCGTGGTTGTGAAGTGTTTTTAATAACGTTGTGGTGGTTTGAAATCACGTGGTGGTGAGGTATTTTGAATTATGTGGTTGTGAGGTGTTTTTAAATGACGTGGCGGTGAGGTGTTTTGAATTACGTGGTGGTGAGGTATTTTATAATTACGTGGTGGTGAGGTATTTATAATTACGTGGTGGTGAGGTGTTTTGAATTAGTTGGTGATAAGGTGTTTTGAATTACGTGGTGTTGAGGTGTTTTGAATTACTTGGTGGTGAGTTGTTTTTAAATGACATGGTAGTGAGGTGTTTTTAATTTTGTGGCTGTGAGGTGTTTTTATTACGTGTTTTATGGCTGGCTATGAGGTGTTTTTAATTTAGTGGTGGTGAGGTGTTTTTATTACGTGTTTTATGGCTGTGAGGTGTTTTCAATTTTGTGGTGGTGAGGTGTTTTTATTACATGTTTTATGGCTGTGAGGTGTTTTCAATTTTGTGGTGGTGAGGTGTTTTTAATTTCGTGGTGGTGAGGTGTTTTTATTACGTGTCTTATGGCTGTGAGGTGTTTTAAATTACTTGGTGGTGAGGTGTTTTGAATTACGTGGTGGTGAGGTGTAATCGTCCCAAACTTCCAGTCTGCACCTACCGCTCCCATAGGTATGTGCTGAGGGGTTCTTTCTTGAAAAAAAAACATTCAACCTAAATCTTCTTTCTAAGTTGCCTATAAAAATGTAATATCACAAACACAACAAATACATTTGTGCAAAATAATTGTTTGTATTATGATTGGTGTAAATCATGACAACACAGCAACACAGGTAGTCATTATCCTCAGCTAAAATAAGCCCGTTCCTCAGGTGTTAAGCAGTACTTGAAGCTGTTGGCCTGTGAGCCGCCTGTCATGCAAGCTGTTGACTCTCAGAAACTTGTCTTCTGATTCTGTTGTGGCTTTGGGTCTGCCAGACCTCTTCCTGTCGAGTTTCCACCAGTTTCCAAGTGCCTTTTGATGGTGTAAGAAACTGTACTCACTGACACCTTGGCTTTCTTTGCAATTTCTCAAAAGGAAAGACCTACACTTTTAAGGGTCATAATGGTCTGTCTGTCTTCCTTTATTAATTGCCTTTCTCTCGCCATTATGATAGCAATATACTACTTCCTGCAGTGCAATATTGTCCAAAGAATGCTTCAGAGGGTTTAATGACAGTCTGTTCCAATACTGCTTTTATACAGACAGGGGGTTTGTAATCAAGTAATCAGCAGAGGTTGGGACACCTGCAGGAATTGTTTGCATCAACTTTCATAGTATGGCGGATAAGCTCTCATATTATAACAATTGTGCATTTTATGAGAAAAGCATGAAATTTCTAACATAGTTGGTGCATACCATAAAGATTATTTTCAGATGTGGAGGGATGTCAGATTTGACCTCTGAGGACCGTGAGGTCAAATCCAAAATGGACGCCAGTCCACCGGGTCTAATGTTCAAACGCGCTCAATTTTGGAACCAAACAGTGCAGAAAAACATTTTTCCAACACAAACAAGGTCATTTCCAACTACATTGGGGATGCCCATTCATTTGGTGATACTTTTGAAATCGCCAGAACTCAAGGACATGCATTTAGGTCAAGGTCAAGGTCAAATTACGTTAAATATCTATTTTTATGAAACTGCAGTTGGAACTGCAATTGGAAAAAGTTCATTTGAACTTTTAAAACTTTATTTTTTCAGGTAGAGGGATAGGTACAGAACACCCAAAGACCAGAAATGATGAAAAAAAGTGTTTGCACTGCAAGGAATGATGCAATAACCTCTGAAAAAATAACTGTAGTTAACCAAGTATGTCCACGAAAGCTTACATTAAATCAAGTGCAATGATGAAAATTGGTAATGATCAAAATCTAAGTCTCCAGAAAAGAAGCACAGTGCAGTGCACTTGAGTGCAGCTTTGGCACACTTGCAGCGTCCAGTGCACCCTTTCATGCAGCCACAGTGGATCAATTCATGGCAGAGACACACACACACACACACACACACACACACACACACACACACACACACACACACACACACACACACACACACACACACACACACACACACACACACACAACGAAGGTTCACGAGCGAGCGGCATTCAATGACAAAGGACGGACTATAACCGAAACAGGCCCGGAAATGTCAAAACGAAGGTTACTGGACCTTGAAATGACATAGAAAATAATGTATAATCAGTTATGAGGTTAGTTAGCTACACAATACCGAAAATGTGGTTCGATTCCGACAACTTTGAAAATTTGACATTTGTGACCTTCAAAGGTCAAAGGTCGAGGATTCTGAAATTTGTTGGAAAAATTGTATTTCATTATGTATGTGATAATATAAGATCATGTACGACATTTCACCCTATCAGGAAGTGAACAATGTAATAAAACCATCAAAAATGGACTTTTCTAAATTTCGTGACCTTGTGACCTTGACGCGAAAATGAAAAATCGAGCTCCATGGGGCTAGACACATAACATTGGCCTATCCAAATACTGAAACCCCTGTCAGATTCCACCAAACCCCTCGGAGAAGATGTAGCTTGAACTCGATTACCGCCTAAAAAGACATCTTTTTGGGGCGTGGCTCCACCCACAATAGGCGCAATACGCCCACTCTAGGCAGGACACAACTAGATCATGATATCAGCCTCCCACCCAAGTTTCATCAAGATCGGATGATATCATCGGGTAGTTATGCTGCGGACAGCCAGACACACACACGCAGACAGACGCACACCCATGACGAATATAGTGGTCACTTGATAACTCGTGAACGAATATATTGTTGCGGTTTTGAGAATAAAGGCAAACCCCCCTTTTAGTTAGTTGCACCACAACATGTAGCCTCGCTTTAGTTCGGTTATTTCTTATTCAATGTTAAGTATAATCTCCTTCCCTGTGTTAGTATGCGTTGATGCAGGTAAGTAAGGGTAGGCCTCATTGGGCCTGGAATGCCATGTGCTAGGCACAGGACAAGTCGAGGAGGCCCAAGGGCAGAGCCGGAGGGAGTGGCTGGTAAGCAGCAGCAGCCAAGGGAGCTAAAGGGGAGTGGCCAGCAGCAAGCGACCAATAAGAACTAAGGGGAGTAACTGATGGGGGGAGATCACGACACGTGACCCCCGGTGGCCAGTGGAGGCCTTTGGAACATTCTAGTGGGGCTCCGGGGGGATATAAGCCCCGCCCCGGACCCCCAAGCTCTCTCGGTGGTCGACGTCTCTCTGTGCCCAGATCGCTCTCTCTCTGCCCCCGAACTCAAGAAGCTCTCAGCACTCTCTCTGTAGTCAGCGTTCTGCCCTGCTCTCTGCTGCCTTGTTCTCCCTGGCTTTCTCTTTCGTTTGCCCTCGCTTTCGTGAGATAAACGCCTTCGCAGGACGATCCCTCGCGTGGCCCTGTGCTCTAACGATCTCCTGCCTGGACGCCCTGCACGAGCGCTTCGCCTTGTTAACTTCGGGACACGTTGCGGAGATTCCCGTGCTTGCACGACTGGAGGCCGACGTCCCTGCTACGAACATCCTCAAGGGACACGCCCAACGAGCCGTCCGGGGCGAGCAGCATCAAGCGGCCGCGCTTTGAGCGCGTCCTCCTCTTCCTTCCTTTCCCCGCGTGAGTGAGAGGGCCCTTGTCTGGGCTATTAAGTGAAGATCGGTAAAGTTTCTGCCCTGTGTCTCTTTGCTCTGATCATTGTGCAAAGTGTCCCGGTGTGTACCCCAATTTAGAACAGGTACACTGTATCCCTGCGCGTATCGTAAGAGGCGACTAAGGGTTGGCGTCAGAAAGGCCTGTTTCGGTTATAGTCCGCCCTTTGTCATTGAATAATGTCGAGTCAACGTTTATAAATAGCTTATCATGGCGTTTTCATGGGAGCAACGGCCTCTACCGGAAGTAAAAATATTATAAACCACAACCACGTATGATTAGCTTTTTAAACAGTCGCTAATGCTGTTTTAACACTAAATGAAGAAATTTGGAGGAATCCTGACATCCGTGAGGTAAGTTTTACTTACAGAACTGAGCGAAGATCTACTGTACTCTATATACCCCACAAGGGTTTGCTTAATAACATGACCATTCCTGCCGCTACCATGGGGTTTTTTGTGGCGAACTTTCGAAACTTGCTCCTAATGTTTAACATGAAACTGAAAGGGAGGAAGCCCGGGTCGTGCTCATTTACCAAGCGCTTGCAAAACCAGCCGTTCCTTAATGGTTTTGAATGGAGTGCTTGCACGAATGCTTAAACCACTGGGTGATCTCTCAACAAGAAACTTGGTAAATGAACACACACCCAATGTTCTTGATACCCAACCATAGATAGTAGGGTGCATCAAACGCCCTTAGGTTCTTGGATTTTAATGTCTATTCTCTCAAATGTTACACTTGTTGGTAGAAGTATGTATGCAAAAAATAAATGAAATCAGAGGTGGTCCTGGGTGGCCACCGGCCACTTTTATATATTTAGGGCCATTTTCGGGGCCGCACTATGTAAAAATGTTTGATTTTGTTATTTTACACCCAAACCTAGTCATGTTTGGTATCAAATTGAAGGTCTTGATGAGAGGAATACAAATATAACAATTTTATGCAAAAAACGATGGTTTGATAATTAGTTTGTATTTTTACATGAATGAAATCGGAGGTCTAATCGTGGGTCCCATACTAGTAGTCTAATAATATCCTTTATTTTCTTTCAGATGGCAGATAAGAAGACCAGATTAGCAAGTGCCATTTTTGGTCTTGGCAATGCTTTTACAGAAGCAGATGGTACATTGACAGGAGTCCGCCTCCCAACTTGCCGGCAGGTTCTTCGATGCGTGATGTGGTACATCCAGAAAGAAATATGTGAAGGCAAACAAACTCAGCCACTGAAATGGAAATCTGCCAGCATCGTCCTTATCCAGCTGAAAAAATTCTACACTAAAGCAAATATTCCTATGCTTTCAGACCATCAATGCTGCAAACTAATACTTGACCTTCTTAATGACAATAACAAATTGCGTCAAATACCTGTTTCTCGCCGAGAATCTCCAAGCACTTTGGCTAAGTTGCAAACCATGAATGAACGTCTTGATAAGACCTTTGGTGTATGGACAAAAGATGCAATGACAAACATTAAGAATGAGGAAGATAGAGTATTTTTAGAGTCAATGAAATCTGACAGAGTAGCCTCATTTGGTGGTGTTGACAAGAAGAAAGTTGATAAAGATCATAGAAAAGAAAAACGCCTCTTAGCGGAAGCTTCAAGACGAGAACGTCATGAATCATCCAGTGTACAAGAGATGACAATTAGTTCTGTATGCTCTGATGATAGTGACTCTGCAGATAGCTTGGAAGAAACTGAAGAAGAGGCGATTCCAGAGTTTCAAAGGAAGCGTAGTCACCACAGATCAACATATGCAGGTACATCTGCCTTTATTCCTCATGATATTCTGAAAAGACATTCAGTTGTGTCTGTTGCTACTCGACTAAACATAACTCCTGTTCAACAGGTTGCGCTCACCAAAGCTGTAATTCAAGAGGCAGGAGGTGATCCACGTCGTGTGGCCAAGTCGTACTCAACTGCTGATAAGGCTCGACGATCAATAACAAGTGCTATCGCCAAAGATATTCAAGAAAATTGGATCGCCCCAACAGCTGCAACACTTCACTGGGATGGCAAGCAGATACCAACGCTCACAAACAAGAATGTCAAGGAAGAAAGATTGCCAGTGTTGGTTGGGAATGCCACTGATGTAAAGCTACTGGGGGTGGCTAGATATCCTCCTGGAAGTGATAGGTCATCAGGTGACATCATTGCCGAGCACACTTACACGTATCTACATTCATGGAAGTGCAAACAATCAGTTGTCAACTTATGTTTTGACACAACAGCATTAAACACTGGACACGTTACAGCTGCCTGTGTTACCATTCAATCAAAACTAGACCGTGCTCTTCTGTGGTGTGCATGTCGCCATCATGTTGGAGAGGTAATCCTGGATCATGTGTTTGACGTTCTCAA
Source organism: Myxine glutinosa (assembly GCF_964187855.1). Classification (NCBI taxonomy): domain Eukaryota; kingdom Metazoa; phylum Chordata; class Myxini; order Myxiniformes; family Myxinidae; genus Myxine; species Myxine glutinosa. The sequence continues at coordinate 34,363,365 of NC_136268.1, forward strand.
AATTGAGGCATCAAAGTCTCCAGAAGTATCTTTGTTCCAAAAATTCCAGAAGAATTGGGAACGCATATCGCATGCAAAGAATGAAAGTTTAACCAAAATTGACATTTCCATGTACAATGACTATGCACAACAGCTGCTTTTATCCTGCAAAAACAAGGTTTTAAGCACAATCCGCACAAGCGCTTCATACTGTAGGGAAGACTACAAGGAAATGGCACAACTCTGCCAGGTAGTCCTCGATGATGATGTCACAAAACAAGGAACACTCCACAGACTAGGGGCCATGCATAAAGCAAGGTGGATGTCAAAGATTCTTTATTCCATCAAAATATGCCTACTTGAAGAGCAAATTTCTCTACTACCTCGAGGAACTGTAACAACACAACATCAACAGAAAAAACTGAAGGAGTTTGTTGTTTTTGTTGTTTATATTTATTGTGATTGGTGGCTCATATGTCAGTCTGCTTCAAATGCCCCATGGTTTGATTTGTGCTTTTACAAGACTCTGCTCAACTATAAAGCTGTCAACTCAACCATTTCAGTCAGCGCTGTGAAAGCCTTTGATAGACATTTGTGGTATTTAACCCCAGAACTGGTTGTTTTGGCACTGTTCAGCAATGCAATTCCTCAAAAGGATCGTCGTGCCCTTGCAGATGTGTTACTGGCCATACAACCAGATGAAATGCCAAGCACTCCAAAACACCGCTACGGTTCTGGATATGGCAAACCGTCATTTCCAAAAATTACAGAAGCGACAACCCTGGCTGATCTTGTGAACGAGGACTCGTGGTTTACAGTAAACCTTCTTCACCTAGATATGACCTTCCTAACAGAGGATGTTGACACTTGGCAGAACAATGAGCACTTCAAGGCAGCCAAGTCCATTGTGGATGGGCTTAATGTTGTGAATGACCCTGCGGAGAGAGCAGTAAAGCTCGCAACTGATTTTGTCTCAACTGCAAGAAGAGAAGACCACTTCCAAAATCTTCTTCAAGTGGTTGAATGTGACCGCAAAGCGAGGCCAAATTTGCGGAAACGAGCAAAGTTGGAGTAGTGACATTGGCGTTGTGCTTAATACATTTTCAAACTTTTAATCAATGAAAGTACAATACTACAACACTGTACTACAACTTTGTAATATGAAGAACGATTTTGGTTAATTTTACATTGACATGTAAGGTTGTTTTAACTGTTTGATATTAGGCATTTAGTAAAAGTAGGACTTTACTTTTGTATATAGGTATAATGGTTAATTTTACATTATCTTGTAGTTAATTTTACATTATCTTGTAAAGTAGTTTAGCTGTGGCCCTAAATGGCCCTAAATATATAAAAGTGGCCGGTGGCCACCCAGGACCACCTCTGATTTCATCTATTTTTTGCATACATACTTCTACCAACAAGTGTAACATTTGAGGGAATAGACATTAAAATACAACAACTTTTTGAAAATCATGGGGCGTTTGATGCACCCTAATAGATAGACGATAATCTCTGTACCCCAAAGGGAAATGACCCTTCCTGCCGCTACCGAAGTGAGCGGGTGTACTAGTTATATCAAATGTAACGCAATAGGAACTTCTTTACATGAAAACCAACCAAACTTAAACAAAAGGTGACGATAGTCGAAAGACATTCTCACAAGACCTGATCAAACAATCAGCCAAATATCCCTGGTTTAAAATGATGGAAAATACCTTCTCAGCACGTTCCACAAAATCATCTTTTGCTGAACATATTCTTGCAAATCTAAGTAGCTGAGATGAAAAGACATTGTAATGCATTTTAATTGGTACATTGCTACCAGGAAAGGTGTACAAAACTACAGGGAAACTGAAATCATCAACTTTATGATAGACACTCGTACTAAAGCCATTTTGTCCAACTCTAACCAACACGTACAGATATACAGCAACTGTAAAGTCATTACCACTCTTGTTTGCAATCAGACTATCTGGATAAATCTTGTTATGTCTGTGGAGGTAGGCATGGAATACCGAAAGTTAGAATCGTGTAGGTTGAGAATGCTCCGTATGCCGCAAAGATTATTCATGTAGTAAGTAGGCCGTCTGTCGGGGTAAGGAAAGACCCAAAAGACCCCGAAGACCCAAAAGACCTCGAAGACCCAAAAGACCCTGAACACCCCAAAGGCAAAAAAGACCCCAAAGACAAAAAAGACCCCAAAGACAAAAAAGACCCCAAAGACAAAAAAGACCCCAGAAGACAAAAAATACCCCAGAATGGAGTGCTTGCTCGAATGCTTAAACCACTTGGTGATCTCTCCACAAAAAACTTGATAGATGAACACACACCCAATGCTCTTGAGACCCAACCATAGATAGACTGTAATTTCTAGACCCCGAAGCCTCCAAAGCCAGTCGCCGACTGGGCATCCTCCTCCGTCGTACGAAGTCCTTCCTTGGCACACCTGAGCTCCTCACCACATACAAGGCTTTCATCTGCAGCTCAATGGATTACTGTTCCCCCCTCTGGGCCAGTGCTCCTGCCTCACACCTAGCTCGGCTTCACGCTGTTGAAACCAAAGCTTTCAGAATCATTGGAATTTCCTGCGATGAAGCTAACTCCGAGGGCCTTTCACTCACTCACCGCACGCAAGTTGGTGGTCTTTCTGTCTTCAACCGACTCCTCTTTGGCCTTGCTCCCCCAGCTCTCTCTGTGCTCTGTCCCCCAAATATTCCTACAGGTCGCACAAGATCTGCCAGCAACCCTCTTATGGTTAAACTGCCAAAATCTAGGCTCTCTGCTCACCTTCACTCTTTCATTCCCCTTTTCTCCCACCTCTGGAACAATCTCCCCCACTCCCTTCAATCCCACTCCTCCCTCCAGGTCTTTAAAACAGCTGTTCACCACCATCTCTTATCTTCCCCCATCCAAAACCTTGATCTTTTCTACCCCCGCTAATTCACCCCAGTTACACTTTTTTGAAATTCCAACTTCTTTCCTGGAAGTCCTTGCAGTGTCCATATGTTTTATACCTCTCCCACCTCCCCCCAAGCCCTCTCCCTCCCACAGTTCTCTCGATGTCCCTGCCCTCAAATGTTGTGTTTGTGTCCTTCCCCCTCTCCCCATCTTGTCTACCGCTCCCCTTATTTGGTGTTTTATGTGTCGGTTTGACTTTTTGTGTGATTAATGTTAGCTCTTTCACGAGCCTGGATCTTGTATACACACACAAAAAAAAGAAGACAAAAAGACCCCAGAAGACAAAAAAAGACCCCGAAGACAAAAAAAGACCCCGAAGACAAAAAAAGATCCCGAAGACAAAAAAAGACCCCGAAGACAAAAAAAGACCCCGAAGACAAAAAAGACCCCGAAGACAAAAAAAGACCCTGAAGACAAAAAAGACCCTGAAGACCCATAAGACCCATAAATACCCTGAGGAACCAAAATACCCTTAAGACCCAAAAGCCCCTGAAGACACCGAGGACTCAAAAGACCCCGAAAACCCAAAAGATCCTGAAGACCCCAAAACCCTTAAAGGCTTAAATACTCAGAGGACACAAAAGACCCTTAAGACCCAAAAGCCCTTGAAGACACCGAAAATCCAAAGCACCTCAAAGACCCAAAATACCCTTAAAGGCCACACACTGATAATACATGAACACTTTGGTGTGTCCTCTTTTTTAGAAAGTTCATATATGGTGCCCCTTTTTTCACGAGCTGGCTGGGGCAAGTCTTTCACGAGTGTACATTGCTGGTGCATCGGAGCCATTGTCTGCAGACAGGAGGCTTTGTCAAATGGATGAAAAGATCCAAAAAACCCAAAACACCCTGAAGACCCAAAATAGCCTGAAGACCCCAAAAATCCCTTAAAGACCCAGAGGAACCAAAAGACCCTTAAGACCCAAGAGCCCCTGAAGACACGGAAGACCCAAAAGGCCCCAAAGACCCAAAATACCCTTAAAAGCCCAGAGGATCCAAAAAACCCTGAAGACCCAAATGGCCCTGAAGACCCAAAACACCATAAAGATCCAAAACACCATGAAGACCCAAAAGACACCGAAATGGTCAAAGATGCCAATCCCTTTGATAGGACGTGTGGTGAGGCGCACGGAGAGCGCCGAGTCACGCTAGTTTATACAATTAATCAATTACACGATCTGGCAAGTGATTAGAGTGACAGATGTAAGCTGTGTTCCTGAGTGGCATTTTACATCCCAGGATTTACTTTTGCCCACAACAGGCAATACAGTGCATATTATCTACACAGCCGGCAGGGTCCGGCGATATATCGATATACCGGTATAATTTGTCATATCTATACTGGGGGAAAAAAAAAATCTAAGAAAAAAACCAAAAAAAAAAACCGGATATTCACCAAAATATCGGTGAATCACCAACAAATCAAAGAAAGGGGTTTACAACCCTTAACCACCATACAATCTGTACAACATTTTAAAAGCTTTGTGCACTCGGCCACATCTCGAACAACAGTGGAACATAATCTTTCAGTCATGGTAAACACCCCTGGAGACGTGTTTTCTAACAAATGAACACTTTTTAAGTAGTCAGAACTGCTGTTAAGCTCAATTATGCAGTTTGGCAGTTTCACCAGAAGAGGGTTGCTGGCAGATCTTGTGCGTCCTGCAGGAAAACTTTGGGGACAGAGCACAGACCGAGCTGGGGGAGCTAGGACAGAAAGATAGAAAGACCACCTACCTGTCTGTGGTGAATGAGAGAAAGGCCCTCACAATCAGCTTCATCGCGGGAGATTCCAATGATTCTGAAAGCTTTGGTTTCAACAGCGTGAAGCCGAGCTTGGTGTGCGGCAGGAGCACCAGCCCAGAGGGGAGAGCAGTATTCCATTGAGCTGCGGATGAAAGCCTTGTACATGGTGAAGAGCTCAGGGGTGCCAAGGAAGGACTTCGCACGACGGAGGATGCCCATTCGACGACTGGCTTTGGAGGCCAGCTTGGAAATGTGCTTTTCCCAGGAAAGATCATGGCAGATAGTGAGACCCAAACGCTTGAGTGACAGAACTTCTTGGAGAGGATTGTTGAGAAAGTAGATGGGAGGGTTGTCCAGTCGGTCTTTTCGGAGAGACAAAGAGTGTGAGATTTGTCAGGATTGAAAGACATGGTCCACTTGTTTGACCAGGCTGTGATTTTGTCCAGGTCTGCAGAGAGTGAGGAGGCAGCAGACTGCCAATCTGAGGGATGAGGAATGGAGCGGCAGAGAGTGGAGTCATCAGCAAAGAGATGGAGAAGATTTTCAAGAGAGTCAGAGAGATCATTGATGAAGACCAGAAAAAGCACAGGGCCCAGAACGCTGCCTTGGGGAACTTCAGCCTGAACAGGAAGGGGAGATGAGAGAAAGCCATTCAGGGCCACATGTTGACTACTACCAGAAAGGAAGTCCGCAAGCCATGTGTGGAGATTTAATTTTTGGAGAATTTGAATCCAATCCTGCCATTCAAGATACTCGAAAGTACTGATAAGTATCATAGTAAGAAGTCCAAGAGTGAATTTGGAAGCATACCAATTGATTTGGGGCGACGGCAACATAGTAGATGTGCAGAATTGAAGTACTACTTTGGAGGCGATCCTGGACGGTGGTGATGTGGCCTTCGGTAGGGTAAAGCTCATACCGCCACACAGCCAAGAGAATAGAGCAGTACATTGCATACCGGCTAGAGGTCGCCACAAGTGCATCCGTCTATATTTGAATCCTTACGGGTGGAATGGAAGCCAAGCATCGCCTTTTTGAAATTGTTTGTACTTTCTATTAAATACGGGTTTTGACGATACTAAAAGGGGTCCACGGGTTATAACGCACCACAATGGGCCAAACCAGCATAATGTGGGTCACTTGCCAGCCCAGACACACATACACAAATAACTTTGGTGCAGCTGAAAGGCATTTGGCCCATCATGCCTGTGCTGCACCAACCCCAGTATAGATCACCCATCCACACAACCTACCTACAAGTCCTGCCAATATCCCCACACCCATCTATCTTCGATGTATCCAGGTACCTATCCAATTCCAATTTAAACACATGCACTCCCTTCACTACCATTACCTTTCTGGGGAAATCACAAAACAATATTGCACATTTTAGGAAACGTTCGCAGTTACAAATAACATACTGCTGTGTGCACAATGAATGAAGCAATTAACCAAATTTCACGAAATTGCCAGTTATTTTTGCTTAGTTCGAAAATAGAGGCCGGCCTTTCAACGCAGACTGCATGCCTAAATAGGTAGCGCACCCTCTAATTCTTAGCAAGTTGCTCTGTGGATAAATCGCATCAAATGTGATTCCAAAGCTCAATAATAACAAATCAAACACCACCCTAGCAAATCATTCAAAGTTTAACATGAGATAATAACCCCCCCTTGAAAAAGTACTTGCATCCCTTGTGATTAACAGATAAACACTCTGTGTCACATGTTACATATACACATACATACATACATACCCCTCTGCTCGGTTCTTGCGTTTCCATTGCGATGGCGTTAAAGCTTCCCTATCCAGCAGGTCGACAGGGCGCGTATGGTATCTCCCTTGGCCGATGGTCGACCGCTGCCGCTTTCTGGGAGGCATATCCTGGACGCTGCCCGCATCAGATATTGAACTTCGTTGAGAAACGGATAAATTCTGGTCCTGGAAAAGAAATAAATAACAAGTACAGATACATTCAAAGTACACCGCCCCCATGCCAAATAATTAAATATCCTACAGCGCAGCATTGCCGGGGCGCCTCCGGCGCCCGGCAATACCGCAGAGATTATCACAAAATATTTTCTTAATCAATTGGCTAAAAGCATAACTAAACCCCTAGTGCTTCATCCAAAGATGTATCTTTTAGAAATTTCATTAAATAAGTCATTAATAAAAAATGAAATAATTAATTGATTAATCAATAAGTAATTAATCGATTAATCAATAAATAATTAATCGATTAAATGATTAATCAATAAATCAAAAATATCCTTGATAGCTACATCACTTGGTCACTGTCATGTCCAAATATTAGCTTCCCAGCTCAAAAGGTGCCTGAGATATTGGCCAAATGAGAGAAAATAAATAAATGATTAATAATGAAAATAAATAAATAATAATCATTAAAAAATTAAATTATTAATCAATTCGGTCACAGAACATGTAAACCACCACCATTTCATCAGAATCTGTAACTTAAAAAAAAAAAAAATTGTCATTAATCGAATAATTAAATAATTAATCGATTAATTGATTAATTGATTAATTGATAAATCAAAAATAGCCTTTGCAGCCAAATCACCTGGTCATTGGCATGTCCAAATATCAGCTTCCTAACTCAAAAGGTGCCTGAGTTAATGGTCAGAAGAGAAAGAAAATTTGATTAATTAAATAAGGACTTAATTAATCGCTAATAATTAAATAACTCCTCAATTAATTGATTAATCAAAAAACAAAAAATACCGTTTTTGACAAAGGACTTGCTCACTACTGTGCCGAAATTTCAGCTTCCTAGCTCAAAGGATGGCCGAGATATCGCCCGGACAAACAAACAAGAAAACAAACAAGTACACATACATTCAAAGTACACCGCCCCATGCCAAATAATTAAATATGCTGCAGCGCGGCATTGCCGGGGCGCCTCCGGCACCCGGCAATACCGCAGTGCAGCTCATTGAGGCTGCATTGGGAGGGAGAGGTGTACACTAATTGATTGATTAATTGTATAATTAAAATCAATAAAAGATTATCACAAAATATTTTCATAATCAATTGGCTAATCGCATAACTAAACCAGTAATGCTTCATCCGAAGATGTATCTTTTAGAAATTTAATTAAATAAGTCATTTATAAAAAATTAAATAATTGATTACTCAATAAATAATTAATCGATTAATCAATAAATACTTAATAGATGAAATGATTAATCAATAAATCAAAAATATCCTTGATAGCCACATCACTTGGTCACTCATGTCCAAATATTAGCTTCCCAGCTCAAAAGGTGCCTGAGATATTGGCCAAATGAGAAAGAAAATAAATAAATGATTAATAATGAAAATAAATAAATAATAATCATAAAAAAATTAAATTATTAATCAATTTGGTCAGAGAACACATAAACTACCACTATTTCATCAGAATCTGTAACTTAAAAAAAAAAAATTTTTTTGTCATTAATCGAATAATTAAATAATTAATCGATTAATTGATTAATTAATAAATCAAAAATATCCTTTGCAGCCAAATCACCCGGTCATTGGCATGTCCAAATATCAGCTTCCTAACTCAAAAGGTGCTTGAGTTAATAATGGTCAGAAGAGAAATGAAATTTAATTAATTAAATAAGTACTTAATTAAACGCTAATAATTAAATAACTCCTCAATTAATTGATTATTCAAAAAACAAAAAATACCGTATTTGACAAAGGACTTGCTCACTACTGTGCCGAAATTTCAGCTTCCTAGCTCAAAGGATGGCTGAGATATCGCCCGGACAACCAAGAAAGTAAGAAAGAAACCAGAGTGAAAACTGAGTACTCTCTTTCAGCGTGCGTCACTGCCGAGCCCCCTTTGGTGCCCGGCAATGACGATTTGCAATGCCTGGAGATGGTATAGGAAAGGAGCGGTGTACAACAAGTACAGATACATTCAAAGTACACCGCCCCCATGCCAAATAATTAAATATGCTGCAGCGCGGCATTGCCGGGGCGCCTCCGGCGCCCGGCAATACCGCAGTGCAGCTCATTAAGGCTGCATTGGGAGGGAGAGGTGTACACTAATTGATTGATTAATTGTATAATTAAAATCAATAAAAGATTATCACAAAATATTTTCATAATCAATTGGCTAATCGCATAACTAAACCACTAGTGCTTCATCCGAAGATGTATCTTTTAGAAATTTAATTAAATAAGTCATTTATAAAAAATTAAATAATTAATCGATTACTCAATAAATAATTAATCGATTAATCAATAAATAATTAATAGATGAAATGATTAATCAATAAATCAAAAATATCCTTGATAGCCACATCACTTGGTCACTTATGTCCAAATATTAGCTTCCCAGCTCAAAAGGTGCCTGAGATATTGGCCAAATGAGAAAGAAAATAAATAAATGATTAATAATGAAAATAAATAAATAATAATCATAAAAAAATTAAATTGGTAATCAATTTGGTCAGAGAACACATAAACTACCACTATTTCATCAGAATCTGTAACTTAAAAAAAAAATTTTTTTGGGTCATTAATCGAATAATTAAATAATTAATCGATTAATTGATTAATAAATCAAAAATATCCTTTGCAGCCAAATCACCTGGTCATTGGCATGTCCAAATATCAGCTTCCTAACTCAAAAGGTGCCTGAGTTAATAATGGTCAGAAGAGAAATGAAATTTAATTAATTAAATAAGTACTTAATTAAACGCTAATAATTAAATAACTCCTCAATTAATTGATTATTCAAAAAACAAAAAATACCGTATTTGACAAAGGACTTGCTCACGACTGTGCCGAAATTTCAGCTTCCTAGCTCAAAGGATGGCTGAGATATCGCCCGGACAACCAAGAAAGAAAACAAACAAGTACACATACATTCAAAGTACACCGCCCCATGCCAAATAATTAAATATGCTGCAGCGCGGCATTGCCGGGGCGCCTCCGGCGCCCGGCAATACCGCAGTGCAGCTCATTAAGGCTGCATTGGGAGGGAGAGGTGTACACTAATTGATTGATTAATTGTATAATTAAAATCAATAAAAGATTATCACAAAATATTTTCATAATCAATTGGCTAATCGCATAACTAAACCACTAGTGCTTCATCCGAAGATGTATCTTTTAGAAATTTAATTAAATAAGTCATTTATAAAAAATTAAATAATTAATTGATTACTCAATAAATAATTAATCGATTAATCAATAAATAATTAATAGATGAAATGATTAATCAATAAATCAAAAATATCCTTGATAGCCACATCACTTGGTCACTTATGTCCAAATATTAGCTTCCCAGCTCAAAAGGTGCCTGAGATATTGGCCAAATGAGAAAGAAAATAAATAAATGATTAATAATGAAAATAAATAAATAATAATCATAAAAAAATTAAATTGGTAATCAATTTGGTCAGAGAACACATAAACTACCACTATTTCATCAGAATCTGTAACTTAAAAAAAAAAATTTTTTGGGTCATTAATCGAATAATTAAATAATTAATCGATTAATTGATTAATTAATAAATCAAAAATATCCTTTGCAGCCAAATCACCTGGTCATTGGCATGTCCAAATATCAGCTTCCTAACTCAAAAGGTGCCTGAGTTAATAATGGTCAGAAGAGAAATGAAATTTAATTAATTAAATAAGTACTTAATTAAACGCTAATAATTAAATAACTCCTCAATTAATTGATTATTCAAAAAACAAAAAATACCGTATTTGACAAAGGACTTGCTCACGACTGTGCCGAAATTTCAGCTTCCTAGCTCAAAGGATGGCTGAGATATCGTCCGGACAACCAAGAAAGAAAACAAACAAACAAACAAACAAACAAACAAACAAGAAACCAGAATGAAAACTGAGTACTCTCTTTCAGCGTGCGTCACTGCCGAGCCCCCTTTGGTGCCCGGCAATGACGATTTGCAATGCCTGGAGATGGCATAGGAAAGGAGCGGTGTACAACAAACAACCAGAGTGAAAACTGAGTACTCTCTTTCAGCGTGCGTCACTGCCGAGCCCCCTTTGGTGCCCGGCAATGACGATTTGCAATGCCTGGAGATGGCATAGGAAAGGAGCGGTGTACAACAAACAAACAAACAAACAACCAGAGCGAAAACTGAGTACTCCCTTTCAGCGTGCGTCACTGCCGAGCCCCCTTCAGTGCCCGCCCGGCAATGACGATTTGCAATGCCTGGAGATGGCATAGGAAAGGTGCGGTGTACAACAACCAGAGTGAAAACTGAGTACTCCCTTTCAGCGTGCGTCATTGCCGAGCCACCTTCGGTGCCCAGCAATGACGATTTGCAATGCCTGGAGATGGCATAGGAAAGGTGCGGTGTACAACAACCAGAGTGAAAACTGAGTACTCCCTTTCAGCGTGCGTCATTGCCGAGCCACCTTCAGTGCCCAGCAATGACGATTTGCAATGCCTGGAGATGGCATAGGAAAGGTGCGGTGTACAACAAGCAGTGACACGAAGCACAATTTAACCCAAAAGTAGTACCACGTGCACATAAAACAGGTCTTTACTTCTGTTTAAGGGGAAAAAAAACATCAGTGTGTGAACTGCAGTCGGAAGTACAAATCCAAAACAAGGAACTTTTGCCGCTAAAAGCCGTAGCCACGCCCACTCCACGTGCTCTCAAGTGTACCTCATCTAAAGGGTGAAACTTGCTCAAGGAATCCCCGCACGACCTCCTCGGTTATTGTTCGTCTCCCCATGTTACGTGCACACAATAACTCGTGCACAACAAAGCTATCCGAGGCCGTACGAACCTCGTCTCGTTCCCAAATCGGTCACACACACCTACACGTTCCGAGGGTCGTCACGACACGACCCCGGGACTACTCGGGGCCATCCGCCCGACGACCCGCACAAGCAACGATGAGACGGCATGAGACGTGCGACGCCATTTTCGCCCTCAGCTGTCGTTTCTTCACTGTACGCGGGTTCGCTTTAGAAACCCCGGCTCCACCGGCTACGACTCCGAGGACCAGAGACCTTCGGCGCGGCCGGTTGAGCCGGGGTCACCGCTTAATACTTGGGCCCGACAGAAACCACGAGAACCCGGGTCCGCCGGACCAGCGATCGCCCTACCGTCCCCCCACGACGACCCTCCGTCACCACACGGCGCAGGCCGCTCTCTCGGGTCTCCTTCGCGCACACCTCGTTCTTTTTACACCCCGAACCCGATGTAAATATTTACCACGAGGTTAAAATGCGTGCGATCGGTGTCGAAAACAAATAAATAACGAACTCCTTCACAATGTTAAAGGGTTGATTATTTATTTATTTCTTTTTGAAAAACAAATCCATTTTGTTTGGGATCGAACTGAACAGACGTTACCGATATTACATGAGACTTATTTAAAGTTTGAAGCGACATTTATTCGCCGAATTATGGCGAACATAGGTCACCAGTTTGGCTCCCGCGATGCCATGTTGCCATTGTCCGGGAAAAGCTCGCAACGTGCACAAAGACGGCGATGACGGTACATGAGGAAACGGCCACAGACTCGGACCGAATCGCGAACGGTATAAGGGAACGAGACGACGGGTCTCGGACTCTCAAAGCGACGAACGAGCAGAGCCATTGACGTAGGCCGCAAAGCACCGGCCTCGGCTAGCTAGGCCGGCGGCTCCGCGCGACGAGGTCCGGCGGCCTTCCGCAGCTTCCCCGACTCACCTCGCTGGTTCGCTGCACCTTGGCCGGACACGCCGCCTTGGGTCGAAGCGTGACGAGCTCGTTACTCGAATCCAAGTCCGCGGCGTTGCTTCGCCGGGTGTGAACCATTTTCCCACTCTGGCTCGCCCGTTCTTCCTCGGCTCGATCGTGTTCTCGAACAGCCGATCGGGAACACCCGCCTTTCTTCCTGCCGACTCTCGCCCCCCTTTCCCCACCCTACAATCGCCTCATAATCTGAAAAAACAATTTATTATGATATCAGAAGCTGAGTGAAGCGTTGTTTTCACTTCAACACGGCGGAGGGATCAACTCGGGCAAAAGCCGCGTTTGCCCCGAACCTCAAGTAGTGCCGCCATCGGAGGTGAATTTACCTCAGACGATGGGGTTAAGGTCGCGATTCTGAGGGTTCGAACTTCGAAGAAATGTTAACGCTAACTAGCAAAATGAGGTGTGCGTGATAATTGTTGTTGTTCTTGTTACATCATGAGGTAATCAACGGCGGCTCCACAGAAGCTCGCAGGCCAATGGCGTTCCCGCGCTCCCGGTCTCGCCCGTTTGAATGTCGCCCCATCCCGCCTTTTTACTCGCAGCACAGACAGCGCCCACGATGTGCCTTTCAATTCATCATTCGGCCGTTTCGTCACCAATTCGCCTTCGTCTTCTCACTTCGTCTACTCTTTCGTCATCCAAGTTCGCCGTACAAAGGTTAGAGAACCTTGGAGCGCCACAGGTACATTTTAACGCGGGTTCAAGTTTATTTTTCCACATGAACTCACGAAGAACAAATAAACAAAAAAAAGCGAACGAAGTAAGGAATGACCAAAAAGAACGACATGGAATACGATATGAATGAATGAGGAGGCGTACCAGGGTCTTCACAGAGCGGCGGTGCTGACGAAGCAGCTTCTTTACAAAAGGTTATACTAGGTGGGTTGCCATTGCCTTCCCAGAGGTAGTTAAGGATGCCGGCGATAGCTCGCCTACTCTCCGCGAAGGACACCGTGGGATCTTTAACATCCACCAACGAATGCAGGTCGACCGGACGCCCGTTTGTTTAACGCCCATTTGAGGAGCGACACACACATTGATCGGGTCGGGCTCTGTGTTTACCTCTAGGCCATCCGGCCTCCGGGGCAGACCCTTGTAAAAAGCCATCCCGTGGTAACGGTCACAATGCACGATGCTGAAGGTCAAGGTCAGGTCAGATGGTGACCTCATGATGTGTTATTATTACCTCCGACGCCGAAGGTGGGTGGAGGTTATTTTTTCACACCTGTCTGTTTGTTACTTAAACTAAATACTTAGTAAAAAAAATTGACAAGTATGTTGATCACTCCGGTTTGTGTGTGTGTTTGTTTGTCCACTCACTTATACTTGCCTATAGGTCACAATTTTAAACCGATCGTCACGAAACTTCAGCAAATGGTAGGTTTGTGGTCCGACAAAATCCTATATATTTTTTAGTTCAAAAGGTCAACATAGGCCAAAGGTCAACCACTTTTCTTCAAATTTCTAAAATCATCAATTTTCATCCGATTGAGTTGAAATTTGAATACGATTTACATATTAGCTAACTGAATCCAACCACCTACTATTTTGCAGATCAACATAGGCCATAGGGTCAACATAGGCCAAAAGGTCAACAACCATTTCAAATTTCGAAAATCCTGAATTTTCATCCGATTGACCTGAAATTTGAATAGGATTTTCATATCAGCTAACTGAATTCAACCACCAACTATTTTTGAGATCAACAAAGGCCAAAAGGTCAACATAGGCCAAAAGGTCAACAACCTATTTGAATTCCTAAAATCCTCAATTTTCAGCCAATTGACTTGAAATTTGAATAGGATTTACATAGCTAACTGAATTCAACCACCAACTATTTTGCAGATCAACATAGGCCATAGGGTCAACATAGGCCAAAAGGTCAACAACCTTTTCAAATTTCGAAAATCCTGAATTTTCATCCGATTGACTTGAAATTTGAATAGGATTTTCATATCGGCTAACTGAATTCAACCACCAACTATTTTTGAGATCAACAAAGGCCAAAAGGTCAACATAGGCCAAAAGGTCAACATAGGCCAAAAGGTCAACAACCTATTTGAATTCCTAAAATCCTCAATTTTCAGCCGATTGACTTGAAATTTGAATAGGATTTACATATCAGCTAACTGAATTCAACCACCAACTATTTTGCAGATCAACATAGACCATAGGGTCAACATAGGCCAAAAGGTCAACAACCTTTCTAAATTTCTAAAATCCTCAATTTTCAGCCGATTAACTTGAGATTTGAATAGGATTTTCATGTCAGCCAACTGAAATGAACCACCAACTATTTTTGAGGTCAACATCGGCCAAAAGGTCAACCAACGGTCATCCACTTTTTTCAGATTTCTAAAATCCTCAATTTTCATCCGATTAATTTAAAATTTGAAGACTATTTGCATATCAGGTCACTGAATTGAAACACCAATTATTTTTGAGGTCAAAAGGATGCTTTACTGAGTGCCATTCATCTTTGTTCTCTTTTGCCAAGTGTCGCTCTCATGTGCATGCTGGACTACCCTTGTGTTCTGAGGAGGAACCAAGTAATGCTCTAGAAAAGTTCATATAAAGGGGCGCTCTAAATCTGGCAAATAAAATACATTTACTTCTTCATTCAGCTGTACGAATCAAATTGGCGCCCCTTTATGTGATCTTTTCTAGAGCATTACTTGGTTCCTCAGAACACAAGGGTAGTCCAGCATGCACACGAGATTTTTCGAATGCCCCTTATTTTGTATTGTTTGGCATTTTCTACAAGCTATGGAATGTCCCTTCTTTTCTATACTTTGCCACATGGCACAAACCCTTTTATAAAGGGGCCTTTTCTATGCCCCTGGCATTTTACCCAAGATATAACATGATATTTAAAAAAGTTACGGATGAGTATTGACTAAACTTGGTGGATGAGTTGGTTGGGTGGCAAGAACAAGCCAATTAGATTTTGGTTCAGGTTTGAATCCAGATCCGGCCTATCAGTGGGATACAAAACATAAACTGTTCAGCCTGGCAGAGGTATGCGCTCTACCAAGTGCTGTTCTAGTTGATACTCTGATGATGCTTTTTATTTATTTGTATGCAGCCTGTGGCTGCTTGGCTGCATCATTTTCCTGGGGCTGCAGCTGTGCTGCTGATGCAGTGCCCCCTTGCCAACTGGCTGATACTTATTTTGCCGGCCTTGGAAGGATGCCAGGCTGAGTTAACCCGCGTGGTGCTAATTACATTGAATGACAGGGGCTTGAACTCAAGAACTCAAGATCCTGGGATCTTAAGCCAGCCACTTAAACCGTTAAGCCAACACCAGGCTTAGATGATGATGCTCTTTTTTTTTTTTTTGGTATACTGAATCGAGGCTCGTGAAAGAGCTAACATTTATTTCACAAACAAATCAACCAGACAAACAAAATATATAAAAAGAGGGAGCGGAAGACAAGATGGGGAGAGAAGGGGAAGCACACAAACACAACATTTGAGAGCAGGGAGAAGTGTGGGAGGGAGAGGGGGCGTGGGGGAGGAGGCGTGGAGAGAGGGGGAGGAGGCGTGGGAAGGGGGTGGGGGGGGGGGGGGAAGAGGTATAAAACACAAGGGGACCGAAATTAGCGGGGGTAGTTAAATAATATATTACTGGTAATAGGTGTCCACAACCATCCTTGACCATGTTGTGGAATGTTCGCCAACGCCCTCTCTTTTTGTTCTTCTGCCCTCACTTTTTTCTTCTGCCCTCACGTTTTTTTCTTCCACCCTCACTTTTCACCTTTATTACCCTCGCCAGAGGAGAGGGTATTGCATTTGAGTCATTTTGTCTGTTTGTCTGTGTGTTTTTGTCTGTTTGTTTGCACAGATTAAATAGGATTTTCTCTGCAACCGTTGGTCCGATTGACAGGAAAATTTCACCAATCGGTGCAACTCCACCTGTAGATTAAAAAAATAATTATGATGTCATAGGTCACGTGGTTCGGCCACCATCTTGGAAAAAAACGAAAAACTTTGCACCTCTATATCTCCGAAAGCGCTGAATATAAAAAATTGAGACATGGCGCATTGTAAAGAACTCTCCATCGGGAATAAAATATGTTAATGATGATGTCATAGGTGCCTCCTTTATGATGCCATAATTCGACAAGTACAAAACGTCATCCTATCAAGATTAAATTTCTTGAGCGTCATGTAGATATAAATTGGTGGAGAAAGAAAATAATGATGACGTCATCGGTCACGTGTTTGGGCCGCCATCTTGGAAAAAACGAAAAACTTTGCACCTCTATATCTCCGAAAGCGCTGAATAGAAAAAATTGAGACATTGCTCATTGTAAAGAACTCTCAATGTGGAATAACATCTGTGAATGATGATTTCATACGTGCCTCTATTATGACGTCATAATTTGACAAGTACAAAACGTCATCCGATCAAGATGAAATTTCTTGAGCATATTCTAGGAATAAATTAGTGGAGAAAAACATGTTGACGTCATCGATAACGTGGTTCGGCCGCCATATTTGTTTTAACACAAAAGCCTTAAACCCACTGAAAATACATCCTGGAGAGGGATTGCAAGCTCTGATTGCTCTTTTTCTTCTTTGCTTTGTAATTTGTTTTATCCGCAATTGCTGATGCGATTGCCACAAATCTTTCAACATAGGAGCGCCTACCCATGGATAGTTTTTTTTTATTTTTTTTTAACAAAGTTGCATGATTGTATGGAAACTGCGGCTGGCATTCCAGAAAAAAAAAATCTGTTTTCGTTATATTTTGAAACTAAATCGACAAAGACAACCAGATATCTGCAGTCACAAAGTGAACGTTAAGGCTAAGCCTCCCCCTTACCCTTGACGATCGCCTACGACTTACCCTTGGCCAGCGATCCAATGATGGCCATATTTTTTTCAGACCACAATATGACCTTAAACCTTCAACATTTAGGGTTGGAGTGTAAATTAAGAATATGTATCCCCATCTACAATCTATCCATAAAACTGAACATCATGAAAATCGGAGGAAAACTGTTCAAGTTTTTTTTTTTAATTCAAAATCGAGGCTCATGTAAGAGCTAACACATACAACACAAAAACAAAACACAAAAACATAAACAGACATAAACAGAAAAACACGAAAACATAAACAGAAACACACATTACACATATCATAAAGGGAGTGGGACACAATAGGGCGAGAGAGAGGAAAGCACAATAGGAGAGAACAGGAACATGGGGAGATCTGTAGAAGGGAGAGAGCTGGGAATAAATGGGATAAACAAGATGGACACTACAAGGACTTTCAGGAAAGAAAACAGAATTTGAAAAAGGTGGATTGGGTGTATTAACAGGGGTAGAAAAGATCAAGGTTTTGGATGGGGGAAGATAAGAGATGATTGTGAACAGCTGTCTTAAAGACCTGGAGGAGTGGGATTGAAGAGAATGTGGGAGTTTGTTCCAGAGGTGGGAGTAAAGAGGATTGAAAGAGTGAAGGTGAGCAGAGTACCTTGATTTTGGCAGTTTCACCAAAAGAGAGTTGCTGGCAGATCTTGTGCATCCTGCAGGAAAAAATTGGGGGATAGAGCACAGACAGAGCAGGGGAGCAAGGACAGAGAAGACAGAAAGACCACCAACGTTGCCTGCGGTGAGGGAGTGAAAGGCCCTCAAAATCAGCTTCATCGTGGGATATACCAATGATTCTAAAAGCCTTGATTTCTACAGTGTGAAGCCGAGATTGTTTATAAGCAGGTGCACCAGCCCAGAGGGGAGAGCAGTACTCCATCAAGCTGCGGATGAAAGCTCAGTAGTGGTTTAGCTCAGTAATGCCAACAAAGGACTTCGCTTGATGGAGGATGCACAGTCAGCGACTGGCTATCGAGGCCAGCTTGGAAATATGGTTTTCCCAGGCAAGATCATGGCAGATAGTGATACCTAAAAGGCAGAACCTCTTCGAGAGGATTGTTGAGATAGTAGATGGGAGGGTTTTCCAGACATTCTTTCGGACAGACAAAGTGAGAGTGTGATTTGTCAGGATTGAAAGACATGCTCCACTTGTTTGACAAGTTTGTGATTTTCTCCAGGTCTGCAGAGAGGGAAGAGACTGCTGTCTGCTGATCTGAGGGTTGAGATATGGAGCAGAAGAGGGTGGAGTCATCAGCAAAACGATAGAGAGGATTTTCCAGAGAGTCGGATAGATCATTAATGAAGACCAGAAAAAGCACAGGGCCCAGAACACTGCCTTGAGGAACTCCAGCCTGAACAGGAACAGGAGATGATAGAATTCCAACGAGGCGTTCCTCCGATACAAAAACCACTTCGGTGGTTCATCCTGGAGGTGGTGAGGACATTATCCAGGCCGACAACGTTAGCAATACTGGTTACCACATCCTCGACGCTCACTCCATCAGGCGGGCAAGCAATAAGCCTGTGTTTATGAGTCAATGACTCATACCTGCTATTGTGCAAACGAATGTTCGCCATAGCTATAAATAAATGAAACTAAAGAAACGGTTTCAAAACCAAACAAAAGAGAACCTGTCACGAGAAAAACCTGCAGGCGAATGTAAAAGGAAGGTAAAAAGAAATGAAAAGCCGATAGCCGCTATAATGAGAAACACGCAAGCAGAGCACAGGCCCGAAGAACACAAGGTTATTTAGGCCTAGCACACAAACTCACCGTGCATGCTCTCTCTCTTGTCTCAACAAAGAAAGGAAACACAGGGAAAACTTCACAAACACGTACAAGGACACAAAGGGAGTGAAATGGGGATAGGAGAGAGAGACACCAACACAACACAGTACTCACAGCTTCACACACACAGCCGCCATGATGCCACACCCACGCACGACTCATCAACGACCATCAGGGGGCGAGAGAGACAGAGAGACAGAGAGAGTCAGAGAGAGAGACAGAGTGAGAGCGAGAGAGAGAGAGAGAGCGAGGGACAGAGAGCGGGAGACAGAGAGAGCGGGAGACAGAGAGAGCGAGAGACAGAGAGAGCGAGAGACAGAGAGAGTGAGAGACAGAGAGAGTGAGAGACAGAGAGAACGAGACACAGAGAGAGCGAGAGACACAGATAGAGCGAGAGACACAGAGAGAGCAAGAGACAGAGAGAGAGCAAGAGACAGAGAGAGCGAGAGACAGAGAGAGGCAATATCGCTTAGACAGGAATCCATCCTATCGTTGATTTCCTTGTATGCTTTAAGACGGTGTTTCAAGTTACTGATTAGCTGATCAATGATGACGAGGAGCACCAATATCTTGAATTTCTCCTTGGGTGACAAGCACAGTTGCTGACGTGATACCAATAATTCTTAATTACAATGAGTACAATGATAATCCAACCCTGCATGGGCCAGCCCCTCTCAGTTTGGACCCAGTATATGCACCAGTTTTAGTATATAATTGTACAAAGTTAGTTAGTTGGTAATTATTTTCTATCTCGATGGAACATTAGGGGATCCAAATAAAATAAGTGCAATTAATTTATGTTTAAATTTTATTTTCAAGAAATAAATTGTTTGTATGAGATTGATAACCTCTATTACAAATAAATCTCATAACTCTTGTGAATCAATAAAATCTTATTTATCTGCAAATTTAAGGAATTGCCCAAAGCAAGTTAACAATAATTCAGCCGAGCCAAGATCATAGCAAAACATAATGAAAGAAATATTGATTTTGGGGAAAAAAATCTTTAATTCATTAATAACAAGTAAAGGTACCCGACATTGTCAGGCAATGCAGGTTCCCTTCTTCCACCCCATCCCTCTCTCAGGACTCCTACTCTACCCCTTACCCTCCTTCCTCCCACCCACCACCCTTCCTCCAGACTCACACCACTTCTCCTCCCTCCTCCCACTTCTTCTCCCTCTTCCAGTACCCCTTCCGCCTCCTCTTTCAACCCCTTCCCCTCTCTCCTCCCATCGCACTCCTAGCCACATTCCCAGAGAGAGGAGCAGATGGAAAGAGGTGGGAGGGAGAGAGATGGGAGAGAAAGGGAGAGGGGAGGAGAGAAATAGGGGGGGGGGGGGGGAAGGGACAAAAAGAAGGGAGAGGGAGGAAAGTGTGAGAGTGAAGCCTCACCATATGTTGCTATACTGTACATTGTGGGAGGGATGGGTGCGAGGAGGGGGGTGGGAACAAGAGGAAAAAGAGGGAGGGGGGGGGGGAGAGTGACCAGGGGAGAGGGGAAGAGGGAGAGGGGGAGTGAGGGGCAAGGATGGAGGGGGGGAGGAGAGAGAAAGAGGTGGGGGAGGGGAGGAAGGGAGACAGGGGGCAGAGAGAAAGAGAGAGAGAGAGAGAGAGAGAGAGAGAGAGAGAAAGAGAAAGAGAGAAAGAGAAAGAGAAAGAGAAAGGCCAAATTTCAAAATTTAAACTGTGGAATTGAGCTTAGCAGCAGTTCTGACTGTTAAAGGAAGTGTCCATTTACTTTCTTGGCATGTGCGATTGGAACAAATTCAGAGGCAAACTACTGTTAAACAGCAGATTTATTTTCCGATTCATTTTTCGATTCGTGTTCAAAATACAATATTCAATTTAAAGTAAGTTTTTCCTCGATCATAAATTGACGTTTTATGGCATTTTTTTTTTGTTGGGTCCATAAAATGCCTTAAACCTTTGCACATCATAAACCTTCGTCTGCACATCATTGATGGTCCTCGATGGAAGACGGACAGAGAGAGAGACGGACAGACATGAACCAATTGCTTAACCTTTTGCCTTACTTGAATTGATTGCACAGGGCTGAAGCTGTCCCCTTGCATCGCACATGACAGTGAGCTTCCTCTATCATCCTCGATTCTCAGTGCACTTCTCAGCCGTCAACAATGGCAATCCCAATTCCTTTCTAATATCGTCTTTCCATCTTTTCTGAGGCCTCCCCTGGGTCTTGGGTTGCTGAAGTCAGTTTTGTATACCCTTCATAGGTTTGTGTCATCCTGACTTCTAACCACGTGACCAAACCACCTGAAGTGCCTTGACATGATGACATCTTCAGTCGTTTTTGCTATATTGAGTGTATTGCTCACATCTACATTTCTCATCCTCTGCCGTCTCATGACTCCCAGAATGGACCTTAAACACTTCATCTCGAAAACAACGAGTGTCCACTTGTCTTAAAAAAAAAAAAAAAGAGTCCAGGCTTCAGATCCGTAGAAGGCAATCGGCAAAATGAGGGCCTTGTACAATCTCACTTTCAGCTGTCTCAACACATACGATGAATTCCAAATTTTATCCTTAAGTCTACCAAATGCCTGTGCCACCAGGGACACTCTTTGCTCTTGTCTCACCAGGGACACGGAACATCCGCTGTACAGTTTGGGACATTGCTCCTGAGAAACTTAAAATCTCTTACATGTTCCACATTATTGCCGCCAATTATGATACTTCTGCTGTTATCTGCGGTCATCAATTTGCACTTGGAAGAATTCACCCCCAATCCCCACTTCTTGCATGCTTTCTCGAGCTCATCTGTTGCCAACTTTAATTTGGCAAACACAGCAGACACAGGCGTCCGTATCATCCGCATATCTGACATCGTCAACATTTTGTCAGTCAGCCGAAGTCCTCGAGCCAGACTTTTCAGTTCTTTCATGGCAAATTCAAGAAACATGTTGAACAGGGTTGGGGACATGAAACATCCCTGTCTAACTCCAACATGTACTTGAAACCACCCTGTCAGTTGTCCTCCAATGAGGACTGTGCATTGTGTAGACTCATACATATTTTTTATTCTTAAAACAATTTTCTGATGAACATCAATTTTCTTTATCATTTTCCTAGTATTTTCCTAAATATTGTTATGGTTTTGGGGTATGGATGAAATGCGTTAATTAAGTTCAGAATGTGTAGATTAGCATGCTCCAAGTGTCGCGAAGAAGAATAACCTACCTCGATGTAAATCAAGTTAGGCCAACTATCTGCGTAAGAGCGTTTATGTGTCTCCACACAGAGGAGTGGAATTGTGTTATTTAGGTGGGGCTTATGGGTAACAATTCCCCTGTGTGTAAAGGCCTCTTGTACTCTTGCCCTTCGTTTTTATATTCATCAAAAAGCCATGCCACGAATGCTCCATTCACCCACAGCACCGACAGGGCTAGCAAAAACCCCACAGCTGCCCGATAGACTAAACCCCGCCCCTCCTACAACCGACATCACTCGAACCTTCTCAGTGAAGTACTAGGCTCTGCCTCGATGATGCATGGAAAAGGAAACCACGCCCCGAGCTTTGTGAGTGGTTGAGGAGCGATGGGGTGATTCAATCGCTTTCGGCGATTAGTGATGTGACGTCAGGCAGCTCGGGCTGGAAAGGATAAGGAGGAAGATTCCACCTGAATCTCTCTCTTTTTGTTATGGTTTTGGTCGGGGAGGTCTCTCTTGCCTGGTCGCTTGCTCTTCGTATCTTCTTACCTGGTCACTGACAAAGGGGGACACGATCGTGTGGCGCTTCGTGCGGGGTACGTCGAAGAGACGGACGGAGCTCGGTGCAGCCGAACGAGAAGCACCAAGGGAGGAGCTCTTGCCTCTTTGCCTCGCACCAGTCGCTGGCTGTGGACGCGACTTCGCGCCAATGCGTGTTTTCCCGTGCAGGGACGCGGGACCTGTGAACCACACCAAACCCTTGTTCAGACCGGAGCTAAGTGGCTGCACGACACTGAACATTTATTTTCGTTATTTTCCCTTGTTCATGTCTTAGAGTCCATATGGAGGGACCCTCATTTTGAACTTTTCGTTTACCTCACCTTCCCTGTTACTTTACATTATTTAAATCAACCCCATATTGATTGCATTTCTTTGTCGTGCCTGTCTTGTTCGTTTATTCGTTTGTGGGGCGAGGAATAAACCCCCGTCGTGGCTGCCTGTTCAGGTAAGGCCTCGGGTCCTCCCCCACATGCACCAAAGA
Organism: Myxine glutinosa; assembly: GCF_964187855.1. Classification (NCBI taxonomy): domain Eukaryota; kingdom Metazoa; phylum Chordata; class Myxini; order Myxiniformes; family Myxinidae; genus Myxine; species Myxine glutinosa. The sequence continues at coordinate 34,386,677 of NC_136268.1, forward strand.
GATAATCCTGCCAAGTTCGGCTTGTACGCCTCGGAGTAAAGCTCGTTTTGGCCATCCGTCACCCTGAGGTGTTCACTACAGGGTCGACACGAAAATATTACCTAGTATTGATTTAACATGAACTACAAAGAAACACTAATCAAATAAGCTAAACTTAATAGATTTCAAAACAAATGAAAGAAAAATCCTTTTGGAAGAAAAAAACAAATGGAAGAAAAAAAGAAAATCCTGCTTTCGTTTAAAGGAAAACTTTTGTCCTGCTAACCTTAATTGAAGTTGCTAAATGCTGTTTATTGTGAATAACACCGGCGATTGCTGCAAGACGTCCGCTTTCTCTCTTCATCTTGGGAGAGAGATTATTGTGGATGGATGTGCGCTCAGATCCTAGATGATTGCTACCAATTTCTCGCCTTTGTCTTGGCTGCTCAAAAGCCCGAAGTTCACGTTCACGATCCGACATCCGGGTGATTATTGGGTCTCGGACATTTCTCAACGGTTCCTCGTCGATGGTTCTCGATAGTTCCTCTTTTTATCGTTGAGCAGATGTGGATGTTTCCTCATTTCCTCTCTTGCTTTGCAAACGATGAGCCTTTACAAGAGAGATTTTTGCAGCAACCTCACAGGGAATCTCAAGTAATTTTGTGAAAACCGTTGCTGTAGTTTTATATTTGTTTTCGTTGGATAGGATAGCATCTCCTATCCAACGTGCAGCACTCAGGTTTTGCATCTGCAGATGCACTTTTTTTTGCAGAATCTTGTCTTTGAGATTTGCTCAAAATTCCAATGAGCCTCCTTTAATATTCGGCATTTCCTCTTTCTCAACAATAGTGAGCCTTGCTGAGTTGTCTTTTCCGAATGCTCCAATTCGGCGACTACTCGTTTCGTGGCAGCCAAATAAAACGTTACTTCAGCTATCTCAGAGATGACACCGGCCAACTTCCCGTTCAGCACATGTTAGAGAATGGCGTACATCTTCCATATTTCTTTCATTATGAGTGTAAGCATCCTGGAAGCCAAGATGTCCCTGCTGGTGAATATCAACTTGTGCTGACAGTGACAGCACCGGCCTCACCCTGCGTATCTGTCTCCGTATTAGCTGATAACATCCCTAAATTATCAGGTTCCTTGGTAGATACCTGTTTTCCATGCTTGTAGTCATTGGTTCCTCTTCTTTTTTTTCTTTTTTTTTGTATACGAGATCGAGGCTCATGTAAAAGCTAACATTAATCACAAAAAGACAAACTGATGCATAAAACATAAGATAAAGGGAGCGGGCGACAAGATGGGGAGAGAGAGGGAAGCACGCAAGTACAACATTTGAGAGCAGGGACATCGGGAGATCTGTGGGAGGGAGAAGGCTTGGGGGGAGGAGGCACGGGAAGGGGGGGGGAGGGGTGGGAGAGGTATAAAACACATGGACATTGCTAGGACTTCCAGGAAAGAAGTCGGTATTTCAAAGAAGTGGATCTGGGGCGAATTAACGGGGGTAGAAAAGATCAGGTTGCACCTTGGATGGTTTAGGTTTAGGCTCTCTTCAGGTTTAGGCTCATAGTATGATTTAAGGTTTCATGTTGCACCTTGGATGTATTTTAAAGGATAAATAAACGGACCCCGACACACCACACTGTGTTCTCAGTCCGCCATATTCTTCCTCCTTTGGATAATATTGTTACAGATACGACTTTGATGGTATGGTGGGCCGAGCGGGATGGCCGCCGTATCCGTACAAGTTACCCCGATTGCACCCGGGGTTGACTAATCGCGCTATGCTGGCTCAATAGGAAAGAGAAGACACCCGGCTGGGTTATAATGACACAATACGACACCAGGGGTTCAGTTCTCAAGTATATTCGTACGGAAAAAGGTTAGATTACAACTACAAGAGGGACAGCATAGGAAGACAGGCACTTAGACACACTCTTATATTATCCCCGGACAGACGACAGACACACGGGACAAAATGCTGACTCACACGGGGGTTGATGAAAAGGGGAGGCAGGTCGCGATGGCTCAGGTGCACCTGGCTCAGGGACAGAATCACGTACGGTGGTGTCCAGAGATGCGTGAAGGTATCACAGCGCTTGTGGGTCGCGACTTTGGTCTCAAGCTGGGGAGGTCGCTCAGCGCTCGGGAGGGTGGCGTCTTTTCCTTCCAAGCTCGGGGCGCATCTCTCGTCACGTCCGGCGCGGGGCCGCGTATATATCCGGCGGGGAGTGACACGCCCTCGGCTCGTTAGCGCCGCCCCAGATGGCATCGGCCCATGGCTTCTCATTGGGTGCGGGGGTTACCGGCTCCGCCCTTGACGAGGGGCGGACAGGGAGCCCCTTCGTGGTAACCCCGTGGAGCGCGTGGTCAATGGTGGCTAACCGAGCCGGAAGGAGGACGCCCACTCCCCATGCCGTCACCGCGCCGCCCCCCTCTTTTGTTGTTGTTGTTGTAGTTGGCGCTTCTTCATGGGGAAGAGATGCGGAGAGGTATGGGGAGGTCCTAAACTTCCTAACAGGTGCCATATAATCACATTCTGGTGCAACGAAGAGTCATAATTAATGGAAACAAGTCCTTAACTGACATAGATTAAGAATAACTAGCAAGATGTCCTATAATTGTCTACGTGTGGTGCGGGGGACCTGGGCACGACATTTAATGGGGGGATGAAGGGGAAGATCGGCTCTAATGGGTGTTGTTTACAGACAATGGGACTAGGGAATGGGGTAAGGGAGAGTTGGGGAGTATCGGAGAAAATAGGGGAATATTTACAAGCGGATATGGAGGCCAAATTCCATATTCGCAACATTGCACCCTTCTCTACCCTCGGGGCGTCCCGACCCGATAAATTTTTACCTACTTTAGTGTGGCACGCAATGTAGTTCCCTCTACTATTAACTCTACCCTGAGTGCGACAGTTTTACAGATATTCACAAATGAGTAAATATGTCCCCCTGCGACGTTGCACCCTTCTCCTCACAGAAACACACCCACAGGATAACCGAATCCGGAAAGAATTCTCAAACTAAACATACAGCCGGTAGGGAGCATTATTTACAAGACTACGCTGCTATTTACACTACGATCCAGGACCTGTTTTTGGAGGAACACATGCAGATGTTATGCATAGAGAGAGCGCGCTTGCCAACATCGATACACCAACCCACGAGTGCTCTGTGGCCGACGGCCTTTAATAACGTGCAGAGCACCCTTTCCCAGCATCAAAAGCACCACCCCACCACCAATCGGTGCAGTCACCATTGTTCATTGGAATAAAAATAACTTCAACAACCCCTAACCCTGCAGGTGTCTCTTGCTCTTCTTGTGGTGCACTTGGTGTCAACTAAAAGTGGTTCACCTGTATGGCATAGGTGCCACGTTGACCCATAGGTCCATCCCCGGGTGGTGCTTGGCCGCAAACGAACTGCGGTCCATTGTGGGTGGCCACAAACATTGCGGTCCATATGGTGTACCGATCCAGGCAGCGAACAGCGAAAGTGCAGGCCCACAACTGCGCAGCCAGCACCTCTCTCTCCTCTCTCTCCACCCCAAAGCCAGATCCTCGGAGGTGGGAGACAAAAGAAGCAGACAAGTGAGTAAGGTGGTAAGGGCGCAAAAGTGCACGCAATGTAAGGTAATGCACACTGGGGGCACATGGGAACCAGGTGAGACAGGTACGTTCCTATCGTACGCCCCCCCCCCACCAGGTAACCTACATGGCCCCTCCCTTACCCCTTACTGCATCCACACAACACTACACTACTCATAAACATCTACTTTACAAATCAACAAACATCCCTACTGTCTTCCCCGTTCCTCCCATATACCAAATTCGTCTTCTCTCCCTCCTAACCAATCAAATTTGCCATTTTCAACTCTCATCAAAATTTGCCATCTCCAACTGAACATCAAAATTTGCCATCACCAATTCATCATCAGTCCCTCCTAGGGAGGGAGAGATGGAATCACCCCAATGTCTCATCCACGTCGTGATGCGTCTCACAAATCCTCACAGCAATCTCATTTCCTGCAACAAACAAAGAAAACACAGGTGTGGAGTCATCATCATCACCACAGGCAAGTGGCTGCGTATGGTGCGACAGGTTCATCAATCCTAACTATCTCCTAAATGACTTTAACAACTTTACACTACCCGGGGTCTTTCTCCGGCCAAACCATTGGCCCTCTTACACTATGGGTTCTAAAAACCAATTCCCATTGGCCAAACTGTGGTGCTCTTCAATTTGGGGTCTCACTCCCCCGATTCATCTCCCGGTGCCCTCGCACAATTTCTGGGCTGCGGCGTGTACCTCTCCCAGTGGGTCTACCCACCTGCACACCTCCACCACTGCAGTTGCCTCCGAGCTTACCTGCTCCTTACCCTAACCTAACTACCTGGGGAAGGCTCTCTGGCACTCTCCCCACTCGGTGCCCTCTCTGGCACGGGGCTGCCCGATCCACACCCGGGATCCTCAGGCACCCATCCACAACTCTACCGGCTCCCAGAGCCCACCTGCGGCCTCACCTGGCCGACATCCTCACAGTGGTGGAGTGCCCAACCAACTACACACACTAACAGGCTACACGCCCAGCCATTTCCACAACACTAATGCACCCATTCACAACACCATTCTGCAACCGCACCACAGATGCCAATATCCAACCACAATTTACCTGCACCCTCTACCTAACACTTACACTACCCGCCCCGGGTGCTCGTGAAAGGGGTCCACTCTTCCCCCATCCACACCTTCGCACCATGCACACCACTCCGTACCACTCACTCCAACTCTCTCCACACACCTGTACCTGCACACCTGTGCTCTCACACCTGGTGCCACCTGCACCCTTCTCTCCCCAAGCGCATTCGCGCTGATCCACACACTCACTACTCATACACGGCTCCACACACCTGTCCAGTTGCACACCTGTGCAATCACACCTGTTCAATTCTCACACACACGGCATCATCTCAGCTAACTACTCCCTTCTGAAACTTGCGCTTCCCAGTCGTCCCTTTAAACTATTGCGCTCCCACGTCATTATCATCCATACTAATCTACCTGCGTCCCCACTACAGGTATCAGTCACTAACTAATCTTAACGTTACCTAATGTCAATCTTCGCTAGATCCCTACACACCATATCCTAACCCACCCGGGCTAGTTTTCACTGCCATACACCCCATAAGCTATTGCTCCTTTGCCCCCCCTGTGAGGGATGGTGGATTTGCCATCCCACCACATCGGGGGTCTCTCACTACCAATTTTGCACATCAAATTTCAACAAAACAAAAATTTGGCCAATCACTGCCCATCATCTGCCAATCACTACTGCCAATCCTTGGCCAATCATCAAATTTTGTTTTTCTCTAATTTTGGGTCCAAAACACTAACCTCATCACCCAGTCGACTCACTAATACCTCTCGGTGCGCCAATCCCTGTCCAAAGCCCGGCTTCGTAAAGCCAAGCAATGGATGCTGGTTGTTTTGTGCCAGCGGCTGGATGCGTCCGGCAGTCGGGGCAGGGACGGGGGCTTACCCGTGCCGAGATCCCACACACCACCTCGGCACGGAGTCATCCAATGTCCCGATCTCGACCTGCCGGCACGTCTCAATAGAAAGTGGTCGCCATAACGACCCTTCCTATCGGGCTGCCCGCTCCGCCTAGTGGAGCACGGACGCGGCCGTTCAAAGCGAGGCCCGGCACGCACCGAGGGCCTGCTTCGGCTAAAAGTCGCTCTAACCTCTAACCCGTTTAATGTCGATGCTTCACCTGCATGCTTACACCCCGAAGCCCGTTCCTTGCTCACACATCCAGCCGTGCTCATGCTCCTCGTACCTTTCCTTACACACCCAGGCACACCCATTCCACTCACAGCCTTGGTCACACACCTGACCACCGAACACTTTGGCACACATTCGTTGCTCGCACACCTCACCAATACACCTCTTCGCGCCCCCTCCTCGGTCACCTCCTCTGTGACAATCACAGGTGTGCCCTCATTCGCACACCCAACCACGTGCCTCACCACCAACTCCAGCGTGCATTCCCACTCACGCTCCACCATTCCCGGTGTGCATCCTTCCATCCCAGGTGTACATCCTCGCTCACCTGTCACAACTAACTCACGCTCCATGTCACTCTCACTACTCTCACCACCATTCTTGACAGCGCACTCACCCTTACTCTTGACAGCGCACTCTTTCCCCATGCACCTGTCCATCACACACCTTTCTCGCGCACACTCTCCCGTTACACCCTCTGTAACACTCACCACAGGTGGACACTCTTCCTTACTTCTGACAGCGCACTCTTTCCTCATGCACCTGTCCGTCACACAACTTTCTCGCGCACACTCCTGCGCACACTCTCCCGTCACACCCTCTGTAACACTTACCACACCGCGCTTCCATGTGCTCCCTCGCACACGCGCTACGACCGACTCACTCTCGCCAGCACACTCACTCCTTGGTACACACTTTTTCCTCACACACCCCAGAGTCGGACTTTCTCGCACACCTCCTCTTTCGCACACCAGACCTGTCGCACACTTCACCAACGGCCTCTCACGAACACCCGGGTCTATCTCGACCCCCAAGCTTCTTAAATCCCCTGGCGCATCATACGCACGACCATATTGGTCACCACTTACACCGGGTCCTCTTCCTCTTCGCTTCTCCTCCATCACCTGCGAATCCCTCATCCGGTTAATGAGCACATCATCACGATCCAAACACAGACTTTGGACCAATTCTTTTATCTCCTCTTTTATCTCCTTGTTATCCCCTCTCCGTCGCTTCTTAATTTCGCTCATCCCTTCTTCCACTTCTTCTAATTTGTGCTTCACCTCTTTTATTCCCCGGTACGTCTCCTCAAGCTCATCCTCTAAGGCTACCTTGACCGTTTCCAGGTGCGTCCTCACCTGCCGGTCCTTCGTCTCCATTACCTCTATCACGTCGTCCAACCTCGTTGTCAGTCCCTCACGTACCATCTGACATTCCCTCTTTGTCGCTATCAAGTCGTTTTTTAGTTCTTTCTGTGTCGCCTTTAAACCTCCTAATACCGCAGTGTTCCTTTGAACCTGCTCCACTAACTCCGTCTGTCCCACCGTCAGCTGCTCCACCTCTTGCGTCAGGTCCTCTATGCCCCCTTGTAACTTTACAGTCCCCTTTCTCACCTCCTTTTCCATGTGCTCCTCACAGTGCCTCACCTCCTCGCGCACTCCTCCGACCTCCTCACTCATTCCTCTTCTGATCTCCTCTCCCATCACTTGCATCTCCTGCCCAGATGCCACCCTCATCTGCTCCATTTCCTCCCTGTGAGCATCCAGTTTGGTTTCTACCCCCATTCTGACCCCCTCTATCTGCTGCTCCATTTGTTTAACTTCCCTTTCCGCTTGGTCCCTCATGTCCCTCAATTTGCCTTCCATACTGTTTTCTAACCCCTCTAACCCATTTTTCACTCCCTCTATCTGATTCTCCTGGGCAGCCATTCTATTTTCTACCCCCGTTAACCCATGTTTCACCTCTTTCATCCCGTTGTCTAACCCCTCAAAATTATTGTCTAACTTCCCAATTTTCTTGTCTAACTCCTCAAAATTATTGTCTAACTTCTCACCGGTACCCCTCATTTGGCCCTCTAATCGCTCACCCTGAGCATCCATCCGGTTCCCCAACCGCTCACCCAATCGCTCAATCTGGCTCCCCATACTCATCTGTACAGCTGCCTGTAACTGCGCAATGAGGGCCTGCATGTCAATCGGCTGCATGTTAAAGCCCGGTGATACAGCCGGCTCGGCTACCGCACGCTCGTGCGAGGCGCCTTTTTGCGCGCCCGCTACTTCGTGCGTGACGGCGCTATTTTGCGAACCTGCCGCCCTCACTGCTTCGCTCTCCTCCTGTCCCTCATTTTGGTCCTGGATCGACCCTACCTCACTCTCCCCTACCGGACCCCAGCCGTCTTGATCCGCCATAGCGCGACTTGCAAAATTCGAGTTTCGTAAAACAAAACAAATTTCGGCCGCTCCAAATTTTGACCAAATTTTTTTTTTTCCTCTATTCGTTTTTTTTTTTTTTTTTTCCTTCAAAATTTGGTCGGGCCTCGAATCTCACTCCCGACACCAATTGTTACAGATACGACTTTGATGGTATGGTGGGCCGAGCGGGATGGCCGCCGTATCCGTACAAGTTACCCCGATTGCACCCGGGGTTGACTAATCGCGCTATGCTGGCTCAATAGGAAAGAGAAGACACCCGGCTGGGTTATAATGACACAATACGACACCAGGGGTTCAGTTCTCAAGTATATTCGTACGGAAAAAGGTTAGATTACAACTACAAGAGGGACAGCATAGGAAGACAGGCACTTAGACACACTCTTATATTATCCCCGGACAGACGACAGACACACGGGACAAAATGCTGACTCACACGGGGGTTGATGAAAAGGGGAGGCAGGTCGCGATGGCTCAGGTGCACCTGGCTCAGGGACAGAATCACGTACGGTGGTGTCCAGAGATGCGTGAAGGTATCACAGCGCTTGTGGGTCGCGACTTTGGTCTCAAGCTGGGGAGGTCGCTCAGCGCTCGGGAGGGTGGCGTCTTTTCCTTCCAAGCTCGGGGCGCATCTCTCGTCACGTCCGGCGCGGGGCCGCGTATATATCCGGCGGGGAGTGACACGCCCTCGGCTCGTTAGCGCCGCCCCAGATGGCATCGGCCCATGGCTTCTCATTGGGTGCGGGGGTTACCGGCTCCGCCCTTGACGAGGGGCGGACAGGGAGCCCCTTCGTGGTAACCCCGTGGAGCGCGTGGTCAATGGTGGCTAACCGAGCCGGAAGGAGGACGCCCACTCCCCATGCCGTCACCGCGCCGCCCCCCTCTTTTGTTGTTGTTGTTGTAGTTGGCGCTTCTTCATGGGGAAGAGATGCGGAGAGGTATGGGGAGGTCCTAAACTTCCTAACAGGTGCCATATAATCACATTCTGGTGCAACGAAGAGTCATAATTAATGGAAACAAGTCCTTAACTGACATAGATTAAGAATAACTAGCAAGATGTCCTATAATTGTCTACGTGTGGTGCGGGGGACCTGGGCACGACATTTAATGGGGGGATGAAGGGGAAGATCGGCTCTAATGGGTGTTGTTTACAGACAATGGGACTAGGGAATGGGGTAAGGGAGAGTTGGGGAGTATCGGAGAAAATAGGGGAATATTTACAAGCGGATATGGAGGCCAAATTCCATATTCGCAACAATATGTCATCGGCAAGACCCAGTCACAATTATTTTCATAGTTTTTGTGGTAAATCCCGGGTTTGCTAGTGTATAGTGTAGGGTGACTGTATATATTATTTCACATGAATTATGGTAAAGTGTATCATATACAGTATTTGCGCAATTTGAAAATTGAGACAAATTTACCTTCTACCTTTTATTACCTCCGCTACCGAAGGTGGTCGGAGGTTATGTTTTCACCCCTGAATGTCTGTCTGTTTGTCTCTTAACAGGATATCTCAAAACATTGTGGACGGATTCGGCCAAAACCTGGTGGACAGTTTGGTTGTATGACAAAGAAGAATTGATTCCATTTCTGTGAATAACGTTTCACAATTATTCGTTCATTTTTCGTTCATATGCAACGCAAGGATGTGGGGTAGCATCGTTGGTTGAGGGCACGGCTGGACCACTGATGCAATGCCCTCCGCTGGTTAGGGCAGAAATTTATAAGTTTGCCATGGTGCCGGCGAAAGCTTGCCTGCTCTTCACGAAGGACACCATGGAATCTTTCATGTCCATCACCGAATGCTTGCAGACGGGCACCTGTTTAACATTCATAGTTTTACAATTATTGTTCTCCTCTTCCATTTATAAGGGGTGAGGTTCAATGTCAGCAACATTGTGCTCCACTTATATATATACCTCGACCACTTTACTTTCCCACTTCCGTGAGTCCTCAACCAACTCTCTCCACTCTCCAACCACCCCACCTTACTGATATCCCTCCTCACACAAATCTCCCATCTCAACCGTGGTCTACCTCTTTTCCTCCTACCTTGTTCCCTCAACCTATCCGCCCTCTTTGCCATTCTCTCTGTCCAGTCCATCTGAGCCGACATTTCACCAATCTCCCCGTCAAGCTCATCTGCACACCAATCTTGTCCCTCAGTTCATCAATTCTCCTTCTATCCACCGTCTTCACTCCCACAATCCTCCTGACCCAGTTGTTCTCACAAACCTGCAGCCTCTGTTGTTGTCTCTCTGTCACTGTCACCGTCTCCAGACTGTAAAGGCCATTAATCCCTCCACCCTCCTCCATGCATTCGCTCGCTCCCACCTGAATCCTCCTCCGCACCTCTGTCTCCGACTTACCATCCCCGGTCACTGTTCCACCCAGGTGCTCAAACCTATTTCCCTGTCTGATCTCCTTCCCCTCCAACCTGATATTCATTTCTTTCCTCTGCTTGCTGCCTGACCCAGATCACCTCCATCTTCTCCATGCTCATTTTCAGCCCATGCTTCCCAAATGCCTACTTCCACTCACCCAGTACTTCCTGCATCTCCTACCTACTCTCAATCACAACAGCCAGATCGTCCACATACGAGTGGTCCACTCGTATAACATCCTCCTCGTGATTACCTTTCTGCTTACCAGCTCCATCACCATGATAAACATGAGTGGGCTGAGAGCACTTTCCTGCCTCAAACCGACGTTCACATTGAACACCTCCGACATCCCAGGACCAACTAAAATTCTTCCCTTCGTTCCCTTGTACATCCCTTCCACAAACGTAGCTTCTGCTTCCGGCACTCCCATCCATCTCAGTGTCGCCCTCACCATCTCTCTCGGGACAGTGTCGTCGGCCTTCTCCAGATCCACAAATTCCAATGCCATTTGACCTTGCACCTCCAACCTCTTCTACACCACCTGTCTCAGCATGAACATTCCATCCGTCATCCCCTACCCTTTCTAAACCCCTGCTGCTCTTCTCTGATCTCCTTCTGCACACTCTTCCTTATCCTTCTGTCCAGAATCCTCTTAAAAACCTTCATGACATGACTTTGGAATGTAATGCCTCTTTACTTGCTTTTTCATGACTTGCTTTTTCTCAATTTACCACCTCCGTACACCCATCTTTTGAACTTCCATATGCAGTCTTCCTCCCCTCCACCCTCCTTTCATATAAACATGTACCTTGTAATTGTACTATTCTAAATTGTAGCTACAACGAACCTGTTGCTTCTGAAAATGATAAACTGATATTTCTTAATTCTCCCTATTGTTTTTCAACGTACAGACTTATTTATTTGTTGTGGCATTGTCGAAAGCAGCAATAGCTAAATGATGCCTCAAATGATAAAATTTAAAATATCTTCAAAATACAGAGCAAGATTGCCCATTTGTCCCGACACTGGCAATTACGCATACGTGTCTCAGACTATGGGTCTGGTGTTGACATTGAAGTAATCAGTACAAAGGTACAAATACAGTATTATCACTTTCTATAAATGGTTGGTGGTGTAATGTTTAAAGCGTCTGCTCTGAGTCTGGGAGGGTGTGATTCAAACCCCGGCTGAGTTATACCAAATACTTGAAAAATGGTACGCTCTGCTTCTTTGCTTGATGCTCAGGATTTAACAGGATGGAATACAGTACTGTCAAACAACACTGGGAAGGCAATGGCAAACCACTTAAGTGTAATAACCCTTGCCAAAAAACTGCTTTGGCAGCACCGACACTCTGTAAAGAATCTGGTACATCTTTTTAGCTCATCTGGAATTGGAATTCCAGATAAAGGTATTGTCATCATGCACCGTCCATCTGTTTGGCCATCCGTCTCCTATTTCGACTTCTCCAGCCAAACCACTGGGCCAATCTGGCTGAAATTTGTCAGCAAGGTTCCGCTCTTGACTGGTAGCGGGGATTACAAAGCTCAATCTGGTCAGGTGACTTTAAGGAATTAGTAAATCAAAATGGCGGCCTTAATAAATTTCTACTTTCTAAACGTGAATTCGCGGATCGCCATATGCAGATTCGCCATCGACTGGGTATGGAACAAAGGTACCCGTTTGTTTGCCAACAGGTACGTTTTTTATGGAAGTCCTTCACGAACTTGCTGTCCATGTCTGACGTGCGACTGAAGGTGCTACAGGAATGTGGAATTTATTGGTTTCATGCTTTAGCATTCGCCGTTTCTGCATTGTCTATTTGCTTCCGGCCTCGCACCCGTGCTTAGCACAGGTACCTCACTAGTAAATATAATAACATAAATATAATAATAAATATATATAATAATATATATTTATATATATCTATATATACATATAACAAGTGAATCCTCTTGGATTGCGCTGAGGTTCGGGCTTGGAATTTCTAGGAGGAAGTATAATTTGTATGCAATGAAAGTACATGTAATATGGGATCGAGTAAGATCGAGTAAGCTTCACCAGTGCGCGTGCGCGAATTTACGTCACGTCGGCAGCGAGAAGGCGTTCCCCAACACGAACCAATCAGGAACTGCCACGCCCACTTATATGATCTCCGAATTCCTGTGACAGGAATTAGCGTTACACTGGCTGGAAGTCAATCGCTAAAGGCGCTTCCTCAGCGCCAATAATATGTAATAATATATAATGTATAATAATATATAATATATAATAATATATAATTATATATACAGTATATGATGTATAATATATAATAATATATATATTATATAATTATTATATTATTATTTATATTACACTAGCCGAATGCACCTGGCATTGCCCGGGTTCTTTTTGAATGAACTTACTACCATAATTCAGCTTTTACTTGCGGCCATAGAAGATTGACTACTATAATTCAGCTCAGCTTTTAATTGCGAAATGGGCCCAGCCCGGCCGATGCGGCCTCGACCGGCCTCGCCACCTAGCCTATAAACTTCCCGGGCCCGTCCCGATATTTTTTGTTTGAAAGGTTTCCTCCTATCTTTCACCGTTCAGGAGATTAGCACGTGCAGACAAACAAACAAACAAAAACTTTCTTTTATATATCTAGAAGATCGATTATTAATATTATATGAATATATATATTAATTAATTTATTATATATGTTAATATTATGTTATTATAATATATAATAATAATATATAATAATATATTATATATATATAATAATAATATAATATATTGTTCCGGTTTTGAGTCTGTCAAGTGAGTGTAATAAAGGTTAAAGTCTGTCCCCCATAGTTAGTCACATGTAGCCAAGCCTCGCGATAGTATAGTTATGTCTTAGTATTTGTGAGCTTAGTTCCTCTCCTTTGTTAATTCTGCATTGAGTAGGAGTGAGGAGGATAGGCCCTACTTGCCACCGATTTCCCAGCCACCCTAGCCTCAATCCAGTTTTGTTAACGTTGGTTCATATTGGGCGAGTTAACACGAGGGAGGCAGGGAAGGATCGGGGCGGAGTCGAGGTGGAGCGGCAGAAGCAATGACGGTAAGCACGAGCCGCCAATCAGAGCTCGAGGGAGGTGGCGGCGGCGTGGCGTCAGAGGGCGTGGTGAGAAGAGTCTGGTGAGTTCCAGAATGTTCAGGGGGCGTAGCTATAAAACCCGCCCTCGACAGGACTTGCATCGGAGGGCTAAGAGGACTTGCATCGGAGGGCTAAGAGGACTTGCATCGGAGGGCTAAAGGACTTGACTTGCTGCGAGAGAGAGAGATAGAAGGACTCGCGTTGTACTGCCTGATGAACTTGACCATTGCACGAGAACGCGCGCTAACCAACACCAAGTGTATTGAAGAAGCGGAGTTGGTCACTACATATACGCGGGCGCAGCCAGGCGCGTTTATAACGAAATAGTGCATTTCAGCCGCGCGAGTGAACGAGGCTGAGTAACCGCCAGCTGCGCTAAAGTCCGCCCTCTACCGTCTGCCCCATCATCTGCTTTGTTCGAGAGACACGCTACGAGTCCCTGCCTTCGCCTGCCACCATCTTCGCGGGACGTGCCGGGAGTGTGGAGAGCCGGACGGAGGCCGTCTCTGGACGACGACATCGACGCGTGAGGAACACCTGCCCATCTGCAATCCCCTGTGTGAGTGTGAGTGAGACGGGCCCGTTGTCCCAGGGATAAGTTAAGACTGTTTAAGGATTGCTCTGTGTCTCTTCGTCCTGGAACTTGTAAATACGTGTGGGAACAATTAAACCCATCTGTTCTTCCTTTCTTCTTGATTCGATCGTTTCTGTGATTTCTCCAGTTGACTAAGCATGGCACGAATAAGATCGCTCAAATCGGGTTCCACTAAGTAAGACTGCGCGGACCACGTGTACGCAATCCGCTCGGCGTACTCACATCACACGTGGTTCGTGCGAGGCTTGTTTCCTCGCTCGCAGGGCAGCGCGGGTACTTAGGTACGAGCGAGAAAGTAGTCCCGAAACCCTATGCCGCATTTGTCCGTGAGGTACGTAATAAGTCTCGGTTCCGCCAGGCCCAGTAAAGACAAGGGGATTAATCCCCCCTTGATAAGGGGAAGAAGGCCGGCGTAGAGAACCGCAACAATATATATATAATTATATACAGTATATATAAAATAATATATATATATAATAAAAAATATATATAAATATAATAAATAAATATAAATATAATAACATAAAAAGAATAAATATAATTAAAAAAAATAAAATAATAATAATAATAAATAACTAAAAAATATGTATACAATAAGTATACAAAATACATATGTATTTTGTTTTGTCATCCGACCAAATATGGCCGACTGACAGCCTTTAACTCCGTACAGCAAAATTACTAAAACCACGGTGGGGGCTATATGACATTTTATGTCTTTTTGTTCTTGTTTCATATTTCCTTCCGTCTCCATTTAAAAGGCATGAATTTTTGAATCAAGTCAAAATAACAATAGTAACGGTTAGTGAATGCAGCCACCAATACATATCTATAAACATGAAACAGCAACAATACGTGACAACGTGTATGAAAAAACGTCTCTAAACAACATGGTGGCCTATTTTCAACCAGCGCTTTTCAACCAAGGCCAAAAACAATAAATAGCAGGATATCTCAAAAAGTTATGGATGGATCTGGACGAAACTTGTTGGACAGGTTGTGTGTGTGACAAGGAAGAATCTATTCAATTTTGGTAAAGATCTGAATATGGATTCGTATATGAGAATTGTTTAATTTTTTAAGTGATTCTTCACCATTGAGTGATATGGCCAACCAGGTGGAGGTATGCTCTCCACTGAGTGCCGTTCTAGTTTTAGTTATGCAATTAATCAAGCAAATATTTTACACCGCTGCCTCCTAATTCCATCTCCACATGCTGCATGGCAGCATTGCCGGGTGCCAAAGGCGCCCCGGCAATGTTGCGCTGGGGGATGTTATTTATTTATTTATTTTGCATGGGGGCAGTGTACTTTGAATGTCGCTTTACTTGTTTTCCTATGAGTTGATATGATAGACATGTATGTACATATACACTACATGACCAAAAGTATGTGGACACCGGAACATCGAACATCTCATTCCAAAATCATGAGCATTAATATGGAGAATTAATATGGACCCCCCCCCCCCCCCCCACCCTCCCCTTTGCTGCTATAACAGCCTCCACTCTTCTGGGAAGGCTTTCCACTAGGTGTTGGAACATTGCTGTGGGGATTTGCTTCCATTCAGCCACAAGAGCATTAGTGAGGTCGGGCGCTGATGTTGGGCGATTAGCCCTGGCTCGCAGTGGGTGTTCCAATTCATCCCAAAGGTGTTCGATGGGGTTGAGGTCAGGGCTCTGTGCAGGCCAGTCAAGTTCTTCCACACTGATCATGACAAACCATTTCTGTATGGACCTCATTTTGTGCACAGGGGCATTGTCATGCTGAAACAGGAAAGGGCCTTCCCCAAACTGTTGCCGCAAAGTTGGAAGCACACAATCGTCTAGAATGTCATTGTATGATGTAGCATTAAAATTTCCCTTCACTGGAACTAAGGGGCTTAGCCCGAACCATGAAAAACAGCCCCAGACCATTATTCCTCCTCCAGCAAACTTTACAGTTGGCACTATGCATTCGGGCAGGTAGCGTTCTCCTGGCATCCGCCAAACCCAGTATAGTCCGTCGGAATGCCAGATGGTGAAGTGTGATTCATCACTCCAAAGAACGTGTGGGGGCTATATGAGATTGGGGGCTATTCATTTCCACTGCTCCAGAGTCCAATGGCAGCGAGCTTTACACCACGCTTGCCGACGCTTGGCATTGCACATGGTGATCCTAGGCTTTTGTGCGGCTGCTCGGCCATGGAAACCCATTTCATGAAGCTCCCGATGAACAGTTGTGCTGACATAGCTTCCAGAGGCAGTTTGGAACTTGGTAGTGAGTGTTGCAACCGAGGACAGACGATTTTTACGCGCTACGCGCTTCAGGACTCGGCGGTCCCGTTCTGTGAGTTTGTGTGGTCTACCAATTCACGGCTGAGCTGTTGTTGCACCTAGACGTTTCCACTTCACAATAACAGCACTTACAGTTGACCGAGGCAGCTCCAGCAGGGCAGAAATTTGACGAACTGACTTGTTGGAAAGGTGGCATCCTATGACGGTGCCACATTGAAAGTCACTGAGCTCTTTAGTACGGCCCATTCTACTACCAATGTTTGTCTATGGAGATTGCATGGCTGTGTGCTCGATTATATATACCTGGTCAGCAATGGATGTGGCTGAAACAGCCGCATCCATTAATTAGAAGGGGTGGCCGCATACTTTTGGTGATGTAGTGTATATACTGTATATGTAACTGTGAGAAATAGCAAAAACTCCACAATACGAGCAGGGTGCCTCATTTGCATTAAATATATAATCGGAAGAAATTAAGTAAGTTATGGACAGCTTCAGGACGATCTTTTATTTTCGACAAGCTTTCGGCCAAATAGGCCTTTTCAGTCTTCCTCAAGTTCAATAAGAGTCATTGTAACATAAGGACTCTCATAAGTACTGCTCTCCCCTCTGTGCTTGTGCACCTGCCTCACAACTAGCTCGGCTTCACAATGGAGAATGCAAAGCTTTTAGAATCATTGGAATCTCCCGTGATGTAGCTGATTCTAAGGATATTTCATTCTCTCACCGCAGGCAGGTTGGTTGTCTTTCTGTCTTCTACCGACTCCTCTCCGGCCTAGGTCCCCCAGCTTGTCTGTGCTCTGTCCCCCTAATATTTATACAGGTGCACAAGATCTGCCAGCAACCCTCTTCTGGTGAAACTGTCAAAATCAAGACTCTCTGCTCACTTTCACTCTTTCATTCCTCTTTTTGCCCACCTCTGGAACAAACTCCCACACTCTCTTCAATTCCTCTCCTCCCTCCAGGTTTTCAAAACAGCTGTTCACCCCCATCTCTTATCTTCCCCCATCCAATGCCTAGATATTTTCTACCCCCGTTAATCCACCCTAAATGTACCTCCTTCAAATTCAGATTTCTTCCCTGAAATTCCTTGTAGTGTCCATCTTGTTTATCCCGTGTACACAGGGGCGTATCTACGGAAAATAGCGCCTATGGCAAGCACTGAAATTGCGCCCCTGTCCAAACATCTGACACCCATCTTTTAGATAACTTTACCATAAAATCAGCTCAAAAATACAAGTCAAGGTCGTTAATCTTTTAATTAACAAATTATGACACTACATGAAAATTGCAACTGCACCTTCCTTGCTTTCACTGATGCAAATTGGTCTATGATGTGCTCAAAGTCAGTTTTTTCAGTTTCTTCTCTTTTTACACTCAGCAGAGCAAGATCACAGAGTCTGCCTTGACCCATGGAGGCTCTCAATTACGAAAGTATTAGTTTTAACTTGCAGAATGATGCCTCACAGCTGGCGATGGAAACTGCGATGGTTCGCATTATCTGAATAGCAATGCGAAGATTGGGGAAGACGCTCTCATCTCCATACTGAACAATTAATTCGAGAAGCTCTTCAGGTCTTGATATTTTCATGTTGGCCCGACTTGATAGCAACATTCTGCAATCGAAAATTTCTTCATATAGCTGCTGTCCATCAACATCAGAGCTGTACAATTCGCCCAAATTTTCGCACTTCTTCTTTAGGTCGTTACTGTCGGCGCCGTAACACAGTCCCTCGACATCGAGATGGAACCCAAATTTGGCGTCAGTGTCGTGCAAACGACAGTGTGTCGAGTGTTCCCTTCATGACTCTTTCCATTTCATCCATGGCTGTTAACCCAGCGTCTCTCGAGTTCTCATCAGCCATTCGTTTCTTTCGTCTCTGACGTCTTTCAACTTCAATATTCCATTCTTGACAGAGACCGAGTCCTTCTTCGAGTGACTCACTGACCAACACTTCTCTTTCATCATCAAAATGATCTCGGAGGGCTTTCAAATCCAGGGCAGCATCGTGGAAGTTCATGCTAGGATCCTGCAGCCTTTTTTTGAATGCGGTCAATGCGAATGAGTACTTTGTCCGAGCAAAGAAAGAGGGAAGCACACAAACACAACAGTAGAGAACAGGGATATCGGGAGATCTGTGGGAGGGAGAGGGCTTGGGGGAGGAGGCATGGGAAGGGAGGGGGGGATGGGTGGGAGAGGTATAACACACATGGACACTGCTAGGACTTCCAGGAAAGAAGTCGGTATTTCAAAAAAATGGATCTGGGGTGAATTAACGGGGGCAGAAATGATCAAGGTTTTGGATGGGGGAAGATTATTTATTTATGCACACTTTACCATCTCCACTACCTACATTTTTTGTTTATTAAATTAATGAAATGTAAAATCTACACATTCAATTTGTAAGTTGTGACGTTTGGGGACTTGTATTCTTCTTTTTAATCTTTCCACCTTCACTAGTAAGTGTAACTGCACTTATGCATTGGAATAAAAACAGTTGTGTATATGTTATGAATGTTTATTCAAGATGGGATTGAGTCGAGATGTACAAAGTGAACAATCACTCGGTTTATGTTGACAACATGGAAATGACAGTTGGTGGTGTTGTATGAGTGGAGCAACCTCTTCTTTTGTTAATCCTGGTCGATGCCTGAGCCATCAGTTGGGAAATTTGGTTGAAATTTACTGAATCGCTTGTGTGTGGATGTTTCTGCAACTAGTTGCGCAACCATTTGCTTGCGGTTGTGGCAGCCTGTATTTCCAAGTTATCTGTTGAGCCATTTTAGAGGAAAATTGTATCACAGCCATATTTGCAAAACGATTGGTTGTTACAATGTTGCTTGTGATATTTACTTCCTGTTTTAAAGAGGCGGTAAACTTACAAAACTGTCGACTGTAAAAGTTAAAGTGGGTTATGAAACGTTTGGGAGAGATGGAGAGAGGTTGAGCAGAGAGGTTGAAGGAGGGAGAGGGGGAGGTTTTTTTTCTGGACAAATCACATCACATGTATTTCATTACATTACACATTACATGTATCATCACATGTACACAAAAATATGTGCTTGATATTTTTGTGCAACTACTTGTTCAGATGTGGATATAATAGTTGCATTTTTGTCGAGTACGATTTCATTGCACAACTGATCTTTAGGAGAGAAAAGTAGCAATTCTGGCATGGACTTGCTCCATTAAAATTGCAAGGTTTATTTTATAGAATGTGATCAGGTCTGCAATGGGGTTGATGGCACAACCAAACTAAACATGTTCATGACCATATGACACCACCACCACCACCACCAATGATTATTGAAGATAGAGCCCTTCAGAATTCCCTTATGCAATTGTCATCAGACTCATGGTGAATGCAGTGGAATATAGTTGTGACGCGCCCAGGTCGGGTCCTCAAGGACTGGTGAGGCCGGGTTAAACTCCGCAGAATGACCTTGAGCATGGAGGCCAATCTGGTTCGAGCATGCTACATTGTGCTCGGGGTTACAGTTATTAATTTGATTTACGCGCCAAGAATGTGGTGTGTTTATCAGCTCTCAAAATAATTTATTACACCAGAGGCAAAGTTCGTAATGCAGCCCACTCTAAATTTATAGATTTAAGATCTGCTGGAAATGGACTGGGAACAATAAGGCAAAATGAATACAGAAATCCTACGTAGTGCCAGATTAACCTTTTGTGGGCCTGACTACAAACAAAGTTGTGGGTCCCCATTTGGGGAAGCAATGTAGAAGACGGGAGATTGACACAGAAGTTGTCTTCAACACAGCACACAGCTGCATCGGTTTTATTTGCAATATTTACAAGTTTAAGTTGTTGTTGTTGTACAGCCCCAGATAGTTCTGTCGAACAAGTCCCATATCCCCGGACACTGGACAGTCCCATATCCAGAATGGTGTACCAATAAAATGGTGGGACTGAACATAAAAAGTGCTAATGTTCTGCAATGATAAAATATATATAACCGTACATAGAAGTATTTGAGCCACTCATTGGCGGATGAATTATTTTGGGATCAATGGCAATGTCTGACATAGATGGAGGCATATTAATCAACTTTATGAAGAAATGGCTCTGTCTACCAAGGAAACGAAATTTCTTTTTTTTTTGTATACAAGATCGAAGCTCGTTTAAGAGCGAGCACATCAAACTAGCACATCAATCCCACTCCTCCCTCCATGTCTTTAAAACAGCTGTTCACCACCATCTCTTATCTTCCTCCATCCAAAACCTTCATCTTTTCTACCCCCGCTAATTTCACCCCAATTCCACTTTTTTGAAATACCAACTTCTTTCCTGGAAGTCCTTGCAGTGTCCTTGTGTTTAATACTTCTCCAACCTCCCCCCCCCCCCCTTCCCACGCCTCCTCCCACCAAGCACTCTCCCTCCCACAGATCTTCCAATGTCCCTGCTCTCAAATATTGTTTTTGTGTGCTTCCCCTTCTCTCCCCATCTTGTCCACCACTCCCCTTATTATATACTTTGTGTGTCTGTTTGATTTTTTTGTGTGATAAATGTTAGCTCTTTCACGAGCCTCGATTCTGTATACAAAAAAAAAAGAAAAAAGAAAAAGAAACACATATTAGCACATAAAACACAAAAAAACATAAACCGACAGGTAAAACAAAAAGGGTAGGGGGAGACAAGATGGGGAGAGAGAGAGGGAAGCACACAAGCACAACAGTAGGGAACACGGACATCGGGAGATCTGTTCGAAGGGAGAGGGCTGGGGGGTGGGGGGGGAGGAGGAGGGAAGGGGTACACGGTACAAAACAAATTGACACAACAAGGAATTTCAGGAATGAAGTCGGGGATTGAAAGATGTCGATTTGGGGTGTATTAACGGGGGTAGAAATGATCAAGGTTTTGGATGGGGGGAAGATAAGAGATGGTGGGAAACAGCTGTTTTAAAGACCTGGAGAGAGGAGTGGGATTGAAGAGAGTGAGGGAGTTTGTTCCAGAGGCGGGAGAAAAGGGGAATGAAAGAGTGAAGGTGAGCAGAGAGTCTTGATTTTAGCAGTTTCACCAGAAGAGGGTTGCTGGCAGATCTTGTGCACCCTGTAGGAATATTTGGGGAACACAGCACAGACAGAGCTGGGGGAGATAAGCCATAGAAGAGTCGGTAGAAGACAAAGACCACCAACCTGCCTGTGGTGAGAGAGCCAAAGGCCCTCAGAATCAGCTTCATCGTGGGAGATTCCAATGATTCTGAAGGCTTTGGTTTCTACAGCGTGAAGCCGAGCTAGGTGTGAGGCAGGAGCACCAGCCCAGAGGGGAGAGCAGTATTCCATTGAGCTACGGATGAAAGCCTTGTATGTGGTGAGGAGCTAAGGTGTGCCAAGGAAGGACTTCACACGACGGAGGATGCCCAGTCGGCGACTGGCTTTGGAGGCCAGCTTGGAAATGTGGTTTTCCCAGGAAAGATCTTGGCAAATAGTGAGACCTGAAAGCTTGAGTGACAGAACTTCTTGGAGAGGATTGTTGAGAAAGTAGATGTGAGGGTTTTCCAGATGGTCTTTTCGGAGAGACATAGTGAGAGTGTGAGATTTGTCAGGATTGAAAGACATGTTTCACTTATTTGATCAGTTTGTGATTTTGTCCAGGTCTGCAGAGAGTGAAGAGGCTGCTGCCTGCCGATCTGAGGGTTGAGATATGGAGCGGCAGAGAGTGGAGTCATCAGCAAAGAGATAGAGAGGATTTTCCAGAGAGTCGGAAAGATCATTGATGAATACCAAAAAAAGCACAGGGCCCAGAACACTGCCTTGGGTAACTCCAGCCTGAACAGGAAGGGGAGATGAGATAAATCCATTCAGGACCACACGTTGACTTTGACCAAAGAGGGAGTCCGCAAGCCATGCATGGAGATTTCCATGGATACCATTGGATAAGAGTTTGGTGAGGAGAGCGGGGTGCCAGACCGTATCGAAGGCACGAGATATGTCAAGGGAGACGGCTATGATTTCCTGTTTGGGGTTGCGGACCTCCAACCATTGTTGGGACAGCAGCAGCAGCATGTCCAGAGTAGAGTGATCTGGTCTGAAACCAAAGTGATGATCCGAGATCAAGCCATTGGAGAAGAGGATGATGTATTCCATGACCTTGCTGATAATTGGGAGCAGTCTGATTGGTCTGTAGTTGCAAGGATCTGTTTTTGCACCTTTTTAATGTAAAGCGGTGATGTTTGCTGATTTCCAAGCAGGTGGTAGATGACCTTGAGCAAAAGAGAGGGTGAAGAGAACAGAGAGAGGGAGTGAAAGAGCTACAGAGCAGGATTTTAGGACCCGTGGGCTGATGCCATCTGGTCCAGTTGCAGAATCAGAATCGAGGTTTGACAGAAACTTCTCCACCTTGTCAGGAGAGAAGGACACAGAGTCCAGGAGCAGCTGGGTTCGACTGGATAAGGTGGGTACAGAGAGAGATGAGTTTGGGACACAAGATTTTGAGGCAAACACAGAGTTTAGGCATTCGGCTTTTTCACGTGTGGAGTCAGCTGTGTAGCCATTTGAGGTAAGGGAGGGGAAGGAGGGGGAACAAACACCAGAAACAGATTTGACCAGACGCCACCAGGATTTGGAAGAGGGAGACAGGTTTGAGAGTTCAGTCTTGAGAACGGAGAGATATTGTTTCCTGGCTCTCCTGAGGGTAGACACACACTTGTTCCTGGCTTTGTGAAAGGAACTGAGATTGCTTTCAGTTGGATTAGCCTTCCACGAGGCAAGTGCAAGTTCTTTCATGGCAACTGCCTCACCACAAGATTCCATGTACCATGGATGGGAGGAAGGGTATGACAACTGAAGACGAGATGGAATAAATCTGTGCATGAGAGAGAGCAATTTTCTTTGGAAGAATTCCCAGGATGAGTTGATGTCAGAGGCAGTGGAGATGGGAGACCAGTCCAGGTGATTGATGGCTGCCTGAAGACCGTGCCAGTCGGCCTGAGTGAACGCCAGATTCGTCGACACTGAGGAGGCTCTCTGAGAATGGCCAGAGAGATGTCCACTTTAACAAGCACGTGATCAGATGAACCGATTGGAGCAGAAGAAGAACAGCAGACATTTGCAGGGAAGTTAGTCATAACCAAGTCGAGAAGAGATGATTAAGATTAAGTATTCAGCATCATTCCCCCCCCCCCCCCCCTCCCCTGTTTAATTTTAAAATCATATCGGGTTTTTAGAGGCGTCGAAGCTCCGGCAAACACTGACCATCGACTAGTTGTGGCTGATATCTGCCGACACTCTGTATACCATCATCAAGCAAGACCTGGGTGACATTGAACGTGGAAGCTATGGTTCATGACCCAGAGCTGTCAGCCCGATATAACATCTCCATCCAGAATAGTTTTGATGCTTTGGGCAAACTGCCAGACGAGGAGTCTTGGCCTCTTATCCGTGACACTATCCTCTCTGCAGCATCCAAGACAGTCGGATTCAGTAGGCAGTTTGGATTCAGTCGGATTCAACAGAAACGGCCCTGGTTGTCGGCTGATACTTTGGCCATTATTGATATGAAGAGGCAAGCACGACTTCAAGGAAACATCCCAGAAAGTAGAGGTGTCTATCGAGCCAAGGCTAGTAAAGACCTGGACTCTTGGTATGGATGCCTGGCCAATGAAGCTGAGGAAGGTATCCATCAAAACGACCTTAGACCTGTGTTCTGGTCAATCCAATGCATGCATACTGGCTGAAATTCCAAATTCCGATTCCGATCACAAAAGCAGCAAAAGCAGCAAAATTCCGATCATGAAGCCAAGCGGGACACCTTGCTGCCCCAATGAGGAAACCCTCAACTGCTGGGAAGAACATTTTGAGCAGGCTCTTAACTCCCCCACTGCTAGACACTTCCCTGACTTTGAGGTGATGGCGCCCACACATAGATGGTGATGATGTTGCTGTGAGCATGGATCCTCCATCGCTGTGTGAGGTCCGTTGTGCAGTGAGGAAACTCAAGAATGGTCGAGCCGCTGGGTGTGACAACATCACAGCATAATTGCTGAAATATGCTGAGACTCCAATTTGTGTCATATCACACAGGCTTTTTATAAATGTTTGGAATTCTGGGTATGTTCCAGCAGAGTGGAAACATGGTATAATAATCGCCATTTAATAGGCAAAGACCCCCGCTCTAACTGCAGCAGCTATCACCCGATCACCTTGCTTTTTGCTCTTAGTGCTTGGGAAGGTATTTGCTCATGTTCTTTTGAATAGTATGCACCCTCTCCTACTACAACGTAGCTGCCCCCAGCAATCAGGTTTCACCCCAAAAAGGTCTGTATTGGATGCTATACTAGCCCTCCGTATTCTTGCAGAACTCCATCGGGAATTTCTGCACCCATTAAATGTGGCGTATAATCGACATCAAGGCCACATTTGACTCTGTTGACCGGACATTCCTATGGAAGGTGCTGAGAGGCAATGGCGTTCTGCCATCACTTCTCAACTTGATCCGGAACCTACATGAATATACAACAGCCTGCGTTAGAGTGGACACCGACATATCAACACCTTTCCCCACGTCTTCTGGAGTTTGTCAGGGCTGCGGCCTTGCTCCCTCCCTCTTCTGCTGCGCCATGGACTGGATATTGTCACGGTGTAGAGATCAGCTTGGAATCAATGTCAGTGGAGACGTCATTAACGATCTACTCTATACACATGATGCTGCCCTATTTGTGAGAGACCCGATTCACTGGCCAGCCGTGTTCAACCGCTTTGAATCAGTTGCTAAAAGCCTCGGCCTTAATGCACTCATGACAAAAAACCATGGTACAGAATGCTGGCATTGGCCCTTCACCCCTACCAGTACCTATCTCTGGTATAGTTGTAGTGTCAGTGGACAATTTCACCCACCTGGGCACAACATACATTCATCTGGAAACTGCAGCCCTGATGTGCGTAGATTAATTGGCATGGCTGATTCTGTCACGGGGCAAGTAGATGCTGTCTGGAAACAGCACCATCTTAGCTTATCTTCAAAGCTCCGTATTTACAGAACATGTGTCCTTCCTGTTCTAGTCTATGGTTATGAGACTGGAACACTTGTGAAAAAGGAACAAGATATCCTATATGCTTTTCATATGCGATGTCAACGCCACATCCTTGGGGTTCGATTGTATGACCGAGTCTCAAACAGGACAGCATCAGGTTGGATCAGGTCAGTGAACATGGTAAAAATTTGTGGCAAATTCCAGGGCGATATGAACCGGTACATGTTCACTTAAGTGGCAGATGTGTCCAAACAGGAATAGCGTCTCCTTGCAATATTGAGTGTGGTCGGGCCGAATCTAGTGATCTCTCAAAGATCTCTCAGAGATCACTAGACTCGGCCCGACCACACTCAATATTGCAAGGAGACGCTATTCCTGTTTGGACACATCTGCCACTTAAGTGAACATGTACCGGTTCATATCGCCCTGGAATTTGCCACAAATTTTTACCATGTTCACTGACCTGATCCAACCTGATGCTGTCCTCGAGGATGCCCAAGACTCTAGTGGTTAGGCCAGTGTGCCAATGAGATTGACCTTAGCCCACATGAATGTTGGCAGAAGGCAGAAGACTGACAGTTATGGGGGTCGCTCCGTCCCTTAGTCGGGCATGCAGATTAGTTGTAGTACTAGTAGTAGTAGTAGTCGTAGTAGTACTTTAGAAATACCAATAAATAAAAGTTGACCTTCTATACTCTTGCCTTGTATTCATGATTTGATCTCATATCCTAATTTCTTGAGTAGATAGCAATAATAACAATTTTGACTTCACTGTTCCAATACTTATGGAGTACAGTGTAATTCAATTGAAATAAATTAAAGGTTTTAAAAGTTGTAGAAAAAAAATCCAGATCCAGAAAGAATCTTACTTGTCCTATGACTTATAGAAACAAGGCACACAAAAAGGAAAGAGAAAAGAAGAGGATAGGAGGTGGATGGAGTAAGGCCTTCCCTTACCCCAGAGCGCAGTGGGCTAGAGCTGATTTGACGTGCTGTTTCTGCCCCCGGACACTTAGCTGCGATGTGGGTTGCTCTGGACTTGATCACCTCAAAACATTGCATTATTCCCAGAGACCTAGACAAGGGTGCTTGGATCAAGCTAAGGGAGGACATGCCGGTCAGGAGAGGCATGGAGGCGAGTTGGTCGGTGAAGCAGGATGGTCGCCGTGAGAGCGACACCTCTTGAAGAGAGGAGAGAGAGAAGAGAAGAGAAAAGAAAAGAGAGAAGAGAGATCCAGAAGAAAAAAGAAAAATCAATCACACCTGCCACTTTTAATGTGTCTGGAGTGTGACGTCACCCTCGTGCTCATTGGTCATAACCACCTGTTTGCCAAGGTGTGTGGTCTCATGAGCCCAATATGGATCCAGCTCTTGAGCTCTGTGATGGCACACACCAGAAACTGCCAGAAGCGTCGAGGCCTTGCTCACCAATGCATGTGGCTGTACTTAAATCGGAGGGATTATAGGAAGAGAACATGTAGTGAAAATACAAAGGGTTGGCGGGGGTGGGCGGGAAGGGGAACCAGGTGAGGGGTGGTATACTAGACGAGTGATTCCTATCAGTGCTAACTTATTCATTTAATTTATAGATTTCTTAATCTTGATGCAATACACAATATTGCATGCAGACTTTGGCCACTTTTAGTTACGTCACTCTAAATAATCAGAGTTTTCTGTGCAACTGTTTTGCTTTTCAGTGAAGACTTGTGACTATCAAGATAAATCGTTTATTTGTGGAAACACTTCTTTGTGAACAATCTTATAATGCAGTATAGTATGATATGCACAATATTAACTTTCGGAATGAATCACTTGTAATTCATGAGAATAAAATGGTTCATGTTATCCGCCGTAAAATATCACAAAGCGCTGATGTTTCGGACCTTACCTTTCATCGGAGCAAAAAAGGGTGTTATTATGTACCATATCATCATCATAC
This sequence comes from Myxine glutinosa, assembly GCF_964187855.1. NCBI lineage: Eukaryota > Metazoa > Chordata > Myxini > Myxiniformes > Myxinidae > Myxine > Myxine glutinosa. The sequence continues at coordinate 34,413,971 of NC_136268.1, forward strand.
AAAATACGCCATTTTGTGTCTGTCTGATGATTTTTTAACCCCAATACATTCTGTCGTTACTTATCCAATCTCAACCAAACTTGACAGGATGACTAAGGATTACATAATGAAGGTTGTAGCGCATTAATTTGCCCCCCTCCCCAAGAGGGTTTTCTCCCCCGAGTGGGTTTTCCCCACCATTGCCATCAATGGGGTGCATGTTGAGGTGTACATCCATGTTAAGTTAGCTTTATCGTGACGTTTTTCCAAGGCCGCTTCGAATAACAAAACTAACGATAATGGCATAATACTAATGTTATTACAAAACAATATTAATACCATCGATGTCCCACCTCCCCATGGTGTTTTCCTCCTTGAACAAAAATCGACCCAACATTTATAAATATCTTATCATGGCGTTTCTGTGGGAGCAAAGGCCCAACGGCCTCCACCAGCGGTAAAAATATTATAAACCATAAACACGTATGATTACCTTTTTAAACAGTCGCTAATGCTGTTTATAACACAAAATTAAAAAATTTCGAGGACTCCCGACATCAGTGAAGTAAGTTTTACTTACAGAACTGAGCGAAGATCTACTGTAATCTATATACCTCACAAGGGTGGGGTTAATAGCATGACCCTTTCTGCCTCTACCGTGGCATTTTTCGTAGCGAACTTTTGAAACTCGCTCCTGCTATTTAACACGAAACTGAAAGGGAGGAAGCTCGGGTTGTGTTCATTTACCAAGCAGATAGCTAGCGCTTGCCAAGCCAGCCGTTCCTTAACGGTTTTGAATGGAGTGCTTGCTCGAATGCTTAAACCACTTGGCGATCTCTCCACAAGAAACTTGGTAAATGAACACACACCCAATGTTCTTGAGACCCGACCATAGATCGACTGTAATCTATATACCCCAAAGAGGAATGACCCTTCCCTGCCGCTCCCGTAGTGTGCGGGTGTACTAGTTGTAGTGAAACGTAGGCATCTAAGTTATAGCCCAGGTGTAGCAACATCTTCTGCCCACTAAAGTGCTCTCATAAATATCCGCTCGCTGTCTGCGAGGGGCAGACATGTGACCATTACGTGCTTATTTAGGAAGGTGAGAAATCATAGAGTCATGAGGCTTGCTTATTTGTATCCTATATGATGTATACTCCTGATGAGTACTGAAATGATGGTTGTCATGTATTCTTTCTACATGCTATTCGAGATTGATTCAGATTAAACTCGGAACGAGAAAGCGGTTGTGAGACTCTGATTTTTACAACACTTAATCTGAATCATCTCCTATCATCGTTCGAGATGCATAAGCTCCTGCAACTACCTACCTTCAGTGGGGATCCTCAGGCAGATGACGCGGCGAGCCAGCTTACACATTGGTTATGTTTGCTTGAGAGCTACCTGGAAATGTATACCGATATCACGGACGTGCAGAAACTTGCTGTTCTCAACTGTCACGTGACTAACACCATTCACGATTACATCCCGCATTGCCCCACGTATGCGACATCGATAACAGCGCTTCGAAGTATCTACATCAAGCCCCGAAGTGTGGTTTATACCCGATACAATCTCGCTACTCGGAGGCAAGACCCCACGGAATCACTCGAGCACTTCCTACAGGAACACCGTCGGTTGGGGAAGGAATGTGCACATGAGGTCCGAACGCATGATCAAATGTGACGATTTAATGCGGGACGCCTTTGTGTCCGGGCTCCATTCACCTTCAATTCGTCAACGCGTGTTGGAAAAGCCCATCTTGACCTTACAAGAGGCGTATGATCAGGCACGAGTACTCCAGCTGGCACAGGCTCAATCGGAGGCGTACGGTCGACCCTATGTAACTGCCGGTCTCACTGGGGAGAGACGTTCAGAGAATGTCTCTACTACGGAGTGTGAGGTTGTTGATACTCCTATGGAGTCGAGGCCGTCAGAAGCCCTCGGAGCTGAAGGTACGAGTCTGGCGGTGACCGCCTCTTTCGGAGGCAACACTATGTGCTTCTTCTGCGGCAATCGGAGGCACCCTAGAGCTACATGTCTGGCATGGGATGCGATGTGCCACACGTGTGCCAAGAAACGTCATTATGCAGAGGTTTGCCACGCTTCGAGAGGACGGCGTCCGACTCTGGCGGGAATCACCTCGACGCGCGTGGCACGACCGGAGCCTATAGAAGTGCCAGCCCTGCCCGGCCCGCGTGGTCTGGCAAGCGCCATAGTACCGGTGCTGATCGAAGGACAGACTGCTAACGCTCTTGTGGACACTGGGTCGATGGAGAGCTAAGTCGACATGGGTCTTGTACGACGGCACGGATGGCCGATTCTGGAGACCTCGCAAAGAATTTTCATGGCCTCTCAGTCTCTCTGGATGCACACCAAAGGGGAATGCCACGTCAAATTAGTGATTAATGGCACAATGTATCCGGATTTCCATCTGATGATTCTGTCTACTCAATGGGCGGATGTACTGTTGGGACATGATTTCCTTCACCGGCATGGACATTTGGAAATGACATTTAACGGTGACTCCACTCTCTCTGTGTGTGCTTTGACCGGAATGACTATAGAGCCGCTGTCACTATTTCCGAGTCTAACCTCTGACTGCATGCCAGTCGCGATTAAGTCGAGACATCACTCACGGGCCGACGAGCAATTCATTGCCGATGAGACTAGACGGCTTTTAAAAGAGGGGATTATCGAACAGAGTCGATCACCTTGGCGGGCTCAAGTATTGGTAGTCCAAACTGAGAATCATCCTAAGCGGATGGTGATTGATTACTCACAAACTATTAATAGATTTACGCAGCTGGATGCCTACCCGCTCCCGGGTCTAGATGCGCTCGTTCGACAGTTCACTCAATACGCGGTCCACAGCACACTCAATTTGCACAGTGCGAATCATCAGATTCCTATCCGTGAAGACGACAAAATCTATACAGCGTTCGAGTCGGGACAACGGTTGTATCCATTCACGCGTTTGCCCTCCGGCGTAACTAACAGAGTTGCGTGTTTTCAAAGGGCGATTGACGACATAATCGCCAAAGAGCAATTAACAGATGTCTTTGTGTATCTTGATAATCTTAGTGTGTGGGTGAGATCAAGCAGACCATGACGCTAATTTGCGGTGGTTCCTACAGGTCGCGCGCCAGTATAATCTAACTTTCAACGAGGACAAATGTCGCTACTCCACAAGGACCATTGATCTTTTAGGGTACACGGTGACACAAGGGAAGATAACTCCCGACAAAGAGCATCTGCGACCCTTGCTAGACATGGCGGCACCGCGTGATCATGCGTCCTTGAGAAGAGCTCTCGGTTTGTTTGCACATTATTCTCGTTGGGTCCAGAATTACTCCGAGAAGCTTCATCCCCTCGTTGATTGCAAAACATTCCCAATGACCGAGGCAGCCAAGGCCGCTTTTCAAAGGCTGAAGCCAGACACAGCTAACGCAGCGGTCTCCTCGGTGGACAAAAACATACCCTTTGCCTTGGAAACTGACGCGTCTGACTGTGCCATAGCGGTGACCATGACTCAAGGGGGGCAAAAGCGGTCGCCTTCTTCTCTCGTACTCTCTCAGATAGTGAGAGACGCCATTCAGCTGTCGAAAAGGAAGCCTATGCCGTGGTGGAAGCGATACGACGATGGCGGCCATATTTGATTGACAAGGCATTCAAAGTGATTCCTGATCAACAGAGCGTTGTGTTCATGTACGACATGCGACACAGCCAGCGCATTAAAAACGAGAAAATTACTCGATGGCGTATCGAATTGGCTGACTATAGCCTCAAGATAACATATCGCCCGGGGCGAGAGAATGTAGCTGCAGATGCATTATCCAGGCCCAGGGTGTGCGCAGGTCTCACCACCGGTGAGAATCTTCGCGAACTTCATGAATCGCTATGTCACCCAGGAGTAACACGATTGGCGCATTTCATGCATAGCTGAAACTTGCCCTACTCCGTGAAGGACGTTCGTCATTTGTGCCGAGCGTGTCCTGTTTGCGCGGAACTGAAACCGCGCTTCTACAAACCTGACATGGGGACTTTCATTCAAGCTAGTCCGCCGTGGGAGAGATTATCCATGGACTTCAAAGGGCCTTTGCCAGCGTCCGGCTCATATCGTTACCTTCTCACAATAATTGATGAGTACTCCCGATTCCAGTTCGCATTTCCCTGTCACGACATGTCTTCCGAGTCGGTTCTTTGCTGCTTGAGGCTCTTGTTTGCGATGTTCGGCTATCCTGCGTTCATCCATACTGACAGGGGCGCTGTTTTCATGTCTCAGGACGTACGAGCATTTCTATTGCAGCGGAATATTGCTTCTAGCTGCACCACACCATATCACCCGCAAGCGAATGGACAAATTGAAAGATTTAATGGCATCATATGGAGAGCCATTACCCTAGGGCTCAAGACCCGAGGGTTGGGGACGGACAAGTGGACTTGGGTGTTGCCGGGGGCTCTACATTCTGTCCCTACTGTGTACCGCTTCAAATGAAATTCCTCATGATCGTCTATTTTGCTATCAGCGTCGTACAGGTAGTGGGCAGTTATTGCCCACTTGGATCTCCACACCTGGGCTGGCCTATCTCAAACGCGCCATGCGTCCAAGCAAATATGATCCGCTCGTTGACAAGGTACAGTTCATGCTAATCCGGAATTCGCTCATGTCAAAATGCCGGACGGTCGTGAAACCACTGTGTCGGTGCGTCATCTTGCCCCTTGCGGGGAAGCTGATGAGACTGAGACCAGTACAGAGGTTCCGATGGACGGAGATCCGTCTCCTCCTCATCGGCCACCCGACCCGACCGGGAATGTCGTACCGACTCAGACGCCAGAGTTGATTAGCACTCTGACTGGGGAAGATTTATGTACATATGCCGACAGCTCAGATGTGTATCGAACCCGCACAGGGAGAGAAAGTCGTCGACCGGAGCGCTTTGGTTGGTAGTAACTCCTTGATAGGTGTTCTATGTTATTTTGCATCCTATATACTTGTTTGCTGATTAGCGCTACGTGTATACATTTAAATGGCTTGCTTGCAAAGTTTTTGTACTCCGGGAGGAATGTAGTGAAACGTAGGCATCAAAGTTATAGCCCAGGTGAAGTAACATCTTCTGCTCACTAAAGTGCTGTCATAAATATCCGCTCGCTGTTTGTGAGGGGCAGACTTGTGACCATTACGCGCTTATTTAGGAAGGTGAGAAATCAAATTGGCATGAGGCTTGCTTATTTGTATCCTATATGATGTATACTCCTGATGCCTATTAGAGTACTGAAATGATGGTTGTCATGTATTCTTTCTAGATGCTGTTCGAGATTGATTCAGATTAAACTCGGAACGAGAAAGCGGTTGTGAGACTCTGATTTTTACAACACTAGTCATACTTCTCACCCCCATACTTCTTCTCCTTCAACACTAGTTTTATACCTCTCCCCCCCCCCCCCCCCTTCCCACACCTCCTCCCCCCAAGCCCTCTCCCTCCCACACTTTTCCCTGCTCTCAAATGTTGTGTTTGTGTGCTTCCCCTTCTCTCCCCATCTTGTCTTCCGCTCCTCTTTTTATATATTTTGTTTGTCTGGTTGATTTGTTTGTGAAATAAATGTTAGCTCTTTCACGAGCCTCGATTCAGTATACAACAACCAAAAAAACAAAAAACAAAAAAAACGAAAATACGCCATTTGGTGTCTGTCTGATGAATTTTTGATGACAATAAAATCCGTCATTACTTATCCAATCTCAACCAAACTTGACAGGATGATGAAGGGTTACACAATGAAGGTTGTAGCGCATTCATTTGCCCCCCTCCCCAAGTGGGTTTTCTCCCCCGAGCGGGTTTTCCCCGCCATTGCCGTCAATGGGGTTGCATGTTGAGGTGTATATGAATGTTAAATTAGATTTATCGTGGCGTTTTTTCCAAAGAAGAAGATTTATCCTGGCGTTTTTCCAAAGATGCTTTTAATAACAAAATTAATGATAATCGAATATTGTTAATGTTATTACAAAACAATATTAATACTAATAATGTCCCACTTCCCCATTTCGTTTTTCCTGCAGTGATAACGTGTGTAAATAGCTTATAGTTATAATGGCGTTTCCGTGGGAGCAACGGCTTCTACAGGAAGTAAAAATATGATAAACCACAAACACGTATGATTAGCTTTTTAAACAGTCGCTAATGCTCTTTATAACACGAAATGAAGAAACTTGGAAGAATCCCGACATCCGTGAACGAAGGTTTACTTACAGAAACAGATCCTTGCAACTACAGACAAATCAGCCTGCCCCTAATTATGAGCAAAGTCATAGAATCCATCATTGCTTTGGATATCAAATCCTTCCTCTTCTCCAATGGCTTGATCTCTGATCATCCTTTTGGATTCAGACCAGGTCACGCTACTCTGGACATGCTGCTTCTGGTGTCTCAACAATGGATGGAGGTCCTCAATGTCAAACAGGAAATTAGAGCTGTCTCCCTTGACATATCACGTGTCTTCGATACAGTCTGGCACCCCGCTCTGATCACCAAACTCTCCTCCTCTGGTATCCATGGAAATCTCCACGCATGGCTTGCGGACTTTCTCTTTGGTCGTAGTCAACGTGTGGCCCTGAATGGATTTCTCTCATCTCCCCTCCCTGTTCAGGCTGGGGTTCCCCAAGGCAGGGTTCTGGGCCCTGTGCTTTTTCTGGTCTTCATCAATGATCTCTCTGACTCTCTTGAAAATCATCTCTATCTCTTTGCTGATGACTCCACTCTCTGCCGCTCCATTCCTCATCCCTCAGATCGGCAGTCTGCAGCCTCCTCACTCTCTGCAGACCTGGACAAAATCACAGACTGGTCAAACAAGTGGGACATGTTTCAATCCTGACAAATCTCACACTCACTATGTCTCTCCGAAAAGACCGACTGGACAGCCCTCCCATCTACTTTCTGAACAATCCTCTCCAAGAAGTTCTGTCACTCAAGCTTTTGGGTCTCACTATCTGTCATGATCTTTCCTGGGAAAACCACATTTCCAAACTGGCCTCCAAAGCCAGGTCGCCGACTGGGCATGCTCCGTCGTGCGAAGTCCTTCCTTGGCACACCTGAGCTCCTCACCACATACAAGGCTTTCATGCACAGCTCAATGGAATACTGCTCTCCCCTCTGGGCTGGTGCTCCTGCCTCACACCTAGCTCGGCTTCACGCTGTTGAAACCAGAGCTTTCAGAATCATTGGAATCTCCTGCTATGAAGCTAACTCTGAGGGCCTTTCACTCACTCACCGCAGGCAGGTTGGTGGTCTTTCTGTCTTCTCCCGACTCCCCTCTGGCCTATATCCCCCAGCTCTGTCTGTGCTGTGTCCCCCAAATATTCCTACAGGGTGCACAAGATCTACGAGCAACCCTCTTCTTATGAAACTGCCAAAATCAAGACTCTGCTCACCTTCACTCTTTCATTCCTCTTTTCTTCCACCTCTGGAACAAACTTCCTCACTCTCTTCAATCCCACTCCTCCCTCCAGGTTTTTAAAACAGCTGTTCCACACCATCTCTTATCTTCCCCCATCCAAAACCTTGATCTTTTCTACCCCCGTTAATTCACCCCAGATCTACTTTTCTGAAATACCGACTTTTTTCCCGGAAGTCCGAGCTGTGTCCATGTGGTTTTACCTCTGCCACACCCCCCCCCCCCCCCCCACTTCCCACGCCTCCTCCCCCCAAGCCCTCCCCCTCCCACAGATCTCCCGATGTCCCTGCTGTCAAATGTTGTACTTGTGTGCTTCCCCCTCTCTCCCCATCTTGTCTCTTGCTCCCTTTATTATGTCTTATGTGTCCGTTTGTTTGAGGTTTTTTTGTCATTAATGTTAGCTCTACACGAGCCTCGATGTTTTATTCAAAAAAAAAAAAAAACTGAGCGAAGATCTACGGTACTCTATATCGCCCACAAATGTTAGGTTATTAACATGACCATTTCTGCTGCTATCGTGGCATTTTTCGTAGCGAACTTTTGAAACTCGCTCCTGCTGTTTCATATGAAACTGAAAGGGAGGAAGACTGGGGTGTGCTCATTTACCAAGCGGTTAGCTCGCGCTTGCCAAACCAGCCGTTCCTTAACGGTTTTGAATGGAGTGTTTTCTCGAATGCTTAAACCACTTGGCGATCTCTACACAAGAAACGTGGGAAATGAACACACACCCAATGTTCTTGAGACCTGACAATAGATCGACTGTAATCTATATACCCCAAAGAGGAATGACCCTTCTTGCCCCTCCTGTGGTGAGCGGGTGTACTAGTATAAAGGAAAATGTCAGTTTGTATTGATGTCTGTCCTCCTTCATAAGGACGATGTGAGTCGGGTTGCAAAAGCCAATCTTTTAACACGAATGTGTGTTCACTATGGTCTATTTTTTAGGTTAAAACAAGCTCGAAAAACGTTTTCCATGAAAGAGTAATTATGTCTCTTCTTTTGAAATTGTAGATGGTGGCTTGCAAACCGAGCCTCAGGGGTGGTATACAGAAGCGTTTTTAAACATAACAATAAATACAAGGTGCAGGGCGGTGAAATTTGCTGCACATAATGTGCAATGCTCGCAGAGTAAAACGAGTGTTCATTTATATCTGTATGAATTAATGAATGAATGAATGATCGTTTTAAGGCCATTTTCCCCGCTAGAGCGGGGGTTAGCCTTGCAGGCCCCATGACAATCATGGGTCCCTGTTTGAGGCAATGTTTTTATGGCCAGATGCCCTTCCTGATGCCAAACCTTAGTTGCCTCTTACGATGTGCAGGGATATGGTGTACCTATTCTAAATCGGGGTACACACCCGGATCATTCATCCCAGCAAGCTGGTTTTCAATTTGCAGACCTCAAATGGGGATGACAGGCTGAGTCAACCCCCTTGGTGTTAATTCAGAGATCGACCGGGATTCGAACTCAGGATCCTAGGATCCCAAGCCTTCGCCCTAACCGCTAAACCAACACCAGGCTCTTTATATCCATATGATGTCTAAAAAAAAAAAAAAAACCACCTTTAGAGGCCATTTTTTCCCCGCAAGCGGGGGTTGGCCTTTTTCGGGAACTGTGGTTGTTGTTGTTTTTCGGTCCCCTTTTTGAAGCAATGTTTTACGGCCGGATGCCCTTCCTGACGCCAACCCTTTTTGCCGCCTTTAACGACAAGCAGGGAATTACCAGTGAACTGGTACTCAATTTGCCGACCTCGGAAGGATGACAGGCTGAGTCAACCCCCCTGGCGTTAATTCAGCGATTGACCGGGATTCGAACCCAGGATCCTAGGATCCTAAGCCGGCACCCTAGCCGCTAGCCCAACACCAGGGACCAGGGCTAGCCCAACAACACCAACACCATATGATGTCTAATAAATAAAATGAACATATGTCACCCACAGGGTGAACCGTATCTTGCCAAAATGTGAAAATTCCGTTTTTTCGTCATGACGTCATCAAATGACGTCATAGCGTCAAACTGTTTACAGATCTGGGAAGCACTCATCAAGGGCATTCATATGAGGTATTACTCGATATGGTACCTACGATTTCAAAATTTGACCTTGGGGTCAATAATTTTCGACCTCCAGCGCTAACCATGAAGGTCAAGGCCGATCGCCACCAAAAACTAATCAGCTGAGCGCCGGACCATATACTACATTCCCATGAAGTTTGGAGACGATCCGATCAAAGTTACTCAAACAATTAGTGTTTCGTCGACCTCCATGATTGGCCGCAAAGTGACCTTGACCTTTGACCTTGACCTTCATAATTTTGTGTGCTAAAGGGTATCTCTAAAAGACTCTGATATGCGAACTTACAAGAGTTTCCAAAGGGAACTGTGCTCTACAGAGTGACCTAAACAATGCGAACTAAAGCAATACAATATACATGAAAAGTGCAGTTTTTTCGTCATAACGCCGTCAAATGACGTCACATTGTCAAACTAGTTATATGTTTGGAAAGCACTCAACAAGGGCTTCAATTTGAGGTACTACTCGATATGGTAACTGAAACTTGAAAATTTTACCTTTTGGTCAAAATTGAATGACCTTCAAAATGACCTTGAAGGTCAAGGCCGATCGACACCAAAAACTAATCAGCTGAGCGCCATACCACACCCTATATACCCACCAAGTTTGGAGATCATAAGATCAAAGTTACTCAAAAAATAAGGGTTTCGTAATTTGACCTTGGGGTCAATAATTTTCGACCTCCAGCGCTAACCATGAAGGTCAAGGCCGATCGCCACCAAAAACTAATCAGCTGAGCGCCGGACCATATACTAGATTCCCATGAAGTTTGGAGACGATCCGATCAAAGTTACTCAAAAAATTAGTGTTTCGTCGACCTCCATGATTGACCACAAAGTGACCTTGACCTTTGACCTTGACCTTCAAAATTTTGTGTGCTGAAGGGTATCTCTATAGGACTCTGATATGCGAAGTTACAGGAGTTTCCAATAATAACTGTGGTCTACAGAGTGATCTAAACGTGAAAAAAAATGATTAACCACAAACAAACAAAAAAACAAACATACAAGGTGACTGATACATCTTGCAAAAACTTCGTTTTGGCAAGATAAAAAGATATAAGCATACCTGACACTAGGCCAAGGCTTCAGACTTTGGCATGCTGACGAGACTGCACTGTCAAATATACTGTTCCAACCCATCATTTTTGATGGGCTTTTATACTAGTTTAATCATAATTCACATCTATTCAATTCAATTCATCTATTCAATTCATTCATCCATTCAATTCAATTCACATCGATACGTTTTGACGTTAAACTTATGCTTTTGGAGTCGATCTAATTGTATGATCACCCTGGTAAATAGATGATTGATAAAATCCATGACTTTTACCATCAAGAGTTCTAAACGCATTATTCTGCCAATAATAAATGGGCAGACATCCAGACTGCTGAGAGCAGACATCCAGATTTATGGTTTTATAGGAAGTTATAAAGTAATTAATGTGCTTACAGGGATTAAATTTTATTGGTCATAATAAAGTTTTGTATTTATCGACACAATTACTAACTAGAGAGCTTATAGAACATGATACCCCAGACAGTGTTCAGGTTTATTCTTCAATTTTAATATAACTAGGGCATGCCCGTACTATATCTATATCTAAAATTATATCCCCCCCCTCTATTTACATGAAATGGTTTGGTCCAAAGCGAACGGCTTGCGAGTACGGTGACAATCCCCCCCCTCTATTTACATGAAATGGTTTGGTCCAAAGCGAACGGCTTGCGGAGTTTGGTAAAGAAATCGCCATAGCGTGCACAAACGCGCAGGAAAGCGAAAGAATCGCAAATTAGTTTTAATTAGTTTTAAAACATAGTTTAACGCCAACATAGTTTGCCAACGTGAAATAAATGAATACGCTCTCAAATGTGCCGTCCGAGGCAGAGTCTGTTCGCCACGTTCGGCACACGTGATAACTCGCTGCTCTCTGATTGGTTGAATCGTTTTTTGGACATAGCTCGGTAACTACTTGTCCGATTAATATGAAACCTTGAAAAGGCACATCCTCGGGTCCCCAGCAATATACCTGGCAAGTTTCAAGTATATCGGACCCGTGGTTGTCGAGAAACAGCGGTCACAGACAAACATACAAACATACATACATACATACATACATACATACATACACACAGAGATTACTGGAATTATAGATAGATAATGATTTTATAAAAATATAAAATAATTTTTTTTTAAAAATGATTTTATAGATCGATAAAAATAAAATGCTGAAGTTTAGCACGATTGAAACAGTCTTGTACACCACCCTATATAACATGTTCAAGTACTCCAAAACTGGAGGTTCTTGGAAGTATTATGAAGGCAATTTGTGTCCTGCAGTGTTTAAGTATATAATTTACGTAATTTAAATTACTAGGGCATGCCCGTACTATATCTATATCTAAAATTATATCCCCCCCCTCTATTTACATGAAATGGTTTGGTCCAAAGCGAACGGCTTGCGAGTGGTGACAATCCCCCCCCTCTATTTACATGCAATGGTTTGGTCCAAAGCGAACGGCTTCCGGAGTTTGGTAAAGAAATCGCCATCGCGTGCACAAACGCGCAGGAAAGCGAATGCTATATATATGCCCGTACTATATATCTATCTAAAATTATATCCCCCCCCTCTATTTACATGAAATGGTTTGGTCCATTCGCAACGCCAAAGCGAACGGCGAACGGCTTGCGAGTACAGTGACAATCCCCCCCCTCTATTTACATGAATGGTTTGGTCCATTCGCAACGACCACAGAACCCCCCCCCCCTCTATTTACATGCAATGGTTTGGTCCAAAGCGAACGGCTTCCGGAGTTTGGTAAAGAAATCGCCATCGCGTGCACAAACGCGCAGGAAAGCGAATGAATCGCAAATTCGTTTTTATTAGTTTTAAAACGTAGTTTAACGCCAACATAGTTTGCAAACGTGAAATAAATGAATACGCTCTCAAATGTGCCATCCGAGGCAGAGTGTGTCCGCCACGTTCGGCACACGCGATCGTTCGCTGCTCTCTGATTGGTTGAATCGTTTTTTGGACATAGCTCGGTAAGTAATTGTCCGATTAATATGAAACCTTGAAAAGGCACATCCTCGGGTCCCCAGCAATATACCTGGCAAGTTAAAAGTATATCGGACCCGTGGTTGTCGAGAAACAGCGGTCACAGACAAACGTACAGACAGACAGAGATTACTGGAATTATAGATAGATGGTTTAAAGAGGTTTGAAGGCATATAATAAATTAATTCTGAGTTTTATTGCTGTTTTACCCAGCGTCTATTACATCACCCTTTCCAACACATTAAATTGGTTGTTTGTGCTTGTTGATTGTGTCCTTTATGAAGTCCTCAAAAACAGTAAGTTTCCTGTTTGGAATTATTTTCAATTTTGTTAGACTGCCAGGCAGGCAGAGTAAATGTATGTGTATTGTTGCGGATATGGGATTTGGCCTCCATCCATATCCGCTTGTAAATATTCCCCTATTTCCCCAATACTCCCCAACTATCCCCAATCCCCCATTCCCGAGTCCCATTGTCTGTAAAACAACACTCTGTAGCCCCGACCTTCCCCTTTTTCCCCCATTAAATGTCGTGCCCAGGTTCACCGCATCTCACGTAGACAACTATAGGACATCTTGCTAGTTATTCTTAGTCTATGTCAGTTAAGGACTCGTTTCCATTAATTCTGACTCTTCGTTGCACCAGAATGTGATTGTATGGCACCAGTAGTAAGTTTAGGACCTCCCAATACCTCCCCGCATCTCTTCCTCATGAAACAACAACACCAACAACAACAACAGCGGCGCGGGGAGTGCGCGTCCTCACTCCGGCTTGGTTAGCCGCCATTGACCATGTGCTCCGACAGGGTTACCACTCAGGGGCTGACTGTCAGCTCCTCGTCAAGGGCGGAGCCCGGTAACCCCCCGCACCCAATAAGAAGCGGCGGACCGATTCCATCTGGGGCGGAGCTAACGAGCCGAGGGCGTGTCACTCCCCGCTGGATATGCGCAGGAAGACGGAGGTGACGTCAGATGCGCCTGAGCTACGAAGAAGAAAGGACGCCACCTCCTAGCGCTGAGAGATACCTCCCGCATCTCTGGACCGGACCGGGTCGATTCTGCCCCTGAGCCAAGGTGCACCTTGAGCCATCGACTACCTGCCCCTCCTTGCCATCAATCCCTGTGTGAGTCAGTCTTGTCCCGTTTGTCTGTGGTCTGTCGGGGCTAAGATAAGACCGTGTATAAGTGCCCACCTTTCTGTGCTGTACCTCTTGTGCCGTGTAATCTAAACGTTCTGCATATCCCATATTATATCCTCCTCCGGAGGTCTTGAGAACTGTACCCCTGGTGTCGTGTCATTTAACCCAGCCGTTGTGTCCTTTCCTTCATTGATCTAGCGTAGCGCGATTCGGCCAACGTTCGAGTATAATCGGGTAACTTGTGCGAACACGGCGGCCATTCCGCTTGGCCCAGCATAACATCTTAATAAGTCGTGTCCGTAACAATTGGTGTCGGGAAGTGGGATCGGTCCCGGAGCGCGTTTCACGCGCTCGAAATTATAACGGCGAAATTTAATTGTGTTTTACAAAAAAAAAAAAAAACCCGAATTTTGAAAGTCGCGCTATGGCAGACCAAGACGGCTGGGTTCCGGTAGAGGAGAGTGAGGCAGGGTCGATCCAGGACCAAATTGAGGGACATGAGGAGAGCGAAGCAGTGAGGGTAGCAGGGTCGCAAAATGGCGTCGTCGCGCACGAGGTTGCGGGCGCGCAAAATGGCGCCTCGCACATAGCCACGACGACCGCGCCCGCGACCGTAGTAGCGCCACCGGTGGATTTGAACCTTTTTCTTATGCAAATGAAGGCCCTTATGGACAAGAATAATGAAGAAATGAAAAACAGTATGGGGGCAATGAGGGACGAAATGGGGGTAATGAGGGACGAAGCGAGGAGTACCGGTGAGGGATTAGACAAGAAATTAGAGGGGTTAGACAATGGGATAGAAGGGGTGAAACATGGGTTAATGGGGGTGGAAAATAGAATGGCTGCCCAGGAGAATCAGATAGAGGGAGTGAAAAATGGGTTAGAGGGGTTAGAAAACAGGATGGAAGGCAAATTGAGGGACATGAGGGACCAAGCGGAAAGGGAAGTTAAACAAATGGGGCAGCAGATAGAGGGGGTCAGAATGGGGGTAGAAACTAAACTGGATGCTCACAGGGAGGAAATGGAGCAGATGAGGGTGGCATCTGGGCAGGAGATGCAAGTGATGGGAGAAGAGATCAGAAGAGGTGTGAGTGAGGAGGTCGGAGGAGTGCGCGAGGAGGTGAGGCACTGTAAGGAGCGCATGGAGAAGGAGGTGAGAAAGGGGACTGTAAAATTGCAAGGGGGTATAGAGGAGTTGACGCTGGGAGTAGAACAACTGACAGTGGGACAAAAGGAGTTGAGGGACCAGGTAAAGAAGAACACAGCGGTAATAGAGGGTTTAAAATCGACACAGAAGGAGATGAAAAAGGACGTAGGGGTAATTAAAAAAGAGTGTCAGATGGTACACGAGGACCTGACGAGGAAAATGAACAAGGTGGTAGAGGTGATGGAGGTTAAAGAGCGGGAGGTGCGGGAGCACATAGAAAAAAATAAAGTGGAGTTAGAGGAAGAACTTAAAGGGGCGCACGAGGAGATGAAGGAGGTGAAACAGAAATTAGAAGAAGTGGAAGAAGGGGTGAGCGAAATTAAGAAGCGACGGAGAGAGGATAAGAAAGAGATAAAGGAGGAAGTAAAAGAATTGGTCCAAAGTCTGTGTTCGGATCGTGATGATGTGCTCATTAACCGGATGAGGGATTCGCAGGTGATGGAGGAGAAGCGAAGAGGAAGAGGACTCGGTGTAAGTGGTGACCAATATGGTCGTGCGTATGATGCGCCAGGTGATTTAAGAAGCTTGGGGGTCGAGATGGACCCTGGTGTTCGTGAGAGGCCATTGGTGAAGTGTGCGACAGGTCTGGTGTGCGAAAAAGGAGGTGTGCGAGAAAGTCCGACTCTGGGGTGTGTGAGGAAAAAGTGCGTGCCAAGGAGTGAGGGTGCTGGCGAGAGTGAGTCGGTCGTAGCGCGTGTGCGAGGGAGCACATGGAAGCGCGTTGTGGTAAGTGTTACAGAGGGTGTGACGGGAGAGTGTGCGCAAGAGTGTGCGCGAGAAAGATGTGTGACGGACAGGTGCATGGGGAAAGAGTGCGCTGTCAAAGGCAAGGAAGAATGCACGCCTGTGGTGAGTGTTACAGAGGGTGTGACGGGAGAGTGTGCGCAAGAGTGCGCGCGAGAGAGGTGTGTAACGGACGGGTGCATGAGGAAAGAGTGCGCTGTCAAGAGTAAGGGTGAGTGTGTTGTCACGAGTGGTGGTGAGAGTAGTGAGAGTGACAAGGAGCGTGAGTTGGTTGTGACAGGTGAGCGAGGATGTACACCTGGAATGGAAGGATGCACACCTGGAATGGTAGAGCGTGAGTGGGAATGCACGCTGGAATTGGTAGTGAGGCACGTGGTTGGGTGTGCGAGTGAGAGCACACCTGTGATTGTCACAGAGGAGGTGACCGAGGAGGGGGCGCGAAGAGGTGTGTTGGTGAGGTGTGCGGGTGACGAATGTGTGCCAAGGTGTTCGGTGGTCAGGTGTGTGACCAAGTCTGTGAGCGGAATGAGTGTACCGAGGTGTGTAAGAAAAGGTACGACGAGGAGCATGGAAACGGCTGCATGTATGAGCAAGAAAGGGGTAGCGTATGCATGTAAGCGTGCAGGTGAAGCATCGACGGTAACCGGGTTAGAGGTTAGAACGACTTATAGCCGAATCGGGCCCTCGGTGCGTGCCGGGCTTCGCGTGCCGCGAGAACCAGCGGGGTTCCGAGCCACGGCGGGTTCGAAAGGACCGCCGTGCGCGATCCACGCTGGGCCTCGCGTGGAACGGCCGCGTCCGGGCTCCACTAGGCGGAGCGGGCAGCCCGATAGGAAGGGTCGTCATGGCGACCACTTTCTGTTGAGGCATTCCGGCAGGTCGAGATCGGGCCATGGGATGGCTCCGTGCCGAGATGGTGCGTGGGATCTCGGCCCGGGTAAACCTCCTTCCCTGCACCGAATGCGGGACGTATCCAGCCGCTGGCACCAAACAACCCGCATTCATTGCTCGGCTTTACGAAGCCGGGCTTTGGACAGGAATTGGCGCACCGAGAGGCATTAGTAAGTAGACTGTAATGACGAGGATAGTGTTTTGGCCCCGAAATTAGAGAAAAACAAAATTTGATGATTGGCAAAGGATTGGCAGTAATGATTGGCAGATGATGGGTAGTGATTGGCAAATTTTTGATTTGTTGAAATTTGATGTGCAAAATTGGTAGTGGGAGATGCCCGATGTGGTGGGATGGCAACTCTGTCATCCCTCACAAATGGGGGGCAAATGCGCAATAGATTATGGGGTGTATGGCAGTGAAAACTAGCCCGGGTGGGTTAGGTTATATTGTAGGGATCTAGCGAAGATCACATGAGGTAACGTTAAGGTTAGCTAGTGAACGATACCTGTAGTGGGGACGCAGGTAGATTAGTGTGGATTATAATGACGAGGGAGCGCAATACTTTAAAGGGACGACTGGGAAGCGCAAGTTTCAGAGGGGAGTAGTTAGATGAGATGATGCTGTGTGGGAACTGGACAGGTGTGTGGAGCAGTGAGTGTTGTGGATCAGCGCGAATGCGCTTGGGGAGAGAAGGGTGCAGGTGGCACCAGGTGTGAGAGCACAGGTGTGCAAGTGCAGGTGTGTGGAATACATGGAGTATTGGAATGAGTGGTGTGGAGAGAGTTGGAGTAAGTGGTACGGAGTGGTGTGCATGGTGCGAAGGTGTGGATGGGGGAAGAGTGGACCCCTTTCACGAGTACCCGGGGCGGGTAGTGTAAGTGTTAGGTAGAGGGTATAGGTAAATTGTGGTTGGATATTGGCATTTGTGGTGCGGTTGCAGAATGGTATTGTGGATGGGTGCATTAGTGTTGTGGAAATGGCTGGGCGTGTAGCCTGTTAGTGTGTGTAGTTGGTTGGGCACTCCACCACTGTGAGGATGTCGGCCAGGTGAGGCCGCAGGTGGGCTCTGGGAGCCGTTAGTGTCAGTGGGGCCCGAGGATCCGGAGGACGGACCCGGGTAGCCCAGTGCCAGAGAGGGCACCGAGTGGGGAGAGCGCCAGAGGGCCTTCCCCAGGTAGTTAGGTTAGGGTAAGGAGCAGGTAAGCTCGGAGGCAACTACAGTGGTGGAGGTGTGCAGGTGGGTAGACCTGCTGGGAGAGCTACACGTCACAGCCCAGAAATTGTGCGAGGGCACCGGGAGATGAATCGGGGGAGTGAGACCCCAAATTGAGAGGCACCACAGTTTGGTCAATGGGAATTGGTTTTTAGAACCCATAGTGTAAGTTGGCCAATGGATTGGCAGGGAAAGACCCCGGGTAATGTAAAGTTGTTAAAGTCATTTAGGAAATAGTTAGGATTGATGAACCTGTCGCACCATACGCAGCCACTTACCTGTGGTGATGATGATGACTCCACACCTGTGTTTCTTTGTTCTGTGTGCAGGAAATGAGAATTGCTGTGTGGATTGGTGAGACGCATCACGACGTGGATGAGACATTGGGGTGATTCCATCTCTCCCTCCTTAGGAGGGACTGATGATGAATTGGTGATGGCAAATTTTTATGAGAGTTGGAAATAGCAAATTTGATTGGTTAGGAGGGAGAGAAGACGAATTTGGTTTATGGGAGGAACGGGGAAGACAGTAGGGACGTTTGTTGATGTGTAAAGTAGATGTTTATGGGTAGTGTTGTGTTTTGTGGATACAGTAAGGGGTAAGGGAGGGGCAATGTAGGTTACCTGGTGGGGGGGGGGGGGCGTACGGTAGGAACGTACCTGTCTCACCTGGTTCCCATGTGCCCCCAGTGTGCATCATCTTGTATTGCGTGCACTTTTGCGCCCTTACCACCTTACTCACTTGTCTTTTCTTTTGTCTCCCACCTCCGAGGATCTGGCTTTGGGGCAGAGAGAGAGGAGAGAGAGGTGCTGGCTCCGCAGTTGTGGGCCTGTACTTTCGCTGCTTGCTGCCTGGATCGATACACCATATGGACCGCAATGTTTGTGGCCGCCCACCATGGACTGCAGTTCTTTTGCGGGCAAGCACCACCCGTTGATGGACCTATGGGTCAACGTGGCACCTATGCCATACAGGTGAACCACTAATAGTTGGCCCCCTGACACCACAATACAGAAATGGACGCGGTTGGCGCCTTTCTTTATTTTTAAAGAAGCAAGAAGGCCAAGTGCACCACATGAAGGCAAGACCAGCGGCAGAACATCGGCCGGCTGCGACACCACCGGTGATTGTTGAACACTTTATTGGTGCACCGGATGGTGCTGACTGTGTTATGGGGTGGTGCTTTTGGTGCTTGGATGGGGTGCTCTGCACATTATTAAAGGCTGTAAGGCCACAGAGCACTCGTGGGTTGGTGTATCGATGCTGGCATGCGTGCTCTCTCTATGCATAACATCTGCATGTGTTCCTCCAAAAACAGGTCCTGGATCGTAGTGTAAATATCAGTGTAGTCTTGTGTAAATAATGCTCCCTACCGGCTGTGTGTTTAGTTTGAGGATTCTTTCCGCGATTCGGTTATCCTGTGGGTGTGTTTCTGTGAGGAGAAGGGTGCAACGTCGCAGGGGGACATATTTACTCATTTGTGAACATCTGTAAAACTGTCGCACTCAGGGTAGAGTTAATAGTAGAGGGAACTACATCTGAGTGCCACACTAAAGTAGGTAAAAATTTATCGGGTCGGGACGCCCCGAGGTAGAGAAGGGTGCAATGTTGCGGATATGGGATTTGGCCTCCATCCATATCCGCTTGTAAATATTCCCCTATTTCCCCAATACTCCCCAACTATCCCCAATCCCCCATTCCCTAGTCCCATTGTCTGTAAACAACACTCTGTAGCCCCGACCTTCCCCTTTTTCCCCCATTAAATGTCGTGCCCAGGTTCACCGCATCTCACGTAGACAACTATAGGACATCTTGCTAGTTATTCTTAGCCTATGTCAGTTAAGGACTCGTTTCCATTAATTCTGACTCTTCGTTGCACCAGAATGTGATTGTATGGCACCAGTAGTAAGTTTAGGACCTCCCAATACCTCCCCGCATCTCATCCTCATGAAACAACAACACCAACAACAACAACAGCGGCGCGGGGAGTGCGCGTCCTCACTCCGGCTTGGTTAGCCGCCATTGACCATGTGCTCCGACGGGGTTACTACTCAGGGGCTGACTGTCAGCTCCTCGTCAAGGGCGGAGCCCGGTAACCCCCCGCACCCAATAAGAAGCGGCGGACCGATTCCATCTGGGGCGGAGCTAACGAGCCGAGGGCGTGTCACTCCCCGCTGGATATGCGCAGGAAGACGGAGGTGACGTCAGATGCGCCTGAGCTACGAAGAAGAAAGGACGCCACCTCCTAGCGCTGAGAGATACCTCCCGCATCTCTGGACCGGACCGGGTCGATTCTGCCCCTGAGCCAAGGTGCACCTTGAGCCATCGACTACCTGCCCCTCCTTGCCATCAATCCCTGTGTGAGTCAGTCTTGTCCCGTTTGTCTGTGGTCTGTCGGGGCTAAGATAAGACCGTGTATAAGTGCCCACCTTTCTGTGCTGTACCTCTTGTGCCGTGTAATCTAAACGTTCTGCATATCCCATATTATATCCTCCTCCGGAGGTCTTGAGAACTGTACCCCTGGTGTCGTGTCATTTAACCCAGCCGTTGTGTCCTTTCCTTCATTGATCTAGCGTAGCGCGATTCGGCCAACGTTCGAGTATAATCGGGTAACTTGTGCGAACACGGCGGCCATTCCGCTCGGCCCAGCATAACATCTTAATAAGTCGTGTCCGTAACAATCGTGACAGTCGTGTCCGTAACAAAACAGTAAGTTTCCTGTTTGGAATTATTTTCAATTTTGTTAGACTGCCAGGCAGGCAGAGTAAATGTATGTGTATATTTAATATATATGTCACGTGAAAAAGAAAGTACACCCCATGTAAAGTTTTGACTTTTTCAAAATATTTCAACATACAGCTATTTGATCTCCATTTCAACAATATTGATAGATAAAGGTGATATAATATAACAAATATCATGAAACATTTACATTTTGTAGTCCATTGTATAATTTAAATAAACATAAATGCAAATTTCGCATGTGGAAAAAGTAAGTACACCCCTACATTTATCACTACTTCAAATACCTAAAATTAGAATCAGGTGCACCAGCTCAGGTGCAAACGATTAGAACATCGTTAGAGAGGATCTTGGAGGAACCTGTCTTATTTAAACCTCAGACATTTAGTTTGGTTTGCTCTTTGTTGTTGAAGTGTGTGGTGTCACCATGTCTAGATCAAAAGAGCTCTCCGAGGCCTTCAGAAAGAAGGTTATAGATGCCTACTAGTCTGGGAAGGGATTTAAAAAGATCTCCAAACAATTTGAAATCAATCATTCGACTGTCCAGAAGATCATCTACAAGTGGAAAAGATTCCAAACAACTGCCAACTTGTTCAGGCCAGGTCGCCATCCCATACCACCTTTGCTGTCCAGAAAGAACATCAGGGCAAGACTAAAGTTCCCAATGAACACCTAGGCAAAGACCAGCACTTTTGGAACAATGTGGTCTGGAGAGATGAGTCAAAGGTAGAGCTATTTGGCCACAGTACCAGAACACATGTTTGGCGAAAACCAAAGACAGTATTTGACCACAAGAACCTGATACCAACTGTAAAGCATGGTGGTGGAAATATTATGGTTTGGGGCAGCTTTGCTGCATCAGGGCCTGGGCAGCTCACCATCATAGAATCCACTATGAATTCTTCATTGTATCAGAGGGTGCTTGAGGATAATGTGAGGCCATCTGTCGGAAAGTTGAAGCTCAACCGAAGGTGGACCATGCCACATGACAATGACCCTAAACATACCAGTAAATCCACCAAGGAATGGCTGAAAAGAAAGAAATGGAGGGTTCTGGAATGGCCAAGTCAAAGCCCGGATCTAAATCCCATCGAGATGTTGTGGGGGGATTTGAAACGAGCTGTGCATACAAGAAACCCCTCAAACATCACACAGCTGAAAGAATTCTGCATGGAGGAGTGGGCAAAAATTTCTCCCAGTCAATGTCAAAGACTGGTTGACAGTTATAAGACACGCCGGCTTGAGGTTGTTTCTGCCAAAGGCAGCAATACCACCTATTAGAGCCAAGGGTGTACTTACTTTTTCCACATGTGAAATTTGCATTCATGTTTCATTAAATTATACAATGGACTACAAAATGTAAATGTTTCATGATATTTGTTATATTATATTGTAGCGACCCATGGGTCCCCCAAGCGAGACCAGCAACAGAATCTCCTTGCTCCAGCCAGTGACGTAAACGGCGGGCAAACCACGGCGCCGGGGTGGCCGGTCACGTGACCACCAAAGCGTGCCGCGCGTGCGGTTATAATCCTTTGCACCTGTCTGTCACGTGACCACCAAAGCGCGCCTCGCCTGAGAGGCGTGGCTTTCGGTTTCGGTTGTGCTTTCTGGTTGTGATATATATGCAGCCCGATAAACGGGCTTTTTAGAGTTCCCGAGTTGGTTTTTACAATAAACATCCTCTCGGACGAGTTTGTGTCTTGCCCGTCACTTCGCCCATCTCAAGCAAGAGCCCTGCTCTTCACTGGTGAACCCGACTGCCCCCGAACAGATTCGGGGGCTGCGAACGGACACGGCAAGCGCGCCCTAGCCAGGGAAGCCACCTAGGCTGGTGACGCCGGCTTCTCCCGCACGGCTTTGGGCGCAGTTTCGACATGCCGGAGTTTCGGTAACGACGACGGCCATGACTATGAGGTTCGCGCACCGTGGTCGGCTCCTCCTCTACGACCGGAGGGGCGAACCTATTCCAAGACCCTCCGAAGGCACGGCTGCTTCGTCACCTTCGCGCGCACTGACGTTGGCGGAACGGCTGCTTCGTCACCTTCGCGCGCACTGACGTTCGCGGCATGGCTGTTTCGTCACCTTCGCGCGCGCTGACGTTCGTGGCACGGCTGCTTCCTCACCCTCGCGCACCTACAACTACAACCGCAACTACTTCTCCGACCCTGCATCCTCGGGAGGCCCGCGAGGAACCTCGGCAGCCTCCCCCGAGGCCTTGACCAGCCCCTCGGTTGGCTCACCCGCTTTTCGCGTGCACCGCTCGAGCCTTCTCGGCACTGCACCCGCGAACTGCAACCTCGGGAGGCCCGCGAGGAACCTCGGCAGCCTCCCCCGAGGACTTGCCCGACCCCTCGGCCGCCCCCCATCCGACCACCCGCCACCACACCGGACCCCCCCCCCCCCCCA
This sequence comes from Myxine glutinosa, assembly GCF_964187855.1. Lineage (NCBI taxonomy): Eukaryota > Metazoa > Chordata > Myxini > Myxiniformes > Myxinidae > Myxine > Myxine glutinosa. Next base: position 34,436,876 of record NC_136268.1, read on the forward strand.
CGACTGGCCAGGGGTCGGTTCGGTCGGGTCATCCGGGCCCCCCTCAGGTTGACCTTCCTGGATCAAGTCCATTCTGGGGGGGCGTGTGTAGCGACCCATGGGTCCCCCAAGCGAGACCAGCAACAGAATCTCCTTGCTCCAGCCGGTGACGTAACCGGCGGGCAAACCACGGCACCGGGGTGGCCGGTCACGTGACCACCAAAGCGTGCCGCGCGTGCGGTTATAATCCTTTGCACCTGTCGGTCACGTGACCATCAAAGCGTGCCTCGCCTGAGAGGCGTGGCTTTCGGTTTCGGTTGTGCTTTCTGGTTGTGATATATATGCAGCCCGATAAACGGGCTTTTTAGAGTTCCCTAGTTGGTTTTTACAATAAACATCTTCTCGGACGAGTTTGTGTCTTGCCCGTCACTTCGCCCGTCTCAAGCAAGAGCCCTGCTCTTCAATATCACCTTTATCTATCAATATCGTTGAAATAAAGATCAAATAGCTGTGTGTGTATATATCTTCTATATATATTGTTGCAGTTTTGAGAACCCACACAGGTAACATCATTAAAGGTTAAAGGTTGCACCCCATAGTTAGGCCACAAACAACACGTAGGCCCATTTAGAACATTAGTTAAGTCATAGTATGTGTTTAGGATAAGGCCATTTCCCTCGTAAATCATCTGCGTTGTGTAAATCAAATAAGGTAGACTCCCTTCCATTGTGCCTCCACCCTCCAAATTCCACCTCATTGGGCAGAATCCATCCCGCGCCCCATTTGACAACTCGCAGTTTGTTACGCTTGGGATGCTCGCAGTTTGGGATGCTCGCAGTTTGTTACGCTTTGGCTGCCAGCAGCGTTTTCTGCTCTTGGTTTGCTGGTTTGCTGGAACTAGCCCAACCACGAGGTAAGGCCCAAAAAGGGGGTGGAGCGGCAGCGAGGCTGAGATTGGATCGGCAGCAGGAGGGACGGTAGGGGCCACCAGCCAATCAGGGCTGAGGCGACATCGCCTGACAGGGTGTGGCTCGAGGTTTGAGAGGGTGGGCTGATGCGCACGAGAGGACTCGCATGTATACAGCAGTGGCAAAGGACTTGAGGACTTGGTTTGGAGCGCATTGCATTGTTGGTTACAAGGACTTTTGTGGAAGGTGCCATTATTCAAGGACTCGCTGGGGAAAGCGCCATTGTGAACTATTGGGAGAGATGCGCTATCCTGATCGATTGCAAGGGCTCGGTGGGAATTTGGCTGTGGGCTTACGGGGAGTGCATATCAAGCGCCGGTCCTTCTATTACATACGCGGCCGTGAGCCACAACGTAACCGTTAGCCAGCCTACCTTTCCCCAATGTAATTGTCCGATCCGCGCCACCGACATGCGAAGATCTTGCCTGCCGTCTACCATCGCCTCCACGGTACGAGTCGGGGACCGGAGCGAGCTCTGAACGAGATCCTTGGGACCATCGCCTGACCATCTACAAACCCCGTGTGAGTGAGTCTGAGAGTGTGACTGAGTGTGAATGGGCCCGTGTTCAGGGGATAAGTATAAGACTGTATAAGGCTGCCCTGTGTATCTGCTTCTTCCTCTTCACTGTACATTGCTTCTTCTTCCTCTTCTTTGTACAAAGTGTGTAATAAATTACCTGTTCTTCCTGTTTTCCTCTTAATTCGACCGTCTTAGTGATTTCTCCATTGGGTAAGCATAGCACGATCAGGAACCGCTCCAATCGGGTTAGTTCCCATTAATGGCCCGAATCGCGGCTCGCTTTCGCTTGGCGTGTCCACTGAAACCGTGGTTCGGGTGGGGTTATTTCCTTGCTTCACGGCCGGTGTTAGTACTTAGGTAATAAGAATTCGACTTCCAACCCTATTTAACACCGACCGGAAGGAACGTGATAGCCCCAGATCACGTCGGCTAGTAAAAAGACAAGGGGATTAATCCCCCCTTGATAAGGGGCCGACGTTTGAGATCCGCAACAATTGGTGTCAGGAGTGGGATTTGACCCGAAGTGCGCTTAATGCACTCAAAATTACGAGCAACCCAAATTTGGTACTTCCATCTAAATTTGAATCGTGCCATGGATAACCAAGGCGGTCGGATGTCGGTGGGGGTAGAAGATAAGGTAGAGTTAATAACCCAGGACCCTCGGGAAGAAATGGAAGCAGAAAAGGGTGCGGCAGCCGTTAAAGACGATGGCGATGCTTCGCACGTGGCAGCGGCAGCCAAGCCCACTGTGCATGCCGGGTTTTACATTGGGATGTCCTCGGCTGAATGGAAAGCATACTTTGATGCACGTATGGAAAAATTGAGGTGTGGAAACGTGACTGAGGAATCCAGAAGGGCAATAAACATATGGGCCAAATCTCCAATGGGAAAGGAAATAAAAAAGATGAGGGAGGAATCCGGGGGTGATATGAAAAAATTGGGGAAAGACTGATCGCATGTTGAGCAAAGAGGGCACATTGGTACATGACGGGGTAGCGCGACGTGAGGAACGCGGGGAAAGCGAGCTAGAGCGGAGCACGGTTGGGTGGACCGGGGTAGAAATCGCGACACGGGGTGTGGAAAAGCCGACGACCGCCGAAGTAGAAGAGAAAATTTTGTTAGCGCCGGCGGTCATCGAGGAAAAAGAAAATGAAATAATTATAGTTGAAATCGGGGCTAAGGAGACGAGATAGGAGCAGAGATAGGAATTGAATGGGAGGAAAAGATGGAATGTACCCAAAGTCTGCATTCGCATCGTGATGTCGTGCTGCCTAACCAAAATGGAAGTTTGCAGTTGGTGCAGGAGAGGAGGATCCCGAAGGTAAGCAGGATTGTGCATGGCACGAAAAGGTTTGGCGCGAAAGTGTTTGGCGCTAAAGGGTTTTTTGCGCGCTTGGGATCCCGACGTCACCCGGGCGCTTGTGGAAGGTCCGTGGTGCGCTGTACGAGAGTGAATGGCGCGCGTGTGCGAACGGCGCCGGAGCGTGAGTGTGTTACAGAGTGTGAGGAAGATTGTATAACGGAGTGTATGTGGGAAGAGTGTGAAACGGAGTGTGGAACGGAGTGTGACCAAGAGTGTGCAATGGTTGTAGAGAGTGTGTGGGAGTGCACACCAGAGCATGTTGAGGAGCGTGTGTGGGGATGCACACCGCAGCGGGTGATTGGGTGTACAACAGAGTGCACCCCCATGGTTGTTGGAGAGGATGTAACGGGAGAGAGTGCACGAGAGGAGTGCGTGGAAGAAAGGTGTGTAACAGAGGAGTGTGTGATAATGGAGTGTGTGAGTGGTATGAGTGTGCCAGGGTGTGTGTGAGGATGTATGATGATGGAGAGTGTGAGCGGCGTTAGTGCGCCTGGGTGGTATGCACGGAGAGAGAGTGCAGTAACAAAATGTATGGAGTGTATGACTATGAGAGGCGCTGGAGCACCGCGTTGTGTGAGTATGGGAAGGGTCGCGTGATGTGAGAATGCGATTCAAGCATCGACGCAGACCGGGGCAGCGTTTAGGCCGACGTATAGCCGACGCGAGCTCTCGGGGCATGGTGCGCTTTGTGTGCTGCGGGGGCCGGCGGGGATCGTTGCCATGGCAGCGTGCACGATTCGGGCCGGGCCCGCCCTGTATGGTCGGTGCCGTGCCGTGGCGCAAGGGGAAAACGGCACGATTCCAGGGGTAGGCCAGGTCGGACCTTCGCCCCCTGGCGGGCGCGGTGCTCCGGCCGGGGGAGGTTGGGTCATCGTGCCGGAGACCGAAAGGCTCCACGCCGGGATGGCGCCTGGAACCTCGGTCGAAGTATGCCTCCTCCCCAGAATCGAAAATGCTGGATGGACCCAACCAACAGGAGACTGACCATCCGCATGCATTGCTCGGCTTTGCGAAGTCGAGCTGTAAAAATGTATTCCCACCCGACGAGGCTCGAGAGTAGTGAACTAATGGCAGTAGTGATGGCGAATGGTAGCTTTACCATTCTCCCTCACAATTTGGGGCAGAGGAGCAGTAGTTTATGGGGTTTGGCAGTGTGAACTAGCCAGGGTGGGCTAGGTTATTGTTAGGGATTTAGAAGTGACTTTAGGAGACACAAGATTTAAGTAGTGACTTTTGTACCGGTAGAGGGGACGTAGTCAGATTAGATGGATGATAACGACGAGGGATGTGCTTAGTATAAGGGATGACGGGGAGCACGAGTTTTAGAGGGAAATAGTTAGATTAAATGATGCTGTGTGTATGAGCTTGAGGATGCGCATTAGGCGCAAATGAGGAATTGAGAATGAGAATCTTTGTGGTGAGAGTGAGCAAATGAGGCAATGGTCGAGAATGATGTGTGTGTGTGTGAAAGTGTATGAGTAGAGTATTGTGGACAAGTGTAAGTGTATTGAGTGATTGGCTTGCATGGGGTGCAAGTGAGAATACTGAGTGGTGTGGAATAAATGGTGTGGAGTAAATGGTGTGTGGAATGAGTGGTGTGGAGTGCATGGTGTGAAGGAGTAGATGGGGGAAGATGGACCCCTTCACGAATACCCGGGGAGGGTAGTGTTTAAAGTTAGGTAGAGGGAGTTGGTAAATTTTTGGATATTGACATCTGTGGTGCGGGGAGTAGCAAGCTGTTGCTTTGAGGGGTGCATGAGTAAGTGGAATGGCTGGGCGTGTGGACTTAATTGGTACGTATGGTTAAATGTGCACTCCGCCACTGGTAGTCTGTCGGCCAGGTGAGGCCGCAGGTAGGCTCTGGGAGCCAATTGTGTAGAGTTCAGTGGGGCCCGAGGATCCGAGGAGAGGACCCGGGTAGCCCAATGCCAGAGAGGGCATTAGTGGGGTGAGAGAGCCAGGAGGGCCTTCCCCAAGTTAGGGTAGTCGCAGGAGCTAGGCAAGCTCGGGTGGCGACTTCAGTGGCGGAGGTGCGCAGGTAAGTAGGACCTGCTGGTAGAGCCACACGACCCAGCCCCGCAATTGTGCGAAGGCACAGTATAGAAAAATTGGGGGAGTGAGACCCCAAAATTGGAAGGCACCACAGTATGGTCAATGGGAATTGGTTTTTAGAACCACATGGTTTAAAGATGCCAAGTGGCAGGGCATGACCCCGGGTAGTGTAACTGTGTTAATGTTATTAGAAGGATAGTTAGGAAAAAATCTCTTCACACCATCCACATCCACTCACCGAGGTGACAGGACTCCACACCGGGTTTTTGCAGATGTTTGGAATGAAAGACGCATCAGGACGTGGGTGAGACATTGTGTGTGATTCCATCCCTTCCTTCTTGGGAGGGATTGGATGACGAATTTGGTTTAGGGGGAGATATGGGAGACAAGATGGTAGAGACGGAATCTGTAAATTGTGTAAATACGGGGAAGGGCAGGGGTAGAGTAGGTGACATGGGGGGGTCACGTACGGCTAGGGACGAGCTTTCTCCACTCGCTCGCCCGCGCCCCTCGTGTCGCATTACCTTGTATTGACGTGTACCCTTGCGCCCTTTCCCCCGCTAACCTCTGCTTTGTCTTTCCTCCCCATCCATGGACCCATACCTTTTGTTGAGTGGAGTGGGCAGGTGCCCTGAGCTGTGTGGCTGCACTCTTGTGCTGCACCCTGCTGCCTGCACCAGTACACCATATGGACCACACGTTCTGTGGCCTGGCACCTTTGATTGGGCAGGCAATCGCGGCAAACGTTATCTTGCCCTGCGGACCACTGTGTGTTTAAGTGGCATCAATGCCATGCAGTCGGACCACCTACGTTGGCCCTGCTGGCCAAAATAAAAAGCGGACACGGTTTGTGCACTTTTTATTAATTCCCTTTGGTGTGTCAGGGACAAGAAGACCGTAAGTTTTGATGATGGCACACCGAAGAACATGAAGCAGGAGGACGTCGCAGCCCAGCGGTCGAGCAAGCACAAGGCATCATTGATTATCTATGAAATGGTTTTTGTGCATTTTTGATGATGGTGCATTTTGGTGCTATTTGTGCATTTTTTAAATTTGTGTGCATATTGGTGTATGGTGTATTGGTGCAGTGCAGTGCATTCGGTGTTTCCTCTTCTCAAAATTCTTCTCTCTTCCCACAAAAGAACACGTCCTGGGTTGTAGTATTGTAAATAATTAGTAGTCTTGTAAATAACATGCTTCCCACCGACTTTATGTGTAGTTTGAGAATAATTCCGTAATTCGGTTAATTGTGGGTGTGAGTCTGATTAGTTAGTACACAACGCAGTAGGCGGGACATATCTAGTGTTTAAAACTGTCGCACTCAGGGTGTTAGGTTAAATGTAGAGGGAAACTACACCTAAGTGTCACACTAATTGTTAAAAAGTAGTCCTGACCCTTGCATCAGAACCAGTTGGGCTCACTGGTATGTGGGTTCGGTTCGGGACGAGCCTGGCAAAGGAGGGGTGCAGTGTTGCAGTTTTGAGAACCCACAAAGGTCACATCATTAAAGGTTAAAGGTTGCACCCCATAGTTAGGCCACAAACAACACGTAGGCCCATTTAGAACATTAGTTATGTCATAGTATGTGTTTAGGATAAGGCCATTTCCCTAGTAAATCATCTGCGTTGTGTAAATCAAATAAGGTAGACTCCCTTCCATTGTGCCTCCACCCTCCAAATTCCACCTCGTTGGGCAGAATCCATCCCGCACCCCATTTGACAACTCGCAGTTTGTTACGCTTGGGATGCTCGCAGTTTGGGATGCTTGCAGTTTGTTACGCTTTGGCGGCCAGCAGCGTTTGCTGTTCTTGGTTGGCTGGTTTGCTGGAACTAGCCCAGCCACGAGGTAAGGCCCAAAAATGGGGTGGAGCGGCAGCGAGGCTGAGATCGGATCAGCAGCAGGAGGGACGGTAAGGGCCACCAGCCAATCAGGGCTGAGGCGACATCGCCTGACAGGGTGTGGCTCGAGGTTCGAGAGGGTGGGCTGATGTGCACGAGAGGAATCGCGTGCATACGGCAGTGGCAAAGGACTTGAGGACTTGGTTTGGAGCGCATTGCATTGTTGGTTACAAGGACTTTTGTGGAAGGCGCCATTATTCAAGGACTCGCTGGGGAAAGCGCCATTGTGAACTATTGGGAGAGATGCGCTATCCTGATCGATTGCAAGGGCTCGGTGGGAATTTGGCTGTAGGCTTACGGGGAGCGCATAATAAGCGCCGGTCCTTATATTACATACGCGGCCATGAGCCACAACATAACCGTTAGCCAGCCTACCTTTCCCCAATGTAATTGTCCGATCCGCGCCACCGACACGCGAAGATCTTGCCTGCCGTCTACCATCGCCTCCACAGTACGAGTCGGGGACCGGAGCGAGCTGTGAACGAGATCCTTGGGACCATCGCCTGAACATCTACAAACCCCGTGTAAGTGAGTCTGAGAGTGTGACTGAGTGTGAACGGGCCCGTGTCCAGAGGATAAGTATAATACTGTATAAGGCTGCCCTGTGTATCTGCTTCTTCCTCTTCACTGTACATTGCTTCTTCTTCCTCTTCTTTGTACAAAGTGTGTAATAAATTACCTGTTCTTCCTGTTTTCCTCTTAATTCGACCGTATTCGTGATTTCTCCATTGGGTAAGCATGGCACGATCAGGAACCGCTCCGATCGGGTTAGTTCCCGTTAACGGCCCGAATCACGGCTCGCTTTCGCTCGGCGTGTCCACTGAAACCGTGGTTTGGGTAGGGTTATTTCCTTGCTTCACGGCCGGTGTTCGTACTTAGGTAATAAGAGTTCGGCTTACAACCCTATTTAACACCGACCGGAAGGAACGTGATAGCCCCGGATCGCGTCGGCTAGTAAAAAGACAAGGGGATTAATCCCCCCTTGATAAGGGGGAGGCCGACGATTGAGATCCGCAACAATATAAAAGAAAGTTTTTGTTTGTTTGTTTGTCTGTTTGTTTGTCTGCACGCGCTAATCTCCTGAACGGTGAAAGATAGGAAGAAACCTCTAGAACAAAAAATGTCGGGACGGGCCCCGGGAAAGGTTATAGGCTAGGTGGTGAGGCCGGTCGAGGCCGCTTCGGCCAGGCTGGGCCCATTTCGCAATTAAAAGCTGAGCTGAATTACAGCAGTCAATCTTCTCCGGCCACGAGTAAAAGCTGAATTATAGTAGTAAATGCATTCAAAAAGAACTAAAATGTCTGGACGGGCCCGGGAAGGTTATAGGCTAGGTGGCGAGGCCGCTTTGGCCTGGCTGGGCCAATTTCGCAATTAAAAGCTGAGCTGAATTATCGTAGTCAATCTTCTACGGCCGCGAGTAAAAGCTGAATTATAGTAGTAAATTCATTCAAAAAGAACTAAAAATGTCGGGATGGGCCTCGGGAAGGTTATAAGCTACGTGGCGAGGCTGGTTGAGGCCATCTCGGCCGGGCTGGGCCCATTTCACAATTAAAAGCTTCGCTGAATTATAGTGGTCAATCTTCTACGGCCGCGAGTAAAAGCTGAATTATCTTACTATAATTCACCAAATGTCCGTCCGTCTGTCTTTCTGTCTGTCTGTTCGAAGGTACGGTAAAAACTGCTGAACCGATCGCAACGATATTTTGGGTGGGTAATCCTGGGATCTCCAGGAGTAAAATAGGCTATTTAGTTTTCCCAATTTCAGCTTTGGTCTCCCGGATTCTCAAGTTTGGACTCCCCCATAACATTCGCATTCGCATAACGTTCATTGTGACGATGTTGTTTTCCCGGGTGCTGCACAAACGGCTGCACCGATCGCTGCACGGCTGCACCGATTGAACTCGGTGACCTCGGACAAGACCTTTTATAAGGACACGGGTTGAATCCCTGCTTGAGAGAATTCCAAACCCCTCCCCGCCATCACGGCCGTCTCTCCAACTTACAATCCCACGAGATATGCAGAAAGGACGACCCAAAACCAATATAAACATCATTAAACATCATTCGTGTTTCCATCAATTTCCAGAAAGACCATCAATTTTTTTTCGATAAACATCATGAAAAGTAAATAATGACCTCGGCCAAAGTTCAAACGACATTTAATCTCTACATGAGAGAATTCCACATAGCTATTTGAGCGGTGAATACGCTAACAGATCACTGTCTTCATCGATCTTGCCAAAGCCATAACAGCTATCGGCTCAAAATCCTTTTAACTGTTGATTTGGTAGTTTTGTAATGAAGGAAACATTAACAATGTTGTTAAAAGTAAATTTTTTGATTAATTGGAGTTATGTTGTTTCGAATGAAAAAAGAGATATCGAGTTCAAGTAAATGACGACATGCCGTGATGGTTTCTACTTTCTGAACGTGAACTTCGCGGATCGCCATATGCAGATTCGCCACGGACCCACGATTGATGTTTCTATACGTGATCGTACCCGTTTGTTTGCGAACGGGTACGTTTTTCATGGAAGTCCTTCACGAACTTGCTGTCCATGTCTGACGTGCGACTGAAGGTGCTGCAGGAATGTGGAATATATTGGTTTCATGCTTTAGCATTCGCCGTATCTGCATTGCCTGTTTGCTCCTGGCCTCCCACCCGTGCATAGCACGGGTATCTCCCTAGTCTTACTATAATTCACCAAATGTCCATCCATCTGTCTGTCCATCTGTCTGTCTGTCCATTCGAAGGTACCGCAAAATCGGCTGAACCGATCACAACGATATTTTGGGTGGGTAATCCTGGGATCTCCAGGAGTAAAATCGGCTATTTAGTTTTTCCAATTTCAGCTTTGGTCTCCAGCATTCTCAGGTTTGGACTCCCGCATAACATTTGCGTTCGCATAACGTTCATTGTGACGATGTTTCCATTGTGACGATGTTGTTTTCCCGGGTGCCGCACAAACGGCTGCACAGATCACTGCACAGCTGCACCGATCGGACTCGGTGACCTCGGACAAAGACCTTTTATAAGGACATGGGTTGAATCCCTGCTTGAGAGAATTCCAACCCCTCACCGCCATCACGGCCGTCAATCCAACTCACAATCCCACGAGATATGCGGAAAGGACGACCCAAAACCAATATAAACATCATTAAACATCATTCGTATATAAACATCATTAAAAGTCTCCATCGCTGTCTCCATCGATCTTGCCAAGGCCGTAGCACCTATCGGCTCAAAATCCTTTTAACTGTTGATTTGGAAGTTTTTACAATGAAGGAAACACTTATCAGGAGTACATATGACATCGGGAGTACTAACTGCACACGTCTTCAGTATCAAGCTTCAATCTGTCATGGCGGATGTGAAGAGCGGATGCTTGGAGAAGTGGTGGGCTACTTCGGCATGAATGAGGATCAGAAACGTGGACTCCCACACTGCCACATCCTGCTGATACTTGCTCCCGCGTGACGTTATTTTCCCGGGTGCCGCAAAAACGGCTGCACCGATCGAGATTTAACGGATGTTTATATAAATCGTTTAAAAGAAAAAAAAAGCCTTCAATTTCTGATATTTAGCCTTTTAATTTGGGCCTCCCAATTGAAGCCCCGCCCATAGGGCGGGTACCATTGCTAGTAGTAGTAAATTCATTCAAAAAGAATCCGGGCAACACCGGGTGCTTTCGGCTAGTGTGTGTGTGTGTGTGTGTGTGTGTCTGTGTGTGTGTGTGTGTGTGTGTGTCTGTGTGTGTGTGTGTGTGTCTGTGTGTGTGTGTGTGTGTATGTATGTATGTATGTATATATATATATATATATATATATATATATATATATATATATATATACTCGTATATGTATGTGTGTGTGTGTGTGTGCGTGTGTGTGTGTGTGTGTATATATGTGTGTGTGTGTGTGTGTGTGTGTGTGTGTGTGTGTGTGTGTGTGTGTGTGTGTGTGTGTGTGTGTGTGGGTGTGTGTGACATTGAAGATTACAAGTGTTCTCCACATGCACACCCATTGAGTCTTCGCCTGAACAAAGTATGAAATGTGTGACATCTTCACAATGTAATATGACATTCACCTTTTCTTTCTCAAAGGAAATGCAAAGTGTATAAGAATCTGACTCTGACCCCTCAGTCTTTTCCACTTGATACACAAATTAATTTAATAAGTAATTTCGGATGCAGCCTTTGTCTGCTGGTTGCATCATCGCTGGGCATGCAGCTGTGCAATGCCCCTTGGAAGTTTGGCCAGGGAGTTTTAATCTGGCCTTGGTGCCAGCGATAGCTTGCCTACCTTTCACAAATAACGTAAGTAGAATGGAAGATCTTTGAGGTCCACCAACTCATTCCGGTACCAGCAGATGGCACACCCAGGTTCAGGTTAATGTCCACCCAACTAGATCCGAGGGACGCCACGGCAGACACATTGATGGCTCGCCCCGTCTGAGAGACACCAGGGTGGCGGTTTATAGCTGGGCCGAGATTTGAACCCAAGCTAGATAGCTTCGAGGTGAAAGTGCATATACCTCAAGTCTAAAACATCCTGCCAGCCCTGACATTTAAAAATTAACAAACTTCATAATTAACTAATAGAGTCGTAGTATATAGTTGAATTGCTTACTTATTGTACCATCTGCAGATAACTATAAATGGTAATTAGGGGCCTTACATTACATATACAGATGGCATTTACGTTCTTCTGTGCCACGATATAGAAACAACGGAATCTTTGGACTCAGGGATGTTTGGGGAAACGGGTGACACACTAAATGGTGACCCCTAAATTGTGACCCCCTAAATGGTGACTCCCTAAATGGTGACCCTTAAATTGTGACCCCCTAAATGGTGACCCACTAAATGGTGAGTCCCTAAATGGTGACCCACTAAATGGTGAGTCCCTAAATGGTGACCCACTAAATAGTGATCCCTAAATGTTGACCCACTAAATGGTGACCCACTAAATGGTGACTCCCTAAATGGTGACTCCTTAAATGGTGACCCCCTAAATGGGGACCCACTAAATGGTGACCCCCTAAATGGTGACCCCTAAAGTGTGACCCCCTAAATGGTGACCCCCTAAATGATGACCCTCTAAATGGTGACCCACTGAATGGTGATCCCCTAAATGGTGACCCCCTAAATGGTGACCACCTACATTGTGACCCCTTAAAAGGTGACCCCCTAAATTGTGACCCACTAAATGGTAACCCCCTAAATGGTGACCACCTAAATTGTGACCCACTAAATGGTGACCCCTAAATTGTGACCCACTAAATGGTGACCCCTAAATTGTGACCCACTAAATTGTGACCCTCTAAATTGTGACCACCTAAATTGTGACCCCCTAAATGTTGACCCACTAAATTGTGACCACCTAAATTGTGACCCCGTAAATGGTGACCCCCTAAGTGGTGACCTACTAAATGGTGACCCCCTAAATGGTGACCCCCTAAGTGGTGACCCACTAAATGGTGACCCTTTTCTTTTCTTTCCATGTCGGTATCATGAGTGGTTGTTCATCCTTCATCCCCATAGAAATCTCCAAAGACAACCTGTTGTTGGCTTCACTGTTAAGGTAGCTAGAGCTGCCTTGAGATCTTAGTCCTGAGTTCGAGGACCTGCCTGCCATTAGAATTAACACCAGGTGGGTTGACTCAGCCTGTTATCCTTCCGAGGTCAGTAAAAGGAGCACCGCCCAGCCTACTGGTAATTGGGGGGCGGGGGGGAGGCACTGCTTCAGCGGCACAACCATGCCCCCAGATAAATGATGCAACCAGCAGCAGACAGACTGCATACAAAACCACCACTAACCTCGCCCACACTCATGGGAGAATGTTAAAATGACCTTTCCTCTACAAATCTTTTACAAAGACCATTGTATTGCTTAATTTTCTCCCGCTCAGTACATGTCACCAGGTAACTGTTTTGAATATCCCGGGGTCACATACGTCGGCACATTGCTGTCTTAGTCATTACTTTTGTTGTGGAAAAGCGAACGTCACAATCGACAACGTGGCAGACTCAACACTGAAGTCTCAAGGGTAACTTTATTTATTACCATTTTAACTTTCCCCCACTGGAAATCCCATCGTGGCTAACATGATCTTATGGACCTGCACGGTGTGGCTGATATGTCGACTTATGGACCCGCATGGTGTGGTTGGTCCTAAACTCACTTGTAAATGTAACATGGGTCGTGGTTGGATCGTTGCAGGTTTTGGATCCGCCGCGGGACACGCCCTCGTCCCCACCCCCAGCACACCCAGTGTAAAAGGCGTGCGCACATGGCCTGCATCCTGTCGGGTTTGCCAAAGAACATGGCGAAAGGCGAACGGGACAGCAATGAATCCACCAGTTCGGAAGCGAGGGTCATCGTATTATGTGAAGACGACAGGGTAGGTGATCGCGGGTCTGCTCTTCATGGAGCTTAATTAATTAGTTAATCAAGCTGTGTCGGAGGAAAACTTCCTCTCGGGATATATGGCGAAGTTCGCTTGGCGGGACACGCCGGTAACTTGGGGATCGTCCCGGGTAACTTGGAGAGCGTCCACTGGCTTACCTTGACTCGCTTGGAGGGACACGCCGGGTAACTTGAGGCAGCCTTCACTTGCTTACCTTGACTCGCTTGGAGGGACACGCCGGGTAACTTGAGAAGCGTCCACTGGCTTACCTTCACTCGCTGTGGGATGCCGGGTAACTTGGGGAGCGTCCACTGGCTTACCTTGACTCGCTTGGAGGGACATGCCGGGTAACTTGGGGAGCGTCCACTGGCTTACCTTGACTCGCTTGGAGGGACACGCCGGGTAACTTGGGCAGCCTCCACCTTGCTTACCTTGACTCGCTTGGCGGGACACGCCGGGTAACTTGGGGAGCGTCCACTGGCTTACCTTGACTCGCTTGGAGAGACACGCCGGGTAACTTGGGCAGCCTTCACTTGCTTACCTTGACTCGCTTGGAGGGACACGCCGGGTAACTTGGGCAGCCTTCACTTGCTTACCTTGACTCGCTTGGAGGGACACGCCGGGTAACTTGGGGAGCGTCCACTGGCTTACCTTGACTCGCTTGGAGGGACACGCCGGGTAACTTGGGCAGCCTCCACCTTGCTTACCTTGACTCGCTCGGTGGGACACGCCGGGTAACTTGGGGAGCGTTCACTGGCTAACCTTGACTCGCTTGGAGGGACACGCCGGGTAACTTGGGCAGCCTCCACCTTGCTTACCTTGACTCGCTCGGTGGGACACGCCGGGTAACTTGGGGAGCGTCCACTGGCTTACCTTGACTCGCTCGGTGGGACACGCCGGGTAACTTGGGGAGCGTCCACTGGCTTACCTTGACTCGCTCGTTGGGACACGCCGGGTAACTTGCGGAGCGTTCACTGGCTAACCTTGACTCGCTTGGGGGGACACGCCAGGTAACTTGGGCAGCCTCCACCTTGCTTACCTTGACTCGCTTGGAGGGACACGCTGGGTAACTTACGGAGCATCCACTGGCTAACCTTGACTCGCTCGGTGGGATACGCTGGGTAACTTGCGGAGCGTCCACTTGCTTACCTTGACTCGCTCGGTGGGACACGCCGGGTAACTTGCGGAGCATCCCCTGGCTAACTTTGATTAAGTTTTCCCCTCCACTTTGTGTTTAAGGCTTCATGGCCACGGCGAGTACAGTACTGCCTTTTGTCCTCTGGTCGGAGCTTTCTGTGTCCATTTTGAATGGATTAGCGAAACGAGCATTGGCTAATCCTTTACACGACCTACTGGTCATTATATGGTCACTTGGTGGCTATATGTACAATTGCAGAGAACTAAGATAATTACTTTAAACCTGACATCCAATAACCCCACACCGCACCAGGTAATTGCAGCATATGTATATACTCACCCGAGTCATTAATTCATCGGTCTTGATTCATTCATTTTTATCCCGAGCCTTCTTGGAGTCATCAATTGTCTCGACGTTAATGTCATTTCTTCATTTCATTCATATATACTGTATATATATATTTATTTTTTTTATGAATGGGTTTTGCCATATTGTCCTTCACCACAAAACCATAACGCCACTCTTCGTCAATGAACTCTCTGCTATTTGTGCTGTGAGTGGAGTTCAAATGAGGATGTGTGAAGCCTTTATCAAACCTTTGTGGTTTTGTAGCCTGTTCTTCTTCCAGGTTGGCAGTGCACCACCATATTGTGTCATCCACATCCCATACCCATGATGTTTACTCTCCCCATTCACCTTGCCTAACCCACCCAACACTCTGCGACTTTGTTCTTACATCCTCTCTCGTCCCTTTTCATTCATCCCCTTGCTTATCGTGTCCAACTGTGTCGGTCCATTTCCTCTTTATCCTCTGTCCCCTTTCTCTTCTCTGAACCTCAATCTTGCGCAGAAAAAGTATCTCGATTACAATAAATCCAAAAGGGTTCTCATGAATGAATCGTGCCTTCAGACGTTGCCGGAAGGTTGACTAACATCCGGTGAACCCTTCCCCCATTACTTTTGTGGGTTTCCTGTTTCATTTATTTTTGTCATTTTATTTCACAGCTTTTTCCACAAACCTCAAACGTCTATCTACATATTACATACAATGTATATTTTTTTTAACGTATAATACATATACATTTTTTATGTATGATATTACGGTGAGTGCATCATTTGAATGATGGCATCACTCCGTCGGCATGGAGCGACCAAAAGAGATTTCTATTGGAATATCCCTGTTATTCCACAAAGGTTTTGCCCGTCTCCTTCCTTTTCATTTTGCAAGTTGTTGGTCATCAGTCCCATGTAATGTGTGCTGTGGTAGGGATGCGACGGAGGCGTGTTTTTTTTTCTTTTTTCTTTTTCTTTTGTATACTGAATCGAGGCTCGTGAAAGAGCTAACATTTATTTCACAAACAAATCAACCAGACAAACAAAATATATAAAAAGAGGGAGCGGAAGACAAGATGGGGAGAGAAGGGGAAGCACACAAACACAACATTTGAGAGCAGGGAGATGTGTGGGAGGGAGAGGGTTTGGGGGGAGGAGGCGTGGGAAGGGGTGGGAGAAGTATAAAACACAAGGACACCAAGGACTTCCAGGACAGAAGTTGGTATTTCAAAAAAGTGGATTTGGGGTGAAATTTGGGATTAATTACAATATGAGTAAAAACTTACTTCTAAAACTTCGATATTTTTTGACGCACCTCACCCACAACTTTCCAATTTGCTTTTCCCGATGTCCATTTACCCATCTCCCATTCCAAGAATGAAAGTTTAAAGAAGCATTCTGAAACATTTTGATTGTATTGTAGCAGCACAATGGATGTCGCTTTAAACGAGGCCTAACCCTTCTCCCTCCTGTAGGTTGAGCCCGATGAACTTACAATATGCAGCAAGATTTGCTATGGATTTGGTGGTGCCCCCTACCAGATGACTGGCAGTGCAATAGGTATCTTCCTTCAGATATTCCTCCTGGATGTAGCACTGGTGGGTTTCGACGTTTTTACCTATTTTACAAGAACGCTTTGACTTATTTCTAAGCTTTGCATGTAGTTTTTACCTATTTTACAGGAAAGCTTTGACTTATTTCTAAGCTGTGCATGTACGGTCTTTAAATGTGAATAAAGTCGGAGTAAACTTATCTTATTATTACCTGATAAGTATAAAAGTTCTCCTAAAGATTGGTGTTTGTGCCTCATGACGTAACTGGGGCCCAAATATCGTTTTGATTCAAGGTAAATTGTGTTGGAACCATCACGCTCTATTTTCGCACCAAGTTTGGGGATTGAAATTATTGATGTATGCGTTTTGTAGAGCATTGTACTCCAAGCATTCCTATAAAATTTCTTTCATTGTTTTTATTTCCTTAACCAGTGCCCCAGAAACTGCACATCCTTTATTGGTTATTTACCTGACTCCACGTGTCGCCGTTGTGATTCTCACAATGATGTCATAAACAAACTTTTTCCCTAACCCCCATTAACATTCCGATAACTTAGCGCTCTAGGTTTAGTAGAACCAAAGTTCAGATTATATATAGCCCTGCCTCTACTAAATTTGACTCTACTTTTTTAATATTATTATTAAAGGCAAACTTTCAAAACATTTCAAAAAGGAAGAATGAATTACTGAGAATTTGAATGAACGATTCTTCAGGTTTCCCGAAAAGTTCAGCAATGTTACTCGCCGGATAATATATCCTGAGTGGTTGTAATGTCAACTTTGCTTGCACAAACGAGAATAGCCCTCAACTCTGGGGTCTTGAGTTGCAGTAGCCTGCCTTGCCCATAAGCCTGCTTGGAATAGGCCCAGATCCGTATTAGCCATGCGATAACTTGCAATGGATAAACTTTGAAACTAATTCATTTTAGCCAAATGTCTTCTTGGCATAAATAAATCCCACGCTAGTCGAGTCGATGACATCCTGCAATACAGTCCTGCACTTCTGCCATAAATTCTGACTGCTGTTCACTTAGGCCAAGATAATCTGTCTCGTCTTCATATGTGGCTGACAGGATGGCTCTGAGGTATGCACACTCCCCTCTAAGTTGCAGAGCCTGGGTTTGAATCTCAACCAATCTACAAACTGTCATTCCGATGTTTCACAGACGGGGTGATTCATCGATGCGTGTGCCTTCTCTCAGATGGACGTTAAATGGGCATCGCATGTGCCAGCGTTCATTGTTGGATGTTGAAGATACCATGGTGTCCTTTGCGAAGACTAGGCAACTTATCGCTGGCACCATGAATGAATGAATGATCGTTTTTAAGGCCATTTTCCCCGCTATAGCGAGGGTTAGCCTTGCGGGCCCCATGACAATCGTGGTTCCCTGTTTGAGGCAATGTTTTTATGGCCGGATGCCCTTCCTGACGCCAACCCTTAGTCGCCTCTTACGATGCGCAGGGATACGGTGTACCTATTCTAAACCGGGGTACACACCATGAACAAATTGCAAATCCCTGCCCTAACCAGCAGACGGCACAGCCTCATCCTCGGCCAATGATGCTACCTCGCAGCCTTGTACTGCATATAAACGAAGAAGACCTCATATGTGACATCATGAAATAGATGAAACCTCCATCAATGCCCCTCAAAGGTGTAAATTAAAGCTGATATTGATGCACGAGGAATATTCTAGTTTTCCGAAATAGGCATTTCAGCGAGTATTTATATGTGCAATAAAACCCCAATTTAATCAACTGGAATTTATTCCGATCACATCCACAAATTTCCAGTCGTTTTTGCAAAAATCCAAGGAAATGTTAACAGCTAAAATATAATGTGTATACAAATGGTTGAACAAAATGTTTACTCCTTTCCCTGTCATTCTGAGTGACTTTTGACCTTGACTATGGAATCATCTGCCAGATTGTATTAGAGAATCCCCATCGTTGAATACATTTTCATTCAAACTTAAGAAATATTTAGTGTTTTTATATTGTACATCGATCCTTTAAGAAATCTCTTGTATATTTATATGTTGAATTCTCACACTTGTGCCTTCCATTGATCTACCGAACATTCCATCTCCCTCTGATTCACCCCTTACCAATCCTATGCCCCTCCGTATAATCTCTTTCCACGCAGTCAAAAAAGTACTCCTCTCTGGACACAAGCAAGGCATACGGACAAGATGGCATTCCTCCTTGTGTCTTGAAGGAGTGTGCTTCAGAACTTGCACCCGTGCTTGCTCGTTTGTTTCGTTTTTGTTTAAAAACCCAAACTTTTCCTCTTTCCTGGAAACGTGCCTTAGTGCAGCCTATTTTAAAGAAGGGTCATCGTTCAAACCCTTCCAACTACCGTCCTATTGCTCTGACTTCTACTATTTCCAAAGTCTTTGAATGTCTTCTCAATAACCATTTCCTCAAGCATCTTGAATCCCACAGTCTTCTATCTGACCATCAATATGGCTTTCGCAAGGCAAGATCTACCGGTGATATCCTTTCTTACATTACGAATGTCTGGGCCTCTTCTCTGAGAGATTTTGGGGAATCCTTTGTTGTAGGCCTTGATATCTCAAAAGCCTTTGACAGAGTTTGGCATCGGGGTCTGATATCCAAGCTTCCCTCTTTCGGCTTTCCTCCTTCACTCTGCTCTCTCATATCGAGCTTTCTCTCTGACCGCTCTATCTCTGTAATTGTCCATGGCTCAACATCTCCCTCCTTCCCTATCAACAGCGGTGTTCCTCAGGGTTCTGTTCTGTCTCCAACACTCTTCCTTCTTTTTATCAATGGCCTTTCTTCTACAAATAACCAAATGCACTCACATGCTGATGACTTAACGTTGCATTCCTCCATGTTTTTCCCATCTGCCCCATCTTCCATCAATCAATCTGCATCTCGCTTTATTACAACCACCTCTTTAAATTCGGATTTGAACAAGATTTCCCAGTGGGGCAAATGTAACCAGGTTAAGTTTAATGCTTTAAAACTCAATTTCTTCCCATATCTCTCTCCAAAACTCCTCATCTCTCCAATCTCCTTTGAAAGTTCCACAATTACACCATGTGATACAATAAACCTACTAGGTATTACCCTAACTTCAAATCTATCCTGGAATCCACACATTACACAAATAGCTAAATCTGCCTCAAAGAAACTGGGAGACCTGTTCAGATGTCAAAGATTCTGCTCCTCTCAACAGTTGCTTCAACTCTATAAAGGATTGATTCGTCTTTGTATAGAGTACTGCTCTCACATCTGGGGAGGTTCTAATTCCACATACTTACTGGACAGAATTGAATTAAAAGTAATTCGACTTATCAACTCTCCCAATCTGACCTCAAAACTTGACCCGCTCAAATTACGTCACAAAGTTGGCTCTCTTTCTCTTTTCTCCAGATATTACTTCGGTTTTTGCTCCCAATAACTTGCTGCCTGTATACCTCTGCCATTAGCGAGACCACGGATTATTCGACAAGCCACTACATCTCATGATTATTGTGTGGCCATTGGCAACTCAAGGGTGGGCCGTTATGATGTTTGTTTCTTCCCCTCCACTGCCAAACTCTGAAACTCTTTACCTTCACATGTCTTGCCTAACACTTATGATCTTCCCCTTTTCAAAAGCAGATGCTCTGCTTTCTCAAAAACTCTGACTATTCTCTCCTTCTTTACTTTTCTCTATAAATGCAGCTCTTTTATCTGGCCTGGCCTCGAAGAGGACGACATAGTCTGTGCCTGGAGCCTTCTACATAAAAAAAAACAAAAAAAAAACAAGAAGACGTCATGCGGAGCACGATACTTGCAAAATACGCCCCCCCCCCTCCCCAAGAAAAGAAATTCCATTGATACAGAAAATTGTCCATTTCATCAAGATTAAAATTGACAATCTTGATCAAAGCTCGGATCAATAGGAAGAAAATTGACGATTTTTCAGATGAAAATGATTTTGTAAGGTTGACCTTGAGTTGACCTTTGACCTTTTGACCTCAAATAGTATGTTTCCCAATTTAGTGACTCGATATGCAAATGCTGTTCAATTTTCAAGTCGATCGGTTGAGAATTGACAGCTTTTTAGATGAAAATTGATGATTTTTAAAATTTGACCTTAAGTTGACCATTTGACCTCAAATAGTTCATTTCCCAATTTAGTGACGATATACAAATGCTATTCAATTTTCAAGTCGATCGGATTTAAAATGGCGATTTTCGAAATTTGACCTCCAGATGACCTTTGACCTTTGACCTCAAAATCAATAGGCTTCTCAATTGGGACGACTTGTACAAGTTGGTGAAGTTTCGTGACGATTGGTTTAGAATTGTGACCTGTAGGCCGGTGACAAACAGACAGACAGACAAAGACAGACAAACAGACAAACAGCCAGACAAACAAACAGACAGACAGACAGACAGACAGACAGACAGACAAACAGACAGACAGACAAACAGACAGACAAACAGACAGACAAACAAACAGACAAACAAACAGACAGACAGACAAACAAACAAACAGACAGACAAACAAACAGACAGACAAACAAACAGACAGACAAAGACAGACAAACAGACAGACAAACAGACAGACAAACAGACAGACAAACAGACAGACAAACAGACAGACAAACAGACAGACAGACACAGACAGACAGACAGACACAGACAGACAGACACAGACAGACAGACACAGACAGACAGACACAGACAGACAGACAGACAGACAGACAGACACAGACAGACAGACACAGACAGACAGACACAGACAGACAGACACAGACAGACAGACACAGACAGACACAGACAGACAGACACAGACAGACAGACACAGACAGACAGACAGACAGACACAGACAGACAGACAGACACAGACAGACAGACACACACAGACAGACAGACACAGACAGACAGACACAGACAGACAGACAGACACAGACAGACAGACACAGACAGACAGACACAGACAGACAGACAGACACAGACAGACAGACACAGACAGACAGACACAGACAGACAGACACAGACAGACAGACACAGACAGACAGACACAGACAGACAGACACAGACAGACAGACACAGACAGACAGACACAGACAGACAGACACAGACAGACAGACACAGACAGACAGACACAGACAGACAGACACAGACAGACAGACACAGACAGACAGACACAGACAGACAGACACAGACAGACAGACACAGACAGACAGACACAGACAGACAGACACAGACAGACAGACACAGACAGACAGACACAGACAGACAGACACAGACAGACAGACACAGACAGACAGACACAGACAGACAGACACAGACAGACAGACACAGACAGACAGACACAGACAGACAGACACACACAGACAGACAGACACAGACAGACAGACACAGACAGACAGACACAGACAGACAGACACAGACAGACACAGACAGAACCACAAACGGAACCACAAACGGAACCGACCAATATACTTGAAAAATCTTCGATTTTGCAAGTAATAAAATTTTTATTAACGTTGCTCAACTGCCGGCCCATGAACATGTTTGTTTAATTACCTTCGCAAAAGCGGAAGGTTATGTTTTGATCGCTGTGTATTTATTTGTATGTCTGTGTGTGTGTGTGTATGTTATTCGCATAACTCAAAAAGTATTCAACCGAATTGCATGAAATTTGGTGGGATGATTGGTTATTATACGGGACACATTTGATTAGATTTTGGGAGCAATCGGGTCAAAGGTCAAGGTCAAGGTCACGAAAAGGTCAAAATCGTATTTTTGTTGTTCTGTTCCCTACACTCCCATGCCAAGTACAGAACAGTAGCTGCGGCGAAGGTATGCGCTCTACCGAGTGCCCGTTCTAGTTTACACTATGGTTTATTACCCCATATTATGGTATTTATACTATACTAGGGCATTGCCCGTACTATATCTATATCTAAAATTATATCCCCCCCCTCTATTTACATGAAATGGTTTGGTCCAAAGCGAACGGCTTGCGAGTACGGTGACAATCCCCCCCCTCTATTTACATGCAATGGTTTGGTCCAAAGCGAACGGCTTCCGGAGTTTGGTAAAGAAATCGCCATCGCGTGCACAAACGCGCAGGAAAGCGAATGAATCGCAAATTCGGTTTTATTAGTTTTAAAACATAGTTTAACGCCAACATAGTTTGCAAACGTGAAATAAATGAATACACTGTCAAATGTGCCATCCGAGGCAGAGTGTGTCCTCCACGTTCGGCACACGCGATCGTTCGCTGCTCTCTGATTGGTTGAATCGTTTTTTGGACATAGCTCGGTAAGTAATTGTCCGATTAATATGAAACCTTGAAAAGGCACATCCTCGGGTCCCCAGCAATATACCTGGCAAGTTAAAAGTATATCGGACCCGTGGTTGTCGAGAAACAGCGGTCACAGACAAACAAACGTACAGACGTACAAACGTACAGAGATTACTGGAATTATAGATAGATTATACATATTATGCATATTATGCATATATTTATATACATATTATGGTATTTATACTGTGGTCATTAAGCAATTGGTTCTTGTCCAGCTGTCTGTATTTGTCTGTCTGTCTGATCAGTCGATGATCGAGGAACAACTTATTGGAATTGAATATTAGATTTTGAACACTAATCGGAACATGACAAGTTTGCCGTTTTACCGTACTCTGTCCCTGAAGTCGTCCCGACCGCACATGCACAGAGAGGAGAGATAATATTTTTTACTGTCTGCCTGTCTGGCAATGAAACAAAATTGAAAATCATTCCAAACAGGAAACTTGCTGTTTAAAGGATGCAAACAGCAGGCATGAAGAACTAATGTAACGTGTTAGATAAGTTGGTGTAATAGACACTGGGTAAAACCAGGAATTAATTTGTTTATATGTTTTCAAACTTCTTTAAATCTTTATCTGAATTTAATTACATCCTTGAACACGAGAGCACAAATCGCCTTCATAACACATCCAAGAACAACCACCAGTTTTGCAGTACTTGGACGTGTTGTATAGGGTGGTGTAAGTAATAGGAACTGTCAAACGCAGCCCCTGGGAAGTGGGCGTGGCATGTGAGAGGGGTGAAGAAGAGGCCTCCAATATGGCTACATATGATGCCAATTGGCGACGTGTTCTATTGTGATCAATAAAGCGTCCATCTCCTAAACTGTGGCTCATCGGTTATTAGCCCACAGTGAATAAGGTTGATTTATAAAACTGCTTCAGTCGTGCAAAACTTACGGTTTTTTTTTTTTAATGATCTTTAAAATCATATTTTTATTTAAATTGAAGTATATACTTGAACACTGCGTGGGGTATCATTTTCTATGAACTCTCTAGTTTATACCTGTTATGTATTCCGATGTTTCGTAGTTTGTTCTGAACTTCACCTGCACATGTAAAGGCGTTCCCGTTACATAACCTGCCTTTTAGCATTCGGACTCTTTCAGCCATTTAAATATCCTCTTGCATTGTGTTGCTTTTGTGAAGAAATGAAATGAAATGTTGATTTGAATTCCTCTCAGCATAATATAATTATAACCCCAAAGGCCTCATGTTTTAAGGCTGTACATTTCGGATTAAAGGGTTTTCAGATTACATCCACTGTGGTTATGGCAATTGTGTTTCACAGTATTGCAACTTGTACTTGGAATAACTGCAAAGCAGTTGGACAACCAAGTTCATATAATATGTTTACTTTCTTAATAATGTAATCTTGCTCCACTTCTCACAGGTTAATCCTTTTTATGCGTCAGTCATCCTATTTGTGGGTCGTGCGTGGGATGCATTCACGGACCCTCTCATTGGATTCTTGGTCAGCAAGAGTCCACGCAGGAAAATTGGTACACTCATTCCATGGTGAGTGCTTCAATCCTGCTAGCATCACTCGGTCAGCGTGAAGCGACCAAAAGCGATTTCTATCAGAATTTTCCTGTTCTTCCACAAAGGGTTTTGTTTGTAATGTAATAAAAAAAAAAAAAAAACACCTTTAGAGGCCATTTTTTGTAATGTAATACAAGGTTTTAATTTGATACCACAGTTGACTGTCTTCCTCCTCCCCGTGTTTGTCGATTGTTGGTCATCATCGGTACCATGTTTCGCTTCAGTGCGAGGTGGTCGAGATGTGGTGGATGCTAGCCGTGCAACATTCCCTTTCCTTCCTTTTACATTTATTTTGTGCGTTTCAGCTGTACTTTTCCTTTTGGATTAGGAAGGATACTGACAGAATGGCCTTTATTACTTTTGGCTTGTGTGTAGTATTACATTTGACGTGTGCTCTTGCCATTGTCATGAGGGCTGGACCACTGGGATGAGAATAGCACGGCCATTGCTGAGGCATTATTTTTGATGCAATGGCAAATTCCATTCCAAATTCCATCGGCGTGATGTCTCGGGCTGAAATGTTTTGCCTTCTTTGGATAAGATGTTACTGTCATGTTACTGTCATGTCAATGAAGGTTGGCTGGAAAGCAGGAAAATTGTCCCTGCAGATGTAATTATAGAACCATGTCGAATGAGGAGTTCATCTGAGGAAACAAAACTATACTCAAAAGAACTATGTACGGTACCCCACTCCCAGGCACAGCAGGTACTGCATGCCACTGGTTTAATGGGCCATTGAATACTTGTTTGCCTGTCTTTCATTCAGTCCAAAATAATGTGAATTCCTCCCAATGATTCATTCGGGTGTGGTGTTCTTGACTCACTATTTTATGATTTGTATGTATTGTGGAACGAGGCTCAGTGGTATTTGCCTCCTTGATCCTTCACGCCGATGGACGTTTATTTCACAAATATGCGGTCTTTGTGGAAAAGCAAAATTATTATTATTAATCATTTGGTTGGGGTGTGAATCCAGCTGTATACTCTACAGTGTATAGTTAATACCCCGAGGTATCTTTGGCCAAAGTTGACCCTAGGGAAGACACAGGTCAAAGTTTACAATATGATGCGATTGTGCCAAAGACCATCTTCTTAGGATAAATACTTGAGATTCTTCAAATTCCAGCAAATGTTAAACAAAACTTAAAAGACGTCCTGTTTTGGGCAACATCCGACTACCCTGGTCATTTTGCATATTCTTTGTATGGGTCGGGCACAGGTTTTAATACTTTGCTTCAGTAAGTCTGGCCCTGCTCTTATTGCTGCAGTAGCCCCACAGAGTGCAATGAATAACATCACATGGTGGAAAAATCCTTTCACAGATCATTTATTGTAATGGCCTGTGATGAAACATTGAGGTATGAAATGTGCAGAATCTCGTGTAAGAATCGGCTGTTGTACGTGCAATACACCAAGTCTGGCCATCGCTTTACAATGAATGGGCTTCGGGTTTGTAGCACAGCAACAACTGTTGACAAGTCATTCTTACTCGTGCAGTGTTCACATAAGATGCTCAAGTTGGAGGAATGGAGGTTTGACGTTAGTTCATGAATTGTCCATGCAGCGTATGAGCGTCCCTACACACACTAAATTATTTTAATCCACACTGCCCTCTTGCTTAGAATGTTTCTACACACATGCCAAACAGTGTGTTTGGACTCCTGCCTGGAGAAGGGTCTGGAATCCTGCCTGTAGAAGGGTCTGCTGTATAATTAAATGCTTGACCTGGGCTTCACCAAGGCGGTAGTTGGTATCAATTCCAAAATAGACAACTCGGAGTCGACATCCTTGCGAATGATCAATCGATTGACTATTTTATATGTATCAATATAGTCTTGTGGGCTGGAAGGATGGTTTAGACCTGTGGGGTAGCCCCCACCCCCCCGGGGCCATGGTGTATTTCTTGGGGGCCCATGAGGTAATTTGCCAGAGGCAATGCAAGATGAATTCCTGGATCTCCGAAACGATTCATTTGCCAAAGTCACATTCGAAGAGAAGAGCTTGACGGAGTTTTGGGTGGGAATGGGTCGCTACCCTAATATCAGCCAGATAGCTATCCGGGTGCTTCTGCCATTCTCGTCTACCTATCTCTGCGAAGCGGGGTTTTCCACACTGTTGAATATCAAATCGAAACAGTGTAATCTGCTCCACGTGGAAGATGACCTCCGCTGTGCCCTGACTGTGACTCAACCACGGATACCCCAATTGGTAGCTAAAATACATTCATTCATTCATTCCACTGAGTTTTTAATTCACTTTTATGGCGCATGCACCACGTCCCTAGTTTTAATTACCTGAGTTGATGTCAAATTGAGTTTCTTTTTGTGAGATAACACACTGCGCTAAATAGACACAACAGAGGTTTTTTTTTTTAATCCCGGTCATGTAGTATATGGGATTTTAACATGGGTTCTGAGCATCATGAACCAGTCATGTTCGGAGGAGAATGCTGAAAAGGCCATGCAGTGAAATAATAACATGAAATAATAATAACGTGAAATAACGGTATATATCTATACAGTACATGTAAAAGGCAGCCTGGTGTTGGCTTAGCGGTTAGGGCGCAGGCTTGGGATCCTAGGATCCTGGGTTCGAATCCCGGTCGATTGCTGAATTAACGCCAGGGGGGTTGACTCAGCCTGTCATCCTTCCGAGGTCGGCAAATTGAGTACCAGCTTGCTGGGATGAATGATCACGGTGTGTACCCCGGTTTAGAATAGGTACACCGTATCCCTGCGCATCGTAAGAGGCGACCAAGGGTTGGCGTCAGGAAGGGCATCCGGCCATAAAAACATTGCCTCAAACAGGGAACCATGATTGTCATGGGGCCCGCAAGGCTAACCCCCACTCTAGCAGGGAAAATGGCCTTAAAACGATCATTCATTCATTCATATTCTTGACTTGGAACCTTTTCATACTGTTTTCTTGTGTGACAGTTCTATTTTATGCTGTCCCTCGTGTTGCTACTGATAATTCTTGACGTGGAACCTTTTCATACTGTTTTCTTGTGTGACAGTTCTATTTTATGCTGTCCATAGTGTTGCTACTGATAATATTAAAATCTCATATCAAACATGCATCATTCGAGCGACGTTGCTTTGTTTGCCTCTTCCAAAAACGATGTAGTTGGGAGCCAGTAAGGAACAGAAAAAATTATGGAACTAAATATTCATGTTGGCTGCTTGGAATTCCTCATTTTCTGTGTAATAATTTACCAATTCTCATACAAACAAAATAGCCAATTAAAGGAAAAAACACCTCTCAGAATGCACCACAGAGCATCCAGAAATCAAAAAATTTCTGGGGGACATGGCCCCAGACCCCCATAGCCTGCTTACACGTGCTCCGCCACTCGATCCTCACGAAAGGGAGGGGGGTGCTGGGGAAGGGGCTCTGGGAGCCAAGGGGGCCATATACACAGAAAAAGCTTGGGAAACCCTGGCTTGGACGTACATACGCTCGCCTCTAAGCTGTCTATCCTGGGTTAGAATCTCGACCCAGCTATAAACTGTCATCCCAGTGTTTCACATGCAGGGTGATTCGTTAATGCCTGTGTGCTGTCCTCGGATGGCCGTTAAACTGGACGTTGTTTGCCAGCATTAGTTGGTCGATGTTGAAGACCCCAGTGTCATTTGTGAAGAGTAGGCGAGTTATCGCCGACACCCTGAACAAATTACAAATTTCTGCCATGACGAGGGCTGGGAAGGCAATGGCAAACCACCCAGCAGCATATCCTTGCCAAGAAACAGTTTCAGCAACTCCGTAACAGAGTATGATAAATCTGAATCAGAATAGTCTTGTGGTAATATGTTCATGGAAGTATTTATTTCCCTATACTGTATTTTGTAAAGAATCATCATTAGGACCATCCTTGAGGCTCCCCCTTGTGTCAGGCTTTCTTGCTATTTAACATCTGCAATCAAATTGAATGCTGGAGCTAACTTTACATCATGATCAAAATAAGCACAATTGAGTTCGATTTTATTCTTTCCGATTTTAACCCAAAAAATGATAAGTAAAGCACGATGAGAATGCACGAAAAGCCAGCATCACCATCATTTGCGCACACCAGCGCGTCTTTGTCCATGACACGTTTTACCTCTTGCCTTGCCTTGCCTTGCCTCTGCCACGCCAGCTCATGACTCAATGGGATGCTGCCACGTGCTCTTTGTAAGCCTTCAAATCTCACACCCTCCGCTCTTCCTCCAAAGCTGACGTCAAACCCAACACCAACCTTCACATTCCTACGCCGTTTCCCACCCTGGCTTGAGCTTTCAAAAATTACTTTTGTTCTCGGTTTTTTTTTTGTTTTTTTTTGCAGATGCCTTGCACTCGAGTTGTTAATATTATTTGCTCTTGCATATTTCAAATTTCACCATGTTTGTAATGATCCAACCATGTGTTGGTTTAATTGGATATCACTTTAAATTAATTGTGCGATGTGATTGACAGCTGTCGATGAAATGCTGTGTTCTGAGAGCAAGAGCAGCAAAAACTACCTTTTGGCTGTTTCACTCGTAGTGAGTGAGGGTTTGCTACCCCTGCACCAACCAAGTACATTTTCATAGACGCAGGGAAAACTTTTCCATCCCAGCTGTCTCGGTTTCACAATCAGCTAAACAGGATGGCGTGGGGGGGAGGGGGAATGGACTCTCCTTTCAGCAGTTTGGACTGGCTTTGATTCCCGACTGTCGGATCGGTGTTTCTCAGGCATGAGGTTGAATCGTAAGGGGCAATGTCCCTCGGTTGGAAGTTTAGCCGGGTGTTCCATATGCTATAATTTAGAGATCCCACGGTGTCTTTTACGAAGAGCGAGTTGTCACCGGAACGCAGAACGAGTTGCAAATTCCTGCCCCATTCAGTCGGATGTCAATCCTGACGAGCCTGTTTCTGATACACTCGGGCCAAAAACATTCCCCAGCCAACCACAAAAAAGATGGGAATAATTAGGATTGTTTCATATGTAGCTGTTGTAGTGTCTCGCTTTGCAATCATCTTACAAATATCATTTTGGCGAGGGTCACACCTGAATCCACTTTGTCATTCACAGTTAAACTTCGTTCTGGTGTTGCACCATACAATGTCTCGGACCACAAAAGAAATACCAGTGCTGCCATGTTGAAATGTAATCTTATGAAAGCAAAGAATCTTCTAAAGTTGCATCTCGGTGGGATTCATTTTGCCAGTATGCCTTTTGCTAAAATTGAACTTGCGTTTGTTGGCAATTTCAGCCAAATAGAGACATTCATTCCCGAGGTGTTGGAATTCTTAATTAGCTGATGAATGAGAGAGCACCACAACCATGAACTGACTCTGGGTGGTATTCCATATGCTTGTGTAACCACCCTATTTATTATTTGCAAGTTTTGTGACTGCACCCTTCAGTGTCTGCTTCGTTCAGCAATGTCAATACCCAAAAAAAAAAAATTCCTGTTATTACGAAATGTCATTTTCGTGTGTGTGTGTGTGTGTGTGTGTGTGTGTGTGTGTGTGTGTGTGTGTGTGTGTGTGTGTGTGTGTGTGTGTGTGTGTGTGTGTGTGTGTGTGTGTGTGTATGTGTGTATTTATATATATTGTTATGGTACGCGGTTAAGGATGTTGTTTGCCGAGCGAAGGCACCGCGGCCGAACAGTTGTTCCCCGACTAAACCCGATTCACCCAAACGTTGGCCGTATCGCGCCACAGATACTCAATGTGGAAAAGACTAAGACGACGAATGCAAAGAGGAAGAAGAAGAAGACATACAGAAGAGTAACGGGGTTTATTATTATTTACACACACATAAGCAAAAAGAGCAGTCACGGGTATTTACAGCGGACATGAAAACGCAGGTGACACAGTGAAAATTACTCGCTTATACAGACTTGGTTACTACCCAGGACAGCACGAACAAAACAAACTCACGTACGCAAATGGGGAACTTGCAGGCAGGAATGGCTGGAAAAGATGAGCAGGTGGGATCACAGGGCACAGCGAGCAGGTCCACTCCGGGCGGGAAGCGGGGAGCCGGCAGCTCCTTGAAATCCGCTTTACAGCGCACGCCGGCAGCTCCTGGTATTCGGCTTTACAGCGCACGCCGGCAGGGTCACTCGCTGCCCCGTCAGGGCTTCACGCGGCTGGTTGAAACGGGGCTGGACTCGTCTGCCGTATCTCTTTGCAACTCGTTCGTAAAAGTTCCTCTGCTTTCTCTTGGACCCTTTCTTTGTCATGTACCTCTCCACGCAGCTCAGCTCGTATTCCCTTCCTCTCACTTCTCTCCAGCGCGGGACTGACACGCCCTCTCCCGTGCTCTGTTTCGTGACCTTGTATCGTAATCCCACGGGCTTGTCTCCTTATTTGGGCATCGCGCCGACGGCACGCCCCTCGTGGCGAGCCATGGACTTGTTTCCTTATTTGGGCATGGGGCTGCACAGCCCCGCCCTTCGTGGCGCGCCCTGGGCTTGCCTCTCCCTGGCGACCCCGCCCCTCCTGTTCAAACAGAGCACGGAGCACATATTCACTATAGCAGTGAATTGAGAGGGCGTGCACCCCACGCTTGTGAACTGCTTTACCCACAGATGGAGAGTTTGGCTGGGAAATGGAATTATTGAAGGGGAGCTATTCTTAATTGATTCGGTGCAATGGAGTATTATTTTAATGGAAGACAAGGCCTTACTCTAAAACACATAATAAGATATAAGCTACTGAACAAGGGTTTTATCGGGTCCTGCAATGTGGTGTTTCATGGAATAACTACCGGGACGCCTTTTTTACCTTTACACAACTCTGGAGGCAGGAGGGGCCATATCCAAACAATGTTCATCACCATTTCCAATACAACACAACACAATCAAAAAAATGCAATCCTCATATCCGCAACAATATATATATACTGTATGTATACTGTATATATCGTCACCTTCGTGCCGTTCTTGCTCAAGTCGAATTTTATCAAAAATGACATTTTGTTATCCGGTGATTGGTTATTGTGTCTAGTTACTGTCAATTCATAATAGAATGTCTACACACTGTTTTTTTCGGCGAAAAAAATGTGTTTGTTCAACTCCATGCCATTTCCGCTCATCGTATGTCACCGAAATAATGACTCCTCCCATTAGATTCAACGAGCCCTAACCCATCTCTATAACACTAGTTGAAAAAAGGGGGGACGGACGGACATCGAGACGCATTCTTAGTGACCTATCTCCGGAAGGAGATGACCTAAAAAAAACTCGTGTATAAATGAAAACAAAGTCAATGTATCATAAAAATTAATTTCTTGATTATTCGTTCCAAAGGGTCGTCAGCATTGAGGTAGAACCTCGAACCAAAGGGTCGTCTTCTACTGACTCCTTTCTGGCCATGCCCCCCCCCCCCAGCTCTCTCTGGGCTCTGTCCCCCAAATATTCCTACAGGTCGCACATCTGCCAGCAACCCTCTTATGGTTAAACTGCCAAAATCAAGACTCTCTGCTCACCTTCACTCCTTCATTCCTCTTTTCTCCCGCCTCTGGAACAAACTCCCTCACTCTCTTCAATCCCACTCCTCCCTCCAGGTCTTTAAAACAGCTGTTCACCACCATCTCTTATCTTCCCCGATCCAAAACCTTGATCTTTTCTACCCCCGCTAATTTCACCCCAAATCCACTTTTTTGAAATACCAACTTCTTTCCTGGAAATCCTTGGTGTCCTTGTGTTTTATACTTCTCCCACCCCTTCCCACTCCTCCTCCCCCCAAGCCCTCTCCCTCCCACACATCTCCCTGCTCTCAAGTGTTGTGTTTGTGTGCTTCCCCTTCTCTCCCCATCTTGTCTACCGCTCCCTCTTTTTATATATTTTGTTTGTTTGATTTTTTTGTGTGATAAATGTTAGCTTTTTCACGAGCCTCGATTCTGCTCGCACGAGCCACGTGTGATTTGGGTACACCGAGCGGATTGAGTACCACGTGGTCCGTGCAGTTTTTAGTAGTGGAACCCGATTCGAGCGGTTCTATTCGTACCACGCTTAGCCAATGAGGAATTCACGAGAACGATCGAATGGAAAGGAAGAACACAGGTTTAATTATTATTCCCACACGTATATACAATGATTACGTTTACGTTTACGTATTTACGTTTACGTAATTACGTTTACGTAAATTACGTTTACGTAATTACGTGTTTTTAAATGATGTGGTGGTGTGTTTTTAAATCACATGGTGGTGAGGTGTTTTTGAATTGTGGTGGTGAGGTATTTATAATTACGTGGTGGTGAGGTATTTATAATTACGTGGTGGTGAGGTATTTATAATAATATAATTATAAATAATTATAAATATAAAATAATATAATTATAAATATATAATTATAAACCCGATTTATAATAATATAATTATAAATACCTCACCACCACGTAATTATAAATACCTCACCACCACGTAATTATAAATACCTCACCACCACATAATTATAAATACCTCACCACCACATAATTCAAAAACACCTCACCACCATGTGATTTAAAAACACCTCACCACCACGTCATTTAAAAACACTTCACCACCACGTCATTTAAAAACACCTCACCACCACATCATTCAAAATACCTCACCACCACATAATTCAAAATACCTCACCACCACGTGATTCAAAACCACCACAACGTTATTAAAAACACTTCACAACCACGGAAACAAAAGTTTGAGGGAGTCGTTAAGTGACAACAGACACTGCCCAGATGTGTAGATATATAGATAAATGACTGCACCCGAGTTGCCGTTTTGTCATGGTTTAAACCAATCATAATTCAAACAATTATTTTGCACAAATGTATTTGTAATATACGTGATATCACATTTTATAAACAATTGAAGTTGAAAAAAAAAAAATTTCCCCCCCCCCCAAAAAAAAAAAAAATATAGAAAATTTTTCAAAAGAAAATACCCTTCGGACACGGGAGAGATATGTGCATACCAGAAGTTTGGTACGATTTCACAAAAGTTTGAGAAAGTAGTTCAGTGATAACACAAGACAACACAACACAACATAACACAGGACAGGACAGGACAGACTGCACAGATATATATATATATATATTGTGTATATATACTGTATATATATTGTTACGGTTCTCTGCCACCCTTCTTACCCTTACCAAGGGGGGATTAATCGCCTTGTTCTTTCTGGGTTTGGCGGAACCGAGAGACTTGAAACGCCTCTTCCGGACAAACGCAAGGTAGGGTTTCGGGACCAAGTCTCGCTCGTACCTAAATCCCTGCGCCGCCACGGAAGCGGGGAACCAAGCCTCGCACGAGCCACGTGTGATTTGGGTACACCGAGCGGATTGAGTACCACGTGGTCCGTGCAGTTTTTAGTAGTGGAACCCGATTCGAGCGGTTCTATTCGTACCACGCTTAGCCAATGAGGAAATCACGAGAACGATCGAATGGAAAGGAAGAACACAGGTTTAATTATTATTCCCACACGTATATACAATGATCGGTACGCAGAGACACAGAGCAGCACTTAATCGGTCTTATCCTTAACTCCCAGACTCGGGCCCGTCACACTCACACAGGGAATTGCAGGCAGGTTGATGTTCAAGCCAAACGCGCCGACGTGGTCGTCCAGGAACGGCCCCGTCCGGCTCTCCACGGTCCCAGCACGTCCCGCGAAGATGGCAAGCAGGCGGTGGAAGGATCCTTGTAGCGCATCTCCCAAACAAAAGGCAGCCGATGAGGTAGAAAGGAAAATACGCGTCTCTCAGCGCGGCTGGCGGTTACACAGCGCGTTATTACTCGCCTAGCTTAATGCACTGTACGCGGCTCGGCTTCAAGCTCAACCGAGCATTACTTTATATGAGCACGTATCCTGGTTCATGCGCGTCTTTCTTCACTCAATGCCAACTCAGTCCTCGTACCTCTCTCTTCAATCCAGCTGCTCGCGAGTCCTTCTTGTCAGTCCTCCTGGGGGCTTTATGCAACGGCTTATATTGATACGCCCCAAACCTTCTCGAACCCTCTCGAACCTTCCAACCACGCCCTGTGACACAGTGCTGCCGCCACACCCTCTGAGCCCTGATTGGCGGCTCGCGCTTACCGTCAGCTCCTCTGCCGCCCTCACTCGGTCCCGCCCCGACCCTCCTCGGCCTGCCTTGTGTTAATTCGCACCAAAATGAACCAAAGTCAGCACAAAGAGGCATGAGCCTAGGGAGGCGGGATATTCAATGGAAGTAGAAGTAGGACCTATTCTCCTTGCTCTACTCAACGCAGAACTAACATAGGAAAAGGACTAAGCTCACAAATACTAAGAGATAACTACACTATCGTGAGGCTACATGTTGCTTGTGTGACTAACTATGAGGGGGAAATTTAACCTCTATTGTACTGACTGTTATCAAAACTCAAAACCGCAACTATATATATATATATATTTATATATATATATATATATATATATATATATATATATATATATATATAGACTTGGCATTTAAAATGGAATATTTTTTTTGTGGGGGTGAACTTACTTTTCAAGATGCCTTAGAACCAAAAGTTCATTGGAGTTATGTTGAAATCATTCTAGATTTTGTTAATGTGACCTTTAAAAGAAACAAAAACCACATTTGACATTTCGAAACAAATAAATTGATCCTTGAAAGTGATGTAACCTGATATCGAACTCAATTCATGGACAGTACTGTGTTAAACTTCTGTACGTTTTCCAGAAGTATCTCTTTATTTTGCACATTAGCCCAATTTTTTTTTAACAAAAACAAAAGTTAAATTACGACTGGGATTACGGACAGTAAAATTACAGTTCAGTACTTCGTGTAACCCCTACGAGCATTCAGGAGAGCACGTACACGTTGAGGCATGCTGTCCACGAGATTTGCCAAGGTTTGGACAGGAATCACTTGCCATGCAGTGGCAATAGCCTGCTGCAATTCACGCACAGAGGTCGGCTGCTGGTCCAAGTGGTCGATTTGACGCGTTAATTCTGCCCACAAGTTCCCTATCGGATTCATATCCGGGGACATGGCAGGCCACTCCATATGCTCAACACCACGGTCAGCAAGAAAGTGTTGGATCATGCGAGCATGATGAGGCCATGCATTGTCATCTTGGAAGACAAAGTTTCCTCGAAAGGCTGCATGAGCAAATGGAAGCAATGTTTCTTCCAGAATGGCCCTGTACTTGAACTGGTTCAGGTTTCCATTCAGGACAACCAGGTCAGTTTTGCCCCCTGCATGAAAAGCAGCCCAAACGGTCACCCCACCACCTCCAGCTTGGACCCTTGGCACTATACAATCTTTGTTGTAGGCTTCATGCACTTGTCTGCACACTCGGACGCGGCCATCTTGACGATAGACCAGAAATCTAGACTCGTCACTGCAGATCATGTGATTCCAGAGTCCTGGCTGCCATTGACGGTGCTCTCTGGCCCACTGCAATCGGCGCTTGTGGTGTTGTCTGGTCAGGCGTGGCTTTCTCAGGGGACGCCTGGCACGATAGCCTGCTTGAACCAGTCGTTTGTTGACTAGCCTTCTGGATACAGGCACATTTGTCAGTTGCAGCCACTCAGCCCTAAGCCGATTAGCTGACTTGGTACGGCCATTGCGGACTAACCGGTGCAGCTGGCAATCATCCCTCCTTGTGGTTCTGCGGGGACGTCCTGGCCTCGGTATTGGAGTAGGGACACCCCTCTGAGCATTTCGTTTCAGGATCTTTGACACCTGACCTTGAGTGATGCCATACTGCCGAGCAATAGCACGCTCTTTCATGCCGTAATTTCGTAAAGCCACCACTCCATGACAAACGGCATTGTCGAGTTGACGAACCATCTCCAGAGGAAGCGGCAATAACTTTTGGAGACGTGCAGCAGTTGTTTTCCACTAATACAGAATGCAACAACCCTTGTATACCCGACTGTGAAGCCAATCGTCAAATGCACCTGTCCGTACATTTTGCCACGCCACCTGTGATATAATCCTGTTGTTGACTTCTTGCTGCGACAGACAATCAGTGACATGGTTCTTTTTTGACAAATAAATCACCAAAGTGTAAAAGAAACTCACCAGATTGATATACTGAGTTAAGAAAGTAAACCCAAGTCAATAAAAAATAAAATTCCATATTAAATGCCAAGTCTGTATATGACTCCATGGTAAGATCTCCAACCTTTAATTGAACAAACAATGACAACGTTTCAATTAAATTGTTTGTTCAATTAAAGGTTGGAGATCTTACCATGGAGTCATTTGGATTTACTCCCAACCACAAATTTTGCCTGCTGCAATTTTTTTGCCTTTGCCTGCTGCAAATTTTGCCAACTCCCAACCGCAAATATATATATATATATACATACATACATATACAGTGTGTGTGTATATATATATATATATGTATATATATATATATATATATATATATATATATATATATATATATATATATATATATATATATATATATATATATATAATTATATATATATATATCCACGACATCCATTTTTCCGTTCTGCAACCTATAGCTTTGTCTTTAAAAAAAACTCAACGTTTCGGCCAGCAACCCAGCGTGCGCTGAGCCTCCACTAGCCTTCATCAAGAGAAGTTCCCTTGTTCACCTCCTCCCAGATATACCTAGGGGGAGGGGTGGGCCTATTCTATCAACCAATCACAAAGCTGTGTTGCGAGACCTCGTGACCATAGACCCATGATCGGCTTATGTTGCAAGTGTTTTGTGTGTGTTTGAGCGGTGTATTGTGTTTTGTTGTCCTTGTTGCCTGTGTCGGCTGTGTCCCACTTTGTCTTTGTCCTCCTCCCAGCATCGGTGTCTCTCTGGTGTATTTATGCTTGAGAGGTCCGTATGCCTGTGGTAACGCCACAGTCTCTGTCAATGGTGCCCTCGTTTGGCCAGTGTGCCAGGCCTCCAGTATTCGCCTCCTGGCCCGGTTCGGGGATGCCGCCAACACAATCACATTGTCCCATAGAGGAACATGGCCCGCCCTTATTCCATGCTTGGCGATAGCAGATCTTTCTGGGTGATTACACTCAAAGGCCTTGTGGTGTTCATTCATGCGCTGGCCTAAGGTTCTTCCAGTCTCGCCTATGTATTCTCACCACAGTCACATGGAATGGTGTATACCACACCTGTGCAATCACTCTTTAGTCTTTTGTCTTTGACCTTGGTC
The DNA here is from genome assembly GCF_964187855.1 of Myxine glutinosa. Classification (NCBI taxonomy): domain Eukaryota; kingdom Metazoa; phylum Chordata; class Myxini; order Myxiniformes; family Myxinidae; genus Myxine; species Myxine glutinosa. Next base: position 34,474,117 of record NC_136268.1, read on the forward strand.
AGTGCACGTCACAAGGTGTATATAGGTTGGGAGTTAACCCTCACCCCGACCGGTCTCAAAATCCTGCCAATCCTTTGAGCTACCCGTGGCACAAATGGTAGCACGCAGAAGCCCTTAGGTGGTTCCTGTGGCACGTCCTGGGTTCTTGGAGCTGCCAGTACCATTTCATTTTTTGGGCAGAGGTGGTCTGGGTAGCTTTCAATACCCATTTGAGATGCTTGATCTCACTCCTTTTGTCCTCCAAGGTGGACGGTATATTCCTTGCCCTTTTTACGAGTGTATTCACCACAGCTCTTTTATGGTGCAGTGGATGGCAAGACGTGAAATCGAGGTAACGCTCGGTCTGGGTGGGTTTCCTATACACTGCGGTACTTAAGCTTCCATTGAGGTTCCTCCTCACCAAGACGTCCATATGACCCCGATTCATATGGGGAGACTCAATATCTGTATTTTCATTCCAAACAGCATCATTCCAATTATAAATTAAATAGCATTAATATTAAAAACAAGAAGCCGTCATGCGGAGCACGATACTTGCAAAATCGCCCTCCACCCCCCCAAGGAAAAAATTCCATTGATACAGCAAATTGTCCATTTCATCAAGATTAAAATTGACAATCTTGATCAAAGCTCGGGCCAATAGGAAGAAAAGTGACGATTTTATCAGATGAAAAATGATGATTTTGGAAGGTTGACCTTTTGACCTCAAAAATAGTTTCCCTATTTAGTGACTCGATGTGAAAATGCTGTTCAATTTTCAAGTCAATCGGATGAAAATTGAGGATTTTTGAAACTTTGCCTATGTTAACCTTTTGGCCTTGTTGACCTCAAAAATACTTGGTGGTTGAATTCAGTGACCAGATATGCAAGTCCTCTTAAAATTTCAAGTCAATCGGATGAAAATTGAGGATTTTAGAAATTTAGCAAAGTTGGTGACCTTTGGCTTATGTTGACCTTTTGACCTATTGACCCCAAAAACAATAGGCTGCTTGCTTTTGACCAACTCTACCATTTGGTGAAGTTTCGTGAAGATCGGTTGAAAATTGTGACCTGTAGGCTGGTGACAAACAGACAAACAGACAGAACCACAAACGGAACCGACCAATATACTTGAAAAATCTTCGATTTTGCAAGTAATAAACTTTTACGAACACTTGTGACTTAAATAAATATTTAAATCCGTGCTGATATTATATCCGGATATGGAGCAGTTCGTACGGTTGTTGATTCAAAAAAATCACAATTGTATTCACTTTATTCCAAACAGCATAACTCCAGTCATAAATTGATACTACAACAAAATACTGTGTTAAATGATGATTGTATTGAGATATTATCAAATCAGCTCATTGGCGTCATGTGTTCACTTCCGGATTTGGGGCACGTTCGTATTGAGTTAATATGAATGAATGAATGAATGATCGTTTTAAGGCCATTTTCCCCATGAGAGTGGGGGTTAGCCTTGCGGGCCCCATGACAATCATGGTTCCCTGTTTGAGGAAATGTTTTTATGGCCGGATGCCCTTCCTGACGCCAACCCTCAGTCACCTCTTACGACGTGCAGGGATACAGTGTACCTATTCTAACTCGGGGTACACACTGGATCATGCATCCCAGCAAGCTGGTACTCAATTTGCCGACCTCGGAAGGATGACAGGCTGAGTCCCTGGTGTTAGTCCATTAACCCTGGTGTTAGTTCAGCAATCGACCGGGATTCGAACCCAGGATCCTAGGATCCCAAGCCGGCACCCTAACCGCTAAGCCAACACCAGGCCAACATCCAACATCAAAATGATAATTTTATTGAGGAATTTATGAAACCTACTTCCTACCTTTCAACATCCGCTGGGTCCCTAAAACATTCCACTGGAGGTTTGGTGGGGCTAGCTACAAAAACTGAGGGAGTAGGACTAGTTTGGGGACGGACGGACAGACAGACCCTTCTGTTTTATTCTATACACTAGTGGGGTCACCCGTGGGAATCCCACGGATATGGACGTGTGTGACATTTGGACATCTTGAGTGAGATGCTGCACCTGCACATTCAGTTTTGCAAAATGGTTACTGGCAATCTATCAGATGCACAAATGATGTAATCTACACAATTTATTACTTCTGATAACATGTGAATACATGTGCGTGCACATGGGAAATACAGTTTGAAATGTGTAATTGCATCTCATGTAAAATGTGACTTCAAGAGCTCAAATCCTCTCCCTCCTCGCCCCATCCCTCCACATCACGCACACTGCACTGCGGAGTGGGTCACACACACGGGGGAGAGTGGGGGTCACACACACGGGGGAGAGTGGGGGTCACACACACGGGGGAGAGTGGGGGTCACACACACGGGGGAGAGCGGGGTCGCACACACGGGGGAGAGGCGGGGGTCGCACACACTGGGGAGAGCGGGGTCGCACACACTGGGGAGAGCGGGGTCGCACACATCGGGGAGAGCGGGGTCGCACACACTGGGGAGAGCGGGGTCGCACACACTGGGGGGAGCGGGGTCGCACACACTGGGGGGAGCGGGGTCGCACACACTGGGGAGAGCGGGGTCGCACACACTGGGGAGAGCGGGGTCGCACACACTGGGGGAGAGCGGGGTCGCACACACTGGGGAGAGGCTGGGTCGCACACACTGGGGAGAGCGGGGGTCGCACACACGGGGAGAGTGGGGGTCACACACACGGGGGAGAGTGGGGGTCACACACACGGGGGAGAGCGGGGTCACACACACGGGGGAGAGGCGGGGTCGCACACACGGGGGAGAGAGTGGGGGTCACACACACGGGGGAGAGTGGGGGTCACACACACGGGGGAGAGTGGGGGTCACACACACGGGGGAGAGCGGGGTCGCACACACGGGGGAGAGCGGGTCGCACACACGGGGGAGAGCGGGGTCGCACACACTGGGGAGAGCGGGGTCGCACACACTGGGGAGAGCGGGTCGCACACACTGGGGAGAGCGGGGTCGCACACACTGGGGAGAGCGGGGTCGCACACACTGGGGAGAGCGGGGGTCGCACACACTGGGGAGAGCGGGGTCGCACACACTGGGGAGAGCGGGGTTGCACACACTGGGGAGAGCGGGGGTCGCACACACTGGGGAGAGCGGGGTCGCACACACTGGGGAGAGCGGGGGTCGCACACACTGGGGAGAGCGGGGTCGCACACACTGGGGAGAGCGGGGTCGCACACACTGGGGGGAGCGGGGTCGCACACACTGGGGGGAGCCCGGGGTCGCACACACCTGGGGAGAGCGGGGTCGCACACACTGGGGAGAGCGGGGTCGCACACACTGGGGAGAGCGGGGTCGCACACACTGGGGAGAGCGGGTCGCACACACTGGGGAGAGCGGGGGTCGCACACACTGGGGAGAGCGGGGTCGCACACACTGGGGAGAGCGGGGTCGCACACAACTGGGTGAGAGCGGGGTCGCACACACTGGGAGAGCGGGGTCGCACACACTGGGGAGAGCGGGGTCGCACACACTGGGGGGAGCGGGGCCGCACACACTGGGGGGAGCGGGGTCGCACACACTGGGAGAGCGGGTGGTCGCACACACTGGGGAGAGCGGGGTCGCACACACTGGGGAGAGCGGGGTCGCACACACTGGGAGGGAGCGGGGTCGCACACACTGGGGAGAGCGGGGTCGCACACACTGGGAGAGCGGGGTCGCACAACCTGGGGAGAGCGAGGGTCGCAACACTGGGGAGAGCGGGGTCGCACCACTGGGGAGAGCAGGGTCGCACACACTGGGGAGAGCGGGGTCGCACACACTGGGGAGAGCGGAGGTCGCACACACTGGGGAGAGCGGGGTCGCACACACTGGGGAGAGCGGGGTCGCACACATGGGGAGAGCGGGTCGCACAACTGGGGAGAGGCGGGTCGCACACACTGGGGAGAGCGGGGTCGCACACACTGGGGAGAGGGGTCACACACACTGGGGAGAGAGTGGGGGTTGATTTACTCCTCTCCCTCATTCCTTTCCAACTCTCTCACTCCCTCTCCCCTCCCCCATCTCGTCTCCCCTCCCTCTCCCCCAGTCTCCCCTCCCTCCTCTTTCCAAGTCTCATCTCCTCTCACGCCTCTCCCCAGTCTCGTCTCTCCTCTCACCCTTCCCCAGTCTCGTCTCCTCTCGCCCTCCCCCCAGTCTCGTCTCCTCTCGCCCTCCCCCAGTCTCGTCTCTTCGCCCTCCCCCAGTCACGTCTCCTCTCGCCCTCCCCCCAGTCTCGTCTCCTCTCTGCCCTCCCCCAGTCTCGTCGTCTTCCTCCCGCCCCCAGTCTCGTCTCCTCTCGCCCTCCCCAGTCTCGTCTCCTCTCGCCTTCCCCCAGTCTCGTCTCCTCTCCCCTCCCCCAGTCTCGTTTCCCCTCCCCCTCCCCCAGTCTCGTTTCCCCTCCCCCTCCCCAGTCTCGTCTCCCCTCCCCCTTCCCCCAGTCTCGTCTCCCCTCCCCCTCTCCCCAGTCTGTCTCCCCTCCCTCTCCCCCAAGTCTCCCCTCCTCTCCTCCTTTCCAAGTCTCGTCTCCTCTCGCCCTCCCCCAGTCTCGTCTCCTCTCGCCCTCCCCCCAGTCTCGTCTCCTCTCGCCTTCCCCCAGTCTCCTCTCCTCTCGCCCCCCCCCCCCCAGTCTCGTTTCCTCTCGCCCTCCCCCAGTCTCATTTCCTCTCGCCCTCCCCCAGTCTCGTCTCCTCTCGCCCTCCCCCACTCTCCTCTCCACCCTTCACTCGAGCAGTTGTTCCAATCGAGCAGGTATGGCAAATATTAGAGGTAATTTAACTTTTCTCTTGGAGCAACACAGTGAAAATCCATCCCTTCCCTTGTCCTGTTCATTAATTAGTGAAATATTTCGCAGAACAGTACACGCATGGTGACGTCGTCGGACTCGCACCGCAATGATGATCTTCAATATTATTATCCGATACTTCATCCGGATTCAGTGCAGCTGCTCTTGTATATGTTTGCTGAGCACACATTACCTTTCAATGTGTTTGTCGCTCAGCATCCCGTGCAAGTCTGTGTTAACGTTCATTGAATGTCTCGTTCATTGAACAGAACGAGACGTTCTGTCCCCTCACTATTTTACTCATTTTGGAGATAGCATTTACAAACGCGAGTATCGACTCGTAAACGATGCTCCGCCATTCTCCCCACGTGTAGAGTACCTAATTGTAACTTTTTATTGTGACTATGTCTAAAGAATGAAACATTCTGACGATCTTACTATAATTCACCAAATGTCCGTCCGTCTGTCTGTCTGTCCGTCCGTCTGTTCCCAGGTACCGCAAAAACGGCTGAACCGATCGCAACAATATTTTGGGTGGGTAATCCTGGTGTCCCCTGGAGTAAAATAGGCTACCGTTATATTGATTTTCCAATTTCAGCTTTGGCCTCCAGCATTTTCAGGTTTTGACTCCAGCATAATGTTATTTTCCCGGGTGCCACACAAACGGCTGCACCGATCGGACTCGGTGACCTCGGACAAAGACCTTTTATAAGGACATAGGTTGAATCACTGCTTGAGAGAATGCCAACCCCCTCCCCGCCATCATGGTCGTCTCTCCAACTCACAATCCCACGAAATATTCGGCCAGGACGATGCAAAACCAATTATCTTCTTTCTGATTCGTATATAAACATCATTAAAAGTAAATAATGACCCCGGCCAAAGTTCAAACGACGTGGGTCTAATCTCTACATGAGAGAATTCCACACAGCTATTTGGGCGGTGTATAAGCTAACAGATCGCTGTCTCCATCGATCTGGCCAAGGTCTTAACACCTATCGGCTCAAAATCCTTTTAACTGTTGACTTGGTCGTTTTTACAATGAAGGAAACACGTATGGGGAGTACATACGACATAGCGATTGTGAATGTGACAGCTCTGAGGCGTATTTCACTTCGCATCTAAATATTCATTGCATTCATTCATTCATTGAACGTTCATTAAACATTAAACGTTCATTAAACGATTACGAAAATAAAAACGAAAAACATTACGAAATTACGTTCACACCATCACATCAAACACTACAGTGAACACAAACATAGTCACAACATCGTCACAATGAAAACATCGTCACAAACGTTACGTTACGTAATTCAAACCGTGAACACATCGAATATTGGAGAGCCCATTGCCCAAATTTGAAACACGATGGAATAATATTTACCGATATGAACAGTGATGTGGCTTTTATTGAAATTCTACAAATACTGTAGATTTTGATGATTTGCGTGTGATATGATTTAACGGATGTTTATATAAATCGTTAAAAATATAAAAAGCCTTCAATTTCTGATATTTTGCCTTTTCATTTGGGCCTCCCAATTGAAGCACCGCCCGTTGGGTGGGTACCTTGCTAGTGTAAAGAATACAACTCAAATGGAAAAGTTCCTGGGAAAAAAGTCTTTTGGGCGGTGTATTAGAACGTTAAATTAGACCTTTGTCCTGTGAAAAACAATGTTACTCTTTACGTTACAGCATAGAAAATTACATTTTAAAAATTAAACATTTCAAATAAACTTATTTAAAGTGTACGTGGACATAACTTATAAAATAAGAACGGAAAAATGTATCTCGGCAATTTCCCATCTATTTATTTTTATATGTGAATTATATGTCCATGCACACGTGAAATGGAGTTTGCTTATTACTCCAGGATGTGAACCACTTTCAGCCTTGAAAACTTGTGCGGGGGGGGGGGGGGTGGGGGGGGGGGGGGGAAGACATCGATCAAATGAATGGAGTGTTTAAACAGGATTACCTTTGCTTCCGTGCAATAGTGATGAATGAAAATAAGAACGAAGAAATATCTGTCGGCAATTTCCCGTCTGTGGCGATACGTGAACGAAGCTCTGCCCCTCTCCCCACATTGTTGACTTTTTTTTGTGATGACTGTCATCAAATGGAAAAGTCTGCCTCAAATTTTTAATATATCTCGGCATTTTCCCATCTGTTATTTTAGGCGGTGTATGATATACCATGCCGCGAATTTCTAAAATGTCGGCATTTCCCGTGTGGCGTGAATTTTCTAGATTATTGCTGAAAGCGAGTCTAAAACCATCGATAAAAATGAAATAAGATGGTGAATTAGAGTCGAGGTAAAGCCGTGAGAGAGTCTCAATTATGTTATCGGCCTTTGAAAATGCATTTCGTTCTATAAACGGTAACTTTCATCGAAATGTATTCCCGTTTTTTTCAACCGAGTATAAAACCATGTTAGCGACTGTGAAAATTGAAATGAGATATCTAATTAGAGTTGAAATAAAACTGTGAGAGAGAGCAAGACACCATTGGGCCTAACAAAAGAAGCCTCAAAGTTATGCGAGTAAACAAAATGGTGGATATTTGTTTTTGAAGTCCCTCTCAGACCGGGTGTAGCCACTCCTCCGTACAGACACTCAGACTCAGACTCAGACTCAGACTCAGACTCACACTGACTGACACTGACTCACACTCAGACTCACACTCAGACTCGCACACTCAGACTCGCACACTCAGACTCGCACACTCAGACTCGCACACTCAGACTCGCACACTCAGACTCGCACACTCAGACTCGCACACTCTGACTCGCACACACTGACTCGCACACACTGACTCGCACACTCTGACTCGCACACTCTGACTCGCACACTCTGACTCGCACACTCTGACTCACACACTCAGACTCACACACTGACTCACACACACATATCAATGGAATACTGTTCTCCCCTATGGGCCGGTGCTCCTGCCTCACACCTAGCTCGGCTTCACGCTGTTGAAACCAAAGCTTTCAGAATTATTGGAATCTCCCGCGATGAAGCTATCTCTGAGGGCCTTTCACTCACTCACCGCAGGCAGGTAGGTGGTCTTTCTGTCTTCTACCGACTCCTCTCCGGCCTTGCACCCCCAGCTCTCTCTGTGCTCTGTCCCCCAAATATTCCTACAGTTCGCACAAGATCTGCCAGCAACCCTCCGATGGTTAAACTGCCGAAATCTCGGCTCTCTGCTCACCTTCACTCTTTCATTCCTCTTTTCTCCCGCCTCTGGAACAAACTCCCTCACTCCCTTCAATCCCACTCCTCCCTCCAGGTCTTTAAAACAGCTGTTCACCACCATCTCTTATCTTCCCCCATCCAAAACCTTGATCTTTTCTACCCCCGCTAATTCACCCCAGATCCACCTTGTTTGAAATTCCAACTTCTTTCCTGGAAGTCCTGGCAGTGTCCATATGTTTTATACCTCTCCCACCACCCCCTTCCCTTGCCCCCCCCCCCCAAAGCCCTCGCCCTCTCTCAGATCTCTCGATGTCTCCATGTCTCTCGGTCCCTGCTCTCAAATGTTGTGTTTGTGTCCTTCCCCCTCTCTCCCCATCTTGTCTACCGCTCCCGATGTTATATGTCTTATGTGTCGGTTTGTCTTTCTGTGTGATTAATGTTCGCTCTTTCACGAGCCTCGATCTTGTATACAAAACAAAACAAAACAAACAAACAAACAAAAAAAAATCACAGACTCACACTCACAGACTCACAGACTCATACACAGACAGGATCACCTACAGAGAAGGTATATATATATATGTATATATATATATATATATATATATATATATATATATATATATATATATATTTATGTGTATGTGTGTATACAGTATTATGTATCTTCATATATGTGTATATATATTCCTTTTTTTTTTTGATAGACACTTTTTTTAAGACACACTTACAGCAGACACTTACAGACAAAATCGGACACTTACAGCTATTCCCGCAGTAATAAGTCATCGTTCCAACCAGTTTCTTAACATATGCTAATAACCTATAGCTCATCACCATCCATCAAAAACAAGACCGAAAGTCTAACAGCGGCGTAGCTGGGCTTGTAAAATATTAAAACCACAAACGCATATTAATAATAATAATAATACATTTATTTTATATAGCGCTTTTCAAGAAGCCCAAAGACGCTTTGACAGAGTGCAAAAAGACAAAAATCAATAGGTAAATAATCAAAGCAAAAGGAAGGAGAAGGAGAAGAGATAGTCAGGGGTTAAATGCTGTGGGTTAAATGTTGAATGCAGTGTTGAACAGGTGGGTCTTGAGTGATGTTTTGAATGTGGTGAGTGAGGAGGAGTCTCTGATGGTGTGAGGTAGTGAGTTCCAGAGGGTGGGAGCAGCGATGGAGAAGGCCCTGTCCCCCCAGGATCTGAATTTGGTCTGGATGGGGGGGGGGGGGGGGTCAGGAGGTTGGTACCAGCAGAGCGGAGGTTGCGGGTGGGAGTGTGTTTGGAGAGGAGGTCAGCCAGGTAGGATGGGGCCAGGTTATGGAGGGCTTTGTAGGTCAAGAGGAGGATTTTGTACTGGATTCTCTGGGGGAAGGGGAGCCAGTGAAGCTTGTAAAGGATGGGGGTAATGTGGTCACGGGTCCGGGAATGGGTGCGTAGACGGGCAGGGGAGTTCTGAATGTATTGGAGTTTATTGGTGATTATTGAGGGTGAACCATAGAGGAGGCTGTTGCAGTAGTCCAGACGGGAGGTGATGAAGGCGTGGATGAGGGTTTCTGCAGCCGTGGAGGAGAGGGATGGACGGAGACGGGCAATGTTTTTCAGGTGAAAGAAGGCTGTCTTTGTGATCTGTTTAGTGTATTTGTCGAAGGAGAGGGTTTGGTCAAAGATGATGCCAAGATTCCGGATGCGAGGGGAGGTGGATACTGGGAAACCGTCGATGTTGAGGGCAAAGTTATGGGTGGATTTGGTGAGCGTTTTTGGGCCAATGATGATTATTTCAGATTTATCATAGTTAAGTTTGAGGAAGTTGATTTGAAGCCAGGATTTTATTTCAGTGATGCAGTTTGTCAGGATAGAGTGGGTGGCGGTGGAGATGGACTTGGTGGAGATGAAAAGCTGGATGTCATCGGCGAAGCAGTGGAATTGGAGACCATGACGGCGGATTAAGTGACCAAGGGGGGACAGGTACAGGATGAAGAGGAGGGGGCCAAGAACTGAACCTTGGGGGACACCTTGGGAGAGGGGAGCAGTGGGGGATTTGCAGTTATTGATGGAGATGAACTGGCGTCTGTCAGAGAGGTATGATTTGATCCAAGAGAGGGCAGTGCCGGTCATGTTAAAGGTGGTTTCAAGTCGGGTGAGGAGGATGGTGTGATTGATGGTGTCAAAGGCGGTGCTGAGGTCGAGGAGGATGAGAATGTTGAGGTTGCCATCGTCAGAGGAGAGGAGAAGGCCGTTGGTGATTTTGAGGAGAGCAGTTTCAGTACTGTGGTTGGAGCGGAATCCGGATTGGAATGTTTCATACAAGTTATTGGCAGAGAGGTGATGTTTGAGTTGAGTGGCTACAGCGCGTTCCAAAACTTTTGACAGAAAGGGTAGGTTGGAGATGGGTCTGAAGTTATTTAGGGTGTCAGGGTTGAGTCCAGGTTTTTTCAGAATGGGGGTAACAGTAGCAATTTTGAGGGATGGTGGGACGATGCCTGTAGACAGGGAGGAGTTTATTGTTGCAGTGATAAGTGGAGAGAGAGCAGGAAGGGAGGCCTTGGCAAAGCTGGAGTGGATGGGGTCAAGAGTGCAGGTGGCAGTTTTCATTCCTTTGATGAGTTCAGAGAGTTCAGAGAGGTCAGTAGGGGAGACTGGGGAGAATTGAGACAGGGGTTGGCAGGATAAGGGGTGGCAGGTGGTTTGAGGGGGAGCGGGTGCGGTGGTGGTTAAGCTGTTGTAGATGTTTGTCAATTTTGCATTGGAAAAATGAAAGGAAGGAGATGCAGTTGTCTACTGTGAATGACTGGGTGGTGGTGTTCAGGGGGCTGAGGAGTTTGTTTATTGTAGAGAAGAGTGCTTTTGGGTTTCCGGAGCCAGAGTGGATAATTTGAGAGTAGTAGGCGGAGCGGGCGCGGGAGAGGGCATCTTTGTTGTGTTGTAGGTGGTCCTTGTAGGCTTGGGAGTGAATTGTGAGACCTGTTTTATTGCGGAGTCTTTCAAGTTGGCGAGCACGAGTTTTCATCAGGCGGAGTTCAGGGGTAAACCAGGGAGCAGAATGGGTGAAAAACTGTTTTGGTTTTTCTCGGCACAAGCTGGTCAAGGCAGGAGGAGAGAGTGTGGTTGTAGTAGTAAACTACAACTAATATTAGCTTTTCAAACAGTCACTGCTGCTGTTTATAACATTAAACAAAGAAATTTTGAGGAATCTCACCATCCATGAGGTAAATTTTACTTACAGACCTGAGCAAAGATCTACTGTAATCTATATATCCCACAAGGGTTGGAGGTGTGCTCATTTACAAAGCAGCTAGCTAGCGCTTGCCAAGCCAGCCGTTCCTTAACGGTTTTGAATGGAGTGCTTGCTCAAATGCTTAAACCACTTGGCGATCTCTCCACAAGAAACTTGGTAAATGAACACACATCCAATGTTCTTGAGACCCGACCCTAGATCGACTGTAATCTATATACCCCAAAGAGGAATGACCCTTTCTGCAGCTCCCGTCGTGAGCGGGTGTCGGTCTACTTGTAAATTAAATGTCGGTCGGTGGAGCGGCCCTCGTAATGACATCATAGACGTAATGATGTAACAGACACAAAACTACTGCTTCTTTAATATGTAGAACATGATATATTTTAACTTCCAGTTCGTTTGCAGTCACTACAAAGGGATTAGTGTTGTGATTCGATTTACTATAATATTAACGTTATATATATATAGAAATATATATCATTATATCTATATATATATCATTATATATATCGTTATCATTATCATTATATATCGTTATATATCGTTATCATTATATAGAAAATGATGTTGCTATAAAAAAAACCGAGGTGAATTCCTTACTTCCTCGGTTATTAATATTAGTGCCGAACACCGCTCATCATTGATCATGAACCATACACCGCTTCAATCCATTAACCTTCCATTCACGACATTGGGATCAAAGTATTATGGTTATATTTACGATATTATTATGACGAAAACGATACTACTGAAACAATACATTACTGTATTAAGAAACCTGGGCTTAATTTGTCCGAAGCGGTCCGAAGATGAGTCTTAACGCCAAGGCCTATATGTACCATACCGTATTGTTGAAGGAGACATAACGTCTATGCTTTCGATATTTGATGATCATTTTAACAATCGGTTTGTTTGTGTTTCACACTGAATGAAAAACGAAAAGGTAGAGCATGGTGATTGTGATATATGACAGGTTCGACGATATGTTCGGCCTGAACGGCATATAAATCAAAATGGCGGAGTGCGGAGAGTCAGCTGCTGCACCGCCGTAATGACATCAGACATAATTGCATCACCCTGTCATGTGACCGGATTCTCAGCTCTGATTGGTATACGTTTGAGGGGACATACATACATACATACATACATACATACATAGACAGGCAAACACTGTTCTAGACGGCTCTGCCTGATGGGTTATGCCGTAAAAATTAGGGACCAAATAAATGCTTTGAGGTAATTTTTGCCCATATCATTAAATGTGGTGTGGCTTTTCCAATGTGAAATTTGGATTTTCCTGCTACCAGAAAACCACATTTCATGCCAATGAGCCTCGATGGATGGAACATTCATCTGAAAGCTACACTTTTCCTTGAGACAGGGTAGTGTCGAGACTTGATTTGAGAAAGTGTCGAACAAGACTTCACAAGATGTACAGTGCCGATCCATGTCGGCATTACTTAGTTAATTCACAAATGATGGACACCAGGGTTTCAACTGAAGATATTTTTTTTTCATGTCAGTTTATATAGTGGTCCACAGTATGCCAAGTTCACTGGCTCTCTTTTTTGTTGACTTTCTCGGTGGCTGATCAACTGACGCCAAATAGAATCGCACGTATTTATTCTTATCGGTCTTTCACACTTGTTTCAAAAACCAGTTTTTCCACTTTAACAATGTCTGCTTTGGCGGAGAAGGTTTTACGAAGTGTTAAGTGAAAGCTGTCCGCACTTGAGCAATTGTTTGGTCTGTTTGGTCTGTGTGTGCTGTGTGTGCCCTTTCATGCATCCAGTACAAGCAACCAACCACTCTTCGACTCTGTAACAACTTGTGTCCATGACGTCTAACTTTCTACTGACTCCTGCGTCAGTGTTGCCGCATACCACGGCCACAGAGGGGAAAAGAGGGAGGGAGGTGTGAGAAATCTAGCATGGTTAAAGCAACTTTTAGGCCACCCTATACTTGCTCTTAAACAAAATGGCCTTTTCTCATGCTGTAGTTTAAAGTCTCTGCTCTTTTATATTAAAAATATTTTGTTTTTTTTCACAAGCAATGTAGTTCTCTCCTATGTACAATCGGAATACCAATTGGATATCATCATTAAGCCCTCATCCTTCCTCTCTTCTGAGTTGCCATCTATTTAGTGATGATAGTGATTTCATTGTCTCATTTCTGAGACCTAATGACTCTTACTATGATCTGCCAGTTTTCTCAATCTTGAGTAGCATTGAGAAGGGTTATTCAATTGGTTCCACTCACGAGTTCCTCGATTTGATCGAACCCCTTTCCTCTTTGCCATCTACTCTCCCCAACATGCAATTATTTTTCTTTCCAAATTGCCACCATATCTTCGGCAAATGTGACCAAAGTACGAGAACGAAAGGCGTTGTTATTATTAACGTTATTAATACCAAAATCTTCTTTCACATTGTTGTTGCTTCTCTTCTCTATCCACAATATCCATAGCTCTATTCTCTGCCACCAATTCCCAAAAGTATCCAGATGTTGCCCATCTCTTTTGGTCATATTCCATCTTTCAGATGAATATGTTGTGATGGGGAATATGTTAGCTTTGACTTTAGTGTGTTTCCTGATGTTATGATTAGACCATATCCTGTTCCAGTTCACCATTGCTGTCCTCCCCATCCCTAGCCGCTGTCTAATTTCCTTTTCGCAAATTCCATCATTCGTTACCAAAGCTCCTCAAACCCCGAAGCACACTGCTATATCTAAATGTTTTCCATCTTTGTCGATGGTTTCTTTTTCTTTATCTGCGGCAAATTTGTGTCGTTTGCATTATGTGAGATTGTTACCCTCTGTACCACAAGAATGAAATGTAGTTGGTCCAGTTCCCAAATGCTTTTCTCAACATGTATTCAACATACAGTGCATTCAGAAAGTATTGAGACCCCTTCACTTTTTTCACATTTTGTTATGTTGCAGCCTTATGCTGAAATCGTTTAAATTCATTTTTCCCTCATCAAGCTACACTCAATACCCCATAATGACAAAGAGAAAACAGGATTTTAGAAAGTTTTGCAAATTTATTAAAAAGAAAAAACTGAAATATTGCTTGAAAATAGGGCAAGATGGAGAAGATTGTCATGGGGACCGCAAGGCTAACCCCCGCTCTAGCAGGGAAAATGGCCTTTAAATGCCTGGTTGTTGTTGTTGTTGTTGTTGTTGTCTTGTTTGGTTTGTTTAGTCAGTCAAGTCCACATGCAAATCAACTTTAATATCCAGCCAATGGACAGCCTACTTTAATATTGCTCCCCCAATCAGTTTGACAATGGTGTCTCCTTTTACCATAACATTTATACATATAACTTAATCACAAGCTCATGTTGTAACTTTAATGTGGATTACTGTATGTCCAAATTATGAACACCTGATCCTAAGTGGGTGTTTGCCTCTACCACCCATGGTTTGAGGTATGCTGAAAGGCTCACGGGCTCGACTAGCACGCCCAATCAATTGTAGGTGTTCCTCAGTAAAGTTGTCTGATTTAACCATGAAATATTCGTCTAATTTAACCACAACATGATTATGCTGCTCAAACTTGGTAATTCTGATCACTACGTGGCACGAATGTGCAAGAGCAGTTTCACTTTTGGCCTCTCCCCCTGGGGAGGGGTCAAAAGGTCAAGTACCAAAAATGCAATTACTGACACATTTTGAAACCTTTTTACAGTGTAGCCCATTGGGCAGAGCAGTCTAGAACAGTGTTTGTCTGTCCGTATGTATGTATGTCACTCAGTAACATACACCAATCAGAGCTGAGGATCTGGTCACATGACGGGGGTGATGTGATGTGGTTGTCTGTGATGTCATTACGGTATATGACTGGTGACTCCACACACCGCCATTTTGATTTCTATGCCTTTCGGCAGAAAATATCGTCGAACCTGTCATATATCATAATTTAATTACCATGCTCTACTTTTACGTTTTTCATTCAGTTCAGAAACACAAGCAAGCCGATTGTTAAAATGTCCATCAAATATCAAAAGCATAGGTGTTTGCGGGTCTTCCAACGACAGTACTGGTACGTATAGGCCTTAGGCTTTATGCCTTCATGCCTCATCTTCAGGCCGCTTCGGTCAAATTAGCCCAGGTTTCTCAATACTGTAGTATCATTTTCATAATAATAATAATAACGTTAATAATATAGTAAAAATAATCGTAACACTGCAATCCCTTTGTCGTGACTGCAAACTTGCTGGATTGAAGTGGTGTATGGTTGGTTCATAGTTGACTCGAAACATATCGAATAAACCAGTGTCTCAATGCAATCTTTTCACTTGCATGGTGACAGACAGCTTAGACTTTAGAGACTTGGAGTACTTCAAAATAATTTAATACTTACAGTAGCCCTGGTGTTGGGCAAGCGGCTAGGGTGAGGGCTTAGGATCCTAGGATCCTGGGTTCGAATCCCGGTCAATCGCTGAATTAACGCCAGGGGGTTGACTCAGCCTGTCATCCTTCCGAGGTCGGCAAATTGAGTACCAGTTCACTGGTAATTCCCTGTTTGTCGTAAAAAGGCGACAAAAAGGGTTGGCGTCAGGAAGGGCATCCGGCCGTAAAACATTGCTTCAAAAAGGGGACCAAAAAACAACAACAACCACGGTCCCCGAAAAAGGCCAACCCCCGCTTGCGGGGAAAAATGGCCTCTAAAGGTGGTTATATATTGTTACAGACACGACTTTGATGTTAAAGTGGGCCGAGCGGAATGGCCGTCGTGTCCGCACAAATTACCCGACTATACTCGACGTTGACGAAGTCGCGTTACGCTGGCTCAATAAGAAAAAGAAGACACCCGGCTGGGTTATAAAATGACGACACCAGGGATACGGTTCTCAAGACCTCCGGAGGAGATTATATTCGTTACGGAAGGTCAGATTACAGGGGCTAGAGGTAAAGCACAGAAAAGATGGGCACTTAGACACAGGCTTATCTTAACCCCGGACAGACGACAGGTAAACGGGACAACGGCTGACTCACACGGGGATTGATGGCTAGGAAAGGCAAGGTAGCGATGGCTCCAGGTGCACCTGGGCTCGGGGCAGGATCAACACGGTTCGGTCCAGAGATGCGGGGAGGTCTCGTCGCAGCGCTCAGAGGTGACGTTCTTTCTCAGGCGGGTCTTTCTCAGGCCTCTCCAAACTCAGGCGCATCTGTTTCAGCGCTCGCAGGTCCGTCTTTTTCCAGCTGGGGGCGCATCTCTCGTTCCATCCGGCGCGTGGCCGCGTATATCCGGCGGGGAGTGACACGCCCTCGGCTCGTTAGCTCCGCCTCGTGGAATCGGCACGTTGCTTCTCATTGGGTGCGTGCGGGGGGTTTACCAGGCTCCGCCCTTGACGAGGAGCTGACAAGGAGCCCCTTCGTGGTAACCCCGTGGAGCGCATGGTCTGGAGCGCATCGTCTGGAGCGCATTGTCGATGGCGGCGAACCGAGCCGGTGGGAGGACGCACACTCCCCCCCGCGCAGCGCCGTGCCCCTCTGTTGTTGTAGACGGGGAAGAAGATGGGAGGAGGTATGGGAAAGGTCCTAAACTCACTACTGGTGCCATATAATCACATTCTGGTGCAACGAAGAGTCATAATTAATGGAAACGAGGCCTTAACTGACATAGACTAAGAATAACTAGCAAGATGTCCGAAAGTTGTCTACGTGTGGTGCGGTGGACCTGGGCACGACATTTAATGGGGGAATAAGGGGAAGGTCGGCTCTACTGATTGTTATTTACATGCAATGGGACTAGGGAATGGGGGATTGGGGAAAGTTGGGGAGTATTGGAGAAATAGGGGAATATTTACAAGCGGATATGGAGGCCAAATTCCATATTCGCAACATTGCACCCTTCTCTACCCTCGGGGCGTCCCGACCCGATAAATTTTTACCTACTTTAGTGTGGCACGCAATGTAGTTCCCTCTACTATTAACTCTACCCTGAGTGCGACAGTTTTACAGATATTCACGAATGAGTAAATATGTCCCCCTGCGACGTTGCACCCTTCTCCTCACAGAAACACACCCACAGGATAACCGAATCCGGAAAGAATTCTCAAACTAAACATACAGCCGGTAGGGAGCATTATTTACAAGATTACGCTGATATCTACACTACGATCCAGGACCTGTCTTTGGAGGAACACATGCAGATGTTATGCATAGAGAGAGCGCGCTTGCCAGCATCGATACACCAACCCACGAGTGCTCTGTGGCCGACGGCCTTTAATAACGTGCAGAGCACCCTTTCCGAGCATCAAAAGCACCACCCCACCACCAATCGGTGCAGTCACCATTGTTCATTGGAATAAAAATAAATTCGACAACCCCTAACCCTGCAGGTGTCTCTTGCTCTTCGTGTGGCCTTCAGTGGTGTTAATTAACAGTGGTTCACCTTTATGGCATAGGTGCCACGTTGACCCATAGGTCCATCCCCGGGTGGTGCTTGGCCGCAAACGAACTGCGGTCCATTGTGGGTGGCCACAAACATTGCGGTCCATATGGTGTATCGATCCCGGCAGCAAACAGCGAAAGTGCAGGCCCACAACTGCGCAGCCAGCACCTCTCTCTCCTCTCTCTCTACCCCAAAGCCAGATCCTCGGAGGTGGGAGACAAAAGAAGCAGACAAGTGAGTAAGGTGGTAAGGGCGCAAAAGTGCACGCAATGTAAGGTGATGCACACTGGGGGCACATGGGAACCAGGTGAGACAGGTACGTTCCTATCGTACGCCCCCCCCCCCCCACCAGGTAACCTACATGGCCCCTCCCTTACCCCTTACTGTATCCACACAACACAACACTACCCATAAACATCTACTTTACAAATCAACAAACATCCCTACTGTCTTCCCTGTTCCTCCCATATACCAAATTCGTCTTCTCTCCCTCCTAACCAATCAAATTTGCCATTTTCAACTCTCATCAAAATTTGCCATCTCCAACTCAACATCATAATTTGCCATTACCAATTCATCATCAGTCCCTCCTAGGGAGGGAGGGATGGAATCACCCCAATGTCTCATCCACGTCGTGATGCGTCTCACAAATCCACAGCAATCTCATTTCCTGCTACAAAACAAAGAAAACACAGGTGTGGAGTCATCATCATCACCACAGGTAAGTGGCTGCGTATGGTGCGACAGGTTCATCAATCCTAACTATTTCCTAAGTGACTTTAACAATTTTACACTACCCGGGGTCTTTCTCCGGCCAAACCATTGGCCCTCTTACACTATGGGTTCTAAAAACCAATTCCCATTGGCCAACTGTGGTGCTCTTCAATTTGGGGTCTCACTCCCCCGATTCATCTCCCGGTGCCCTCGCACAATTTCTGGGCTGCGGCGTGTACCTCTCCCAGTGGGTCTACCCACCTGCACACCTCCACCACTGCAGTTGCCTCCGAGCTTACCTGCTCCTTGCCCTAACCTAACTACCTGGGGAAGGCCCTCTGGCACTCTCCCCACTCGGTGCCCTCTCTGGCACTGGGCTACCCGGGTCCGTCCTCCGGATCCTCGGGCCCCATCCACAACTCTACCGGCTCCCAGAGCCCACCTGCGGCCTCACCTGGCCGACATCCTCACAGTGGTGGAGTGCCCAACCAACTACACACACTAACAGGCTACACGCCCAGCCATTTCCACAACACTAATGCACCCATTCACAACACCATTCTGCAACCGCACCACAAGTGCCAATATCCAACCACAATTTACCTATACCCTCTACCTAACACTTACACTACCCGCCCCGGGTACTCGTGAAAGGGGTCCACTCTTCCCCCATCCACACCTTCGCACCATGCACACCACTCCGTACCACTCACTCCAACTCTCTCCACACACCTGTACCTGCACACCTGTGCTCTCACACCTGGTGCCACCTGCACCCTTCTCTCCCCAAGCGCATTCGCGCTGATCCACACACTCACTACTCATACACTGCTCCACACACCTGTCCAGTTGCACACCTGTGCAATCACACCTGTTCAATTCTCACAAACACGGCATCATCTCAGCTAACTACTCCCTTCTGAAACTTGCGCTTCCCAGTCGTCCCTTTAAACTATTGCGCTCCCTCGTCATTATCATCCACACTAATCTACCTGTGTCCCTACTACAGGTATCAGTCACTAACTAAACTTAACGTCACCTACTGTCATCTTTGCTAGATCCCTACACACAATATCCTAACCCACCCGGGCTAGTTTTCACTGCCATACACCCCATAAGCTATTGCTCCTTTGCCCCCCACCTGTGAGGGATGGTGGATTTGCCATCCCACCACATCGGGGGTCTCTCACTACCAATTTTGCACATCAAATTTCAACAAATTAAAAATTTGCCAATCACTGCCCATCATCTGCCAATCACTACTGCCAATCCCTTGCCAATCATCAAATTTTGTTTTTCTCTAATTTTGGGTCCAAAACACTAACCTCATCACCCAGTCTACTCACTACTGCCTCTCGGTGCGCCAATTCACTTCTAAAGCTCGGCTTTGTAAAGCCAAGCCATGAATGCGGGTTGTTCTGTGCCAGCGGCTGGATGCGTCCGGCACTCGGTGCAGGGATGGGGGCTTACCCGTGCCGAGATCCCACGCACCATCTCGGCACGGAGCCATCCAATGTCCCGCTCTCGACCTGCCGGCACGTCTCACCAAAAAGTGGTCGCCATGACGACCCTTTCTATCGGGCTGCCCGCTCCGCCTAGTGGAGCACGGACGCGGCCGTTCAAAGCGAGGCCCGGCACGCACCGAGGGCCCGATTCGGCTATAAGTCGTTCTAAACTCTACCCCGTCTAACGTCGATGCTTCACTTGGACGCTTACACCCCGCAGCCCGTTCCTTGCTCACACATCCAGCCGTGCCCATGTTCCTCGTACCTTTCCTTACACACCCAGGTACACTCATTCCACTCACAGCCTTGGTCACACACCTGACCACCGAACATTTTGGCACACATTCGTTGCTCGCACACCTCACCAAAACACCTCTTCGCGCCCCCTCCTTGGTCACCTCCTCTGTGACAATCACAGGTGTGCCCTCATTCGCACACCCAACCACGTGCCTCACCACCAACTCCAGCGTGCATTCCCACTCACGCTCTACCATTCCAGGTGTGCATCCTTCCATCCCAGGTGTACATCCTCGCTCACCTGTCACAACCAACTCACTCTCCTTGTCACTCTCACCACTCTCACCTCCACTCGTGACAACGCACTCACCCTTACTCTTGACAGCACACTCTTTCCTCATGCACCTGTCCGTCACACACCTTTCTCGCGCACACTCTCCCGTTACACCCTCTGTAACACTCACCACAGGTGGACACTCTTCCTTACTTCTGACAGCGCACTCTTTCCTCATGCACCTGTCCGTCACACACCTTTCTCGCGCACACTCTCCCGTTACACCCTCTGTAACACTCACCACAGGTGGACACTCTTCCTTACTTCTGACAGCGCACTCTTTCCTCATGCACCTGTCCGTCACACACCTTTCTCGCGCACACTCTCCCGTTACACCCTCTGTAACACTCACCACAGGTGGACACTCTTCCTTACTTCTGACAGCGCACTCTTTCCTCATGCACCTGGCCGTCACACACCTTTCTCGCGCACACTCTTGCGCACACTCTCCGGTCACACCCTCTGTAACACTCACCACACCGCGCTTCCACGTGCTCCCTCGCACACGCGCTACGACCGACTCACTCTCGCCAGCACACTCACTCCTTGGCACGCACTTTTTCCTCACACACCCCAGAGTCGGACTTTCTTGCACACCTCCTTTTTCGCACACCAGACCTGTCGCACACTTCACCAACGGCCTCTCACGAACACCCGGGTCCATCTCGACCCCCAAGCTTATTAAATCCCCTGGCGCATCATACGCACGACCATATTGGTCACCACTTACACCGGGTCCTCTTCCTCTTCGCTTCTCCTCCATCACCTGCGAATCCCTCATCCGGTTAATGGGCACATCATCACGATCCGAACACAGACTTTGGACCAATTCTTTTATCTCCTCTTTTATCTCTTTCTTATCCCCTCTCCGTCGCTTCTTAATTTCGCTCATCCCTTCTTCCACTTCTTCTAGTTTCTGCTTCACCTCTTTTATTCCCCGGTACGTCTCCTCCAGCTCGTCCTCCAAGGCTACCTTGACCGTTTCCATGTGCGTCCTCACCTGCCGGTCCTTCGTCTCCATTACCTCTATCACCTCGTCCAACCTCGTTGTCAGTCCCTCACGTACCATCTGACATTCCCTCTTTGTCGCTATCAAGTCGTTTTTTATGTCGTTTTGTGTCGCTTTTAGACCTCCTAATACCGCAGTGTTCCTTTGAACCTGCTCCACTAACTCCGTTTGTCCCACCGTCAGCTGCTCCACCTCCTGCGTCAGGACCTCTATGCCCCCTTGTAACTTTACAGTCCCCTTTCTCACCTCCTTCTCCATGTGCTCCTTACAGTGCCTCACCTCCTCGCGCACTCCTCCGACCTCCTCACTCACTCCTCTTCTGATCTCCTCTCCCATCACTTGCATCTCCTGCCCAGATGCCACCCTCATCTGCTCCATTTCCTCCCTGTGAGCATCCAGTTTGGTTTCTACCCCCATTCTGACCCCCTCGATCTGCTGCCCCATTTGGTTAACTTCCCTTTCCGCTTGGTCCCTCATGTCCCTCAATTTGCCTTCCATCCTGTTTTCTAACCCCTCTAACCCATTTTTCACTCCCTCTATTTGATTCTCTTGAGCGGCCATTCTGTTTTCTACCCCCGTTAACCCATGTTTCACTCCCTCTATCTGATTCTCTTGAGCGGCCATTCTGTTTTCTACCCCCGTTAACCCATTCTTTACTTCTTTTATCCCGTTGTCTAACTCCTCCCCAGTACCTCTCGCTTCGTCCCTCATTACCCCCATTTGGCCCTCTAATCGCCCACTATCAACCCTCATTTGCTCACTCTGAGCATCCATCCGGTTCCCCATTACCCCCATTTGGTTATTCATTACCCCCATTTTTGCTTCTAGCCTCTCCATAAGGGCCCCCATTTGCAACATAAAAAGGTTCGGATCCACCAGGGGCGCTGCCACGGTCGCGGGCGCGGTGACCAGCGAGGCGCCATTTTGCGCTCCCGCAATGTCGGGCACAACGACGCTATTTTGTGCGTCTGCTACCCTCGCTGCTTCGCTCTCCTCCTGTCCCTCCTGTCCCTCAATTTGGTCCTGGACCGACCCTGCTTCACTCTCCCCTACCGGACCCCAGCCGTCTTGATCCGCCATAGCGCGACTTTCAAAATTCGAGTTTCGTAACACAAATCCAAATTTTTTTTTTTTTTCGTTATAATTTCGGCGAGCGCAGTAACCGCGGGACCGCGCTCCGAATCGATTCGGTCGAGCGCCGTACGCGCTCCGGCTCGATTTTCCCTCCCAAAATTTGGGCCTAACTAATTTAGTCCCGGGTCCGAATCTCACTCCTCGACACCAATTGTTACAGACACGACTTTGATGTTAAAGTGGGCCGAGCGGAATGGCCGTCGTGTCCGCACAAATTACCCGACTATACTCGACGTTGACGAAGTCGCGTTACGCTGGCTCAATAAGAAAAAGAAGACACCCGGCTGGGTTATAAAATGACGACACCAGGGATACGGTTCTCAAGACCTCTGGAGGAGATTATATTCGTTACGGAAGGTCAGATTACAGGGGCTAGAGGTAAAGCACAGAAAAGATGGGCACTTAGACACAGGCTTATCTTAACCCCGGACAGACGACAGGTAAACGGGACAACGGCTGACTCACACGGGGATTGATGGCTAGGAAAGGCAAGGTAGCGATGGCTCCAGGTGCACCTGGGCTCGGGGCAGGATCAACACGGTTCGGTCCAGAGATGCGGGGAGGTCTCGTCGCAGCGCTCAGAGGTGACGTTCTTTCTCAGGCGGGTCTTTCTCAGGCCTCTCCAAACTCAGGCGCATCTGTTTCAGCGCTCGCAGGTCCGTCTTTTTCCAGCTGGGGGCGCATCTCTCGTTCCATCCGGCGCGTGGCCGCGTAAATCCGGCGGGGAGTGACACGCCCTCGGCTCGTTAGCTCCGCCTCGTGGAATCGGCACGTTGCTTCTCATTGGGTGCGTGCGGGGGGTTTACCAGGCTCCGCCCTTGACGAGGAGCTGACAAGGAGCCCCTTCGTGGTAACCCCGTGGAGCGCATGGTCTGGAGCGCATCGTCTGGAGCGCATTGTCGATGGCGGCGAACCGAGCCGGTGGGAGGACGCACACTCCCCCCCGCGCAGCGCCGTGCCCCTCTGTTGTTGTAGACGGGGAAGAAGATGGGAGGAGGTATGGGAAAGGTCCTAAACTCACTACTGGTGCCATATAATCACATTCTGGTGCAACGAAGAGTCATAATTAATGGAAACGAGGCCTTAACTGACATAGACTAAGAATAACTAGCAAGATGTCCGAAAGTTGTCTACGTGTGGTGCGGTGGACCTGGGCACGACATTTAATGGGGGAATAAGGGGAAGGTCGGCTCTACTGATTGTTATTTACATGCAATGGGACTAGGGAATGGGGGATTGGGGAAAGTTGGGGAGTATTGGAGAAATAGGGGAATATTTACAAGCGGATATGGAGGCCAAATTCCATATTCGCAACAATATATATATATATTTTTTTTTAATAGTATTTGCTAACTGGTATCCCCACCCAGGTCATACTATCTTCTTAAATGAAAGTATCAAACAAGGCCGGCTACGCTGCCGTTAGACTTTTGGTCTTGTTTAATGATACTTTGTGTATGCAATAAACATTGGGGGGAGGGGAGAGCGGGGCACATTCAATATGTAACGATTTTTTTGGATTTGACTTCCCGTTCATGCATCAGGTGGTGGTGACTTTGGAATCTTTCAATTTTGCTTTAGGTTTGAAGTGTGGGGAGTTGCAGTTGCGTGCCATCTACTTCGCTCTAGTTTATAAATGTATAAACTCTTTACCCTGTGTCTGTCTGTGCATCTGCATGTTGTTGTTAAGGTGACGTGCTTTACTGATATCACCTCCCTATAAAGGAGGTTCCTCTGTGTATGACAGATATCCTACTACTTTACATAAAAATGAAAAAATAATTATGTTTAAACAGAAGTCCTCACGCTTCACAGAAGCCACAGCTATAACCTTTACCACAGAGTATAGACGAGTCATTGCTGTAATTATTTTCATGATGCATATGAATGACATAATTTCGTTCTATGCATTTCATGTAGGTGCTGTTGGTCTAGCACATTCCTAAAAGAGCACAGAAAGCTATTGTAACAGTGTTGTGTGTCAGTGAGTGAGAGAGTGAGCCTGCAGTGTGGTTCTCAGATCTACTGTAATCTATATACCACGGTGAAGCATCTGCATTGTTAAATGCTCTGTCTTGGGTTTGTTTTTATAGTATTGGGCCCATGACAGGAGTGCTTGTCACGAAATATGTGGCAAATAAATAATCATAACCGTTCTATTTAGATTGAAACCCCAAAGCAGTTTGAGTTCAGCCACAGATACATTAATGTTTGATCACAATATCAGACCTAAAATTTGCTCGCCAGTAGACAGTCAAGTATACTGTGTCTCAGAAATTGGAGCGGCTTTCACCACCCCAGCATTTGGTGACGTGGTAATCAAGTCATATTTGACCTTTCATCATGTTCTGCTACTGCATTAATGCCAAGTCTATGTTTTAGTTATTTCTCATTGCACTTCAGCATGAAACGTAACTAAAGCATTCATTGGGAGAGGTGTGCGCATGTGCATGTCTACACACGCTTTTATGTATGTACTGTACATGTGTACATTCACTGAAAATATTCAGTTATGCTGTTGGTTGATGGAGAACCTTGTGTTCGGTTCAACCAAGTCTGAAGGTACTGATCTTGATAGATCGAAACACTTACAATAATGGAATGTAGTGTTCACCTGTTGACTTGGTCATTCTTCATAAAAACGGATGTAATCTTACTATAATGGAGCAAACATGGGTGTCGGGGCAAACATGGTGAAACTCCAAAATTGGCATTTAACAGTTCTTGGGCCTAGACAGAGGTTCTAAATCTGGTTCTACCTCTGGTTCCAACCCCAATACTGGCCTTAAGTGACTACCCATGGCCACTAGACGAGCACGTACTTTAGCCTTACTCTGGTGCACATATGGCCTGAGCTCTGCTAAGCTGAGAAGGATACTGCCCTACTTTGACAAAAGGAAGCAACTGCCTGAAAGGAGTTTTCTTGTAAATGAGGAAAATGTGTTTTTCTTTCTGCTCTCTTTGGCAGAAATGCCAAATATCAGAAATGATATCTCAGAAATGGAGGGTCGTGTTACTTTATTTTGTGTACGGACGTGTAGAGCATACCTCAAAATACCTCAAATACCCTAGAACAAGTGATAACTCAATTTCGACAAAAATGACAGTTGCTTCCTTTTGTCAAAGTAGAGCAGGATAGTCCTGCCCATATGGTGGGAGTGCCTTCTAATGAATCACAAGAATGCTCATGGAAGTATGCTAACTGCTATGGGAAACAAGAAGTTGATGTTTTGGGCATAAACCCTTTCTTAGAGCAAAAGAGTAGATAAACTGTGAAGATAAACAACACTGTTAAGACTAGTTTTTCAGTCTTCTTTTTAAAGATGTATGCTTTAGCCCTTTATGTGAAATATTGTCTCTGGGAGTTGGAAGCAATTTCTATCTTATTATCTAACCAATGCCATTTGTGTACGTGGCACAGGATCGTAGTGTCTACGCCATTTGCTGCTACTGCGTACATCCTGCTGTGGTCAGTACCCTCTTCGACCATGTCTCTGCAAGCCAAAATCATGTGGTACCTACTTTGGTATTGTCTCTTTCAGACACTCCTCACGGTATGCATCGCAACCATAAGTGAAAAGAATCACGTGACTTTGCCGCATCACTTTCACATAACTCGCAGGTCTATTCACTACCTCTGTGAAACCTGTATTTTCTTGGTAAAGTACACCAAACTATTCATTTTGATATTTGATTTCCATAATCTTAACAGATCGAGTGTTTGTGCTGCTGAAGCAGTTTCGTGGCAAGGGTTAGACTGGGTGGTTTTCCATTGCCTTCCCAGCATTGTTTGTCCATGCTGTCTCCTTTTAAATGCTGTGTCAAGCAAGGAAGTGGCACGTACCATTTAAAAAGTCTTTGGTGTGACTTGGCCTGGATTTGAACCAATGACCTCCCAGACGCAGAGTGGACACTCTAACTGTTTCACCACCGAGTCTGGTTTACGAAACTAAAGAAAGAACCGCCTTTAGAGGCCATTTACTAAGCTATACCAATCCTGTAAAATGTTCAAATATGTAAATCTTCATGTCAGGCAGTGGAGGTTGAAATGAGGCTTTTCTTGTAAGTTTACTTCAAAGAACATAAAAGTTGGAGCTGCAAATGGATGGTAAAAATACAATAAATTGTGCTTCCCAAATCCTTTTGTTGTGCAGTGTAACGCAATCATTGTTTCTCATCCACAGTGTTACCATGTTCCTTATTCAGCTCTAACAATGTTCATCAGCAGTAAGCAGAAGGAACGAGATTCTATCACGGCTTACCGTAAGTACCTTGCATGTACCCTTGGGAGCCCATGGTAAACCAAACCACCAGATGACATAATGCTCATAGGACTTTTTTCCGAGTAACCTCACTATCTTCTATATATATAAAACACTGTGTGTGTGTGTGTGTGTGTGTGTGTGTGTGTGTGTGTGTGTGTGTGTGTGTGTGTGTGTGTGTGTGTGTGTGTGTGTGTGTGTGTGTGTGTGTGTGTGTGTGTGTGTGTGTGTGTGTGTGAGAGAGAGAGATGTTACCGGTAGACTCCTAAACGGAGAGGCTCACGTACTTGATATTTGGCACAGACATGGCCATTGAGCCTGGGACGAACATGGCCGACCTAAAAATTGATTTCATAATTTTTTTTACCATATTTTTACCTCAGCGCGAAATATTATGACCGGAATCTGACCGGTAGCAGAGCAGCGCGCTGATTCGCTCAAAGCGATCACGTGATGTTCGTTGCTGCCATTAACTCAGTTACGCGTTCGCACGTATTTCAGAGCGAAAAGCAATTGCGTTTTTGCCGGGTGCTTCTGCATGATTAGCATTTAGCATGATTTAGCATGATTTATCATAGATAGTAGCATGTTTCACATAGATTTTTTTTCAGCGAGCAGAAGTACCCGGCATTGTACGAATAATATATAGATAGTGCCGTGTAGGGCGGAGTGATGCCACTGTGGGAGGGACCGAGCAAGGTCGCTGTGGGCGGGACCGAGCGAGGCAGCTATGGGCGGGACCGAGCGAGGCAGCTATGGGCGGGGCCGAGAGAGGTCGCTGTGGGCGGGGCCGAGCGAGGTCTGCGTTCGTGCGTTGCCGTTGCCTGGTATAAAAAGATGGTGCTTGATGCTCTCTGCGTCAAGATACGGACTTGATGTCCGTATCTTTACAACAGACATTCCCATGATGATGATGATAAATGTAATACCACTCAAGGAAGGCCCACAACTCAAGAGTGGAAAAAAACAATAAAATGAACAAAAATACGGGGAAGGAGAAGCAACCACTCAGAAGAATGACAGAAAATCATTTCCCTTAAATTTACCGTGTTCACCAACTAGCACGACCAGATACAGGACACCAAAATAATTTCCCTTACACATATCGTGTCCACCAACCAGCAAGACCATACCACTTACCTCTGGATCAAACTGTATTTCAAATATTCAAACGGTTTTTACATGCTGCCGTCTCCTAGCAACCAATGAAATTTTTCAAAAATATTGTAGTACATTTATTTTTTAATAATGTACCATATTTACGGCAGTATATTTATTTACGCCATGAGTAAGGAAGGAAAATTTCCAGCACGCTGATTCGCTCATTCGCGCTCATTGATGACGATCACGATCACGTGATGACGTGATCACGTGATGTTCCTTGCCGCCATAAACTCACAGCAAGTAGCATAGATTTTAGCATGATTAGCATTTAGCATGATTTAGCATGATTTAGCATAGATAGTAGCATGTTTCACATAGATTTTTTTTCAGCGAGGAATATTATACACGGATTCTGACCGGTGGCAGAGCAGCGCGCTGATTCGCTCAGAGCGATCACGTGATGTTCCATCTCCGCCGCCAGTTGGCTTCACTTTTCACGGAGTATGAGCGTTCTATATATTTTCAATTCAGTGCGCCCGACTCGCTCACGTACTTGATTTGTGGCATAGACATGGCCATTGGGCCTTCACGGTGTAATTTGTGCGAGGCTTTTGTCCGAGTGAGCTTGAGTCGAGAGGGCGAATGTACGGGTTGGGAATGTACGGGTCTCCCTTCCCCCACCCGGCAACGCCGGTACTGGAGGGCATCACAGGATCGGTGAGTCTCCAAAAGCCGCTTCGTGCTGTTGCGAAGATTCAGGACGATGTCGCGATTGTTGTGCTGCTCTCCGACCATGAGAACTGCAACGTCATTGTTGACTGGCCCTCCCCTTCCCCCTCCCCCCTCCATCCTCCCCTCCCTTCCCCCTCCATCCTACCCCTCCCTTTCCCCCTCCCCCCTACCCCTTCCCCTCCCCCCTACCCCTTCCCCTCCCCTCCCCCATCCACCTCCCCTCCCCCATCCCCCTCCTCCCCTCCCCCCTCCCCCTCCCACCCCCCCCTCTTCTCCCTCACATTTATACACTGAATGCCGGGTACTTCCCCCCCCTCTTCTCCCCTCCCCCCTCTCCTCCCCTCTCCCCCCCCCTCCCTCCTTCCCTCCCCCCCCTCTCCTCCCCTCCCCCCCCTCCCTCCCCCCCGTTCCCCTCCATTCCTCTTCCCCCTCCCCTCCCCTCCCCCGCCCGGCAATGCCGGGTACTTCTGCTAGTATTTCATAAAGTATGGGAATACGTGACTTTCAAAATGATGTAAGAATGCTAAACAAGGCATTTTTCACATGTGCTGTATGTTTTCATTGACTCAGTTCTGCTCGATGGGCACTTTTAACCTGCTGTTACTAGCCAGAAAAGTGTAATTAAAATTGTCTTTTTAACATAAGTTTTAGCATTTTGACAAAAGAGTGGCCATTTCAAGATGGTTGACCATAACTGTTCTGTTCCTGAATGTAAATTGGACTCACAAAATATAGCAAATACAAGAAATATCCATGGATGAGGGGAGTTGAGTTCTTACTTTTTCCTGTTATTACAAGTGAACAGCGTCAGTGGATATAACACAACACACACATGGGCGGATGCTTCTCCTTTTACCAATAGATGCAACAATCTAGTATAACTTATTTTGTGGCCCTGGAACGAAACAAAAAAAAATATTTCTAAAGGCAGCTGCCACCACTCATCCCAAACATGATTTATATAAATATAATGATTTTAAACTTACCAGCCACAGATATGACAGACAGATATGATTGGTGTTAAGAAGTAACCAAACCAGATATGATGTCTCTCTCTGGGAAGTCCACCTGAGTATTGGTGATGACTGCGTTCTTTCCAATAACAGACGTCCATTAAATAAATGACCAAACCAATCCTTTAAAGTTCACTCACTGACGAGGATGATCGGGTAGTTCATAGGTCTTGCACAGGACTTGCACGGGCCCACATTGTCAGGAGTTTTTGCAGTACAGGCTGAAAGGTATATAATCTTTTTGGCAAGTTGATCAGAAAGTTCTCCAAATCTTTGGTTGGTCAGAGGCACACACTTTTCTCGCAGGCACTTTTCTAAGTATTTTCAGCTTTTTTGGAAGCTTTGTGGGCCATTTTATGTTACAATCTTCATCTGGCACGCACGATATACATTTGGCCTCCCTGACGAACCTCATTGCTAGGGATTTCTGCACATGTGTACCATGCATTCTGGGATGGACTATGTAATTTTGTAAGTCCTGTATTGAACACAGACTCATTATAAGTTAAACTTTTAAACATTTGTAACAACAGTAAAGTCTTTGTTGTAGTCTGTCCAGTAAAATTAGCACCTAGAGAAGGTAATGCAAATGCATGCACATTAGAAATTAATCAGTCCATGCTATTTTGCCCATATAAGGTAACACTGCTGTTCTGCACACTTGGATAAATAACTTTTTCCCAGAACTTTTAAAAGTTTATATATTATGTACTGGATTTGAGTGTAAGAGAATGTTTAATGTTTGTCAATACTGGTTTAAGTAAGTAAATCAAAACGAAGCATCGGTTATTCTGCTGGTGGTGCTTCTCAGGCATGATGGTTGAAGTGCTGGGGACTGTGATTGGTGCAATATTGCAAGGCCAAATTGCGAGTGCTTTCAGCAAGCACACTTCCATAAAGTGCTACAAGGAAGGATTCAATAGCTCACTTTCTACCTCCAATCCCATGGTTGTGGTCGATCCTAGTTCTGGGATCACACCAGCCATCCTGGAGGACTTGGTAAGTTTATTTTTGCAATTTCGGTGCATTACAGTATAGTATATTTGATAGAATGATGGCCCATAGTTGCATTTTTCACGTACCCCAAAACGTTAGTGACTCGAAAGTGTATTTTATTATCACACAACTGTGACATAAATGACACAGTGTACTGATAGGCAGTCTTCATGCGGTGCGGTATGTGGTATTAGTAAGGTTGTAATTTAAAATTTACTTTGTACGAAGCAGCAGATGCAAGATATTGCCGTCTAGTGATCTTGGGTTTCTTGGTTAATGTATTTGCAAGTTTGCTGCATCTTCCTGCAGACCACATACAGGTCTAGTGCACTTTAGAATTATTAATAGTACCTCTAAATTTGGCGATATTTCATCATATGAAGTGCATTTCAAAAACCTTGTCGCTCCGATCATGGCGAACGGAAATTTGGAGTCAAAATTGATGTCAATTATTCGATTTTGAGGGTGCCCGACCTGGCATCCAAAACCCAATCACTTGTAAATTTTGGGAGTCAAACGCTAAAATTAGGTGCCTCGGGCACACGGACACGCGATAATCTCAAGCTCTGACTATTATATTCCTAAGGTTTATACAATACGAGCTGGGGTACCTGGCATTGCCTGGTGCTTGTTTTAATCATGTTGGTATTTTGAAGAAATCCATTTTTTTTAATTTTTTTTTTTTTTTGTTCAATATTTTGTGTGGACATAAAACACTTCCTTACACCCACTAAGGAATGGGCTCGGGATCATTTCATATTACCTTTCACATTTAATATCACCTACAAAGGCTTAATAGAGCGATTTATATAAAATAAAATAAATCCCCCAAAATTTCAACTTTATTTTTTTTTCCAAAATTCTCTAAAAATTTTTCAACATTTTTGCCAAAAACACAGTAAAGTATTTTTGAAAGATTTTTTTTGTGAGGACCTAAACACTTCCCTACACCCATTAATGAATGGGCTTGGGGATCATTAAATGTTACCTTTCATATCTAATATTACCTTCAAAGGCTTAGGCATTATAGAGCGATTTATAAAAAGAAAAAGAAAAAAATCCCCTAAAATTTAAACTTTTTTTTTTTGCCTAAAACACACTCCGACACTCACTGATGAGCCTATAAAAGTTTAACGAAGATTTGTTTCGCCATCTGAAGGAAATGGTGAGGCCCAGACAGAAAACATCTCTCATAGTAGAGATATAATAAATAGCATTTTTATTTTCAATTAAATAATTTTTAAATAATAGATAATAAATCATTTTTTCACATTAAATTGTAGCATTTTGGCTTTGAATTACAGTAACAGGGATCTTGTAGCCCATGGATAGGAGTTGTCTGTGGCCTTTTAATAAGGTTAGGTTTCCCACCACTGACATAAAGGAATAAAATGGTTTAAAAATGAAAATTAGGTTAAAGATGTTAATAAAAGCATGAGAGCAAAGGAGGATTGCAATCTGCCAGTACTGCACCTCTTTGGCTCCGACGAAGGGTTTACACCTGAAACGTCAGCTTTTCCTTGCTTCCCACAGCAGTTAGAACACCTCAATCGACATCCCACTGATGTCATCCTTTGTTCTACCTGTCCACCAACGCAGGTTGAACCTAACCCCAATGAGCCTTCACCAACAGAACTAGTTCTTCATTCTTCTTGCTTGGAGTTGGTTTGACAACTCTGAAATTTGGATAAGTTAAAATCAAAAACAATGAGCTGATGTATTCCCCATTTGATGTTTAGGTGGTTTTCTTGTAAGAGAAAAATGATTTGTATAATTGACCCAAACGGCTTTATTAATTTGACAGTTTTTCTTTTGTTCTTTAATACAGATAATAAATAGAATATACAAAATGAATTGTCATCTATTCTTATCTGTCCTTTGCCTCCTGTGTCCCCTTCAGCGTATCGGTTACGTGGTGGGAGCCGCGGCCACTGCAGGTGTATTCTGTCTTTGTGCAATTGTCCTGTGCCTCGGCGTGAAAGAGAAAACAAGTGTGTATACTCATTTGTTTGGATGCAATCTTTTTTTGTTATTATCAGCATGGGTTGTGATTTATTTTGTTACAGTATGTATGTGTATACATTTAAAAAATTGTATCTTACTGTATACAAATTATAACAGTGTGTAAGTAAAAATGGGCTTGCAGGATTGCCTAGATGTACACACACTCGGTTTAGGTTTTGTATCCTACTGATGGGCTAGGTCTGCATCTGGACCATTCGTCCTTGTCACACACCAACATCTAATCTGCTTGGTCTTGTCACCTACCCAACTATGGGTGACAACATACTAAGGAATTTCTCATCTTGGGAGTTGAGCAAGCTCAAATTAGATGGTGCCTACTTGCTGAATGGACTCTGACTTTTCCCAGTGCAAAGAATATTGCTATCCCAATGGAGTGTGCAGACAAACGCCGCAGATTGGTCGCTCTATCTCCGGCCAGTCTGGGCTGCTTTGTTATCCATCAACCATCTACTGGGTGGACTCTAATTGGGATGCTCCTGAGTTGTTCTTGTGAAGTCAGAGAAATCGATACCCCTATGTGGGGATTACAAAATGCCAATCAACAAATGTTGCAATTTGGACAATTACCCCATCTTACTACAATTCACCAAATGTCTGTCTGTCTGTCTGTCTGTTCCCAGGTACCGCAAAAACGGCTGAACCGATTGCAACGAAATTTTGGGTGGGTAATCCTGGGACCCCATGGAGTAAAATAGGCTATATTGTTTTTCCAATTTTTCCAGTTTTTCCAAACACGTTGGAATAATATTTACCGATATGAAGTGATGTGGCTTTTATTGAAATTCTACAAATACTGTTACGATTTTGATGATTTGCGTGTGATATGATTTAACGGATGTTTATA
Organism: Myxine glutinosa; assembly: GCF_964187855.1. Lineage (NCBI taxonomy): Eukaryota > Metazoa > Chordata > Myxini > Myxiniformes > Myxinidae > Myxine > Myxine glutinosa. The sequence goes on from NC_136268.1 coordinate 34,507,659, forward strand.
TAAATCGTTTAAAATTAAAAAAAGCCTTCCATTTTTGCTATTTTGCCTTTTCATTTGGGCCTCCCAATTGAAGCCCCGCCCCTAGGGCGGGTACCGTTGCTCGCATATAGAATCGATGATCTGTCCATTAAGAGGTTTCCATGGAATATCTCACTATGAACATGCATCAAGGGCTCTGCAGATACAACTGACTGGCTGACCATCAGTTTGGATTCTGTCCCAGTCATTAAACTCTGGACATACTGCTCCTTGTCTCTCAGCAATGGTTAGAGGCCCTAGATCTCAATCAATACCTCCAGACTCCTTGTACATCTCAGGCATTTGACATAGTCCAGCATCCTGTGACATAGTCAAGGCTGCCTTCATTCCTGGTTTTCTAACTTCCTCGTCTTGTGCAGTGAACACGTTGCTATCAATAGAACTTGCTCCTCTCTCCCAGTGGAGGATGGAGTTTCCCAAAAGTAGTGTCTTGGGCACACTCTTGTTCCTCATCTACATAAATGACCAGTGTGATGCTCTTAAAAACCCTCTCTTCCTTTTTGCAGACGACACTACATTGTGTCAACACACTGCTAGACAGACAGCAGCTACATCACTCTCTGTTGATCTGGAATTGATTAAATGCTGGACTGATAAATGGAACATATCCTTCCGGCCTGGAAAGTCTCACACTTGCCCTGGAAGGATCGTGAAAAACTAACCCATCTATCTGTTTCCCTGATCAGCCACTGTTAAAGGTTCAGTCTCTTGAACTTCGCAACCTCAATACAAGCCACAAACTCTCCTGGGCCAACCACATAGCACTGCTGGCCTCCAAATCCAGCCACAGACTGGCCATCTTCCATCGATCCAAGTCTTTCCTTGGAAAATCAGAGCTAGTCGCACTTGACAAGGCCTTAATCTATAGCTTAATGCAGTACTGCTCCCTCCTATGGACTGGCACCCCAGCATCACAACTGTCTGTTGTGAATTTCATAGTTTAGATTTCTCAACACTATTTGAATCTCTCACGATGAGGCTGAAGCACAAGTTATGTTGCTTTCACATCGCAGGCCGGGCGATGCTCTGTCTTTTTTTTTTTTTTTTTTACTGCTTTTCTCTGATATGGTTACCGGGATGGGTTCACAAAAACGCAGGGCCATTGTCCTACACAATTTAGTCATCCAGAGACAACTTGATCATGTCTGCTATCAGTTTTGTAACCCAGTCATTTCCAAATGTGATGTCTCACCACTCGCTGAACCTGTTGTTAACGGTGACATAGTTGCCGCAGGTGATATAGCAACACTCATTGAGGGTTCGCTTTGCACCTCGGCAATCATTCAGAGTTAGGCACCTATCTGCCTGGATTTGTAGCTCTTACGAATACATTCATTACTCTTGTACTCGTGACCACGACATCCATTACTCTTGTTTCAATCACTACTGTATTCATTACTCACACTGCAGCTGTAGCCCGGGTGTGTGAGTATTGCAATCTTTCCATCTGTCGGTTTGTCCGTTTGGCAGCAGAAGAACTGGACAAAAAGGGCAGCGAGGATTGCCAAGTTTGGTACAGAGCTTCATCGTGTGAATGTATCGGATGAGTTCAACTTTGAGCTTACAAGGAAAATGTTCAATGAAAAGTAGTAGAGCACTACATTTACAAACACCTTGACCATGTGACAGTAGAGGTTATCGCTCTCTGGATCGGAATTGCACTCATAGAAAACCGGTATGAGTCAACAACTCTAATTAGTGCATTCTAGTTTCTCTTGTATTTATTATTACTGCATTCATTCGCTTTAAGGGGTGGAGATTTGATGGATCGGATCCACCTGTATTCTGGTTCGAATTTCTCTTGGCGGCCTGACCGGAAGGCGACAGTGGAATGGGGCAGAAGCAGGACTCTGAGGTGGCCGGCATGCTACAAGTCCCATACTGTTCTCTTGCATTTATTGTCATTGAAAGATTGAGTGTACCTCAAACATACATGTCTGTCGGTTACTTAACGTGCAGAATCACAGTAACCTGCAAGTATGGGGTTCATGTATGGGGTTTTGTTGTATGAGGTTTATGGGAGTTAAAAGAGACTGTGGGTAAAGATTATAGATGAAATGAGATAGCAGTGCACCACCTGCTTTTGGAGGGAAGAGTGGAATCAAACTGCGTTGGGAAAGTATATCCACAGATAGAAGTGAGGAAGAAACCCGTTCAGGTTTTCAGTCATCAGTTGCAGTTTGCAGTCAAAAAACGACCAGAGGACAGGCCGTTGATCTTTCTGCTATGTAAGAGCAATAGGACTTGTGATTCAGCATTTCTGAGGGAGACGTCGACAATGCTGAGAGCCTCAAATTCTACAGAATCCAGAAGAGACAGATGTGACCACGCTTGGGTACGAATCCGTCGAAAGAGAGCAGTATGCCATTGAGCTATGGACGAAGGCATATAGGCTGGACCACTCCTTTTTTCACCTTCAGATGCATAGCACTGCCGAACCAGTTTCCTAGGCTATTGGGCACAATCCTGGACAGGTCGCCACTCCGACGCAGGATACTCGAATGGCTCATTCTTCCCAGTAAGCTGGTACTCATTTTGCCAACCCAGGAAGGATGACTGGCTGAGTCGACCTACCTGGTTTTAATGTAACTGCATGACAGGGGCTTGAACTCAGGACTCTGAGATCTCAAGCCAGCCACGTTAACCGTTAAGTAAACAACATGCTCATATAGACTGAGTGGTTGTTGTGTTTTCAAAGAAACATTTGGAACAGCAGAGGTTGCCCAGTCGACAGCGGGCTTTTGGAGGCCAGATTTACTTTCTGGTTGACCCAGCAGAGGGAATGGCGGTTGGCAAGGCCTAGACGTTCAAGAGACTGAACCTCTTCAAATGGCTGATCACTGATTATAGATAGGTGCATAAGCTTGACAAGCTCCTTCTGGAGCAAAAAGGTGAGAATAGATTTTTCTACTATTGAAGGATATGTTCTGTTGATCAGATCAGCATCAAATCAACTCTTTATCAGACACCGCTGTCTCTGCCTGTCTTTGAGATGAGGGTACATTTCTGTACACCACAATATGGAGTTGTCTGCAAAAAGGAATATAGGGTTTCCCAGAGCATCGGAGAGATTATTTATGTAGATTAGCAACAAAACTGCTTTGGGGTACTCGAGTCTCTTTTTAACTCAAAATGAAACAACTACAGGACCAGATATTTCATAGGTGAGCGCATTACCAAGTACCATACCTGCTGTCCCCAAGCTTACAAGATCCAACCTCCCATGGAAGTCTAAATGAAATGTGACTCTGCTTCTCTTCCAAAATATGATAGGATCATGCACATTTGAGACAATAAGCTACGTGCAAGGGTTTTGTCCCATCTGTTTAAACATATAGCTGACAAAAACCAGTCGATATTTTAATTTATTTATTTTAGATATGGCATCATTCATCAACTCTGCAACCAAACGTGGACAATGACGTTGGGTTAGGTGTGCGATAAGGATGAATTAATTCGATTTTAGTAAAGATCTGGATCCTGAAACTATAATTTCACCAATGATGGGTCCAAAACCGATATCAAGCACGATATCTCAAAACGGTGTGGACCGACTCAGATGAATCTTGGTGGATGAGCTGGATAGGTGACGAGAACAAGCCGATTAGATTTTGTTTAGGGTCCGGATCCAGATCCAGCCTATTAATGGGACACAAAACGTAAACTCTTCAGCCTGGCGGAGATACACGCCCTACCGAGTGCCATTATCGTTACCTCCGCCACCGAAGGTTGATGGAGGTTATGTTTTCACCCCTGTCTGTTTGTCTGTCTGTGAACAAGATATCTCAAACGGTTGTGGACGGATTCCGCCGAAATTTGGTTTAGCAAAAAGTGACAAAAACAAGTATGTGACAAGAATGAAATGATTAGATTTTGGTGAAGATCCGGATTCGGATCTGGCTAGTAAAATTTTGTTAAGTGATTCTTCACCATTGGGAGATAGGACCCAAAATGATACAAAACAGGATATCTCAGAGTTGTGGACGGATTTGGACGGAACTTGGTGGACAAGTTGTGTGTCTGACAAGGACGAATCGATTCGATTTTGATGAAGATCTGAATATGGATTCGGATACGGTTTATTTAATTTTTAAGTGATTCTTCACCATTCATTGATGGATCGAGCTAAAGCTGATACCTAACATGGTATTTAAAAACGTTATCGATGAGTTATGACTAAACTTGGTGGACGAGTTGGTTAGGTGACGAGCAAGTCGATTAGATTTTGGTTCAGGTCCGAATCCAGATCCGGCCTATCAGTGGGATACAAAACATAAACTGTTCAGCCTGGTGGAGGTATGCGCTCTACCGAGTGCCGTTCTAAGTTCTACCTGTTTAACTATTTGTGGTCGTGAAACACTGCAGTGTCACCAAAATTAAAATACATGGTGTGATTTAAATTGCATTGTTGTGCATTTAGATTCTGGCTATTTCAGTGGAAAAAGTTGCAATTTAATTTGAAATTTTCACTTTATTTACACAAAATTTACATTATTGCTATTTGAACTTGATAAGTTGTTCCACTTTAACCTCACCTTTTGCAGCAACTGTGGTGTCATGGCAACATCAAACTAATTGGTATTCACGTTCATCTTGTTTATTCCTACTACATAAAGGTCCTTATCATGCCAGTGATGATTCAAAATCCATGAGGTCCTTCTTCAATGGTGCGTGCATGGTGCTGCGCCATGGACCTTACGTCAAGCTCATCATTGGCTTTTTGTTCACTTCCCTTGCCTTCCAGGTAAGCAAATGGATGCATAACTTGTTTTAACTGATGGACAGTTGATAAAATTGTTGAGCATAACATTAAAGTAGATTGTAAGTTTGAGGAGGTTTTTGATTTTTTTTTTTTTTTAAGTTCATTTTATGATTAAAAAATATCTGCACAACAGATTTACTTTACTTTAATATAGAAACCCTGAAGAATCCCAAATTAATAGCAATGCTACAAAAGCCTGCTGCTGATGCAGTGCCCTCCTGTAGGTTAGGACAATAATTAGTAATTTGTTCAGGGTGCCGATGATAGCTCACCTACTCTTCGTGAAGGACTCCATGAGATCCTTAATGTCCACCAATTGAATGCTGTCAGACGGGACACCCGGTTTAGCGTCTGTCCGAGGGAAGGGGGGCACGCATCGATGAATCGCCCAACCTGTGAAGCACCAGGATGGCAGTTTATAGCTGGGTCCTGAAGAGAACGTGCATACCTGTAGGCCACTCTGCCAAGCCAATGCTCTTTCAAATGGAAGCAAATCCTCTCTACCCGACAAGGTTTTCCAGATCTTATGACTCCGTCGTCCTGGTAGTGGGCCTTGAGTGGAGGTTTTATGAAGTCATAGACCTTGAGTGGTCTACTACTTAGTGGAGCTTCCTTAGGGTAGTCCATCGAGTTGCATATTCCATTCCCTCCTGCAGTGATGATTGCTTCCAAGGCCTTTCATGCAACTCCAGCTGAAGCCTGAGGAACGGGTTCGGAAGTTTCCATACTTTTATCCACTGCCAACATCTCCTGGCTCCTGTAAGTACATAGCCCACCGTACACTATCTTTATGAAACGTTTTAACAATTCTGTACCAATTCTGCTTTGGTCTCACCCTACCGCAGCTTCCTCTGGTGGAGTTGCAATCTCACCAGGAAGCTCAGTGCCAAAGCAGTGCTGGAGAGCAAGCATAACTGGCAAAACTTGACCTCGGGGCTTTTCAGGAAGCAGGTTCAACACCTCTGCCATGGAATTTAATAATGAAACAACCATATTAGCAGCTCACTTGATTTCACCCCACTCATTGAACTTGGCAATGCATTCAAATTCAGTGTAAAGGGTCACACAACATCGGAATTTCATGCAAAATCTCCAGCTTCTCCTTCCTTCTTATGGCGGTTAACATACCTTGATTAATGTTCTGTTGATTCCTTTCCTTGTTCTAACTGTCCAGACACAAAAGGACACCAGCTTTTATGATCAAGACCATAGTTTTTCCATTCTGCTTCACACTCTGCTTGCATTGATGCATTTGGGTGCGAAGGCGTTCATTTTGACATTAATTCGATATTGTGAATTCCTGCACAAGCGACTTCAATGCAGGAGAAGGCCATCATGCCCATAAATGCTGTGCAATGGTTGCCAACCTATGGTTTCACTGGAATGCTGTTTAGTTCAGTTTTTAAATTGGCCTTGTTGGCTTTCAATTTAGCCTTGAAGTGTGTTTTCGAATTGGCTTCATTTTCCATTCACAGTTTCATTGTATCCTTGTGCCAACTACGTGCTTGGCCTGTGTTCATTCAGAGGCTTTCCTTTCAGGATTGTGTCTCTGTGTGATCGTGTTTTTTTTTTGTTTTTTTTTGGAATTCATAGACTTGCTATTTACCCATGATGCACAGATTCAGAATCCACTGTCATGACATCAATTGCTGCGAGTCCGCCGATTGAGCTGAGATCAGCAGATGAGGGAGTCGGCAGAGCTATCTAGGATAGCTGAATAATTTGTTTGTTTATAAACGTCTATGCGCTATCGCAGTCAGGAAGTTGCACACAAGATTACTACCAAACTAGAGCAATGCGACTGTTGCCAATATGCCTCCACGAGTCCGCGTAGTCCCTGCACGTGACAACGGGTAGATGCCCTCATTCACTGTCCTAAAAATAAACAAGTTTGATTTAAATCCCTTCAGCTGTTTTCAAGTATCCCATTTTTACCAGACAGGACAGGTTTCACATCGATCAGTAAAGCTATTTTGGAGAAGGGTTTGTTTTTATATCGGCTTTGAAGCTAATATGGCTGCCAAACCATGTGACGTATGACATCAAAAATGTAAATTCTGCATATGTATGGGTAGAGGACCACGTTTGTAAAGTTTGTGTTGATCGGAGAAATTTTGTTTTTCTATCCAAGATGGCTGCCAAATTATGTGACCTATGACGTCACAATTATCACAAAAATATTCTCGATGGGTGTCGCTCCTACCCTGAAAGTTTCGTCTCAATCGGACATGTGTTTGCTGAGAAGAACGAGGTTTAGCCCGTACGAAACGGACGTAGGTTGTGGATGAGGAAGATGTAGGTTGTGGATCGAAGACACGAAAAACCCACGTCGGCCAATCGGGTGGATGTGCTTCACCTTCACAGTTAATCCCACCTACCAGCAAATTCACACTATTTTACTCCGCTAATTCCACAGCTGCTTGACTCGTTCTAATTGGCCACGGAATCTTTAACCGCTTGCGCATGCTGCATTGCATTAATTATACATGTTAGTCATTGCTGCGTAAATACAAGTCCTGTAGAACCTTCTCCTGACGTGTAAAAAATATTCAGCTATTTATTTATTTTTTGCTGAAAGTACAGCCATTTGGAAGCTCCACTAGCAGACTATTTATGGAACAAAGGTATAGATAATGGCAGGAAGGTCACCCACTGCTGAAAAAAAAAGTGTGACTTGCTAGGAAGATCACCCACCGAGGGCACGTGTGTTCACCAGCTTGAAACTACATAAAATAGACGAACATCTGTGAGTTTGTCATGTGAGGATCTTCTCGACTCCCCCTTTGTAATTGCAGCGAGCACTTTTTAATATCGATCTTGATGATTGAAAGGTATTTATCAATAGCAGGGGAGCCCTTGACACATTGCAGGGTGCACGATAAGTCAACTTAATGGTACAGCTTGTGTAAATATCGGAATGTAAATCCACAAAGCACTTGTGTAACCTTTACATTCAGCATATTAGAAAATACAAACACAAAGGTCCAAGCAGTGAGATTTTTTTCCTTTTTTTTCTTGTTCATTGCATCTCAATCGTTTTGCATCTCGTCTCCCAGCTCGGGTCCTGAATGCCCTCTTTGTGCTGTTAGTAAAAGGAAAGAAGGAACGCTTGTGTTTCTTAATACAGGAAAAGGCATCCATGTTGACGTCAACAGGGCACTGTCGGACCTTGTATCACTATGTCTGTCCGAACTGTCACCATTATGTCAGTTTGACCGGAGTATAGATAAACAAACCTTCCGAGTAGATTATCTTTTTGTATGCTCCAACGGTATAACTGAACAAGCGGGTAGTCTCGCCATGGTCCATTAAGAGGAAAACTCGTGAAGAACAGGTGAACATCGAGAACGAGTCAGGTTTTGGATGTGCCAATTAATAACAAATATCTCTTGTGTAAAAACTCAGAGTTTGACCAGTTACCAATCATCATGATAATAATATATTTAAAGTAGAGTAAATTATTACCGCTCCAATTGACTATCACATTGACTATTGTGGAGCGGCTTGCATGCCCCCATGACCCAATGAGCTATACTGGACAGGTGTAACAAAACCAGGTAGGTTGGAGGGTAGGGGACAGACGAAGTTTAGTCAAAACCTTGAGGAGTAAACCTTAATGCCAAAAATCCTGATTTCGGCAGCAGGGCCCTCAGTAGTTGAAATGGCGAAGCAGGAAGACTCGTTACCGGCATCTCGACGATGAAGATCATAAATTCTGACAAAAAGAATACTGCGTACTCATGTAGAACTTGTGACAACATGAGTATAATTAGCAACCGAAAGACACTATGACGATGGAAAACCATAACTCTTGTCCATTCGAGATCGACCCCCAGAAGAGAGAAGAAGAAAGAGTGAATTGGAGAATAAAACAATTGGCATTTGCATTAAATAATCCACACACATTCAAAACTATCCTGAAGATCAAAGTTCCCTTAGTTTGTTCGTTCCTTCTCTTCCTTTCTCAATACCTCACAATGGAACTAATTTGATTCGTACTCTAAAAGCCTTATTTATCCGTGAGGAACATCACATCTCACGTGGTCTTCTTCTTTATCTCGATCGATTCCTCTTCTTCTTCACAAGGTTTCAGAAACTTTACATCCCAAAGCGCGGTCAATCGACCGCCTGCCCTCCCCCTGCGCCCAAAAGCCATAGCATGACTTTCCTCCTGACCTTCAACGGCTTATTTTACCCCTCTCTTGATGTCTGCAAATCCAACCGAAGACAATCTCAGCTCATTCCATAAAGCCGGCAACATGTGTGTGTCAACTCTCAGGAGAGCCAGAAAACAACATTTGTCCAACCTCAAGATTGAACTTTCAAACTCGTCTCCTTCTTCAAAAACCTGGTGGTGTCTTGTCAAGTCTGTCTCTGGAGCACCTCACTTTAAATGACACCACGGCCGACTAGGTCGACTACTCGTGAGAAGGCCGAATGTCTCTATTCTGCCTTCATCTTTTCTCAAGGCTGAAGTCAAGGCAGTACTTTGGGCCCAGTCCTATTCCTAATCGTAATCAACGCTCTGTCTCTTTGGAAAATCTACTTTCTCTCTTTAATGATGACTCCAAACTCTGCTGTAACATTCTTCATCATTCAGATAAGCAGGAAGTAGTCTCTTCCCTCTCTGCAGATCATGATAAAATGATAAGATGGTCAAACGCATGGAATACCTTTCAATCCTGACAAATCTCACACTTGCACTGTATCTCCGAAAAAGAGCGTCTGGCGAACCCTGCCTTTTACTTCCTAAACAATCCTCTTGAAGAAGTTCAGTCACTTTCATATGACTGACTTTTCATTTGACTTTCAATGAGACTTTCAGCCAGGATCTGTGTTGGGCAAACCACAAAGCAAAGTTGGCCTCCAAAGCCAATCACCGACTAGGTATCCTACATCGTGCACATCTGAACTTTTATCTTCCTACAAGGCAGTCTGTAGTTTTATGGACTGCTGCTCTCCCCTCTGGGCTGGCTCCCCTGCCTCAGCTCGATGCCGTGGAAACCAAAGCCTTCAAAAATGATTGGCATCTCCTGTGATCAAGTCTCTGGGCTGTTCACTTTCACGTCTGATAGGTTGGTGGTCTCCCTGTCTTCACATATCGAAGTTGGCCTCCAAAGCTCTTCTTCCATGTCTTGACACTGCATACCAACGAAAGCTACATTGTTATGCCAAAATTGTCAAAAGAATATGCACGCACATTTGCTCCAAGGCTAAAATCGATGAACATGCGAATTACGCATGCGTTCTGGCTTGAACGTCAAAACTCCGGGTCTTGCTATTTCTGCCTCGGGGTATCATCGTCAAGACAACATCGACTCAAAATGCCGAGCTTTGCACGCAATTTGTATACTTTGAAAAGTCATTATTTCATCACACCCAAATTTAAGCCAGATTACTCAAGAAGCCATTCTTATAGTTAGGCAGCTTAGCAATTTTTGGGGGAACGACTTTACAAAAGTACCATTTTTATTTTAGTGGTGAATTAGGACCGGAGGCAAGACATATACAGTGTTTGACTTTTGCGCAAATACGACTCGCACAGAATAATATCGAGCAATACATTTATGCAAATAAATCATCAGCTATTGGAGTTAGACTAAAATCGTAAATACATAAATTGCTGGACAAATTACCTTGAACAACATGTTGTCTGTTCTAAAGCTATATTGTCATTACATCCTTGTAGTTGCGTACATGTTAGATATATGAGAGGTGCGCGAGTCACAAGTATAACACATTTGTATAAACACTCGGTATTATATTACGAATTATTATTACATGGAAGCGTAAGATTTATTATGCAGGCATGCATAAGTTTTACAAATAACACTGCATGTAATGAAATAAAAGTTAGCCTCCTTGTTGAAAATATATACATAATTGGTTTTTGTCCTTGGTTTTTGTCCAATAAAAAGGTGAAGAACACTGCATATTTCTTGCCTCCGGTCCTAAATCTATTGTATATCGTCTAATGGACCACCAAAATAAAAATGGCGCTTTTGTCAAGCCGTTCCCCATTTTCGATAAATATGCTGCTAAGCTGCCTGACTATTATTAAGAGGATCGTTATTGCACCCAATCCTAGAAAGAAATATTCCTAGAAAGTAATCCGATTAGAGATTTAATCGCATTTAGATCTCTGGAAAGTTGAGGATAAATACGAGGGATGGTACGGAAGTAATGCCTCCTATTTATTATTTTTTTATTTTTTGTATACTGAATCGAGGCTCGTGAAAGAGCTAACATTTACTTCACAAACAAATCAACCAGACAAACAAAATATATAAAAAGAGGGAGCGGAAGACAAGATGGGGAGAGAAGGGGAAGCACACAAACACAACATTTGAGAGCAGGGAGATGTGTGGGAGGGAGAGGGCTTGGGGGGAGGAGGTGTGGGAAGGGGGGGGGGGGTGGGAGGGAGAAGTATAAAACACAAGGACACCAAGGACTTCCAGGACAGAAGTTGGTATTTCAAAAAAGTGGAATTGGGGTGAAATTAGCAGGGGTAGAAAAGATCAAGGTTTTGGATGGGGGAAGATAAGAGATGGTGGTGAACAGCTCTTTTAAAGACCTGGAGGGTGGAGTGGGATTGAAGAGTGAGGGAGTTTGTTCCAGAGGTGGGAGAAAAGAGGACTGAAGGAGTGAAGGTGAGCAGAGAGTCTTGATTTTGGCAGTTTAACCATAAGAGGGTTGCAGGCAGATCTTGTGCGACCTGTAGGAATATTTGGGGGACAGAGCCCAGAGAGAGCTGGGGGGGCAAGGCCAGAGAGGAGTCGGTAGAAGACGGAAAGACCACCAACCTGCCTGCGGTGAGTGAGTGAGAGGCCCTTGGAGTTCGCTTCATCGCGGGAGATTCCAATGATTCTGAAATTTTTTTTTCTGAAATTTTCTGAATTCCAAAATTCATTTTCCTTATATAAATGCCTTGTATGAAAGCAACAGAATTGCTCATCGAAGAATGGTATTTCTGACCTTCCATTGTGATCAGTCATCTGACGACAACAAGTTACTCATCGGAAAGGGCCGTGAACTTTAAAGTTTGATAGCTGTGGTTGAATTTCTAATGCAGAGGAAGTACATCCTGTTGATATTCATGTAAATGTGGAAAATGCATATGGCCACTCTACCCATCTACCGTTAATGTGAACACGTTTATACATAAGTTAAATATGAAGTCCAAACCGAACCCTCAGCCTGAAAAGTGATGGTCACTGTGTTCTGGGACAGGGAAGATGTTCTGCTTCTCGAATTTGTATGAAAGGGTGCCATAATAAACTCAGAACTGTACATCTAGACATTGAACAAACTGAAAAGATGACTCCATGAGAGCCTGCCCACAACCTGTCGTGTCCGAGGTTCCGCTTCATGGTAACAGCAGGCCGCTCACCGCTGTGCCAATCCCATCGTTTGGAAGGATGAGAGATGTAGCCTGGATCTTGCACCTTCAGATTACCATCTCTTTCGCTGAACGAAGGAGTCTGTTTATCAGACTCGGTGGTGTAATGGTTAGAGCGTCCAGTTGGAATCTGGGAGGTCGGTGGTTCAAACCCCGGCCGAGTCATATCGAAGACTTTTGAAATGCTATTTGCTACTTTCTTGCTTGAGGATCAGCGTTTGGAAGGTTAAGAACATGGACAATCCCCATCGGTTGGTATCCATGGGGGGAGGAGGAAATTTCTGCTGAGGAAATGCCCAGCTGAGTGCGATGAGAAAAGCGGCGTCATTGTTGTGACTTCACTGGTATCCAGAGTATCCCGGGATGTGACAGCACTTCCTGCAATGTGTGTGTGTGTGTGTGTGCGTGTGCGTGTGCGTGTGCGAAGCTCTACTACAAGCCTTAGACCTTGTATTAAAAGAGCAAGTGTGACAAGGAGTTGTATAGTGTAGGTACACATGCCCTTGTTCAACTGTGGCAACTGTGCATCGATTGTAATGGGTATGTTGAGGAAAAATAACCAGGTATTCAGAAAGGATGAATGGATTCTCCTTGCAAGTTTCATCATTCCTGATGTGACATTTAATGAGAAATAAAATAAAAGGCATTACATTTGTACCACCCCTCATACATTGTGTCACTTCACTTCAGCATGGTCTTGGGCTGCAAGGATGGCCTAGAAGTACTCCCACTCGCCTCTCAGCTCTGTAGCCTGGGTTTGAATCCCGACCCAGCTATAAAATGTCATCCCGGTGTTTCATGGGCAGGTGATCGATCAACGCGTGTGCCGGCCCTCGAATGGACGTTAAACCGAGCGTTCCATCTGCCCGCATTAGTTGGTGGACGTTAAAGATCCCACGGTGTCCTTCGTGAAGAGTGGGAGAGATATCGCCAGCACCCGGAACAAATTACAAATACCTGCCCCAACCTTAGTTGAACTTCAGGCCTGGCCAGCCGGTTCGTGAAAGACTTGGGCCAAGCTTCCTCCGGCAAACCCCATAAGAACGCTGGGACCAAGTGGCTGCTAAAGAATAAGATGCATGGTCTTCTGATTAATTTGATCATTTCCGTTTTTGTAAAATTGCTTTGTGACAAAGATTGCCTCGTTTTCTGTCTTGCAGTTGGTCGAGGGTAACTTTGCACTATTTTGCACTTATTCGATGGATTTTGGACAAGATTTTCAAAACATTGTTGTCACCATACTGGTAAGTGTACACAAGGACGTTGTCGATTCTTTCTTTGCAAGACACTGGGTTTGCCCACGCTTACTTAAAAAAAAAAAAAAAAAAAAAAAAAAAATTCCAAGGAATTTCATGTGTTTAGTAAATTGTGAAAAAATAATTGTTGGTTTTATATTAAGATTATAATTCTACATTTAGACTTTACATAACGTATTTTATGCCTCAAAAGGATTATTCAAGTCGTCGTGTTTTGGGAATTTTTTTTGCAAAATTTGCAAAAAAAAAAATTTTTGCCAATTTTTGGTGAAGAAAAATGAGGAAGTGATTGTTTTTTCCCCCCTCTGCGGAAATTGACTGTACTATCCATTTCCTGTCAGTAACCAGAACGTTTCATAGGGTTGACAGGATATGTCAGGTATGTGCACTCACCTTTGAGCTGTCTAGCCAGGGTTCGAATGTCGACCCAGCCACGAGGTGTCTCTCTGGTGTTTCTCATGCAGGACGATGCATCGATGTGTCTCGTCCATAGGCGCCCGCGGAACTACGTAACTTCCGGTTAGTGCACCCTACGCGACAACAGTCACGTGATTGGATACGTTGAAAACAAACCACAAAAGGGCACGTGTTACAGCTTACTTCCGGTAGTCTCGCCCTCACCTATTGGAAGGGCATTAAGCCGGAGGACCCGTCTGCCGGTACTGGGTGCATTGCAGGACGTTAAACATTCTGTGGTGTCTCGCGAAGAGTGGGCGAGTTATCGCCGGCACCCTGAACAAAATTCCTCCCGGTCGAACGTCGGGCCTGGCTGGTTGGTTCGTGAAAGACTTGTGCCAGAACCGCTTCCTCCTACTCCTACCCACGAGAGTGGGGGATTTGAAGAAGAAGAAGAAGACTAATCAGAATTTGGACAATGTAAGACGTATTGAGTTTGACTTGCACCGAGGTTTGTCCTTTTCGCTGCACTGCCAACTCTTTTTCTTCCTCAGATGTTTACCTTTCATGGTGTGGTCCCAAATAACAATATTGTCATCTTTTCATATTTTGGTTTATCAAAGAACAGGAATAACAAAGCATTTCTTGGTCGGATGCTTTGGGCCGCATATTGTAGTATTACTATTAACAGCACAATCTGTGCATGAAGTACAAAGCAAGATAGGACAGCCAGCAGCTGTAGTTGGGACAAATGCTGTGCAATGCAAGTTGTGAGAATTGTTTATTTTGTGGAGTTTAGCCTTCATCTCCCCTCTGCACCGCCCCACTTCCCTTCCTCACCATCCCTGCTCCCCCTCACCCACCCTGCTCTCCCTCCCCTCACCCACCCTGCTCTCCCTCCCCCTCACCCACCCTGCTCTCCCTCCCCTCACCCACCCTGCTCTCCCTCCCCCTCACCCACCCTGCTCTCCCTCCCCTCACCCACCCTGCTCTCCCTCCCCCTCCCCCACCCTGCTCTCCCTCTCCCTCACCCACCCTGCTCTCCCTCTCCCTCCCCCACCCTGCTCTCCCTCCCCCACCCTGCTCTCCCTCCCCCTCACCCACCCTGCTCTCCCTCCCCCTCACCCACCCTGCTCTCCCTCCCCCTCACCCACCCTGCTCTCCCTCCCCCTCACCCACCCTGCTCTCCCTCCCCTCACCCACCTGCTCTCCCTCCCCCTCACCCACCCTGCTCCTCCTCCCCCTCACCCAACCCTGCTCTCCCTCCCCTCACCCACCCTGCTCTCCCTCCCCTCACCCACCCTGCTCTCCCTCCCCCTCCCCCACCCTTGCTCTCCCTCCCCCTCACCCACCCTGCTCTCCCTCCCCCTCACCCACCCTGCTCTCCCTCCCCCTCACCCACCCTGCTCCCCTCCCCCTCACCCACCCTGCTCTCCCTCTCCCTCCCCCACCCTGCTCTCCCTCCCCCTCACCCACCCTGCTCTCCCTCCCCCTCACCCACCCTGCTCTCCCTCCCCCTCACCAACCTGCTCTCCCTCCCCCTCACCCAACCTGCTCTCCCTCCCCCTCACCCAACCTGCTCTCCCTCCCCCTCACCCAACCTGCTCTCCCTCCCCCTCACCCACCCTGCTCTCCCTCCCCCTCACCCAACCTGCTCTCCCTCCCCTCACCCACCCTGCTCTCCCTCCCCCTCAACCCACCCTGCTCTCCTTCCCCCTCACCCACCCTGCTCTCCCTCCCCCTCACCCACCCTGCTCTCCCTCCCCTCACCCACCCCTGCTCTCCCTCCCCTTCACCCACCCTGCTCTCCCTCCCCCTCACCCACCCTGCTCTCCCTCCCCTCACCCACCCTGCCTCTCCCTCCCCCTCACCCACCCTGCTCTCCCTCCCCTCCCTCACCCTGCTCTCCCTCCCCCTCCCCTCACCCTGCTCTCCCTCCCCCTCCCCACCCTGCTCTCCCTCCCCCACCCTGCTCCTCCCCCTCCCCCTCCCCACCCTGCTCTCCCTCCCCTCCCCCACCCTTGCTCTCCTCCCCCTCCCCCACCCTGCTCTCCCTCTCCCTCCCTCACCCTGCTCTCCCTCCCCCCTCCCCCACCCTGCTCTCCCTCCCCCTCCCCCACCCTGCTCTCCTCCCCCTCCCCCACCCTGCTCTCCCTCCCCCTCCCCCACCCTGCTCTCCCTCCCCCTCCCCCACCCTGCTCTCCCTCCCCCTCCCCCACCCTGCTCCCCCTCCCCCACCCTGCTCTCCCTCCCCCCCCTCCCCCACCCTGCTCTCCCTCCCCCTCCCCCACCCTGCTCTCCCTCCCCCTCCCCCACCCTGCTCTCCCTCCCCCTCCCCCACCCTGCTCTCCCTCCCCCTCCCCCACCCTGCTCTCCCACTCCCCCTCTCCCCACCCTGCTCTCCCTCCCCCTCCCCCACCCTGCTCTCCCTCCCCCTCCCCCACCCCTGCTCTCCCTCCCCTCCCTGCTCTCCCTCTCCCTCCCTGCTCTCCCTCTCCCTCCCCCACCCTGCTCTCCCTCTCCCTCCCCCACCCTGCTCTCCCTCCCCCACCCTGCTCTCCCTCCCCCACCCTGCTCTCCCTCCCCTCACCCACCCTGCTCTCCCTCCCCTCACCCACCCTGCTCTCCTCCCCCTCACCCACCCTGCTCTCCCTCCCCCTCACCCACCCTGCTCTCTCCTCCCCCTCACCACCCTGCTCTCCCTCCCCCTCACCCACCCTGCTCTCCCTCCCCCTCACCCACCCTGCTCTCCCTCCCCCTCACCCACCCTGCTCTCCCTCCCCCTCACCCACCCTGCTCTCCCTCCCCTCACCCACCCTGCTCTCCCTCCCCCTCACCCACCCTGCTTCTCCCTCCCCCTCACCCACCCTGCTCTCCCTCCCCCTCACCCACCCTGCTCTCCCTCCCCCTCACACCACCCTGCTCTCCCTCCCCCTCACCCACCCTGCTCTCCCTCCCCCTCACCCACCCTGCTCTCCCTCCCCCTCACCCACCCTGCTCTCCCTCCCCCTCACCACCCTGCTCTCCCTCCCCCTGCTCTCCCTCCCCTCACCCACTCTGTTTCACTGAAGGATTGAGAATCGTGCCCATCTCTCTCCACGTGTACACGTGTACTCTCTGATGCGACGTCGTTGGTTTCATTCCAACAATGGAAATTCCATCGGTTCGAAAGCATGCGAAGCCTGCCCCACCCATCCTCTTTCTAACTCTCAAGTTGAACTGTTGAAGCCAATGGAAAAGGACGTGGAGGTTGAGGGGTGGAGCCGAGGCTTAGCGTCACAGCCCCACCTCACCAGCTGATGGCCTGATCCCCTCTTGCCCAATCGGAGGCGAGCTCCTTAAAAAAACCACCTCGGGTGACGTGAGGTTGTGTGGGCCGGGTTACTTTAGGGTCACTCTTCGATGTGCTCCCATTTTCGCTCCCGAAGAGGTATACTAACCGCTTTGCTTAATCGGACGTCAAAGCTCGGTTGCTTGACCGACGATAATGCAGACAAATCTTTCGAGATTTGTACGTCGCCGGAAAAAATATATCTCGGTCTTGGCAACTGTGCGTTATCGTTATGGAATGGGAAAAGCTGAGAAGGCTGTTTCTTCACTTTGTGATATGAACAACGCTTCCCTCAAAGGGGAAATTTTCTCCTCATGATCATTTTCTCCTTCACATTACTACTTAAACTGGACTCGAGCCCCCCTGGGTCACCCTCTCGTTGCGTTAAGTCAGGTATTCTAATCGGGCTCGCTTTATGTACGTAGTTAAGGCCATTCTGCCACATTTCTTCTTTCGATAAAACTTCCTTTGGACTTGCGCTCCTCTTGTAAGTGCCAAGTTTCGTCGATCTCGGCACCCCACGTCGCTTTCAGCTCCAAAGAAAGTACATTATTATTTTACATTTCGTTATGCAGTTGCCTCAAACTGCTGTGTTCTCACTGGTTTGTGCCCGCAGTTTGCAGCCTCCCACCCACCCATAAGGGATACATAATAGCAATCCCACTCATTCAGGGTGCATGAGAGTAAAACAATATTGGGGTGGCCTCTCCCAAATACCTTTAAAAAAAATTAAATAAAATAAATTCTACATTAACTGGATTTATTTATTTATTTATTCAAAAAAAAACTTTCATTTCATTGTGTTGTGTAAAAATGTGTTAATCAAAAAGTTATCGACTGAAAGTGGCATTTGGCAATTGAATAGATTCCAGCACTCTGCTCTACTTTATAATTACAATTTCTGGGGGCTTCCTATGTATAGATGAAGCTTCACACTCTTGGTGAAACTTCAGACAGAGGATCAACACAAGACAGGCAGACAAATATTGCACTTTAGTGGATGGGTGGCAGAAAGGAAGAGGAAGAGGGAGGGTTGGGGAAGGGGGTTGGAAAAAGTGTAACAGAGCAGGGATGGATATGGGATCAAGGTGCCGATGGGAAGCATTCTTGAATAACTGGGGAGAGCGAGGAGTACAAGCAACAGATACAAAGTCAGATTTGATGGATGACTTGATGGAGGGATGGAGGTGTGGGTTCAGCTTGGAATTGGCGAGGGTGATCACGTGAGAGGGGTTCTGGAAGAATGCATGTGACGTGGGCTGGCTGGAGTGGACGGAGGAACGAGAGCAGGAGGAGCGAGGATAGAGGTGAGGTCATTGAAACATTGACATTGTAATGAATTATGAAGACGGACTCCACTTTCACATTGGCTTTAAAAGGTCCTTCTGATACTTGGAGGACTAATACTTGATAGGACTAATAGGACTAATAAAAAGGACTGATACTTGATGAGCCTTGGTTAGACTGAAGTCAATGTTTGTTTAAGACTCGAGTGAAAGGTGAAGTTTAGTCCGTTCGTATTTCCATCAGTCACCATTCTTCTGCATGCATTTCCTGTTGCTGCATCAAACACAAGTTAAGCTAGAGACTTCATAGAACACCTTACCCCACGCAGTGTTCAGGTATATAATTCAATTGGGAAAAAAAAGAAAAGAAAGAATTTAAAGGTTGTATTAAAAAATCCGGAAGTTTACCGCCATTGATGCGGTCTTGTACACCACCTTGTATGACATGGCCAAATACTGCAAAACTGGAGGTTTTTTATAAAGCAATAAGAAGGCGATTTATGTTCTGCAGTGTTAAAGTATATAAATAAATTGAGATTATATATTGTAAGAAGAACACCACTCCTTTTGCATCTTCAGATGCATAGAGCCCCCGAGAGCAGTTTCCTAGGCGATTTGGCACAATCCTGGACGGGTCGCCACTCCAACACAGGATACTCGAATCGCTCATTTTTTTGCAGTAAAGCTGGTAATCATTTTGCCAACCTCGGAAGGATGACAGGCTGAGTCAACCCACTTGGTGTTAATTCAACGGCATGGTCATGGACTTGAACTCAGGACCCTAAGATCTCAAGACAGCCACCTTAACCGTTCAGCCAATAGCAGGCTTTAACGATTGTAGGCCGCCGTTGACGCAGTGGCTATTGCACTACTACCTTATTTAACACGGTACATTAGTTTGTGTAATTTATGACGTCCCTAAAACCAATAAGTTTCCCATTCGGAATGGTTTTCAATTTTGTTAGACAGCCAGACAGACACAGTAAAAAAATTATCTCGCTCTTCCTGCGCATGTGCGATCGGGACAAATTCAGAGACTAAGTACTTCTAAACTGCAGGTTAATTTTCTGATTCATGTTAAAAATACAATATTCGATTTAGGTCGTTGTTAGAAGTCGAGATGCGCACCTCTTCCATTGTTTTCCCTGTTTGTGGACATTTCTTGAACTCGGACACTGACAACAATCTGTTGTTCAATGGTGTAATTGCTTGTATCATAACCCAGGTCGGATGTTCACACAATCTGGAAAAAGGGAAAAGGAAACGAATGAACTCTGCAAACAAAGGCAATATCTGAGCGTGGACCATTTAAACAAGACCGATGGTCTAACAACGGCGTAGCCAGGCTTGGATCTGCTGAGTGGAGGATCTGCCGTCTCCCCCTGTCGGGTGACCAGATCCTCAGCTCTGATTGGTGGACGTTTGTGAGGGACAGACAGACAGACATACATACATATATACATCCACCGGATGGACAGCCAAACTCTGTTCCAGGCAGCATTGCCTTATGGGCTACACCGTAAAAATATGGCTGCCGAACCACGTGATCGATGACGTATCAAATTTGTTTTCATGGCCAATTTATCCCTAGATTACGCACAAGAAATTTCATACTGATTGGATCAAGCATTTTACTTCTCCATTTATGATGTCATAATGAAGGCACCTATGACTTCATTATTAGCATATGTTATTCCCCATGGGGAGTACTTTACAATGAGCCAAATTTTCAATTTTTCCATAGAGCAGTTTCGGAGATATAGAGGCGCAAAGGTTTTTTTTTTTGTTTGTTTGTTTTCCCAAGATGGCGCCCATACCACATGACCTTTGATGTCATAATTATCATTAAAATTCTATAGGAGGAGGCGCTCCGATGGTGAAAATTTTATCAATTGGACCTACGGTTGCAGAGAAAACGAATTTTAAAGGGAATAAACCCACAAAATGTCGGCGGAAGGGACATAAATGCATGCATACACCGGAGAGACAAACACTTCCAGACGGCATTGCCCTACGAGCTACGTCGTAAAAATTGGAATTCTGTAACTAGCAGGAGACATTCATTCCTTGAAATACTGTACATTGTAGACCTTTGAAGCAGATGTCATGCTTTGAACAATATATGAAATAAATAGCATATACTAATATGTCAATGTATAGGGCAAGTAAAGGTTGACATCAGGAGGCAATGAAGAAATGTATCATATATCTGATTTGAGTTTGGGTTCCAAGCATCATTCTATTCCTCTGCACACAAAATGTGGCTAAGGATTGCATCATTTATGGGAGCGTGGCCGTGCCTGTAGGTTGGAGCAGGAATTTGGGTCAGGGTGCCGGCGCTTGCTCGCCTACTTTTCGCGAAGGACACCGTGGGATCTTTAACATCCACCAACTAATGCCAGCAGACGGGTCGCCAAGTTTTAACGTCAATCTGAAGGACGGCACACACATTGATGCCTCACCCCCTCCATGAGCACCACCGGCATGACAGCTTATAGCTGTGTCGGGATTCAAACCCAGGCTAGACGGCGTAGGGACGAGTGTCATCCTGCCGGGCCTTGAGCATCATGAGCCATTGGTTCAAATTGTAATGCTAAACACGCCAACCAGGGAAGCTATGCATGGTTATTTGTTAAATTAATAAATAATCCAAATTAAGAGATTGATTTGAGAAGTAAACTTTTTTTGTAACAATTCTCACAATTATCTCCTCGGTTTGTAGAATGTATATAGCCTTGAGTTTAGTTTGTTTGATCAGTAGTTGTTAAATGTCCATCAGTATTTACGATCGAGATAGTGTGTGTTACGTGGTTTGATAAATAGCATCTTGGGCATGAACATTGCTCAGATGATAATCTACTTCCTGTCAATACATTTTATGGCTTTACAATTTATTTATGGGAAGTCGTTGCTAAATTATTTGGATTCCCTTCATGTAATTAAAAATCGAAGGAAGAATCAATGCAGTCGAAGCATCGATGACGGTGAAAATGACTGCCCATTAAAACACAAAATTGCCAACTTGCAAGGGTGTCGGTTCGACTTGATCTACTTTACCATCATGATTATTTTGAATGTTTTCATCATCTCTTCTCTCTATATTATAAAAGAAAGTTTTTGTTTGTTTGTCTTCGCAAGCTAATCTCCTGAACGGTGAAAGATAGGAGGAAACCTCTAATGCAAAAAATGCCGGGACAGACCCCGGGAAGGTTATAGGCTCGGTGGTGAGGCCGGTCGAGGCCCACCTCGGCCGGGCCCATTTCGCAATTAAAAGCTGAGCTGAATTATAGTAGTCAATCTTCTACGGCCGCGAGTAAAAGCTGAATTATAGTAGTAAATTCATTCAAAAATAACCCGGGCAACGCCGGGTGCTTTCAGCTAGTTTGTCATAAATTCCATGCTTTACTCAACTGCCAAATTTTTTTCAGGAAAGCAAAAAGGCACACCCTGTGTGAAGCAATTCCTGAAGTATGATAAACTTAATAGTGGGGCGGCTTAGCCCAAATATTCAAAAGAATTGTGCATTTTGTGATACAAGCACCAAATTTGGCACAAATGTACATTAATATGTTGCGAACATTTTCAGATATTGGGCCACTTGAAATTCCGTAATTTTTTTTTTCAATTTTTTTCAAATTTCGTAATTTCAAATTTTTCGGGTGACACCGTCACAATTTCGGTCTTCGAGGCCGGCCGATAGGCAAAGTGTGACCGGAAGGGACGAGGTTCTCCTGACCACGTGGCCCTCGATCTGGGAAGCGAGAGGCGTTCCATTAGTGGACGCGCCCCTCACGCCCGACTCTTGGGCGGCCCCGGCAGGCCGTTTGTTTTGACGTTCCGTGACAGGCCCCGCACCCCCACCTCCGGGCCGACCGGAAGCTTGTGCTGAGTACATCATACCTGAACAACTCAGTGAGGCAGAACACAGCAGTGCACACCAGGGTGACCCCTTCAGTGCATAAACCAATTAACCTGTCCACTGCAGGGCATATAGAAATGAAGTTATTTTCTGCATATAATAATAATATAAGTTCAGTTCTATATAACAATTTCTGTTATCACCACTACCACTACGACTACCACTACTACAAGCTTTGTCTGGAATTTTGTGGACTAACAGACAAACAGACATACAGACAAGCTGGGATCAAAACATTACCTCCTTCCACCATTGAGTGTAGAGGTAAACATCATGGAAATTATGTCATGCCCTAGATTTAATTCATGCTTACCCGTGTATTTGCTTCACTGGTTCACAAGGTCTTTTGCATACATGTAATTCAGACTCTCGTCTTCATTGCTGACCACACAATGTTCGCAACATATTAATGTACATTTGTGCCAAATTTGGTGCTTGTATCACAAAATGCACAATTCTTTTGAATATTTGGGCTAAGCCGCCCCACTATATCGGCCGGCCTCGAAGACCGAAATTGTGACGGTGTCACCCGAAAAATTTGAAATTACGAAATTTGAAAAAATTTGAAAAAAAAAATTACGGAATTTCAAGTGGCCCAATATCTGAAAATGTTCGCAACATATTAATGTACATTTGTGCCAAATTTGGTGCTTGTATCACAAAATGCACAACAGGTTTGCTATGCTGCTACACTATAAGGAAGGAGTGGGAAGCATATTTATGGGTAGTCATAAAACTTAACATTCCAGGGAATAGATCAGTAGAAGTTTATAATTGAAAAAGCACGACTTGCAAGTCGGTAGTGCCTTACGTTTTGGCAAGAATCCACTCGCATTGTCCACAGCAAATGTTGAAGTGAAGAAGCTTGAAATCGTCACGTGACCACAACCGTTGGTAGGGTGAATTGGTATGTTGACCAATCCTGGCAACTCGTGACGATTGCAGACAACGTGGGATAGATGTAATAGAGATGTTACTGGAATGTAATACAGATGTAATAGCAGATTAAATCCTAAACCTCCTCTTTTGTTGAGATATGTTGATGTCATACACCGACTCGTTTCCTATCCTTCCAGATCTTGTCCTTAACATGAACTGACTGGCTGCACAGACTTCTGTGTGGTTTATATGGTGTAACGATACCAAACTTGGAGAAGGATCTTCTCACTTTCTCAGACAGCCCAGCTACACATGGAATGGTCACTCATGGCATGTTTTCTTGATCCGTGTCCTGTTGTTATTCACCGGACGTGATGTTGTTCTTACTAATTCCCACTTTCAAAAAAAGAACCGGGGTAACCAAACTTACTGAGAGGGCTCCTGATGTTCTCCTTCTCGCATAATTCCCCCTCATGTGTGGTTGGAATGGTGTCTGCCCCACGGAGAAGGGTGTATTTAACTAATTATTTAATTTGACTGGATGAATCGTAACAACCTGCGTCGCTTTATTCCAGGGGAATACATTATTCGGAAGATAAATGATGCAGTCGTATTATTTGTTTGATTTTATTTGGTTTTGTTTGTTATTTAACTGAGTCGAGGTTCCTAAAAAAGTGAGGTGATGGAGGAGGAAAAGGCAACGTGTCTGGTGGGGGCAGCAGGGCAACGAGTAAGGAAAGTGATGAACAGGAAATGAGGAATAGGAGGAAACCAAAGGAACAGATCTGAACGAGGCCTAAGAGCCCGAGCTTGGACACAGAAACCCATTGGCTACAAATGTACTCCGAGACGTGTAAGCGCATTGCATTAACATCTAGAATGGCACTCGGTAGAGCGCATTACCTCCGCCAGGTTAAACGGTTGACGTTTTGTACCCCACTGATAGGCCAGATTTGGATTCGGACCTGAACCAAAATCGAATCTGCTTGTTCTCGTCACCTAACCAACTCATCCACCAAGTTTTGGCTGAATCCATCCATAACTTTTGAGATATCCTGTTCACAGACAGACAAGCAAACAGGTGAAAACATAACCTCCGCCCACCATCGGTGGTGGAGGTAACACTAAAACAATTCCCAAACGCTGTTAAACAAGATGTTTGTTTTTTTTTAATCACATGATGTATATAAAATGAAAGTTTCCAGACCAAATTTATTGCCAACATGTTTTTCTGACACATTTATTAACAAATACATGGTTATTGTGGTGTACACAAGAATGCGCCGATGTTTTGCATGATCTCTCTCAAGTGAAGTGTGAATAGTTATTTCAACACACAATGTTCATAGTCTCGGGTGGCTTTCATCATGGCCTGTTTGAGGAAATGATTTAAGAACATCAGATTTTTATTTATTTATTTATTTATTACATTTACTCAGGCTCATGGATGAGTTGGTCCATAAATCACATGCAGGACAAAGACACAAGGAGACATCAAAGCACTGTTATATGTACTACAAGGACTTTTGGTAGAGAATTGAAAAGTACACGTAGTACATGGGATTTTAACGTGGGTTCTGAGCATCATGAACCAGTCATGTTCGGAGGAGAATGCTGAAAAGGCCATGCAGTGAAATAATAACATGAAATAATAATAACGTGAAATAACGGTATATATCTATACAGTACATGTAAAAGGCAGCCTGGTGTTGGCTTAGCGGTTAGGGCGCAGGCTTGGGATCCTAGGATCTTTAGTTTGAATCCCAGTCGATCGTTGACTTAGCCTGTCATCCTTCCGAGGTGGGCAAATTGAGTACCAGCTTGCTGGGATGAATGATCCCGGTGTGTACCCCAATTTGGAATAGGTACACCGTATCCCTGCGCATCGTAAGAGGCAACTAAGGGTTGGCGTCAGGAAGGGCATCCGGCCAGAAAGAAACATTGCCTCAAACAGGGAACCATGATTGTCATGGGGCCCGCAAGGCTAACCCCCGCTCTAGCGGGGAAAAATGGCCTCAAAACGATCATTCATTCATTCATATACATATAAAAGGCAAATCTCTCTCTCTGTCTCTCTCTTTCTCTCTGTCTGTGGCTTTGTTCCTTATGCACAGCCACATCTTAAGTTAAAACTCCGAACTCTGGGTGTAAATACAACTTTGTGTGGGGGATAACATAGGCTATGTGTCCACAGCCTCACAAGTGGGTGTTGAGGAAGGGGGGTGGGGAGGGGCATACATTCTCGATGTAAATGTGTACCATGTAGCGCCACCTGGCGTGATGGCGGAGGGTATTACAATTCCCTTTTTTACCTGAGGTTAAAGTTCTCTTTGCACAGGTAAATTTGTTATCTTTCTCTCTGCCTCCCCCTCCTCCCTTCCCCTTTCCCCCCTGCTTCCTCCCCCTTCCCCGCCCCATTCCCCCTCTTCTCTCCCCCCTTCCCTACCCCTTTCACTCCTTTCCCTCCTTTCCCCCTTTTCCCCCCTCCCACCCCTCTCCCCTCCCCTCTCCTCTCACTCCCCGCCCTTCCCCTCTCCTCTCACTCTATACTGTGTGTATTTATCCACTTGAGGTTTTCTTCAACCTTGAATTAAACAAAAACGTATTTCAGCCTGCAACATGAAACAAAGGTGCCTCCGTTGACCTTTCTCAAGAGTGAAGAAAATAATTCTAAACCACCCTTTACCAATCCGAACATTGTTGTGGGCAACGCTGGACACACCAATCAAAGCCGTGTACCGGAAACTCAAGCACGTGACTTTCAACCGTTGGCACATTGAATCAAACAGCTGAGCAGCACATGCTGTGGGGCGGAGGGTGTTTGTGTTTAAGTTGGGGGGAGGGTAGGGACGACACTTGCTTGAGGTGATCGTTTGTAATGCAAACCAATTAAGCTAAATCTATGTAATACAAACGTACATGATTATAACACAGAACAATTTTTACAGTGTTTGGGGGGGAGGAGTGGTATTTAATTAGTTTTAATTTAATAGTTTTAATTACTATTATTATTATTACATATTGTATATCTGTTCTTCAAGCTAGTACATGTATTTTATAGTTATATTATTTAGTAGTTGTTTGACACAATGTTGCATTGCAAAATAGTAAACTGATTGTGGATGGGCAACAACGAAGCTTGGGCAACAACGAAGCTGCAACGAAAAATGCAGACAGAGTGTTTTACACGTATCTTTTTCTGACATAGGTAATGGCTGCACTTGGGATTCCTTTCTGGCAGTGGTTTCTCGGAAGATTTGGGAAGAAAACTGCGATGTTTGTTGGCATGCTGGTGAGGAAACCATGTAGTTCCATATTTTATGTTTACTGGGAGTCTCCCGCTCCCTTCATTTTATGTTTTATGTGTCTGTTTGTCTTTTTGTGTGTTTAATGTGTTAGCTCTTAGACGAGCCTCGACTTTGTATACAAAAAAAAAAAAAAAAAAGTTACCATTTTGTACACACCAATATCTTCCATGTCACACGTTATTGGAGCATTGCTTGTTGGGATTTATCCTCTCACCTGGTGTTTATGATCCTAAATTTTTAATTATCCTAAAAGTTTAACAATGTAATCTAGGCACAGGAGAGGCATTTTGTTCAATCAATTGTTCAATCAATTTTTCGCTCTTTCACGAGCCTCGATCTTGTATGCAAAAAAAAAAAAAAAAAAAAAAATCAAACTTGTGCCATATCTAGAACGTAACACTTAGCGTGCAGCTAGCTCAAAGCAGACATTTTGTCTGTGGCACTTGTACATAATGACCCACTCTTTTTGGCAGATCCCTTGACATATCTGACATCTACAGTCTAAATGCAGACAGAGTGACAGACAGCATTGCGTCCCCGTATGGACACCGCGCTCCATGATGCACCTTCCCCAGCAGGCACTGCATTTTTATTTTGGTTTAACTTTATCAAAGTTGATACTCCAACACAGCTCAAAACATGCTTGCGGCAAACTGAAATATCCTGCTTTTTAACTTACGACCACTCAAATGCTGGGATAACTCATTATTTTGAAAATCAATATCACTGATGCTTATAAATGATTATGGAAATTGGACAACATTTTCATTTTCTTAGAACTTGTGATCTTGAACTTACAATATTATATCTCTCTCAGTATATCAGTTGGTGAATTGTTGTCGCTGTACCTGCTCCAACTGAGAACAAATGCGCTGCGGTTCAGGGAATTTTAACTTTGTTTGGGATTAACGGCCCGTCGCTGTAGGTCAGGCAGTCTTGGACCTTGCACTTCCACATTGTGTTTGGACCTTGCACTTCCACATTGAAGTAAAATACATGGAGGTTGTGTTAACCCACGGTTTCAGGCCAGTAAAACTCTTTGCATTGGATTGCCCTTCGATGGATAAACTGTGATTCATTCTTTTTTTTTACGTGCACAGTGCGAAGAAGATACATTAAGGATCAGGATCGAGAAGTTTGTTTATTTCGTTGGAAAACTAAGCTAAGCCTTCATGCAAATCGTTGTTCACTGTGGCCATAACTGTGTAATATATTGTCAAGTCCATTTGGTGAAACAGATCAACCTGACCCTCTCCAATTTTGTGTTTATCTCTGAGCTATTATTGATGTAAGATGCATTACGATAGAGAAAAATCGATGCTTTTTTCTCTCCAAATGGTTAGAGCCCTTAAACTACATTGTTTCTAAATACCATAACCAAATTTAATGTACCATCATCATATACAGTGCCTTCAGAAAGTATTCACATCCATTCACTTTTTTTTTGCATTATTTGTGTTACAACCTGAATTTAAAATGGATTAAATTGAGATTTTTTGTCACTGCTCTATACATAATACCCCATAATGACAAATTGGAATTTTTTTTTTTTGAGAACATTTTACAAAATGATAAAATATGAAAAGCTTAAATGTCTAGACTAAATTACTATTCAACCCCTTTGCTATAACACTCCAAATTGAGCTCAGGTGCATCCAATGTCCTTTGATCATCCTTTATCTCTACAACTTGATTGGAGTTCATCTGTGGCCAACTCGATTGATTGAACATGATTTCGAAAGAAACGCCTTTCTATACAAGGTCCCACGGTTGGCAGTGCATGTCATAGCAGAAACTCTACCATGCAGTCCAAGGAACTATCCGTAGAACTCCGAGATAGAATTGTGAGGAAGCATAGATCTGGAGAAGGGTATAAAACAATTTCTATAGTTTTGAAAGTCCCAAGAGCACAGTGAGCTCCATCATTAGAAAATGGAACGACCCAGAATCTTCCTTGGGCTGGCAATTTGACCAAATTGAGCAACCGGACAAGAAGGATTTTGGTCAGGGAGTAGACCAATAACACAATGACCATTGACCCCTCTGACAAAACTACAGAATTCCTTGGCTGAAATGGGAGAACCTGCCGGAAGGACAACAGTCTTTGAAGCACTTCACAAATCTAGGCATTATGGGAGAATGGCCAGACAGAAACCACTTCTGAGAAAAAGGCAAGTGACAGCACACCTGGAGGTTTGATGAGTCTGTGGTCTGATTCTGTGTTCTGATGAAAGGAAAATTGAGCTCTTTGACCTGAATGTAAAGCGTAATGTCTGGCGGAAACTGAGCACAGCTCATCACCCATGAGGATCAGGCATGATCCCTACTGTGAAGCATGGTGGTGGCAGCATCATGCTAGGGGGATGCTTTTCAGCGGTAGAGACTGGGATAATTGTAAGGATAGAGGGAACAATGAATGGTGCCAAATGCAGGCAAATCCTTGAGGAGAACCTGCTTCAAAGTGCAAAATACCTTAAAACATTGAAGTTCCAACAAGACAATGACCCCAAGCATACAGCCAAAGCGACACTGGAATGGCTTCAGAACAAGAACTTGAAAGTCCTTGAGTGGCCCAGCCAAAGCCCAGACTTTAATCCCATTGAGAATCTGTGGAAAGACTTGAAGATTGCTGTTCACCGATGCTCCCCATTCAACATGACAGAGCTTGAGCAAATCTGTGAAGAAGAATGAGAGAAACTCCCCAAACCCAGATGTGCAAAGCTGATACAGATATACCCAAGAAGACTCCAAGCTGTAATCACTGCCAAAGGCTCTTATACGAAGTATTGCCTCAGGGGGTTGAATACTTATGTAAATGAGATAATTCTGTATTTCATTTTTAATATATTTGTTAAAATTTCTTTAAAAAATCCACTTTGACATTATTATGTGTGGATCAGTGACAACAACAACAGGCATTTTAAGGCCATTTTCCCTGCAAGAGGGGGGTTAGCCTTGCGGTCCCCATGACAATCTTCTCCATTTTGCCCTATTTTCTGCATCTCCCCTTGTTAACCCCCTTGCCCGCATTTCTTCTTCGACCATCTTTAGCCAAGTCTTTCTCGGTCTTCCCCGTCCTCTACTTCCTTCTACATTCATTTCCATCACTCTTCTCAACCAGTCACTTTCATCCTTCCTCAACACATGACCAAACCATCTCAAACTGTTTCTCTTCACAGCATCCATCACAGGCTCTATTCCCATCATCTTTCGCAATTCATCATTTCTCTTCCTCTCTCTCAACGATACTCCACACATCCACCGAACCATTTGCATTTCCACCCTTTCCAGCCTTCGTTGCTGCTCTACATTCATTACCCATGTCTCGCTCCCATAAATCATAACACTTCTCACACATGCAGCATACACCTTTCCCTTCAGCTTCAACGACACTCCCCTCCTTGTCAGCACGCCAGTCAGTTCCCGAAACCTCTTCCATGCACATCTCACTCCAGCAACCGTTGCCGAGTCTGATCCACCTTCTCCATTCAGCATGTCTCCTTGGTAACAAAATGTTTTCACACCTTCCAGTACCACGCCGTCTCCAAAATCCAACTCAACATTTCCTCCATCTACAGCTCCCTCTGTGCACACCTTACACTTGAATGTAGCTGTCACACTGGTTAATGACCCTCTCGAACCACCACATTTTTGATGAACCCACTCAGCGCACATTGTACATTGAATGGAGTTCACTCCGACACCCTTCCTGCACACAGCACACGGCCACTTCCCAGTTCTTTCCACCTCACCACATGCTTTACCACTTGCCATCACCTTCGTTTTTCCGATATTCACCTTCAGACCTTTTGCCTCCATACATTCCTTCCACTTGTTCATCTTCTCCTTCAGTCCATCCATACTTTCTGCAATCAACACCAGATCATCTGTATACAACAACTCCCACGGTAAACCCTCCTTTACGTTCCGAGCCAGCACCTCCATCACAGCTACAAATAGTGGTGGACTTAGTACCGACCCCTGATGCACTCCCACCTTCACCTCAAACTCACCACTGTTCTCGTCATTCGTCCATACCGCTGTGCGTGCTCTTTTGTAAATTGCCATCACTACTCTGATCAACCATTCCTCCACTCTTAACTTCCTCAATGACCATGTCACTACTTCACGTGGAACCCTATCGAATGCTTTCTCCAGATCAACAAACCCAAGAAAACTTCTTCCTCTTCTCCATGCACTTCTCCTGCAACTGCCTCACAATAAAAAGTGCGTCTGTCGTTCCTCTTCCTGGCATAAATCCAAACTGCATTTCGTCAATCTTCACTTTCTTCTTTATCCTCCTCTCCAACACCCTTTCCAATACCTTCATTTCATGCTCCAATAACTTTATCGCTCGATACAAGCCACAGTCCAGAGGGTCACCTTTCTCCTTGTATAGAGGGACGAGGGTACTCAGTTCCCAATCCACTGGAATGCGACCTTCTTTCACCACCAGATTGCAGATCTCTGTCATGCTCTTCACACCCCAATTTCCCGCTGCCTTCAACATATCTCCCACAACTCCCGTCGGCCCTCCCGCTTTTCTACTCTTCATTGCTTTTATCGCTTCCTCAACTTCCTTCTCGGTTATCTTCTCTGCCGGTCCTAAAACTGGGTTACTCTCTATGTTGCCATCCCATTCATTCTCTGCATTCAAAAGTATTTCCATATTTCTCTTCCATCTTCCTTTAATTCCATCTGGGTCCACAACGATTTGTCCCACTTCATCCTTCAAGCAACACACCGCCATCACATCACACCTCTTTCGCTATCTGCTTTGCAATCCTGAATACCGCTCTGTGACCCTCTTCGAATCCAAGCGTTCTCCGAACATTTTCCTGCATGCCTCCTGCACCTTTGCTACCTCTTTCTTTGCAGCCTTCTTGGCTGCCTTATAACTTTCATGCTCTGCCTTTTCTGCCCCCATACTCTTATCCTTCTGCCACTCCTTGAACTTCTTCCTCTTCTCGTCAATCTTCTTTCCAACTTCATCATCCCACCACCATGTTTCCGAGTGCCTCGGTGGTTCTTTTGTCCATCCACATACCTCACCAACGGCTCCCAACAGACTATCTTTCATTGACATCCAACCACTTTCAAGCTCAACCACATCATCCTCTACCATACTCAGCCTCTCTTTTAATGCCTGCCTCACTGTCACCTCTTTCAACCTCCACACCTTCATTCTCGGTTGGTACTTCACCTGCCGAGCTCTCCTTGCACCTTTCACCCTTATGTCGCAGACAACCAAGTGGTGCTGTGAAACAGCCTCCTCCCCCGGGATCACCTTTGTGTCCCGGAGGTTCCCCCTATCTCGCCTACGCACCAGCAGGTAGTCGACGGTTGTCGTCGACCCACCTGACGTGTATGTAACAAGCTTATTATCCTCTTTCTGAAACTGAGTATTTCAAGTCGACAAATCAGCTCCATCAGCAAACTCCAAAATCCTTTCACCTTCTCCATTTCTCACACCATATCCGTAACCCCCATGAACTCCCTCAAAACCGTCCATACTCCTTCCCACATTTCCATTTAGGTCTCCTCCTACCACAACAACTTCCTCATCTTTCACGTTTTCCATCAGCTTCTCTATTGCACACCAGAACTTGTCCTTCTCTTCATTGCTCCGACCGACCTGCGGAGCATATCGCGAGATGACGTTCACCAAGATCTTTCCAATCATCATTTTCACCATCATCAACCTTTCACTCACTCTCGTCACACTCACCACGCTGTCTACAAACTCCTCAGAAAACAGAACACCAACACCATTCACGCCTTCTGGGCACCCTTGCCACACAAACTTGTATTTCTGTCCCTGCCTACCCTTCACCATTCTCACACCACTTCCCTTCCATCTCGTCTCCTGTACACAACATATGTCCACTCTTCTTCTGACAAATACTTCCACCACTTCTCCTGATCTCCCTGTCATTGTCCCTACATTCCATGTCCCAAACCTCAGAAACCGATCTCCACTTCGGGCATCAGACGTTTCATCATAAATGGAGTGATTTCCACCCTTGCTTCAATCAGGTTCCACACCTTGAGTTTTGACGATAGGGAGTGGGGTCCCCCTCGGGCTGTACCCTGTCCATATGTAGTTGTAATTGTCATGGTTCTCTTTTTGAGGCAATGTTTTTATGGCTGGATGCCCTTCCTGACGCCAACCCTTTTAGTTGCCTCTGACGACACGCAGGGATACGGTGTACCTATTCTAACCAGGGTACGCACCGGGATCAGTGACAAAACTTGTCCTTCTTCATGTCCCCCAAGGTTCAGTTCTTGGCCCCCTCCTCTTCATCCTTTACCTGTCCCCGCTCGGTCACTTAATCCGCCGTCATGGTCTCCAATTCCACTGCTTCGCCGATGACATCCAGCTTTTCATCTCCACCAAGTCCGTCTCCACCGACACCCACTCTATCCTGACAAACTGCATCACTGAAATAAAATCCTGGCTTCAAATCAACTTCCTCAAGCTTAACTGTGATAAATCTGAAATAATCATCATTGGCCCAAAAACGCTCACAAAATCCACCCATAACTTTGCCCTCAACATCGACGGTATCCCAGTATCCACCTCCCCTCACATCCGGAATCTTGGCGTCATCTTTGACCAAACCCTTTCCTTCGACAAATACACTAAACAGATCACAAAGTCAGCCTTCTTTCACCTGAAAAACATTGCCCGTCTCCGCTCATCCCTCTCCTCCACGGCTGCAGAAACCCTCATCCACGCCTTCATCACCTCCCGTCTGGACTACTGCAATAGCCTCCTCTATGGTTCACCCTCAAAAATCACCAATAAACTCCAATACATTCAGAACTCCGCTGCCCGTCTACTCACTCATTCCCGGACCCGTGACCACATCACCCCCGTCCTTTACAAGCTTCACTGGCTCCCCATCCCCCAGAGAATCCAGTACAAAATCCTCCTCTTGACATACAAAGCCCTCCATAACCTGGCCCCATCCTACCTGGCTGACCTCCTCTCCAGACACACTCCCACCCGCAACCTCCGCTCTGCTGGTACCAACCTCCTGACCCCCTCCATCCGGACCAAATTCAGATCCTGGGGGGACAGGGCCTTCTCCATCGCTGCTCCCACCCTCTGGAACTCACTACCTCACACCATCAGAGACTCCTCCTCACTCACCACATTCAAAACATCACTAAAGACCCACCTGTTCAACGCTGCATTCAACATTCAACCCACAGCATTTAACCCCTGACTATCTCTTCTCCTTCTCCCTCCTTTTGCTTTAAATATTTCCCTATTGATTCTTGTCTTGTCTTTTTGATTCTTGTCTTATATATATGCCGTATATCGCTGCTGTTTGTTTTCTTGATTCTTGTCTTTTTGCAATTGTTGTTTTCATGTATTGTTATGCATTATGTTTTCCACTCTGTCAAAGCGCCTTTGGACTTCTGGAAAAGCGCTATACAAAATAAATGAATTATTATTATTATTATTAATTATTATTATTATTATTAAAACATCTCAATTTAATTCATTTTAAATTCAGGCTGTAACGCAACAAAATGTGAAAAAGTCATGGTGTGTGATTACTTTCTGAAGGCCCTGTACATCATAACTTCCAAATCAAATAGACCGATGATACAAATATTTACATTTCGATGAAATACTGTCAAAGCATGCCTAATGGCAGATCTATGAAATCTTTTGTCTGCAAACATAACAGCAAAAGGAAAATTACAATATATTTATCGTTTGTTGGCAGATTGTCGTCTCCACAAACAAAGCATAAAGAAAAGAAAACTCTGACATGTTGCTGTGAAACTCAACGACTTCTCCAATACCATATTTTGTACAAGGGACCATCTGTTTATTATTTACACACCAGGGTGAGGCTGTATTGGTGGAGGAAAAAAAAGAAGAGAAAATGAAGAAAAGAAAATATGAAAGGAGGCGAATTGAATGTTGGGAGTGTTGGGAGGAATGCAGAGAGAAGGGGGAATATATTGACGGCAAAAGGTAGAGAAATATTTTTGAACATTGAGGGAGAGGTTGTGGTCAAAACTTCCACCATATTTGCATATGTAATAAATAGATGACCTCCCAATACAAGTTTTGATGACCACTGGAGTATTCCTCCAGGATACACTTTCAAGAAATAAAGCATTATCTATCTAGAATGGCACTCGGTAGAGCACATTCCTCCGCCAGTCTGAACAGTTTGTATTGTATCCCACCGATTGGCCGGATCTGGATTCGGACCTGAAACAAAATCTAATCAGCTTGTTCTTGTCACCTAACCAACTCGTCCACCAAGTTTAGTCATAACTCGTCCATAACGTTTTAAAATATAATGCTATATATCGCTTTTCGCCCGATCTATCAATTGTGTAGAATCACTTATAAATTAAATAATTCTCGTATCTGAATCCACACTCAGATCTTCACCAAAATTGAACCAATTCTTCCTTGTCACACACCCAACCTGTCCACTAAGTTTCGTCCAAATTCGTCCACAACTTTTTGAGATATCCTGCTATATATAGTTTTTGGCCCTATCTCCCAATGGTGAAGAATCACTTAAGATTCTCGTAGCCGGTTTCGAATCCGGATATTCACCAAAATCTAATCATTTCGTCTGTGTCACAAACACTACATGTCTGCCAAATTTTGTCCAAATCCGTCCGCAACTTTTTGAGACATCTTGTTCACAGACAAACAAACAAAGACAGACCGTGGTGAAAACATAACCTCCATCCACTTTTGGTGGTGGAGGTAAAAATGATGAAATAATATTGCCCAATTAAGATTAATATTGTTTTATCGTTTATTTATCGTTTTACAAAGTATCGTTTATTTTTATTATTGTTTATTATTTATTTTATTTTATTTATTTTTATCGTTTTACAAAATTGAAATGTGCTACCATTGCCGTTAACAGTTTAAGCATTCCAATCCAAAACTATATGTAAACATCATTACCGGTACATCCTTTTATTTTTATTTTTTAAACTATTCATTCTCCGGAATAGGACAGTGTACGGCTTTATTCAAAATGCACTAATGCACAACTTTATTTCTCCTCCACCTCCCTCTACCTTTCATGTGCATGTACCGCTTGTATCGGCCTCCTTCGTCACCAGTGGGCCATTCCATTTCTGGTATTGATTATCATCATTCCATCCAACCTCACAATGCTCTACTTCATCGCAATGTCTTCTGGATTCAGTGTGTCAGCTGCATTTTTGCTACCCTGGTGAGCAGAAAACATGAGCCAAATTCTGCCATGCCAAAACGACAACAACCATCTCCAATTTTTGTTTCTGACCGTGGTTTGTCGTGGCAGGTCGATGCTGCCAGATGTTGTGGATGACTTCATCCTGAAATATCCTGAATACATGGGTCATGAAGCCATATTTTATTCCTTCTACGTTTTCTTCCTCAAGTTTGCTTCCGGGATTTCTCTGGGCATCTCAACGCTGAGCCTTGAGTGAGTATCTTGTGTCTTCTTGATAAAACTTTGTATACATAACTGTGCACCCTCGATCTTACCAACATGCAACACCCTTCACTGACATTTCTGTGAATTGTATGTTGTTTCTCGATGGGTTTTGCCCACAAGGATGGAAGCAGAGGTTGTCTAGGCCGAGTTTGATTGGTATTGTCGCATTGGCACTTTGCAGGTACGTTGCATCACAAGGTGCATCGCCCCTTGGATGTACTTGAGCTCAGAACCTGTCTGCTTGCATTCGTTGGTTTATGTTAAAGATCGTACATTGTTTGTTACACGGAGTAGGTAAATCGTCAGCGTACACTGAATTTTTTTTTTGTAAATTCCTACCAAAGTCGCCTTCAGTCAAAATCAGGCCTGGCTAGCCGATCCGTGAGAGACCTAAACCAGGAGTACATGATGTATGAGCTGTGGCCAACCCCACAAGAAGCTGAGATTATTTTGAGCCGATACCATAGAAGTCGTAGTAGTCGTAGTCGGCATCGTCATCGTCATGTCTTTAAGATTTCCAGCCAATGAGATTGTCCTTGCCTTCCACCCAGACACAAAACTTTCCGCGAAACGTCTGTGATGAAATTTCCTTTCAAAGATGCTCAACAGCCAACTCTTTCTGAGGCCTTTATCCAAACGCTTGAGCGTTAGTACTGCAGCTGCATTGATTGGTACAGCGACTCTATTTGTGGAAACTGCTTCCACAGTTTGGCCTCGTGCATTATGGAATTCATTTGATGATTTGCGTCAATTGATTTGATTTGTCATTCCTGTTCTGACTATCTGGCTGGTCAACTTACACGTCGATGTTTGAGGTCACTCATGGAGCAATAGAATTCTTTACTTTGGTAGATGATTAACAATATTATCATTTCTAAATGGTAAACTGACACCATGACTTCAATATAAACTTCCTGTTCTGGGTAGCTCCATGTGTGTTGCTGGTTCCACAGCTCTTCTCTCGAGCTCAAAAAAGTAGTTTCCTCGACCAGATACGCTGTGTTTTACTGTTTTATTTTCATTCCTGTGTTGCTCTTTATGCTTTTGTCCAATTTTCTGTACCAAATCATACCTTGTTGTGTTGAATTGTCAAATTTGGCCTACTTGTGTAGGGTTGGGCTAGCCGGCTTGTTGCTTTTACTCCGTTTTTGACCGCATGTGCTTTGTTTGCACTCCTTTTATCCCGGATATAGTTACTTCTGATTGCTCAACTTGATCCTTTTCCTATTTTCACTCCAAAAAAAAATAAAAAATACAAACAACAAAACTCTTCTTCACACGAGAAAAAAAACAAACTCGATCTGCCATGCACAGTTACTCCTTCATTCCCTGTCCCTTCTCCTTCTCAATAACCCCAAACTGAATATTCACTGATTTAAACAGCTCTTCCTTTAAAAGATCTTAATAACATTAAAAAACGCTTCAAAAAATGTATTTTAAAATGTCTTGCTTGTCCACTCCACTCCACCAGGAACAACAGATTCATTCTTCTTCTTCTTCTTCTTCTTCTTCTTCTTCATCAAAGTGTTTTCTTTGTCTTTTTCACAATGCTTATTTCCCAAAACCTTTTCACAACTAAACGTTCCCTGAAAATGTCCACTGCTCTTCTTCTGCTCCAATCGGCTCATCTGATCATGTGCTTGTCAAAGTGGACATCTCTCTGACCTTTCTCAGAGAGCCTCCTCAGCGTCGACAAGTCTGGCATTTCACTCAGGCCAACTGGCACGGTCTTCAAGCAGCCATCAATCATCTGGACTGGTCTCCCATCTCTACCGCCTCTGACATCAACTCATCCTGGGAATTCTTCCAAAGTAAATTGCTCTCTCTCATGCACAGATTTATCCCATCTCGTCTTCAGTTGTCATACCCTTCCTCCCGTCCATGGTACACGGAATCTTGTGGTGAGGCTGTTGCCCAGAAACAACTTGCTTTCGTCTCCTGGAAAGCAAATCCAACGGAAGGAAATCATTTCCTTTCACAAAGCCCGAAACAAGTGTGTGTCCACCCTCAAGAGAGCCAGGAAACTATATCTCTCCGTTCTCAAGACCGAACTCTCTTATCTGTCTTCCTCTTCCAAATCCTGGTGGCGTCTGGTCAAATCTGTTTCTGGTGTTTGTTCCCCCTCCATCACCTCCCTCACCTCAAACGGCTACACGGCTGACTCCGCACGTGAAAAAGCTGAATGCCTCAACTCTGTGTTTGCCTCTAAATCTTGTGTCCCAAACCCATCCCTCTCTGTACCCACCGTACCCAGGCGTACCCAGCTGCTCCTGGACTCTGTGTCCTTTCCTCCTGACAAGGTGGAAAAGTTTCTGTCAACCCTCGACTCTGATTCTGCAACTGGTCCTGATGGCATCAGCCCACGGGTCCTAAAATCATGTTCTTCCGCTCTTTCACTCCCTCTCTCTGTTCTCTTCACCCTCTCTTTTGCTCAAGGTCATCTGCCTTATGCTTGGAAATCAGCCAACATCACCGCTTTGCACAAAAAGGTGCAAAAACAGATCCTCGCAACTACAGACCAATCAGCCTTCTCCCTATTATCAGCAAAGTCATGGAATCCATAATTGCTTCAGATATGAAATCTTTCCTCTTCAATGGCTTGATCTCTGACCATCAATTTGGTTTCAGACCTGGTCACTCTACTCTGGACATGCTGCTTCTGCTTTCTCAACAATGGATGGAGGTCCTCAATGCCAAACAGGAAATTAGAGCTGTTTCCCTTGACATATCACGTGCCTTCGATACGGTCTGGCACCCCGCTCTGCTCACCAAACTCTCCTCCTTTGGTATCCATGGAAATCTCCACGCATGGCTGGCGGACTTCCTCTCAAGTCGTAGTCAACGTGTGGCCCTGAATGGGTTTCTCTCATCTCCTCTTCCCGTTCAGGCTGGAGTTCCCCAAGGCAGTGTCCTGGGCCCTGTGCTTTTTCTGGTCTTCATCAATGATCTCTCTGACTCTCTTGAAAATCCTCTCTATCTCTTTGCCGACGACTCTACTCTCTGTCGCTCCATTCCTCATCCCTCACATTGGCAGTCTGCAGCCTCCTCACTCTCTGCAGACCTGGACAAAATCACAGACTGGGCAAACAAGTGGAACATGTCTTTCAATCCTGACAAATCTCACACTCTTACGATGTCTCTCCGAAAAGACCGACTGGACAACCCTCCCATCCACTTTCTGAATAATCCTCTCGAAGAAGTTCTGTCACTCAAGCTTTTGGGTCTCACTATCTGCCATGATCTTTCCTGGGAAAACCACATTTCAAATCTGGCCTCCAAAGCAAGTCGCCAACTGGGCATCCTCCGTCGTGCGAAGTCCTTCCTTGGCACACCTGAGCTCCTCACCACATACAAGGCTTTCATCCGCAGCTCAATGGAATACTGCTCTTCCCTCTGGGCTGGTGCTCCTGCCTCACACCTAGCTCGTCTTCACGCTGTTGAAACCAAAGGGTTCAGAATCATTGGAATCTCCCGCGATGAAGCTTTGGAATCTCCCGCCAAGGGCCTTTCACTCACTCACCGCAGGCAGGTTGGTGGTCTTTCCGTCTTCTACCGACTCCTCTCTGGCCTTGCCCCCCCCAGCTCTCTCTGGGCTCTGTCCCCCAAATATTCCTACAGGTCGCACAAGATCTGCCTGCAACCCTCTTATGGTTAAACTGCCAAAATCCAGACTCTCTGCTCACCTTCACTCCTTCATTCCTCTTTTCTCCCGCCTCTGGAACAAACTCCCTCACTCTCTTCAATCCCACTCCACCCTCCAGGTCTTTAAAACAGCTGTTCATCACCATCTCTTATCTTCCCCCATCCAAAACCTTGATCTTTTCTACCCTCGCTAATTTCACCCCAAATCCTACACTTTTTTGAAATACTAACTTCTGTCCTGGAAGTCCTTGGTCTCCTTGTGTTTTATACCTCTCCCCCCCCCCCCCCTTCCCACGCCTCCTCCCCCCAGGCCCTCTCCCTCCCACGCTTCTCCCTGCTCTCAGGTGTTGTGTTTGTGTGCTTCCCCTCCTCTCCCCATCTTGTCTTCCGCTCCCTCTTTTTCTATGTTTTGTTTGTCTTGTTGATTTGTTTGTGGAAAAAATGTTAGCTCTTTCACGAGCCTCGATTCAGTATACAAAAAAAAAGAAAAAAAGTTCATCCACCTTCCTCTCATACCTGTAGCCCAATTTTCCACCATGCCTTCAACAGAAAACAATACCACCCAAATCATGAAGTCTATCACCGTATATCCAGTTTGCTTATCCTGAGAAGACCATTTTGCAGAGTTTGTGTGCACACGACAATCGATTCCCTTTCATGTCCATTCATAGTGTCAAACCCCTACATGTCAGTACTTTTCCTCCCTCCCACATTTGTTTTCCTCTCGTCACACCGCCTGTCAACTTCCTCCTCGTCCTGCCCAATCTCGCCTCTCCCACTCCCAATCGCCCCCCCCCTCACTCAACCTGCATCCTCCCAGCCCTCTCCTCCCCCCCCACCCCTCACACTCCCACTCCCGCAGTGCAACCTCCCAGCTTCTTCCTAATCCTGCAGCCTTTCAACTTCAACCCAGGCCAGGCCCGCATCCTCACAGGTCCCGCATCCTCACAGGTCCCACCCCTGCCATGCAACCTCCCAGCTTCGCCCCAGCCATGCAGCCTATGCTCCCACCTTATGTTTGTCTGCGTGTTGTGCCGTCCTCTAAACAATGATGACTCCATCTACATCTACATCTCTCTCTCTCTCTCTCTCTCCCCCCCTCTCTCCCTCTCCCTCTCTCTGTCCCATCTACCACCTCTCTCCCCCTTTCTCCCCCTCTCTCCCCCTCTCTCCCCCTCTCTCCCCCTCTCTCCCCCTCTCTCCCCCTCTCTCTCCCTCTCTCCCCCTCTCTCTCCCTCTCTCTGTCTCTCTCTGTCTCTCTCTCTCTCTCTGTCTCTCTGTCTCTCTCTCTCTCTCTGTCTCTCTCTCTCTGTCTCTGTCTCTGTCTCCTGACCTGAACCAACTTTAACCACTTATCCCAACTCTCTCTTCCTCATATGTGGTGATTTCAATTGTCACCATGCGAATTGGCTGGGTGTGGGTACCTCTCTCGCTCACCGGCCTTGGGCACTTGAGAAAAGAATTTGTGTGAGACCATGGGACTGACTCAATCTGTGAACTTTCCGACCAAGATTTCTGTCAATGGCAAATCCTTCCTCTGGATTTGGTTAGACC
The DNA here is from genome assembly GCF_964187855.1 of Myxine glutinosa. NCBI lineage: Eukaryota > Metazoa > Chordata > Myxini > Myxiniformes > Myxinidae > Myxine > Myxine glutinosa. The sequence goes on from NC_136268.1 coordinate 34,548,909, forward strand.
AACTTCCCTGCCAATGTCCCATGCTCTTCCTCTGCTTCAATTGGTTCATTATGATCATGTGCATCTTAAGGTCAACGTCCTCTCAGAGAACAGCCTCAGCACCAGATGATTTTGGTATTTCACTTGGGTAGATTGGCAGGGAATGCAAGGAGCCATCTTTCTTCAGGACTAGTCTCCTATATGCACTGCCCCTGAAATTAACTTAACCTGGGAATTCTTTCACAGAATCCTGCTCTCCCTTGTGCACAGATTCATCCCATCTCATGTGCATTCATCATACCCATCCTCCCACCCATGGTACACTGAATCCTGTGGTAAGGCAATTGCCTTGAAACAACTTGCATTTCCTCCTGGAAGGCAAATCCGACTGAAGATGACCACAGATCATTCCACAAAGCCCTCAACAAATGTGCCCATTCTCAGGAGAGCCAGAAAAGAACTTCATGGTCCAACCTCAATATTCAACTTTCAGACTTTGCTCCCTCCTCTAAAACCTGGTGGTGCCTTGTTAAGTCTGTATCTGGAGTATGTTCTGTCTCCATCCCTTCCCTCTCTTCAAATGGCACTACAGCCGACTCACCTCATGAGAAAGCCAAATGCCTCAATTCTGTGTTTGCTTCCAAATATTGTCCCCAACCCATCTCTCTCTGTACCCACCCTACCCAGTCGAACCCAACTGCTCCTGGATTCTGTGTCTTTTGCACCTGAGGAGTAACATTTTCTTGCATCCCTCGCCCCTGATTGTGCAACTGGTCCGGACGGCATCAGCTCACGTGTCCTAAATATCTGTTCTGCTACTCTTGCACTTCCTCTCTTTGATCGTTTCACCCTAACATTTGCCCTAGGTCGTATTCCATCTGCTTGGAAATCAGCCAACATCACTGCATTACAGAAAAAGGTGCAAATACCGATCCACTGCAGACCGATTAGCTTACTTGCAATCATAAAGCAAGGTCGTGGAATCCATCATCGCAGTAGACACAAAATCCTTTTTCTCCAATGACCTCATCTCGTATCATCAGTTTGGTTTCAGACCTGGTCACTCTGCCTTGGGCATTCTGCTTCTACTCTCCCAACAATGTATGGATTCCCTCAATGGCCATCTCTCTGGACATATATTGTGCTTTCAATACAGTCTGGCATTCCTCCTTGCTGTCCAAACTCTGCCGGCAAGGCCTTGGATTGCTGATTTCCTCTACGCTCATAGCCAACATATGGTTCTCAACAGAATCCTTTCATCTCCTCCCGTCAAGGCTGGAGTGCACTCAAGGCAGCATTCTTGGCCCAGTCCTATTCCTAATCTTCATCAACATTCTCTCTGGCTCTGGAAAATCCTCTGTCACTTTGCTTATGTCTCCACTCTCTGCCATGGACTCTTCCCTCTCCTCAGACCTTCATAAAATCTCTGTCTCTCTCTCTCTCTCTTTCTGTAAACCCTCCCACATACCTTTTTAACGACGCTCTCAAAGAAGTTCAGTCCCTCAACTTCTCTGGTTTCTTTATTAGCCATGATATTTCTTGGCCAAACCACATTTCAAAGGTGACCTCCAAAGCCTGTCGCCAACTGAGTATCCTCCGTCATGCAAAGTCCTTCCTTGGCACACCTGAACCCCCATCCACCTACAAGACCTTTATCCACAGCTTGATACAGTACTGCTGCCTCTGCCTCGCATCTTTTTCAGCTTGACACCATAGAAACCAATGCCTTCAAGACTATTTGAATCTCCTGCGACGAAGTTGAGTCGATGGACCCATCACTTTGCCATCACAGACAGGTTGGTGATCTCTCTGTCTTCTTCCGCCTCCTTTCTGGTCTTGCACCCTCTGCCCTCTCTGTGTTCTCTCCCCCTCAGTTATCCGCAGAGGGCAGTCCACCAGCAACCCCTTCTAGTGAAAGTCCAAATATCTTGTAGTGAAAGTGCTCACCACCACTCATCTCTTCCTCTTTTTCCACCTGTGGAACCAACTTTCACATTCTCTTTGATCTCATCCTTTCCTCCAGATCTCCAAGCCAGCTGTTCACCACCATCTCAGATTACCCCCATCCAAAACCTGATTATTTTTTTCCTTCCCCTGTTAAACCACCCAGCTTCCATCTCAAATTTCCAGTTTTTCCTTTGAATATTGACCCAGCGAGAAAACAGAAACCTTTTTGTTTTGCATTCAGGGCCATGCAGCAATGTCGTGTCGTCCACCGAAATAATGTTAAGCAGGAGGATCCGTCTGCCAGCATTAGTTGTTTGTGACCGATTAAGATCTCAGGTATCTTTAACGAAGAAGAATCTTAACAAATTATCGCCAGCATCCTGAACAAATTACAAATTGCTGCCACCATCTTATTTCAACACCGGTCGGGAAATGTGCAGCTTGTTCACCCCCACGTGTCCTCCCACTTCCCACCTCTTCCAATTTGTTCCCTTCCATTCTGCTCTAGCTCTTCCATGAGCCTCTATCATGTATACATTTTTTTTTTTTTTTTTTGCTTTGTTTCTAATAAATATCTGTTACATTTCCCACCTCGTTTTTATTTCTTTATTTAAGTGAATGAAAATACATTTTATCTCATAAAATGAGAAGCTGGATAATGAAAGCTGAACTACAAATTAAATGAAATATTTTCAAGCTTTTATTGAAAGAATGTAGTATGATATTGTACAGTGGAAACGCATGATTTACTACAATTCTGACAAACTGGCCAATTCGATGTGATTGCCATATATTAATTTTTTTACTTAACTGTCCACCACATAACAATATGTGACTTCATTGTGTTTCATCATTATTTGTTTTGTTGACATTTATAGTTGTTCTGTTTGGTTATTCCTAATACAATGGTGGATATCTGGAAGTGGATCTAACGACCTCCCGTTGTTCTCCCTGCATTACCGAATTTTCTTTGCAGTTTTGCCGGATACAAGATGGGGTCATGTCATCAGCCAGAGAGTGTGGCATTTACGTTAAAGATGCTCGTGTCTCCAGTGCCCATCGCGCTCATATTGCTGGGTCTACTGCTCTTCAGGTTGTATCCTATTAATGAGCAGAGAAGAAGAGAGATCGTCAAAGGGCTGGAACAACTTAAGTACGTTCAGGTTGGGATGGTGGTGGCAATACACAACTTTCAAAATGACGTATGAATGCTAAAAGGCCTTTTGCTCATGTGCTGTGTTTACAGTGACTCAGTTCTGCTCGACAGGCACTTTTAACTTGCCGTTACTAGTGTGAAATCTGTAATTCAGTTAGTCTTTTAAACTTATTTTTCAGCATTTAGCCAAAAGAGTGGAAACTTCATAATGTTTAACCATAATTGTTCTGTTCCTGAATGTAAATCGGACTCGTGAGAATATTGGAATACATTACGAGAAATATCCTTGAGAGGTGATGCATTTATACCATTTACTGGTGGTACATTCTAGCTTCAGCCATGGATGGACCGCACCACACCAAAACACACACACACACACACACACACACATGGACGGACGGACGGTCCAACTTTTACCAATAGATGCAAAAATCAAGAATAATTTTTTATCTTGTGGCCCTAGAAACAAACAGACAATATATTTACAACAGCCTTCAAGGCTTCCAAAGAGCCCCCCTCTTCCGAACATGATTAGCGGTAATTAAGCTTACCCTGTACATTCACAAGCCCCAGAATTGTGGCATTTTCATGGGTGTTCAGAAGAACCTAATGCAGATACACAGCCCATTCACTGGTAGCGATCCGCTGGGAGGTTTGTGTAACACTCGGGCCTTGCACCATTCCCCCTCCCCCTCCCCCACTCTCAAGCTCCCCAATCCCATCCCCCATAGCCAGGAGTTTGTAGTACGAGCAGGTGCCCATTCGGCGAGCTGAGAAAGTTCTCCAAGTCTTTTGTTGTGTAGATGCCGATAAACCTACGTTGTCAATCCATCGTATGCACACCACACAAAACCATGCAAAATTTTGCAATGTCTGATTTGCAAGTCCTGGTGAGGGTTTGCAATTTCTGATTGCCCATTCTAGTTGTTGTTTTTTTGCAGTGATTGTGCCTTTGCATCTTATGCAGTCTTCTTTTTAGATATTTATGTATCTCCTCCTTTTCCTCAGGGTAATTTCTTAAATGCACAAAAGTTGGGTTGCTTTGGTCACCATCAGGATTGTCGTTTGAGGGAGATTTAAAATCAAGAGTTGAAGAAATGATTTGTTTTGATGCAGAATTCATTAGGCCTGTGCATATCAATGTATTTTGCTAAACGTATACACGCTACGTTCATCGATTGTGTGCATGTGAAAACGTGAAAATCTACCAAGTCATTACAAAAAACATTATTTAGTCCAACACAAGTTAAATATTTCTCCAAGAGTATTTATGTTACGTTAAACAACAACAACTGGTAAATGTAGTAATTACATTCCCTTTATTTTGCAGCTTTAACTGACTAATTGATCCGTTAAAAGAAAGAGTAAAGAATAATTTACTGAGAAAGAGTAAAGCTGTACAGCTAAAAAAAATTAAAATAACGTATTTAAAAAAAATATATACATATTAATAAAACAGCAGCAAAGCAGATGTGTCCTTATTATACATCGCTTATCTTGCCAGACCGGCATGCTGGATGGCTGTTTATTTCATATTTCCTTGAGTCTCCATTTCAAAGGCCTGAATTGTCGATTCAAGTCAAAGTAATGTAATAGCAACGGCTAATGAATGCAGCCACCATCACGTACCTATAAACATGAAACGGCACCAATACGTGCATGAAAGGTCAGGTCACGTCAGCTATGGGAGCATGTGCCGGAGCAACGCGTTGCTGGATCAGTGCCTGGAAAACGAGCCATATGTCCATACAGCCTCAGCTGACGCTCACTGACCATACAGGTAACAAATCTCATCTGAGTATCTCTCAGCAACCGCTCGTTGGACACAAAGTCCGACCAGTGATAGCCAAGGATTTTCCGAAGAGACTTGGTTCCAAAGGAGTTAAGTCTCATTCTCTAGCCCTTGGTAAGGGTCCAGGTTTCACATACATAGAGCAAGACTGGAAGCACCAAGGACTTAAAGACTGACTTTCGTCCTCCTGCATAGATACCAACAGCGACACACCCCATGATCCAGTGAATCCATAACTCCCCAGGCTCGACCCAGATATCTATAAACCTCTGGCTCACAACATGCGGAGACATGAATAACACTGCCAAGATAAGTGAATCTCTTCGTGACCTCAACATCTTCGCCACAAACGGGCACAGACAAGAAAGCAGCATCCAAGATGTCATTGAAAGCCTGGATCTTGGTTTTGTCCCAGGAAATCCATAATCCCAGCGGCTCGGCCTCCTCATTCAGTGCCTGGAGGGCCCCCGTAAGAATATCCAGCGTCTCCGCAAAGATGACTGCATAATCTGCGAAATCAAGGTCAGAGATATTGACACTCCCAAACGATGCACCACAGCCTGATCTCCCAACATCCTCCCCAGAATCCAGTCCATACAAGCGCTGAAGATTTTGGGAGCCAGTACACACCCCTGCCGAACTCAAGTCACAACTGGAAATAAGTCAGAGATGGAGCCACCACACCTCACAGCACTCTCAGTACCAGAGTATAGTTCAGAGATCAGATTGATCAGTGTTGGTGGCACCCCACGAAGACCAAGAATTCTCCAGAGGGCAATTCCGATTCACCGAATTGAACGCTTTGCGGAGATCAACATAGGCTGCAAAGCAGTCCCTGGTGAAACTCTCGCTTGCGTTCGATGAGGACCCCAAGTGCAAGGATATGGTCAATCGTTGACCTCTTTGGTGTAAAGCCCGACTGCTCTGGTCGCTAGTGCTCGAGCAGATGTCGGCGAACCCTCTCAAGAATGATCCAAGCAAAGACCTTGTCTGGCACCGAGAGTAGCGTAACCCCTTGGTAGTTGTTGCAGTCCTGGTGATCACTCTTCCCCTTCCAGAGGGGGACAACAAGGCCCCTCTTCCAGTCGGTTGGGATGATGCCTGTGCTCCAAACAGAGCACAGAACTGCGTGCAGTGACAAGTACAGCATTTCGACCAGCCTTGAGAAGCTCAGCATGGATGGCACAAATCCCAGGAGCTTTGCCCTCTTTCAGCCGGTTCACCACCGCCTGTGTTTCCACAAGTAAATAATAATAATAACAATACATTTATTTTATATAGCGCTTTTCAAGAAGCCCAAAGGCGCTTTGACAGAGTACAAAAAACAAGTGCAAAAAGACAAAAATCAATAGGTAAATAATCAAAGCAAAAGGAAGGAGAAGGAGAAGGAGAAGAGATAGTCAGGGGTTAAATGCTGTGGGTTAAATGTTGAATGCAGTGTTGAACAGGTGGGTCTTGAGTGATGTTTTGAATGTGGTGAGTGAGGAGGAGTCTCTGATGGTGTGAGGTAGTGAGTTCCAGAGGGTGGGAGCAACGATGGAGAAGGCCCTGTCCCCCCAGGATCTGAATTTGGTCCGGATGGGGGGGGGGGGGGAGTCAGGAGGTTGGTACCAGCAGAGCGGAGGTTGTGGGTGGGAGTGTGTCTGGAGAGGAAGTCAGTCAGGTAGGATGGGGCCAGGTTATGGAGGGCTTTGTAGGTCAAGAGAAGGATTTTGTACTGGATTCTCTGGGGGATGGGGAGCCAGTGAAGCTTATAAAGGACGGGGGTGATGTGGTCAGGGGTCCGGGAATGGGTGAGTAGACGGGCAGCGGAGTTCTGAATGTATTGGAGTTTATTGGTGATTATTCAGGGTGAACCATAGAGGAGGCTGTTGCAGTAGTCCAGACGGGAGGTGATGAAGGCGTGGATGAGGGTTTCTGCAGCCGTGGAGGAGAGGGATGGACGGAGGCGGGCGTTGTTTTTCAGGTGAAAGAAGGCTGTCTTTGTGATCTGTTTCGTGTATTTGTCGAAGGAGAGGGTTTGGTCAAAGATGATGCCAAGATTCCGGATGTGAGGGGAGGTGGATACTGGGAAACCGTCGATGTTGAGGGCAAAGTTATGGGTGGATTTGGTGAGCGTTTTTGGGCCAATGATGATTATTTCAGATTTATCGTAGTTAAGTTTGAGGAAGTTGATTTGAAGCCAGGATTTTATTTCAGTTATGCAGTTTGTCAGGATAGAGTGGGTGGCGGTGGAGATGGACTTGGTGGAGATGAAAAGCTGGATGTCATCGGTGAAGCAGTGGAATTGGAGACCATGACGGCGGATTAAGTGACCAAGGGGGGACAGGTACAGGATGAAGAGGAGGGGGCCAATAACTGAACCTTGGGGGACACCTTGGGGGAGGGGAGCATAGGGGGATTTGCAGTTATTGATGGAGATGAACTGGCGTCTGTCAGAGAGGTATGATTTGATCCAAGAGAGGGCAGTGCCGGTAATGTTAAAGGTGGTTTCAAATCGGGTGAGGAGGATGGTGTGATTGATGGTGTCAAAGGCGGCGTTGAGGTCGAGGAGGATGAGAATGTTGAGGTTGCCAGCGTCGGAGGAGAGGAGAAGGCCGTTGGTGATTTTGAGGAGAGCAGTTTCATTACTGTGGTTGGAGCGGAATCCGGATTGGAATGTTTCATGCAGGTTATTGGCAGAGAGGTGATGTTTGAGTTGAGTGGCTACAGCGCGTTCCAAAAGTTTTGACAAAGGGTAGGTTGGAGATGGGTCTGAAGTTGTTTAGGGTGTCAGGGTTGAGTCAAGGTTTTTTCAGAATGGGGGTAACAGCAGCAATTTTGAGGGATGGTGGGACGATGCCTGTAGACAGGGAGCAGTTTATTGTTGCAGTGGTAAGTGGAGAGAGAGCAGGAAGGGAGGCCTTGACAAAGCTGGAGGGGATGGGGTCAAGAGTGCAGGTGGCAGTTTTCATTCCTATGAGGAGTTCAGAGAGGTCAGTAGGGGAGACTGGGGAGAACTGAGACAGGGGTTGGCAGGATAAGGGGGGGCAGGTGGTTTGAGGGGGAGCAGGTGCGGTGGTGGTTAAGCTGCTGTAGATGTTGTCAATTTTGCTTTGGAAGAATGAAAGGAAGGAGATGCAGTTGTCTACTGTGAATGACTGGGTGGTGGTGTCCAGGGGGCTGAGGAGTTTGTTTATTGTAGAGAAGAGTGCTTTTGGGTTTCCAGAGCCAGAGTGGATAATTTGAGAGTAGTAGGCGGAGCGGGCGCGGGAGGGGGCATCTTTGTAGTGTTGTAGGTGGTCCTTGTCGGCTTGGGAGTGAATTGTGAGACCTGTTTTATTGCGGAGTCTTTCAAGTTGGCGAGCATGAGTTTTCATCAGGCGGAGTTCAGGGGTAAACCAGGGAGCAGAATGGGTGAAAGAAACTTTTGGTTTTTATAGGCGCAAGCTGGTCAAGGCAGGAGGAGAGAGTGTGGTTGTAGTAGTCAGTGAGGTCAGAAGGGGTGTGGAGGTCAACGAAGGGAGAAGTGGACATTTTTTTCAGAGAGGGTGGATGAGAATGAGGTAGGTGAAAGAGCGTTTAGCTTACGGAAGTTGATCGTGCGATAATGCCTTGGTGCTGGGGTGGGGATGTTGATGGTCATAGTGATGGCTAAGTGGTCAGAGAGGGTGAGGTCAGAGCCAGAGAGATGGTGCAAAATTAATCCAGTAGAGCAGACAAGGTCCAGAATGTGACCATGGTTATGGGTAGGAAAGTTGACATGTTGAGTGAGGTTAAAGCAGGTGAGTAAATCAGTGAAGTCAGTGGTTATTGTGGAGTCAGTGGAGTCCATGTGGATATTGAATCCACATGTAAAGTTCACAGTTAATTGGGGGGTCAGAATTTTGGAGAGCAACACCCCTGACATCCAACTCAACAGCCGGTGGGTCAGCCTGGTAAAGCCTTTCAAAGTAACCGGCCAAGCGGGCCTTCACTTCAGACTCCTCTGTCAAGAGGCCACCACCCTTTGTTCTACCTGCAGTACACCTAGGGACAGGCTTATAGCAATGCAATGCACGGATTCCTCTAAGCATGATGAGAATCACATGTCCACAAGTGATGCTCTACGCTTTCACAGATTCCTCGCACATCGGCCTCCTTGTTCGCCCTCAGCGAGCATACAGTTTTATGCCTCAGCTCCTGGAACAGTTCAGCTCTGCCATCGAGCCTGGCCCTGCGACTCTGGTCGATGGTATCGAGCGTCTCCTGAGAGACAAAGTTCTTCTTCGCCTGACGGTGAGTTCCAAGACAGCCACCGGCAACATCAAGGATTGTGGTCTTGAAGGCACTCCACAACTCCTCAGGATCCTGCGAAGCATCCAGACCGCCCAAAACCCCCACTCAACCTGCTCGCAAACTCCTCAGCTGCCCTATCTTCCTTGAGCTTGCCCACATCCAGCCGAGGCTGGGATGGTAGCATTCTCTTGGATTTGAGCTGCAACGTTAGAATTGCTACAACAAGCCTGTGGTCAGTGTTGAGGAACTGAGCACTCCAGTAGACCCAACAGTTCTGGAGCATCTGCCCTCGACCATCAATGAGCACATGGTCAATCTCCTTCGCCACACCACCAGCATTGGAATACCAAGTCCAGCAATGAGGCTGTGGGTGCTAAAACCATGAGCCAGCCACCCTAGGTCCATGACTTCTTGCAAAGCCGAGGAACTTCGTGCTATTCTGGTTCATAGTCCAGGATCCATGGGGACCAACACATGCCTCATAGCAATCCCTGTCAGTGCCAGTCGATGCATTGAAATCCCCCAAGACTAGTAGAGTATCTCTCCTGGGGCACTGATCAACCACAGACTCGAGCGTGGCATCAGTCTCGTAATACGTTCGTTGACCGATCTTACCTAGACTTTCATGGGAGTCAGCTTATTGGACACAGCTATAGCAATTCCCTGGGCATGGTAACCGTCAAAGCGACCAGACCAGTAGTAGGTGTAACCACCCACCATGATCTCACTACTATCCAGCCTCCGAACCTTAGAAAAGGGCTACAACATTGATGTTCAAACGTTGGAGCTCAGATGAAAGCAGAGACAGGTGATCATCCTCTCTTTGAGTAAGAACGTTCCAGGCAGCCACCCAAAGTGACCGCCTCAGGTTAACCCAAGGAGACTGTCGTCTGGTGGACGACGCCTCAGCACCACCCCGACACGCACATCTACAACCCAACCCTGGAAAGTTATCCTGTGCTTTTTCCTCCAATTATCTAAGAATGGGGATCCCAAAGGATTTGCCCCAATCCTGTCATCCGGTGAGCTGCCCTGCGAAGGCCAGCTGCACAGGAGGTACTCCCACGGAGTGTTTTTAAATTTATTTATTTATATATAGTTGTGTTCTTTGTGCATGTTGCGGAATGACATGTTTTTATGGTGGCCGGAGTGCAAATCTTACCACCAACCTCCTAGAAAAAGGTAACCTGACTGCAGGAGGACGTCCGCAGACACAGTTGGGCACCGGATATGAATGGCCGTTGGCTCACAGGGTGCTCCTCCGCCCTTTGACAGGTCTTGTTTTAGCCCTGCTAGGTGTACATATCCAAACACCCCCTGGGGTGACCAGACCAGGCGGGAAAAAAATAAAATAAATTTTTCTACCCCCAAGAAAATGTGTGACTACTCTTAGTCTGGCTCCTAACCGTTGACCTCCCTGGATAGGTAAGACCTACCAGGAATAAAGCTCCCCACCAATATAGCCCAAAGAGTCACAGGAGCATGCAAGCCTCCCAACTACGATCAAAGCGATAGTCACAATCGGGGAGGAAAATATGTCTATAAACAACATGGCGTCGTAAAAAATACTTGCAGGTCCCGCCTGTCTTCACCCCACCAAGAGCCGGAAAGAACTGATCTAATAGGCTGGTGGTATAAACCCCACCCTGAACGGACCAATGGATGGAGACTGGATTGAGAAGCCGGCTCCTTTTATCGTATAGATTAGCAACAGAACATGTACACGCTTAAAGATCTTTGTAAACGTTTATATATTTTTTTCTGTGTACACGTATGCAGCTGTCAGGTTAGATTAGTCATTCTCGATTTGACTTCTTGTTCTTTCACTCTGCTTGTTATTTTTCAATTTCGCTTTGATGTGAATTCCTTTTTTATTCCGGTCAAATACCGTCGCAAACCCCCATCTTGGGATGAATTCTTACATACACGCAGAGTCGCGTGGAATACACCAAGACATGAAATGGGAAAGAAAGATGGAAGGAGAGTGGTCCCGGGACTTGAGGTGTACCAGTCCCAGGACAGAGACGTGCTTATCGGGGAAAAACCCAGATATCTGTAAATGGAAAGCCCCACACTGCTGGCCGACTCCGATGCCGACTTGCACCCTCGACTGGTGCTGATCGGCAGACTTGTGCCTCCCGGTGCAGCCTTGTATTGACACCTCGGCTGGTCCTTCGGTCGCACTCTTTCCACATGTCCAGAGCATTGGTCACGGTGATGCCACGTGCCACAAGTCCCAACCACTTGGTGCTCTTTCCCCAAAGCACATAATAATAATAATAATAATAATAATAATAATAATACATTTATTTTATATAGCGCTTTTCAAGAAGCCCAAAGACGCTTTGACAGAGTACAAAAAACAAGTGCAAAAAGACAAAAATCAATCAGTAAATAATAATCAAAGCAAAAGGAAGGAGAAGGAGAAGAGATAGTCAGGGGTTAAATGCTGTGGGTTAAATGTTGAATGCAGTGTTGAACAGGTGGGTCTTGAGTGATGTTTTGAATGTGGTGAGTGAGGAGGAGTCTCTGATGGTGTGAGGTAGTGAGTTCCAGAGGGTGGGAGCAGCGATGGAGAAGGCCCTGTCCCCCCAGGATCTGAATTTGGTCTGCATGGGGGGGGTGAGGGGGGGGTCAGGAGGTTGGTAGTGGGAGTGTGTCTGGAGAGGAGGTCAGTAAGGTAGGATGGGGCCAGGTTATGGAGGGCTTTGTAGGTCAAGAGGAGGATTTTGTACTGGATTCTCTGGGGGATGGGGAGCCAGTGAAGCTTGTAAAGGACGGGGTGATGTGGTCACGGGTCCGGGAATGGGTGAGTAGACGGGCAGCGGAGTTCTGAATGTATTGGAGTTTATTGGTGATTTATTGAGGGTGAACCAAAGAGGAGGCTGTTGCAGTAGTCAAGACGGGAGGTGATGAAGGCGTGGATGAGGGTTTCTGCAGCCGTGGAGGAGACGGATGGACGGAGACGGGCAATGTTTTTCAGGTGAAAGAAGGCTGTCTTTGTGATCTGTTTAGTGTATTTGTCGAAGGAGAGGGTTTGGTCAAAGATGATGCCAAGATTCCGGATGTGAGGGGAGGTGGATACTGGGAAACCGTCGATGTTGAGGGCAAAGTTATGGGTGGATTTGGTGAGCGTTTTTGGGCCAATGATGATTATTTCAGATTTATCATAGTTAAGTTTGAGGAAGTTGATTTGAAGCCAGGATTTTATTTCAGTGATGCAGTTTGTCAGGATAGAGTGGGTGGCGGTGGAGATGGACTTGGTGGAGATGAAAAGCTGGATGTCATCGGCGAAGCAGTGGAATTGGAGACCATGACGGCGGATTAAGTGACCAAGGGGGGACAGGTACAGGATGAAGAGGAGGGGGCCAGGAACTGAACCTTGGGGGACACCTTGGGGGAGGGAAGCAGTGGGGGATTTGCAGTTATTGATGGAGATGAACTGGCGTCTGTCAGAGAGGTATGATTTGAGCCAAGAGAGGGCAGTGCCGGTAATGTTAAAGGTGGTTTCAAGTCGGGTGAGGAGGATGGTGTGATTGATGGTGTCAAAGGTGGCGCTGAGGTCGAGGAGGATGAGAATGTTGAGGTTGCCAGCGTCAGAGGAGAGGAGAGGAGAAGGTCGTTAGTGATTTTGAGGAGAGCAGTTTCAGTACTGTGGTTGGAGCGGAATCCGGATTGGAATGTTTCATACAGGTTATTGGCAGAGAGGTGATGTTTGAGTTGAGTGGCTGCAGCGCGTTCCAAAACTTTTGACAGAAAGGGTAGGTTGGAGATGGGTCTGAAGTTGTTTAGGGTGTCGGGGTTGAGTCCAGGTTTTTTCAGAATGGGGGTAACAGCAGCAATTTTGAGGGATGGTGGGACGATGCCTGTAGACAGGGAGGAGTTTATTGTTGCAGTGATAAGTGGAGAGAGAGCAGGAAGGGAGGCCTTGACAAAGCTGGAGGGGATGGGGTCAAGAGTGCAGGTGGCAGTTTTCATTCCTATGAGGAGTTCAGAGAGTTCAGAGAGGTCAGTAGGGGAGACTGGGGAGAACTGAGACAGGGGTTGGCAGAATAAGGGGGGGCAGGTGGTTTGAGGGGGAGCAGGTGCGGTGGTGGTTAAGCTGCTGTAGATGTTGTCAATTTTGCTTTGGAAGAATGAAAGGAAGGAGATGCAGTTGTGTACTGTGAATGACTGGGTGGTGGTGTCCAGGGGGCTGAGGAGTTTGTTTATTGTAGAGAAGAGTGCTTTTGGGTTTCCAGAGCCAGAGTGGATAATTTGAGAGTAGTAGGCGGAGCGTGCGCGGGAGAGGGCATCTTTGTAGTGTTGTAGGTGGTCCTTGTAGGCTTGGGAGTGAATTGTGAGACCTGTTCTATTGCGGAGTCTTTCAAGTTGGCGAGCACGAGTTTTCATCAGGCGGAGTTCAGGGGTAAACCAGGGAGCAGAATGGGTGAAAGAAACTGTTTTGGTTTTTATAGGCGCAAGCTGGTCAAGGTAGGAGGAGAGAGTGTGGTTGTAGTAGTCAGTGGGGTCAGAAGGGGTGTGGAGGTCAACGAAGGGATAAGTGGACATTTTTTCAGAGAGGGTGGATGAGAATGAGGTAGGTGAAAGAGCGTTTAGCTTACGGAAGTTGATAGTGCGATAATGCCTTGGTGCTGGGGTGGGGATGTTGATGGTCATAGTGATGGCTAAGTGGTCAGAGAGGGTGAGGTCAGAGCCAGAGAGATGGTGCAAAATTAATCCAGTAGAGCAGACAAGGTCCAGAATGTGACCACTGTTATGGGTAGGAAAGTTGCCATGTGGAGTGAGGTTAAAGCAGGTGAGTAAATCAGTGAAGTCAGTGGTTATTGTGGAGTCATTGGAGTCCATGTGGATATTGAAATCACTGAGGAGGAGGATTGAGGGGGAGAGGGAACAGAGCTGGGTCAGAAAGTAGGAGAAGTCAGACAGGAATGATGGGTGTGGTTTGGGAGGGCGGTAGACGACAGCCATGACTGGCTGCGTGTGACCAGAGACTTTAAAAGCCAGGTGTTCAAATGATGGAGCAGATGAGATGGAGATGAGGCTGGTCTTGATGTCCTGTCGGTGAATTACGGCAATTCCACCACCTCGGCCCTCCGAGCGTGGTTTATTGATGTAAGAATATCCATTGGGTGTAGTGAGGTTCAGTGAGAAGTAGTCCAGTGGTTGTTGCCAGGTTTCAGTGAGACAGAGAAAGTCCAGTTTATTATCCAGAATGTAGTCGTTCAGGATGAGGCTTTTGTTGTTGAGGGACCGGGTATTGAACAGGGTGAGCTTGATGTTGCTTTGTACGGTGGGGATGAACTCAGGTGATTTAGCCAGGGTTTGCAGACAGGAGGTGCGATCGTGTGCGTTGCTATGACCAGGTGCGCTGGGACGATGAGTGGGAGTGCGCTGAGCCGACCAGAGTACGGGAATGGAACACATTGGCAAGGAATTAAATAAAAATGGATTGGACGAAGGAAAGCACATAAAATAGAGGATCTGTCTGCACCATCAACCCTGACAGTGCTAATTGGGGTAATTACCAGACAATTTTTTTCTCATATTAATTATGAGATAACTAATTAATTATTATTGCCCCTTACCCCTTAAGCCCTTTTCTTCACACAATTTTTCATAATGCTTCTCAAAGGGTTTGTATTCCTTGAGTCATCTGAGGAGTTTGGAAACCGCCTTTAGAGGCCATTTTTCCCTGCAGAGCGGAGGTTGGCCTTTTTTTTGGGCACCGTGGTCCCCTTTTCGAAGCAATGTTTTATGACTGGATGCCCTTCCTACCGCCAACCCTGTTAGTCCCTCTTGCAACAGACAGAGAATTACCAGTGAACTGGTACTCAATTCATCGACCTCGGAAGGATGCCAGGCTGAGTCAACCGCCCTGGCATTAATTCAGCGATCGACCGGGATTCGAACGCAGGATCCTAGGATCCCAAGCCGGCACCCTAACCGCTATGCCAACCCCAGGCTCATCTGAGGAGTTTAATGTTGTGATTTTTTTCTGTGGTCCAAAGCAACAAAATAAAACAAATAAATTAGTGTGTTTTATCCGTTATTCGCAAACGAACAAAACTCAAATGGAAGTAAACGTTGAAAATTTACATTAAAGGACAAAGAACACCATGGAGTTTGGCCTTTGGTTTGTGTTTGTATAATATTGATGTGTGGTTGAAGAATTCTTGCCGTCTTGCCTTGCAGGATCGAGAAAGCTCGAATGGAGTGCGAAGATGTGAAGAATGGCATCGTCCAGAGGTGAACGACTTTCGATCCCGGCACAAAGCTGGGAAAGGAACTATGAAACACTGTTGCAAATATCTGCGTTGCTGGACCCACCTCCTTGTGGTTTTTAACTGTAATGTTATTTGTACTTTTAATCTTCACTAACTATACTTGATCCTGGGAGTGTTCGGAGAGGTTGAGTGTTGCTTTTGGAGTGTTCTTGAGCATTTGAAACCCAAACCAGTGTATCCACAAGTGACTTGAATTTGTGGCCCCCGTTTCAAACTAATGTTCAGCTGTGAATGTCAGGGGCGAGCGGGGGGGGGGGGGGGGGGGGGGTAATCGTTATTTTGTTTTCTCCAATTGTAAATGTTGTACACTTTATTACCTTGTAAATATTGTGGTTGGACCACCGAGTACAGAAAATTGTTTATTTTTTGCCTCAGGTAATTCTAGAACTAGAAAAAAAATAGGCATTTTTGACTAATTGGGTGGTTTCTTGAATAAAAAAAAAAAACACGGTATTTGAATAAATGGTTTTGAGTTTCAACTCCTGCATATTGTGCTTCAGGATGATGATTTGCTATTACGAGGTTGGCAACAGGAGGAGGAAGAAGATCCACCTTGTTTAATTTCCCCACACTATTAAGATAGAAGCAACATTAGCACCCAGAGTTCCCCGTGTGTGTGTGTGTGTGTGTGTGTGTGTGGTGTGTGTTCCAGCTCCTCCACAAGCATTTTTTTTTTTTTTTTTTTTTTGTTGTATACCGAGTCGAGGCTCGTGAAAGAGCTAACATTTATCAAACAAACAAGCAAACAAAGTATATAAAAAGGGGAGCGGTCGACAAGATGGGGAGAGAAGGGGAGGAAGCATACAAACACAACATTTGAGAGCAGGGACATCGGGAGATGTGTGGGAGGGAGAGGGCCTGGGGGGAGGCAGGATAGGTATAAAACGCAAGGACACCAAGGACTTCCAGAAAGAAGTCAAAAGTCACCTCAAAAAAGTGGATTTGGGGTGAAATTAGCGGGGGTAGAAAAGATCAAGGTTTTGGATTGGGGAAGATAAGAGATGGTGGTGAACAGCCGTTTTAAAGACCTGGAGGGAGGAGTGGGATTGAAGGGAGTGTGGGAGTTTGTTCCAGAGGCGGGAGAAAAGAGGAGTGAAGGTGAGCAGAGAGTCTTGATTTTGGCAGTTTAACCACAAGAGGGTTGCAGGCAGACCTGCAGGAATGTTTGGGGGACAGAGCCCAGAGAGCTGGGGGAGCAAGGCCGGAGAGGAGTCGGTAGAAGACGGAAAGACCACCAACCTGCCTGAGTGAAAGGCCCTCGGAGATAGCGTCATCGCGGGAGATTCCAATGATTCTGAAAAATTAGATGATGTGGAAAAAAAAACACAAGGTAGTAGTACAAGTATATTCTAGCTCCACATGCATGTTACATGCACTAAGTGCATGCATGGAGACAGCACTAAGTCGAGAAAAGACAATGTGGAATTCTTTTGATCTACAGAGGTTTAGCAGGAGGTAAATGTTAAAGGGATGGAAGGGAAGGGACAAATTGAACCAATTGGGTTTTGCTTTTTTCATGCATAAGAAATAGATGATCATGAAGGTCAGGTATTGATTTAGAAATCAACACGGATTTATCAATTAAATGTCACGTCAATTCGTTTTTCTTAAGTGTATAAATCGTTGTTTTTGAAGCTCAGCATCACATACCTGGTTTCACTGGTTAATTACCTCCACCACCGAAAGTGGATAGAGGTTATGTTTTCACCACAGTTTGTCTGTTTGTGAGAAAGATATCTCAAACAGTTGTGGACGGATTCGGACTAAATTTTGCGGAGAGGTTGTGTGTGTGACGAGGACGAAATGATTCGATTTTGGTGAAGATCCGGATTCGGATCCAGGTACTAGAACTTTTTAAGTGATTCTTCAGCATTTGGAGATGGGGCCCAAAAAGGATACATAGCAGGATATCTCAAAAAGTTGTGGACGGATTTGGACGAAACTTGGTGGACAGGTTGGGTGTCTGACGAGGAAAAATTGATTCAATTTTGGTGAAGATCTGAATATGGATTCAGATACGAGCATTATTTAATTCTTAACCGTTGAGAGATCGGGCGATTGGTGAAGATCTGAATATGGATTCAGATACGAGCATTATTTAATTCTTAACCGTTGAGAGATTGGGCGATTGGTGAAGATCTGAATATGGATTCAGATACGAGCATTATTTAATTCTTAACTATTGAGAGATTGGACGATTGGTGAAGATCTGAATATGGATTCAGATACGAGCATTATTTAATTCTTAACCGTTGAGAGATCGGACGATTGGTGAAGATCTGAATATGGATTCAGATACGAGCATTATTTAATTCTTAACCGTTGAGAGATCGGACGATTGGTGAAGATCTGAATATGGATTCAGATACGAGCATTATTTAATTCTTAACCGTTGAGAGATCGGACGATTGGTTAAGATCTGAATATGGATTCAGATACGAGCATTATTTAATTCTTAACCGTTGAGAGATTGGACGATTGGTGAAGATCTGAATATGGATTCAGATACGAGCATTATTTAATTCTTAACCGTTGAGAGATTGGGCGATTGGTGAAGATCTGAATATGGATTCAGATACGAGTATTATTTAATTCTTAACCGTTGAGAGATCGGGCGATTGGTGAAGATCTGAATATGGATTCAGATACGAGCATTATTTAATTCTTAACCGTTGAGAGATCGGGCGATTGGTGAAGATCTGAATATGGATTCAGATACGAGCATTATTTAATTCTTAAACGTTGAGAGATTGGGCGATTGGTGAAGATCTGAATATGGATTCAGATACGAGCATTATTTAATTCTTAACTATTGAGAGATTGGACGATTGGTGAAGATCTGAATATGGATTCAGATACGAGCATTATTTAATTCTTAACTATTGAGAGATTGGACGATTGGTGAAGATCTGAATATGGATTCAGATACGAGCATTATTTAATTCTTAACCGTTGAGAGATCGGACGATTGGTGAAGATCTGAATATGGATTCAGATACGAGCATTATTTAATTCTTAACCGTTGAGAGATTGGGCGATTGGTGAAGATCTGAATATGGATTCAGATACGAGCATTATTTAATTCTTAACCGTTGAGAGATTGGACGATTGGTGAAGATCTGAATATGGATTCAGATACGAGCATTATTTAATTCTTAACTATTGAGAGATTGGACGATTGGTGAAGATCTGAATATGGATTCAGATACGAGCATTATTTAATTCTTAACCGTTGAGAGATTGGGCGATTGGTGTAGATCTGAATATGGATTCAGATACGAGCATTATTTAATTCTTAACCGTTGAGAGATCGGGCGATTGGTGAAGATCTGAATATGGATTCAGATACGAGTATTATTTAATTCTTAACCGTTGAGAGATTGGGCGATTGGTGAAGATTCGAATATGGATTCAGATACGAGCATTATTTAATTCTTAACCGTTGAGAGATTGGGCGATTGGTGAAGATCTGAATATGGATTCAGATACGAGCATTATTTAATTCTTAACCGTTGAGAGATCGGGCGATTGGTGAAGATCCGAATATGGATTCAGATACGAGCATTATTTAATTATTAACTATTGAGAGATTGGACGATTGGTGAAGATCTGAATATGGATTCAGATACGAGCATTATTTAATTCTTAACTATTGAGAGATTGGACGATTGGTGAAGATCTGAATATGGATTCAGATACGAGCATTATTTAATTCTTAACCGTTGAGAGATCGGGCGATTGGTGAAGATCTGAATATGGATTCAGATACGAGCATTATTTAATTCTTAACTATTGAGAGATT
Organism: Myxine glutinosa; assembly: GCF_964187855.1. Taxonomy (NCBI): domain Eukaryota; kingdom Metazoa; phylum Chordata; class Myxini; order Myxiniformes; family Myxinidae; genus Myxine; species Myxine glutinosa. The sequence continues at coordinate 34,568,129 of NC_136268.1, forward strand.
GTACGATTGGTGAAGATCTGAATATGGATTCAGATACGAGCATTATTTAATTCTTAACCGTTGAGAGATCGGGCGATTGGTGAAGATCTGAATATAGATTCAGATACGAGCATTATTTAATTCTTAACCATTGAGAGTTCGGGCGAAATGCGATGATATCGCGTGATATTTTTAAAAGTTCTGATTCTAGACAAAACCTGGTGGACGAGTTGGTTAGGTGACGAGAACAAGCCGATTAGATTTTGTTTCAGGTCCAAATCCAGAGTCGGCCTATCGATGGATACAAAACATAAACTGTTCAGCTTGGCAGAGGTATGTGCTCTACCCAGTGCCGTTCTCGTTTTTTCATTTTTCGATACATTTATAGTCCCTGTGGAACCTTTTATAAGAATTATGAACAAAGTAGATGAAAGTAGGAAAAAACAATTGGTATTGCTAACCAATCCCATATTCATCATTATAGTCTTGCCCTGCCCTCACTTCCTGTCCTGCCTTCCTCACTTCCTCACAACCCTCCACTCTCGGCGGACGAGAGCATCTTCAGCGGTGCAATGTCTAGTTAGACGTGGTGAAGGCGCAACGTACACACGAAATCTCTGCATCTGCTGTGCATTCGGTTGTTAAAAGTTCTCTGGGAATGAGTGATTTGGAGAGGTGACCGTGATGGGTCATGACCTGTTCGTGGTCACATATCTTTTCCGCATATCTCAAGGGATTGTGAGTTGGGTACCAACTACATTGTTGAGTACCAGTTCACTGGTAATTCCCTGTGTGTCGCAAGACGTGACGAACAGGGTTGGCGACAGGAAGGGCATCCGGCCATAAAACATTGCTTCAAAAAGGGGACCATGGTGCCCAAAAAAGGCCAACCCCCGCTCTGCGGGGAAAAATGGCCTCTCAAGGTGGTTGCCAGTGGTGTAGTCTACGTGATACGCAGGTATACGCCGTATACCCACTAGGAAAGGTCCAGGATTTCCGTATACCCACTTAAAAATGCGCGAGGATACGTAACAACATATTATTTTCGTGACAGAACTTTCACACTTTCATTCATAAAATGCGCTATACAAATAACTTTCATTCATAAAATGCACTATATGAATAAAATTTGATTTGATTTGATAAAATTCACCCCGTCTGTGTTAGGAAGCACTGACTAATGGCATTGGGGCTTCCGTGACCTGTGACCCGGATCTGACGTCACCTACCAAGGAACAACCACACAGTTGCTTACATTCTCGGCGCGAAAGTAATGTGAATCAATAAAGGAGAAAAACGAAACGAAAAGATGAAACGAAAGCACACTCAAACGACACTCTTTGAGTGTTTTCGCAAGCCTGCTCCTGAAGCTCCTGCCGCTTCGGGTGACACTGACGTCACAGAAACTATAGAAAAAGAGCCAGGTGAGGCTGATGCTATCCCAACGTTACGCGGTAACGTTACAGAAACTGAGCCCGATGCTATCACCCGACCTGGTAAGTGAAAGTAGCATAGTTATCATTAACATAACTGTAACAGCATGGGATTGTTGGTATATTGAATTCTATCTAGAACTAGCTAACCTCACTAACGTTAGTGTGGTGGATCAATAATTGTGGGAGAAGGGGAGAGATGGCTTGTCCACCAACGAGCTGTATGTTGCTAGCTAGCTAAACAGCGCCAAGCTTAGCCGCTTAAGCCGCTGTCGCACCTTGACGTTTTAGCCAGCGTATGCCGACGTATGAAAAATTTGGCTACGTTAAGAGCACGCTGAAGCACGCTGGCATACGTCGTAGTACGCCGAGCTCGTCGACAAATTTTGTGCATGCACAAAATTTGTCGACGTATGCCAGCGTATGACTCACACCAGCACTCAATTTTGATACGTCGGCATACGCTGGCTAAATCGTCAAGGTGTGACAGGGGCTTTAGAGCGCACTGTGAAAGCTTGGCTCCCTCCCGATGCTCAGTAGTACCCATTGTAAACAACGAGAAAAGAGCCAGCTCAGATATACAATAGTGTGTGTCTGTGTGTGTCTGTGTGCAGTCGTCAACCGAATACAATGTTTTTATTTCTCCTTGTTTCAGATGATGATTTGGTGAGAGCTGTGTCAGAGGCTGTGTTGGCTGAGACAGATGCTGTATTCAGAACAGCATACTATCTTTCATACTATATGAGATACTATATGAGCATACTATATGAGAAAGAATCTCGCGATACTTTGCGTTGCGTCATTAGTCAGGATAATCTCGCGGTATTTTCGTTTTCTTGAATTCTCCGTGACCTGTGTTCGTTAATTTCTCCAATTCCCTCACGGATTTTCTCAACCCTTTCGCAAAACTGAAAATGGGCCTGGTCTGAGACCGGGCGAGACGTCATGAACGAGCTTGATTGGAGCTATCGTGCTATCCTTCACTAACCCTTACCATGTCTCATGAGTAATGTGGCGGTGCTACAACGCTTATTGGTCCGGACTTCTGGTCCCTCGAGCGATGGGGCTTGCTTCGATCTCTCCACGGCATCAAAGTTTGAGTGTTTTCCCGTTCGTTTCTTTGTCAAATTTCCGCTGCGTATTTTGTTGTGTATGTGTTATTGTGTGTTTCTATTTGGTTTTGGTTTTGTAGTTGTTGCAAATTTGTGTGTTAATAGTCGTTTCTTTGTTCGCGTCTCGTGCGGCCTCCTCGTCTCGACTTGTGCCCCGCCCCCTATATCTCGTTTTTCTTTCACCTCTGCTCCTGCTTTCTCAAATCCACGTTCTCACTTAGAGACTTTTCCCAGATTGTTTTTCATGGTTTTGTTTAAATATGTTTAAACCGCAGCCGTGTTGCTGACGCCGCCCCCCAAAATTTCCATGTTTTAAACGTTTCCCAGTGTGTACACTGGATTAGAATAGGTATGCCGTATCCCCGCGTGTCGTAAGAGGCGACTAAGAGGGTTGGCGTCAGGAAGGGCATCCGGCCATAAAACATTGCCTCAAAAAGAGAACCATGACAATTACAACTACATGTGGGCAGGGTACAGCCCGAAGTGGAGATCGGTTTCTGAGGTTTGGGACATGGAATGTAGGGACAATGACAGGGAGATCAGGAGAAGTGGTGGAAGTAATGGTCAGAAGAAGAGTGGACATATGTTGTGTGCAAGAGACGAGATGGAAGGGAAGTGGTGTGAGAATGGTGAAGGGTAGGCAGGGACAGAAATACAAGTTTGTGTGGCAAGGGTGCCTGGAGGGCATGAATGGTGTTGGTGTCCTGTTATCTGAGGAGTTTGTAGACAGTGTGGTGAGTGTGACTAGAGTGAGTGATAGGTTGATGATGGTGAAAATGATGATTGGAAAGCTCTTGGTGAACGTCATCTCGGGATATGCTCCGCAGGTTGGTCGAAGCGATGAAGAGAAGGACAAGTTCTGGTGTGCGATAGAGAAGCTGATGGAAAACGTGAAAGATGAGGAAGTTGTTGTGGTGGGAGGAGACCTGAATGGACATGTGGGAAGGAGTATGGATGGTTTTGAGGGAGTTAATGGGGGTTACAGATATGGTGTGAGAAATGGAGAAGGTGAAAGGATTTTGGAGTTTGCTGATGGAGCTGATTTGTTGATTTGTAATATTCAGTTCCAGAAAGAGGATAATAAGCTTGTTACATACACGTCAGGTGGGTCGACGACAACCGTTGACTACCTGATGGTGCGTAGGCGAGATAGGGGGCACCTCCGGGACACAAAGGTGATCCCGGGGGAGGAGGCTGTTTCACAGCACCACTTGGTTGTCTGCGACGTAAGGGTGAAAGGTGCGAGGAGAGCTCGGCGGGGGAAGTACCAACCGAGAATGAAGGTGTGGAGGTTGAAAGAGGTGACAGGAAGGGAGGCATTAAAAGAGAGGCTGAGTAGGGTCGAGGATGATGTGGTTGAGCTTGAAAGTGATTGGATGTCAATGAAAGCTAGTCTGTTGGGAGCCGTTGGTGAGGTATGTGGATGGACAAAAGGACCACCGAGGCACTCGGAAACATGGTGGTGGGATGATGAAGTTGGAAAGAGGATTGACGAGAAGAGGAAGAAGTTCAAGGAGTGGCAGAAGGCGAAGGGTACGGGAGCAGAAGCAGCAGAGCATGAAAGTTATAAGGCAGCCAGGAAGGCTGCAAAGAAAGAGGTAGCAAAGGCGCAGGAGGCATGTAGGAAAATGTTCGGAGAATGCTTGGATTCGGAAGAGGGTCAGAAAGCAGTATTCAGGATTGCAAAGCAGATAGCGAAAGAGAGGTGTGATGTGATGGGGGTGAGTTGCTTGAAGGATGAAGTGGGACAAATCGTTGTCGACCCAGATGGAATTAAAGGAAGATGGAAAAGATATATGGAAATGCTGTTGAATACAGAGAATGAATGGGATGGCAACATAGAGAGTAACCCAGTTTTAGGACCGGCAGAGAAGATAACTGAGAAGGAAGTTGAGGAAGCGATAAAAGCAATGAAGGGTAGAAAAGAGGGAGGGCCGACGGGAGTTGTGGGAGATATGTTGAAGGCAGCAGGAAGTTGGGGTGTGAAGAGAATGACAGAGATCTGTAATCTGGTGGTGAAAGAAGGCCGCATTCCAGTGGATTGAGAACTGAGTACCCTCGTCCCTCTATACAAGGGGAAAGGTCACCCTCTGGAGTGTGGCTCGTACCGAGCGATAAAGTTGTTGGAGCATGGAATGAAGGTATTGGAAAGGGTGTTGGAGAGGAGGATAAGGAAGAAAGTGAAGATCGACGAAATGCAGTTTGGATTCATGCCAGGAAGAGGAACGACAGACGCGCTTTTCATTGTGAGGCAGTTGCAGGAGAAGTACGTGGAGAAGAGGAAGAAGTTGTTTCTTGGGTTTGTTGATCTGGAGAAAGCATTCGATCGGGTTCCACGCAAAGTATTGACATGGGCATTGAGGAAGTTAGGAGTGGAGGAATGGTTGATCAGAGTAGTGGTGGCAATGTACAAAAGAGCGCGCACAGCTGTAAGGACGAAGGACGGGAACAGTGGTGAGTTTGAGGTGAAGGTGGGAGTGCATCAGGGGTCGGTACTAAGTCCACTACGATTTGTAGCTGTGATGGAGGTGCTGGCTCAGAACGTAAAGGAGGGTTTACCATGGGAGTTGTTGTATGCAGATGATCTGGTGTTGATTGCGGAAAGTATGGATGGACTGAAGGAAAAGATGAACACGTGGAAGGAATGTATGGAGACAAAAGGTCTGAAGGTGAATATCGGAAAGACGAAGGTGATGGCAAGTGGTAAAGCATGTGGCGAGGTGGAAAGAACTGTGAAGTGGCCCTGTGCTGTGTGTCGCAAGGGTGTCGGAGTGAACTCCATTCAGTGTACAATGTGCGCTGAGTGGGTTCATCAAAAATGTAGTGGTCTGAGAGGGTCATTAACCAGTGTGGCAGCTACATTCAAATGTAAGGTGTGCACAGAGGGAGCTGCAGATGGAGGAAATGTTGAGTTGGATCTTGGAGACGGCGTGAAGCTGGAAGGTGTGAAAACATTTTGCTACCTTGGAGACATGCTGAATGGAGAAGGTGGATCAGACTCGGCAACGGTTGCTCGAGTGAGATGTGCATGGAAGAAGTTTCGGGAATTGAGTGGCGTGCTGATGATGAGGGGAGTGTCGTTGAAGCTGAAGGGAAAGGTGTATGCTGCATGTGTGAGAAGTGTTATGATTTATGGGAGCGAGACATGGGTAATGAACGTAGAGCAGCAACGAAGGTTGGAAAGGGTGGAAATGCGAATGGTTCGACGGATGTGCGGAGTATCGTTGAGAGAGAGGAAGACAATGATGAATTGCGAAAGATGATGGGAATAGAGCCTGTGATTGATGCTGTGAAGAGGAACAGGTTGAGATGGTTTGGTCATGTGTTGAGGAAGGATGAAAGTGACTGGTTGAGAAGAGTGATGGAAATGAATGTAGAAGGAAGTAGAAGACGGGGAAGACCGAGAAAGACTTGGCTAAAGATGGTGGAAGAAGAAATGCGGGCAAGGGGGTTAACAAGGAGAGATGCAGAAAATAGGGCAAAATGGAGAAGATTGTCATGGGGACCGCAAGGCTAACCCCCGCTCTAGCAGGGAAAATGGCCTTTAAAATGCATGTTGTTGTTGTTGTATACTATCTTGCGAAGATGAACCGACCTTTCACTGACCATGACAATCTCATTGAGCTTCAGGAAAAAAATGGTGTCAACATGGGCACTAGTCTGCACTCAAGGTACAGTTCCACAAAAATTGTGGACCACATGGCGAAAGAGATGCAGAAAAAAATAGTTCACAGTATTGTGTCGTCTTCAAGCAAGTTGTCTGTCCTCATTGATGAGGCTACATCTCTCAGCCACAAATCTGCCATGATTGTCAACGTGAAAGCCTCAGTAGATGGAGCTACTCCTGAATTTGTGTTCCTGGAGCTGGTTGAGCTGGAGAGCCAAAGGGCAGAGGGTATAGAAGAAGCTCTACTGAACTGTTTGGAGACTGCAGGCTTCAGTGAAGAGTGGCTTCAAAAGAACTGGGTCTCATTTGTTTGTGATGGAGCCAGTGTCACGTTAGGCAAGAACTCTGGTGTGGCAACCAGGCTGAATGCAAGGTGCCCTAACCTCTTCACATGGCACTGCATGAACCACTGTTTGGAACTGGCTGTATCTGATGCTGTGGATGAGGTTCAGGCAGTCAACCACTTCAAGGCGTTCATGGAGAAGATCCAGAATCTCTACAGTCAGTCCAATAAAAATTCATGGCAGCTTCTGGAAGCAGCACAAGAAGTGGGCTCACAAGTCCTGAAAATTGGCATAGTTTTAAGTACGCAATGGGTGGCCAGCAGCTTCCGTTCTGTAAAGGCTGTGTGGAGGTCGTATGAAGCACTCAACAGACACTTTGAAAATGCTGCGGGAGACCAAACAAGAAACAGCAAAGAGAGACAAACTTACAGAGGCCTGGCACGTCATATGCAAAGCAAGGAATTCCTGTGTGACCTTGGACTCATGTACGATGCACTGTCTGAACTTGCAAACCTGTCTCAGCAACTCCAGGCCCATTCAATCACACTCTTGAGAGCAGACCAGCTTCTGAAGCGCACCATCAGAGTGCACTCTGATGACACTCCAGGAGAGAAATCAGAGGAGACACTGACAGCACAGGCTATGGGACATTTTGGATCGGTTCCCCTGGAGTCAAATGCAAAGCTCACACCAATCAATGCAACGCAGTTCCTACAAAGTCTGATCAACAACATGGAGAAGCGCCTCTCATTTGAAGGTGAAATGCTTCATGATCTCAGCGTTCTGGATACAGACAACTGGCCATCAACACCTTGTATACGGCATGGTGAGGCACAAGTGAAACGACTATGCAGGCGGTTCAATCTTTGTGAAGAGCAAGCAGTTAATGGTATGAGAGATTTCCTTGAGCACCCAGACAGTGAGCCTGAAAGCCTAAAACCACTCATACGATGCATGCAGACCATCCCTTGCAGCACTGCGGAGTGTGAAAGGGGCTTCAGTCTCATGAACAATGTATGCACGGACAAGAGATCTGCACTGCTGTTGTCCAATGTAAGTAATTTGATGATGATCAGCATCAATGGTCCCCCTGTAAGACTTTTTGAGCCAAGGAAGTACGTTACAACATGGTTGAGAAGCCATCGCTCTGCCACGCAAGCAAGGAGGCAATGCACACCTCAGATGCCCGAGTACAACTACAAACATATTTGGAAAGCTTTGTAGACTACCAGGCTACCCACCCTCCCCTTCTTACCCCACCCCAAGCACACTGCCAGCAAACCAGGTGGAACATGAGCTGGGCTGTCTGGTAGTGTTCCATCCTTTTTCCAGGGCTTGTGGACTAACACAGTGAACCCAGTATGGATACTTTGATGATGTTAAGTGCCTTTTCAACCTTTATTTGTTAACACATTCACATAACATCTAAGTTAAATAGCTCTTAACTGGCTGAGTCTTGTTGCTAAAAAATTGAAAATAAATTGATGTTGATAACACATAACCAGTCTTTCAGAATGCTCTCAATTATGTGTCGATGCATACTGTATGCATTAGTGAGTGTGGTGGTGCTTATGGGGTGTCGCTTCAGGACGGGTGTCGCTCCGGGGCGCGTCGCTCTCGGACGGGTGACTATGAGGCTGGAAGGGAAAAATCACAGTATACCCACTACAAAAAACAAGACTACACCACTGGGTGGTTCTTCTTCTTCTTCCTGCCCTCACTTCCTGTGTTGAGTGGCGACCTGTCCAGGATTGTAACCTCAGCCAAGGAATGACTTTGGCACAACTGACACTTTGTATAGAGCATCATGGTGTATGAAAATCTTAAAAGTGAAAGTCAATATTATGATGTGCATCACACAGAAAGATAGGAGAATGAAAAGTCCAGGTTACTGGGTGGGGAGGGGATGATGTCATGCAGATGGCTAATAATGACCTTGAGTTTCTTTTTTTTCTCTTTTAGGGTCAAATGTGTAGGGGCAGGGAGGAAATGATGGGTTAAACCAAGAAAATTATAATTTTGATAAGCAGAAGAGGAGAAAGGAGGGATGGGGAGTGTGGAGAGCCAAGAAAGAAGGTTGGGAGGAAATTGGATTAATCAGGGGAGGAAGGAAGATCATACTGTAATATATTTGAGAAGTGTCTTTGTGGGTGTTTGTAATCGAGGACAAGTCAGGAGACGACGATGGTTCACGAGCGAGCGGTATTCAATGACAATGCTCAATGAGCAATGTTATGAGGTTAGTTAGCTACACAATACCGAAAATTCGGTTCGATTCTGACAACTTTGAATATTTGACCTTTGTGATCTTCAAATGTCAAAGGTCGCAGATTCTGAAATTTGTTGAAAACTTGTATTTCATGATGTATGTGATAATATAAGATCATGTACGACATTTCACCCTATCAGGAAGCGAACAATGTAATAAAACCATAAAAAATGGACTTTTCTAAATTTCGTGACCTTGTGACCTTGACCTTGGGGTGAAAATGAAAAATCGAGCTCCATGGGGCTGGACACATAACAATGGCCGAACCAAATACCGAAACCCGTCAGATTCCACCAACTCCCTTGGAGAAGATGTAGCTTGAATTATATTACCCCCTAAAAAGACATCTTTTTCGGGTGTGGCTCCGCCTACAATGAGCGGTGAGCGCAATACGCCCACTCTAGGCAGGACACAACTAGATCATGATATCAACCTCCCACCCCAAGTTTCATCAGGATCGGATGATATCATCGGGTAGTTATGCTGCGGACAGACACAGACAGACAGACACACACCCATGACGAATATAGTGGTCACTGTTTGATAACTTGTGAACCAATTCACAAGTATATTGTTTGGTCTGATCTAATTTTACTCTGATCTTCATGAAACTTAACCACCTGGTTGAGGTTGGCCCAAGCGAGAAACCTTTTGTTTTTCAGGGCAATAGGTCATAAGGTCAAGGTCACAAATAGTAAATTTTAATTTGATTGACATATCTACCATGAGAGTAGCCACAAAGTCCTTATGCACGCAGTTAGAATTTATCTGTGTGCTCCTTTCCATTCTCCGCACTAATTTGAATTTTTCTCCATGTTCTTCTGGACATCTTCTTCCATGTTGAGGGTTGGAGGTCATAAAAGCAGGCCCTGCTTCATGGCTTCAATCCCAGATCCTTTTTCATTATTTTTTGGACTGTTGAGCATGGAATGCCCAACTCAGAAGATCTTTTTCGAGATGATCTCGAGCAGGACGCTTCAATAATGTCCACATGGTGTTGACTTGATGCTGGATGACCAGAACGCTTTAAATCGCAGACACTCCCTGTTGAAAAAGACTTCTTCTCCCATGCCTGCATCGTGTCGCACGTAGGAGCTGGCTTATCGACCTCTGCGAAAATCTTGTCCTTATGTCTTCAAAACTTGCTCCTTCTCGCTTGCGGTCATGAACCCCAACACAAGTAATCGGTCCCTCTTCTATCGTGTACTCACTGGTGTCCGTCATACTGAAGCCGTACCTGGAAAACAAATAAGTAACAGAGGACACACTATTATGCATGGGGACTTTGTGGCCACTCTGTATGTACTGTATATAAAACCGAGAAACACAGGTAGACAGTGAAGCCTCGTCGAGATGATGCCTTGGTTGACCCATGTGACTATATCTTTTAATGACGTACTGTTTGGATTGTGAGTCTCTCTATTAATTATGTATTATTGGAGGGTGACTACGTCTATTCATTACGTACTATTGGAACGTAGTACGTACCTTTTGGACAAGTAGACCTCTTTGACCCTTTTAGACACTTTAGTCCGCCTTTTATTCATTTTAGTCCCTTTAAACCCCCTTATACCCCTGACTACAATTATTGTAACATGCCCTTGAGACTGCAAAGACCCTTTAGAACCCTAGGACCTTTTAGACCTTTACTCCCTTTACACACCTTGGAACTGTAGACATTTAGACCCTCTATACTGGCGAGACCCATTTTTAAGCACACAACACAAACATCTATAGTCTTGTATTACACAGACTATGCCTTTTTCAGCAATAAATGCAAATTCTCCACCCACCTAGAGGCTGGGTGCTCTACTAGTTTGAACAGAATTTGCATATTGGGTCTCTGAATTGGTTCACCAATTAAAACTTGGAAGCATGCTGTTTTTTTTTTAGGTCAAAAGGTCAATGTGGCATAAGTTAATATTTTTCCAATTGACTTTAAATTTGAACAGGGCTTGCATATTGGGTCACTGAAGGCTACGGTTTGACGTCGAAAGGTCAAATGTCGAGGTCACAAAATAGTCAATTTTCATTTGATGAACAGGTTTGGTGTCTGCCAAGGAAATCTTGAACCATCACACCAGATGTCAGATGGTTTAAGACTATTATATCATTAGTGTTTCCATCTGAACCTCTGGATGCAAGGAACTCTGGTTCAAATCCCATAAACCCTACATGTTTGTCCGTTGTCTACCAATGACTTTATTTTCCTGTACTAAGGTCAGTTGCTGAGGGGTTTTTGACAATTGGTATTGTCCAATTTAGTGGTTAGGGAGGATAAGGATGCCCTGTCTGGTGTTCCCCCCATCTGAAACCAGTTCAGGTCCGAGCCGGGTACAAAGTGTCATCGTGGCATCACTGAACCTCTGTGACCAGGCCTCAGTGGCTCGGTGAGTGGGCAAGGCTGCGGACCTGGCATCTGTCGGCCATTGGCTCATTTTGGCGAGCAACACTAGCTCAAGGAGAGATGCGGAACCTTGGTGGAGTGCCCAGAGCTAATAAAAGCTGCAGTAGTGAAAGGCTCTATTTCTCTCTCTCCCTGTGCCCGCACCCTCACCGGCTGAGCCTCTTCCAAGGTTACACTGATCCGTGGCTGCTGTACTCGCCCTGCCATAACACATGCCCATAACACATACCGACGATGGTGCATGAGGTCACTGAACTGTGCAGAGGCATCCTGCCCACAGAGAAAGGACATGATATCTTCAAAGGGCAGCCCAGTTCAGTCAGTGGTGATTTGTGGCACCTAGAAATACTTGCCCATCTCGCTGTTGTCCTGAGATTTGTCAATTAATGTCCTGTCCAATGAGAACAAATTACATATCTATCTATAATTCCAGTAATCTCTGTCTGTACGTTTGTACGTTTGTACGTTTGTCTGTGACCGCTGTTTCTCGACAACCACGGGTCCGATATACTTTTAACTTGCCAGGTATATTGCTGGGGACCCGAGGATGTGCCTTTTCAAGGTTTCATATTAATCGGACAATTACTTACCGAGCTATGTCCAAAAAACGATTCAACCAATCAGAGAGCAGCGAACGATCGCGTGTGCCGAACGTGGCGGGCACACTCTGCCTCGGATGGCACATTTGAGAGCGTATTCATTTATTTCACGTTTGCAAACTATGTTGGCGTTAAACTATGTTTTACAACTAATAAAAACGAATTTGCGATTCATTCGCTTTCCTGCGCGTTTGTGCACGCGATGGCGATTTCTTTACCAAACTCCGGAAGCCGTTCGCTTTGGACCAAACCATTGCATGTAAATAGAGGGGGGGGATTGTCACCACTCGCAAGCCGTTCGCTTTGGACCAAACCATTTCATGTAAATAGAGGGGGGGGATATAATTTTAGATATAGACTAGACGACCCATGACCCGTTGGGTCAATGTTATTATATATAATTAAGGGGTTACCATGGTTACAGTGGGGGTCAAAGGTCAACCTATGGCGAAGATATATAATTTTCTCACACTTTCTAATAGAGAGGCAAAATGCCATATAAAACTAAATTTACTGGTTCTAATTGCTTTTATTTATCAATCCTCACATAGAAGAGCAGTTTTTAGTAATGAGCAGTGAGGAGAAGACCCCTCAGCCGATGATGCCACCCCGCAGCCAATGATGTCACCCCTCAGCCAATGATGTGACCCCTCAGCCAATGATGCTACCCCCTCAGCTAATGATGTGACCCCTCAGCCAATGATGTGACCCCTCAGCCAATGATGCTACCCCTCAGCCAATGATGTTACCCCTCAGCCAATGATGCTACACGTCAGCCAATGATGCCACCCCTCAGCCAATGATGCTACCCCTCAGCCAATGATGCTACCCCTCAGCCAATGATGTTACCCCTCAGCCAATGATGCTACCCCTCAGCCAATGATGCCACCCCTCAGCCAATGATGTGACCCCTCAGCCAATGATGTTACCCCTCAGCCAATGATGCTGCCCCTCAGCCAATGATGCCACCCCTCAGCCAATGATGTGACCCCTCAGCCAATGATGCTACCCCTCAGCCAATGATGCCACCCCTCAGCCAATGATGTGACCCCTCAGCCAATGATGCTACCCCTCAGCCAATGATGCCACCCCTCAGCCAATGATGCTACCCCTCAGCCAATGATGCCACCCCTCAGCCAATGATGTGACCCCTCAGCCAATGATGCTACCCCTCAGTCAATGATGTGACCCCTCAGCCAATGATGTCGCCCCTCAGCCAATGATGCCACCCTCAGCCAATGATGCTAACCCTCAGCCAATGATGCTACCTCTCAGCCAATGATGTCGCCCCTCAGCCAATGATGCTACCCCTCAGCCAATGATGTCGCCCCTCAGCCAATGATGCTACCCCTCAGCCAATGATGCTACCCCTCAGCCAATGATGCTACACCTCAGCCAATGATGTCGCCCCTCAGCCAATGATACTACCCCTCAGCCAATGATGTCGCCCCTCAGCCAATGATGCTACCCCTCAGCCAATGATGCTACCCCTCAGCCAATGATGCTACCCCTCAGCCAATGATGCTACACCTCAGCCAATGATGTCGCCCCTCAGCCAATGATGCTACACCTCAGCCAATGATGTCGCCCCTCAGCCAATGATGCTACACCTCAGCCAATGATGCTACCCCTCAGCCAATGATGCTACCCCTCAGCCAATGATGTGACCCCTCAGCCAATGATGCTACCCCTCAGCCAATGATGTTACCCCTCAGCCAATGATGCTACCCCTCAGCCAATGATGCCACCCCTCAGCCAATGATGTGACCCTCAGCCAATGATGTTACCCCTCAGCCAATGATGTTACCCCTCAGCCAATGATGCCACCCCTCAGCCAATGATGTGACCCCTCAGCCAATGATGCTACCCCTCAGCCAATGATGTGACCCCTCAGCCAATGATGCTACCCCTCAGCCAATGATGTTACCCCTCAGCCAATGATGCTACCCCTCAGCCAATGATGCCACCCCTCAGCCAATGATGTGACCCCTCAGCCAATGATGTTACCCCTCAGCCAATGATGCTACACCTCAGCCAATGATGCCACCCCTCAGCCAATGATCTGACCCCTCAGCCAATGATGCTACACCTCAGCCAATGATGCCACCCCTCAGCCAATGATGTGACCCCTCAGCCAATGATGCTACCCCTCAGCCAATGATGTTACCCCTCAGCCAATGATGCTACACCTCAGCCAATGATGTGACCCCTCAGCCAATGATGTTTCCCCTCAGCCAATGATGCTACCCCTCAGCCAATGATGTCGCCCCTCAGCCAATGATGCTACCCCTCAGCCAATGATGCTACCCCTCAGCCAATGATGCCACACCTCAGCCAATGATGTCGCCCCTCAGCCAATGATGCTACACCTCAGCCAATGATGTCGCCCCTCAGCCAATGATGTCGCCCCTCAGCCAATGATGCTACACCTCAGCCAATGATGTCGCCCCTCAGCCAATGATGTCGCCCCTCAGCCAATGATGTCGCCCCTCAGCCAATGATGTCGCCCCTCAGCCAATGATGCTACACCTCAGCCAATGATGTCCTCAGCCAATGATGCTACACCTCAGCCAATGATGTCGCCCCTCAGCCAATGATGCTACACCTCAGCCAATGATGTCGCCCCTCAGCCAATGATGCTACACCTCAGCCAATGATGTCGCCCCTCAGCCAATGATGCCGCCCCTCAGCCAATGATGTGACCCCTCAGCCAATGATGTTACCCCTCAGCCAATGATGTTACCCCTCAGCCAATGATGCTACACCTCAGCCAATGATGTGACCCCTCAGCCAATGATGTTACCCCTCAGCCAATGATGCTACCCCTCAGCCAATGATGTCGCCCCTCAGCCAATGATGCTACCCCTCAGCCAATGATGCTACCCCTCAGCCAATGATGCCACACCTCAGCCAATGATGTCGCCCCTCAGCCAATGATGCTACACCTCAGCCAATGATGTCGCCCCTCAGCCAATGATGCTACACCTCAGCCAATGATGTCGCCCCTCAGCCAATGATGTCGCCCCTCAGCCAATGATGCTACACCTCAGCCAATGATGTCGCCCCTCAGCCAATGATGTCGCCCCTCAGCCAATGATGTCGCCCCTCAGCCAATGATGCTACACCTCAGCCAATGATGTCCTCAGCCAATGATGTCCTCAGCCAATGATGCTACACCTCAGCCAATGATGTCGCCCCTCAGCCAATGATGCTACACCTCAGCCAATGATGTCGCCCCTCAGCCAATGATGCTACACCTCAGCCAATGATGTCGCCCCTCAGCCAATGATGTCGCCCCTCAGCCAATGATGTCGCCCCTCAGTCAATGATGTCGCCCCTCAGCCAATGATGCCACCCCGCATCCAATGATGCCACCCCGCATCCAATGATGCCGCCCCTCAGCCAATGATGCCACCCCTTAGCCAATGATGATGATGATGCTACCCCTAGACGACCCATGACCCGTTGGGTCAATGTTATTTAATATATAATTAAGGGGTTACCATGGTTACAGTGGGGGTCAAAGGTCAACCTATGGTGAAGATATATAATTTTCTCACACTTTCTAATAGAGGGGCAAAATGCCATATAAAACTAAATTTACTGGTTCTAATTGCTTTTATTTATCAATCCTCACATAGAAGAGCAGTTTTTAGTTATGAGCAGTGAGGAGAAGACCCCTCAGCCAATGATGCCACCCCGCAGCCAATGATGTGACCCCTCAGCCAATGATGTGACCCCTCAGCCAATGATGTGACCCCTCAGCCAATGATGATGATGATGCTACCCCTAGACGACCCATGACCCGTTGGGTCAATGTCAGTTTGAATAGATATGAGAATAGAACTAAAGCGAACGCTGGACATCATCAGGGAGATTATTTGGGCCAGCAAGCCATAAGGCTCACCTCTCCAGCGTTCTAAATCACTTACCTGTGACACGTGATTTCGGCCCTTATCTCCGATCACGTTGACGGAAATCACCACAGCATATCGTCAAGATCCCTCCAAAAGGCTCGTCTTTGTCACATACATCACGCAACGTGCGATCCACAGCCTCGAAACTCTCTCTCCTGATCATAGGACACTCATCCCACACGATGGGTTTTGTACTTCGAAAGAGGTCTGCGATAGTGGAATTTTTATCGATGTTGCATACGCCATCTTCCCTCGGTGTCAGAGGGATTTGGAACCTTGAGTGCGCTGTTCTTCCACCAGGCATGAGGGTAGCAGCTATGCCAGATGAGGCCACCGCAGGGGGCAACTTCTCCACTCGCTCTCACTTTAGAGAGAATCAGGTTAATAAGAAACGTCTTCCCTGTGCCTCCAGGCGCGTCAATGAAAATCATTGATGACTGATTCGTGCGGATGTTGCTATTCGCGTCCATAGACGTGAGGTGTGATTCGTTGTCCGCGTCCGTAGCGCCGTCGGAGGGTTGATACGACATTCTTCCTGCAAATAGTATTGTGTTTGTGTTGTGCTATGGTTTTGCCGATCATCAAATGACAAAGAAATTACATTGTGAAAATTAAAGATTTCAAATAAACCTATTTAAAGTGTATGCGCATATAAATAATAAAAAAAATCGAAGAAATATCTCTCGGTAATTTCCTGAAACATATTTTACTTCCGGGTAATAATGTTGAATGAAATGACGAAGATATATACTGTATGCCTGTTATTTTAGGCGGTGTATTTTCGGATATCAACGTGGCGCGATTTTTAAAATATATCTCTGCAATTTCCCGTGTGTGCGTGAATGTTCTCAATTATTTCTTTTACCGAGTCGAAAACCATCGATAAAAATGAAATCAGATGGCGACTAAGATTGAAGATAAAGGCGTGAAACAGACTCAATGGCCTTGAAGATACAAGCCTTTCAGAATTCATTTCGTTCTATAAACGGAAACTTTCATCGGATTTTCTTCCCGTTTTTTTTCAACCGAGTCTAAAACTATGTTAACGACTGTTAAAAACGAAATGATATATCGAATTTGATTTGAAATAAAACTGAGAGAGAGAGCAAGACACCACGGGCCTACAAAACGCCTCAAAGCTATGCGAGTTAATAAAATGGTGGATATTACTACTCTCTCAAAGGGGTAAGCCACGCCCCCGGACCGATCGAATGTTACATACAAACACGCAAGATTTCAATTTTATAATTATATAGATAGATAGATATAGTACGGGCATGCCCTAGTATCTCCTAAATCTGCCTCACCTGGAATTTTTCCATAGTTGTGAAACTTTTGGTACATTGGGTTTTCCACGGAGGGGATTTCAGTAGCTTTTAGGGGATTATCATAATCAGCATATTGCGACGACGTGTTTAGGTGTCACCGAAGGCAAGGCGGGTATGATGAAGCATCATTATCCGATCACGGTAATTGATGTACTAATTGGCTGTCAGCATAAACCATGGGTTGTGGCCTAAGTGGTCCTGTCTACCGGGTATCAACCCGAACGAATGAAGAACTGTACACGTGACATTTTATGCCCAGGATTGGGATTTTTAAACCGTGAATTTAGAACAGAGTTGCCCTCTGACATTTGGTGTCCATGTATAAGGGTGACTGCTTGAGTAGCACCAAACGAATTTTTTTTAACGATCTTTAAAATTATTATTTTATTAAAATTGAAGTACGGTATATACCTGAACACTGTGTGGAGTATCGTGTTCTGTGAACTCTTTAGTTCGTCAATGATTTGATTATGGACCAGGTTCCTTTAATATTTCAATTATACTGGGGGGATTTCTCTTTCTAATAATTTAGTTTTACTTGTCTAATCAACAAATTAAGCTCATTTCTAAGTTGTATTTAACCCATCAGTCAAGCAGGGTTTTAATTTTTCAGTTTTGGTTTTAGAATTACAAATTGTGAAACATTTCTCATACAAGTCTCGTAATCTTCATTCAAAAGTATTAGAAGCTACATTGGGTCCTCAAGTGACAAAATATCCTTCCAATTTGTTTCTTGTAGCGTCTTCTTAAAATGATCAATATTTGTAGAGTTAATGAGTCTATATCTTTCTTTCATAACACAATAAATAACACAATAAACTAGATGGTATTCATAGAATACGGATACCGAATACGGAATACGGATACGGATACCGGCCCTAATTATGGTGGTTCTTGTTCATGGTCGATTCCAGATGATGCTTGTTGTGGTTAAAAGGGTTAAAAGCGCTCCTGATAAAAGGTGGTGGGAAAATCTGGATCGAGACCGGAAGAGTTGGAGCGAAACTGCGAAAGCCGCGCGCCATTTTGGCCACGCGAGCACCCTGCAGGGAACAGGCTTTCGTCGTGTCGGCTGGGCATTATTCCCTAGTGGATTGCCGGGAACGGCCGTACGTACCAGAGAGGGGCACGTGCGAATTCTACGGAGGCTCGCGGGTTGAACCGCAACGTGTACATCGGAGCGAACCTTTGTGAGGTTCCTCTCCACCGCTGTGCTGCTAGGGGCTGAGCACGTGACCGCGGGGTCGTCTCGCTCGTCGACGCCTCAATTGACCATCGGGCCTCGACTCCCCGATCGCGGGAGCGCACAGAGACATTGGGACTTCGCCTTGGAGTGGAGCAGAGACATTGGGGGAGGTGCCGTGAGTGTGGGGTTGAGGGGCTTGATAAGGATATTGTTGTAGGATTTGAAAGTGTGTGATTGCCCCATTGCTGTATGGCTTGCCTCATTGCGGTATGGCTCTTTGTAGGGGATTTATAATATATTATGGTTTGCTTATAACCGGGTGGGGTTGCATCATTTGATTCGACTGTTTCATTTGCTGGTTCCAGTGAGGGATAAAAACATCTTTCTGCCGGGGACCCTCTCGGGGTCAGGAGGTCCACCGAGACCAGGGGTAAGGCGGGGGGGACCCCGTAACAGAAATTGGGGGCTCGTCCAAATTGATATTCGTGGACTTGCAATTGGGTCTGCGTCCGTGAGCTAAAGAATTCCTAAATTTAGTCCGGGAAAGAATTCCCAAGTTTGGAACTTTTTCCAACATTCCCAAAATTTTCCAAAAACAAACAACAACAACAAAAAAAAAAATATATATACTTTAGTTTTTGTTTTAGAAATTTATTGTGTGAAGGTTAACAGGTGTTACCAGTAAGTCACTATGGCGTTTGACGCAGAGAAGTTTACGGAGAAGTCACCCCAAGTGAAGCACAGTTCAGAGCACGAGTAAAATCGGACCTCTGGAAATTGGCCAAACATTTTAGCTTGGAGGTCCGAACTAATATGAGGAAGGCAGAGCTACAGACAGTGGTGATACAATCTATAGTGGGATTAAAAGCATGGGAAGAGGTAGCCTGGGATTGGTTACCAGAAGAACAAGAAAATGTGGAGCTCCGGAAACTGGAGATGCAATTACGGAGCCAGGAAAGGGAAAAAGCACAGGAGCGAGAACTCCAGGAAAGGTTAAAAGTACTGGAAAGAGAACTCCAGGAGAGGTTAGAAGACAAAAAAGGAGAGGAAAGGAGAGTGGAAAGAGACCTCGAAGCAGAGGAGAGAAGAGCCGAAAGGGAGTTAAAGGACCGTGAATTGGCGCGTCGGCAGGAAATTAAAGTCAAGCAGCTGGAATAAATAAGAGAACGGGGAGAGGTACCATCCCTGCTGACTGGTACGACACCTAGTCAGAACCCCTGGGATGTTGGCAGACATGTGAGGCTGGTCTCACCCTTCAATGAGAAGGAAGTAGCCAAGTTTTTTCCACTTTGAGAAAGTGGCTCGACAGTTAAAATGGCCTGAGGAGTACTGGTCCATACTAGTGCAAAGTGTTCTGGTGGGTAAAGCTCAAGAGATTTATTCGGCTTTACCGATTGACCAGTGTGCAGATTATGAGGTATTGAAGAAACACCTTCTCAAAGCCTATGAATTGGTCCCGGAAGCTTACCGGCAGAAATTCCGGAATGCCAGGACGAGGGAGAGTGAGACCCACGTGGAGTTTGCCAGATTGAAAGAAACCATGTTTGATAGGTGGTGCGATTCGAAAGGAGTTGGGAAAGACTTCGAACTATTGCGACAATTGATCCTGGTGGAGCAATTCCAACAGTGTGTCCACGAGGACATTAAAATACACCTGGAGGAAAGGAAAGTACCAAAGTTGTATGAGGCAGCGACCATGGCAGATGACTATGCCTTAACCCACAGGATGGGGTTCCGCAACCCTAACTTCTCGCCTAGACTTAGCCAGGGGAGCTATGGTATGGCAGGGGCGGAGAACGAAAATTCATGGGGGCGGCCTCGAGAGGAGGGCCACACTGATATTACGACTTCTAGGGGTCAGAAGTCAACGGTTTCAAGGCAGACATATCCTCCGTGGACCTCGAGGCAGACCACGAGGTTCTCCTCCGGGCCTACTTGCGCGTTTTGCCATAGACCCGGACACTTGATGTCCCACTGTCATGCTTTGGGAAAGGAAAATCAGGAGCGCGGAGTCTGACTAGTACAACTCCGAATGCGATGGCAAACGTGAGAAATCGCCCACAGAAGAGTTACCAACCATTTATTTATGAGGGGTTTGTCTCACTGGAGGGAGACTCGACTAACCCAAGACCTGTTAGGGTATTGAGGGACACAGGAGCACATCAATCCTTGATGCTTGAAGGCATTTTGCCATTGTCGGAGAGTACAGCAACTGGTGATGGTGTTCGGTTACAAGGGATCGGTGGCTGGGTTAGCGCTCCCCTTCATGTCATCAATATTGAGTCTGATTTGGTGTCAGGACCGGTCACCGTGGGGTTGCAAGCCACCCTTCCTGTAGAGGGAGTATCAGTTGTGGTTGGAAATGATTTGGCCGGGGGGTCAAGTTTCTAGTAACCTGATGGTTGTGAAAAAGTCCGATATGGGAAATAACACCTCACCAGTCAGGGATGGAGGCAAAGTTGGCAAGCTTTTTGTAGGGGGAGTGAACTTCAGAACAAAGGAGGAAGTTCTGACCTCTGTCTTCAACAAATATGGACCGCTTGTGGAAGTGCGGTTGGTAAAAGACAGGGAAACGCAACAGTCAAGAGGGTTCGGCTTTGTCACGTTTGCAAGCACAAAGGACGCCAAAGAGGCAGAGAAGAATTGGAATGGCAAGGATTTGGAGGGTCGGACCATAACAGTAGGGAAGGCATTTCGTAGGCGTCGAGAGGTCTACAGAAGAGGCCAACTTGGCGGTAGTTTTGGTGGTGGCCGCAGCCGATATTACTATGGAGGCTCCCAGAGTTACGGCATCTCCCGAAAGAATGATTACCAAGGTAGCAGCCGAGAGGGAGACCGCTATTCCCGTGACTACTGTGACAAGTGGTCCCACCGTAATTATTAGGAGTCCGGAGAAGTTGAAGCACGGAATGCGGCGGAGCCGCCGAGCCCAGATTCCTACACGGACTAACCATGAACTCCACGTTCCTGAAGGCGTCCATGTAGTGAACTTTCTTCCCCGGACTAACCGTGAACTCCACCTTCCTAAAGGCATCCATGTAGTGAATACTCGGCTTGGCCTCCCGGAAAAGGGGCTATCGAGATGCGTAACTTTGGATTTTTGATCAACACCTTAACCTTCATTCAAAAAAATGAAAAATAAAATCAGAGGTTGATGAGATGGAGTTTGGCTTTGCAGGGGTTCAACTTGGAAATTGAACATGTGAAGGGCCGGGACAATGTCGTGGCGGACGCATTGCCCAGAGTTAATTTTGGGGAATTCTGTGGGGGGGGGGAGGGTGAAAAGTTTGTTGCTTTATTTTTGGGAACTGTGGATGGTGGTTGCTCACAGGAATTGATGATCTGGGGGTGTGAGCTTACTCTTGTTGGTGTAAAGAATTTTGCCTACAACGAAAGTTTTCCCAATGTTAAAACTTTCTTTCTTGAGGGGGGGAAGTGTTACGGATACCGGCCCTAATTATTATGGTTCTTGTTCATGGTTGATTCCAGATGATGCTTGTTGTGGTTAAAAGGGTTAAAAGCGCTCCTGATAAAAGGTGGTGGGAAAATCCGGATCGAGACCGGAAGAGTTGGAGCGAAAGCCGCGCTCCATTCTGGCCACGCGAGCACCCTGCAGGGAACTGGCTTTCGTCGTGTCAGCTGGGCATTATTCCCTGGTGGATTGCCGGGAACGGCCGTACCAGAGAGGGGCTCGTGCGAATTCTACGGAGGCTCACGGGTTGAACCGCAACGTGTACATCGGAGCGAACCTTTGTGAGGTTCCTCCCCCCGCTGTGCTGCTGGGGGCTGAGCATGTGACCGCGGGGTCGTCTCGCTCGTCGACGCCTCAATTCGAATCTTTGTGAGGTTCCTCTCTACCGCTGTGCTGCTGGGGGCTGAGCACGTGACCGCGGGGTCGTCTCGCTCGTCGACGCCTCAATTCGAATCTTTGTGAGGTTCCTCTCCACCGCTGTGCTGCTGGGGGCTGAGCCCATGACCGCGGGGTCGTCTCGCTCATCGACGCCTCAATTCGAATCTTTGTGAGGTTCCTCTCCACCGCTGTGCTGCTGGGGGCTGAGCACGTGACCGCAGGGTCGTCTCGCTCGTCGACGCCTCAATTGACCATCGGGCTTCGACTCCCTGATCGCGGGAGCGCACAGAGACATTGGGACTTCGCCTTGGAGTGGAGCAGAGACATTGGGGGAGGTGCCGTGAGTGTGGGGTTGAGGGGCTTGATAAGGATATTGTTGTAGGATTTGAACGTGTGTGATTGCCCCATTGCTGTATGGCCTGCCCCATTGCGGTATGGCTTTGTAGGGGATTTATAATATATTATGGTTTGCTTAGAACCGGGTGGGGTTGCATCATTTGATTCGACTTTCATTTGCTGGTTCCAGTGAGGGATAAAAACATCTTTCTGCCGGGGACCCTCTCGGGGTCCACCGAGACCAGGGGTAAGGCGGGGGGGGACCCCGTAACAGTTCCTTTAATATTTCAATTATACTGGGGGGATTTCTCTTTATAATAATTTAGTTTTACTTGTCTAATCAACAAATTAAGCTCATTTCTAAATTGTATGTAACCCATCAGTCAAGCAGGGTTTTAATTTTTCAGTTTTGTTTTTAGAATTACAAATTGTGAAACATTTCTCATACAAGTCTCCGAATCTTCATTCAAAAGTATTAGAAGCTACATTGGGTCCTCAAGTGACAAAATATCTTTCCAATTTGTTTTTTGTAGCGTCTTCTTAAAATGATCAATATTTGTAGAGTTAATGAGTCTATATCTTTCTTTCATAACACAATAAATAACACAATAAACTAGATGGTATTCATAGAATACTTATCCTGCGCAGTCAACTTGGTACGAGCTAAATCTTCTGTTTTTAAGGTTTTTTGTTTTTTTACGGCATAGCCCATCGGGCAGAGCCGTCTTCATGAATGGATAGATGTATGTCCAGTCACGTGAAAAAGTAAGTACACCCCATGTAAAGTTTTGACTTTTTCAACATATTTCAACATACAGCTATTTGATCTTCATTTCAACAATATTGATAGATAAGGGTGATATAATATAACAAATATCATGAAACATTTACATTTTGTAGTCCATTGTATAATTTAAATAAACATAAATGCAAATTTTGCATGTGGAAAAAGTAAGTACACCCTTGGCTCTAATAGGTGGTATTGCCCCCCTTTGGCAGAAACAACCTCAAGTAGGCGTTCTTAATACAGTGGTATCGTTTCAGCAGTATCGTTTTCGTAGTAATAATAATACTAGTACCCGACTGCAAAGCCGCAATGAGCCGGCAGAGCCAAAGCCTCTTGCCACTATTTTACCCATCACTATGGCATCAGTAGGTTAGGTAGTTGGTAGTAGGTAGGTGTAGTAGGTACCGTACCTAGTTCAAAATGACACCATTTGCATTCTGGATGAGATTAAAATTTATAAAATTTCCTTCTTGATTAATTCGGTGAATTCCGTCTCAACTTCGGATATTTCCGGCTGTGAAAAACTATCCCCTGCGGCCACGAGATTTCTAAAAAATAATTCTTCGTCAATTTTAGAATATTTGACACCGTTTTCAGCCTCCGAAATGTGGTAAGAAGCTTTTTGGAAATATTTTTTCAAATGCTCGAATCTCATTGGTTCCAGTAATTGGTGACTATTTTCGTTGAAGATAACCAGGGCCCGGGGAACGAGGTTGGTCTTAAAGTATTTTAATTACAAATTAGAGGTGCATAAGATTGTGAATCAAACAGACGGATGAAACAAACTCCTATTGAACTTTTTCGCAATTTCTTTATGCATACTTCCGCATCCGGAAGATGGCGGCCTCCATTGAGCGATTTGGTGCGTCAAAGCTTCGAAATTCTCAAGGGATCCAGCAAAATCTGGCTTTTCAACATAATACGTACGAGTTCATTCACAACACCGGCTTCGCCGGCTATTATAGTAAATATAACCATGACACATTAATCCCAATGTCGTGAATGGAAAGTTGATGGATTGAAGCGGTGTAACCGCGGAAGTAAGGAATTCACCTCGGTTTAAAAATATATATATATAATTTTCGTAATAATAACGTAACGGTATTATTATAGTAAATGTAATCGTAACACTAATCCCTTTGTAGTGATGGCAATGTTACTGGAGGTTAAATATATATCTTACATATTTTAAAGTGGCGGAAGTTTTGTGTCCGGCCGTCATCCCATGTCATTACGTATATTATGTCACTAGCTGAGGTACCCGGCTTCGCCCGGGTTGAATAAGAATAATACAAATATATGATGAAAAGAACATGTATATTTTAGAGCAATATCACAGTACATTTCCTACATGACGTTTTGTCAATTTTCAATTGGGGGGAGGGGAGGGGGGGGGGAGGGGGAGGGGGAAGTGGAGGGGGAGGGGAGGGCGGAACGGCTAGCTTGGCAAGCGATAGCAGGCTTTTTACTTTTATTTTTACCTCAATGAGGGCTATATATATAGTCCGTGCTTGGAGCCTTCAAGTTCAACATAAAGTTTTTTTTATGAAAAATAATGCAGATGTATAACAATCCACCAACGCAAGTTCAGAAATGAATGCAGATCCTTTACTTTGCGATACAAACGCAATTCCCGCCATTTCCACTCACGATCGAGGCCTCCACAGTGACCGCGCCTCTTCTTCCTCCTACAACTTCATCTCACTTCTTTCACTCAAAATGCACGAAATTCTGCCGCATGAAATTATGTAGAGGCCTCGTCGGGGGGGATATAATGTAGATAAGGAAGGCGTTGTAATAGAAGAATCAAAATAAAAGTGGAAGAACATAAGGAAATGGGAGCTATTCTGGACCCCCAGCCAAACCCGACAAACCATTGCAATACACCCCGAACGTCTAGCGCCGCCACAAACTACACCATGGAATTGCAGCTGGCTCGGTTTTTTTAAACCATTGATATGAAAATAAAACGTAGCCTAAAACCACCGGGATTTTATGCTGATTCCGAATCTGTCTAAAACTTTTCTCCGATGTGTAGTTCTTGAGTTATAAGCGGGCACACACACACACACACACACACACACACACACACACACACACACACACACACACACACACTCCTCCTTTATATGTAGAGATTATGGCGTAACACCCGCTCACTACGGGAGCAGCAGGAAAGGTCATTCCTCTTTGGGGTACATAGATTACAGTCTATGATCGGGTCTCAAGAACATTGGATCTGTGTTAATTTACCAAGTTTCTTGTGGAGAGATCGCCAAGTGGTTTGAGCATTCGAGCAAGCACGCCATTCAAAACCGTTAAGGAACAGCTGGCTTGGCAAGCGCTGGCTAGCTGCTGGGTAAATGAGCACACCTCCAACCCTGTGGGGTATATAGATTACAGTAGATCTTCCCTCAGTTCTGTCAGTAAAACTTACCTCATGGATGTCTGTATTCCTTCAAATTTCTTTGTTTAATGTTATAAACAGCATTAGCGACTGTTTAAAAAGCTAATCATACGTGTTTGTGGTTTTAATATTTTACAAGCCCAGCTATGCCGCTGTTAGACTTTTGGTCTAGTTTTTTCTTTGATCGAATATGGCTGCCAGACCACGTGACCAATGACATTATACATTTGCATTCTCCAATATAATTGTTGTGTAGATCATCCTCAAGAAATTTAAAACTTCTCAGATTAAGCACTGTACTTGTCAATTATAAGGTCATAATTAAGGGACCAATGACGTCATCGTTAACGCCACTTATTCCCCATGCAGAGTTCTTTACAATAAGCCACGTTTCAATTTTTTCCCATGCAGCGGTTTCAGAGACAGAGGTGCAACGTTTTTCGTTTTTTTTTTTCAAGATGGTGCTTATGATAAGTGACCTATGACGTCATAATTATCATTAAAAAATTATACAGCACAAGGCGCTTCTATGGTGAAAATTCCGTGTCCATTGGGCCAACAGTTGCAGAGAGAAAAATAATTCACACTGATTGGATCAAGCATTGTACTTGTTGAATTATGACATCATAATGAAGGCACCAATGACATCATGACAAGGCAGTGTTCTGGGCCCTGTGCTTTTTCTGGTCTTCATCAATGATCTCTCTGACTCTCTTGAAAATCCTCTCTATCTCTCTGCTGATGACTCCACTCTCTGCCGCTCCATTCCTCATCCCTCAGATCGGCAGTCTGCAGCCTCCTCACTCTCTGCAGACCTGGACAAAATCACAGACTGGTCAAACAAGTGGAACATGTCTTTCAATCCTGACAAATCTCACACTCTTACGATGTCTCTCCGAAAAGACCGACTGGACAACCCTCCACTTTCACTTCACTTGGACTGAACTTCCTTCCTTGAACTTCCTTGATTTGAATTTCCTTGGACTTGGATTGGACTTGGACTGGACTCCACTTTCACTGGACATCCACTTTCTGAATAACCCTCTCCAAGAAGTTCTGTCACTCAAGCTTTTGGGTCTCGCTATCTGCCATGATCTTTCCTGGGAAAACCACATTTCAAATCTGGCCTCCAAAGCCAGTCGCCGACTGGGCATCCTCCGTCGTGCGAAGTCCTTCCTTGGCACACCTGAGCTCCTCACCACATACAAGGCTTTCATCCGCAGCTCAATGGAATACTGCTCTCTGCTCTGGGCTGGTGCTCCTGCCTCACACCTAGCTCGTCTTCACGCTGTTGAAACCAAAGCGTTCAGAATCATTGGAATCTCCCGCGATGAAGCTAACTCCAAGGGCCTCACTCACTCACCGCAGGCAGGTTGGTGATCTTTCCGTGTTCTACCGACTCCTCTCCGGCCTTGCCCCCTCAGCTCTCTCTGGGCTCTGTCCCCCAAATATTCCTGCAGGTCGCACCTAGATCTGCCTGCAACCCTCTTATGGTTAAACTGCCAAAATCTAGGCTCTCTGCTCACCTTCACTCCTTCATTCCTCTTTTCTCCCGCCTCTGGAACAAACTCCCTCACTCTCTTCAATCCCACTCCACCCTCCAGGTCTTTAAAACAGCTGTTCACCACCATCTCTTATCTTCCCCCATCCAAAACCTTGATCTTTTCTACCCCTGCTAATTTCACCCCAAATCCTACACTTTTTTGAAATACCAAATTCTTTCCTGGAAGTCCTTGGTGTCCTTGTGTTTTATACTTCTCCCACCCCCCCCCCCCCTTCCCAAGCCTCCTCCCCCCAAGCCCTCCCCCTCCCACACATCTCCCGATGTCCCTGCTCTCAAATGTTGTGTTTGTGTGCTTCCCCTTCTCTCCCCATCTTGTCTACCGCTCCCTCTTTTTATATATCTTGTTTGTCTGATTTTTTGTGTGATAAATGTTAGCTCTTTCACGAGCCTCGATTCTGTATCCAAAAAAATATAAATATGTATATATCTTATTCCCCATGGGGAGTACTTGACAATGAGGCATGTTTCAATCTTTTTGGATTGAGCGTTTTTGGGGGTTATGGAGGTGCAAAGCTTTCCAAGATGGCGGCCGTACCACATGACCTATGACGTCATAATTATCACAAATAAAAAATAAATCTACAGGAGAAGGGGTGGTGAGCTTACTGAGGAGTGCTTGCTTGAGTGCTTTGAATCAAGGATTCAAGCAAGCTGCTTAGAAAGCGATATCAAGCTGCTTGCTAACGGAACACCCCCGTGGTGTTTTGTCGTATGGGTGAGGCAACAAGGTGTGTGCGTCATGCATCAGTTGGACGTTAAAAAGAACCCTCTGCTCCGTGCAGGCTGCAGCCACGTGACTCACAGGGAAAGAAGAAGAAGAAGTATTAAAGCCGCGTTGCAGATGCAGCAGGATCGTCCTCCCGGGCCGAACCCCTGTCATGATGACATTGACGACCCTGGTGGTGACGCCTTCGTAATACCTGACGTCATAAATTGTATGACGTCAGCGCCTCTCGTGTGTGTTTATTTATTTAATTTTTCTTCTGCACGCGTGAGACATCCGTTGCCATGTTTACGTCACGTTGCGCATTTATTTTCAGCGCAGCTTTCTTGGCCGCAGCGACATCCGCCCATTAATTTTATGCATCGCCATGATTCAAAAATAATTAATTATCGTCTCAGACCCAAGGTAACAAAAACACATTAGTCCCCTACCGGTGTACACCGGAGGGGACTATAGGTTTGCATGCCGTCCCTCCCTCCGTCCGTCAGTCCGTCAGTCCGTCAGTCTGTCCGTCCGTCACTCCGTCACGCAAAGAACAGTTTTCTGGACTTTTTTTTCTAAACGCTTAATGCTAATGATTTCAAACTTGGCACATCGTTTCCTCATGATAAGTTACAGACCAAGATCGAGCTTCACGACGTTTCGATCATTTTTGACAAAGTTATGGCACTTTGAACTTTGGGAATTCTGATAATTCTGATGATCCTTAACTCGGTGACATTTTAAGTTTTAATTTCCTTTAAAAAAGATTTTCTCTGCAATAATAGGACCGATTGAGATCAAATTTTCACCGTAGGGGGGACTCGGTCTGTAGAATATTTTAATGGTAATTATGACGTCACAGGTCACTTGGTTCGGCCGCCATATTGTTTTTTGTGAAAACACGAAAACCCCTTTTTCTCTGCAACAGCTGAACAGATCGAGGCCAAACTTTGCAGGCAGAATCGCATACCCATGACGAACAAAAACGTCAGCGAGCATGATGTCATGCCTCACATGGTTTCAGAGTTATGACGTTTTTAAGCATGAACCTTTAAAACCGAGCTCCTCCCTCATTTTTGATTCAATCGAGGGGAAACTTCACAGATCTGTTCCGCATGTCAGTCTACTAAAATGTCCTTTTGGAATTTGCGATAGCTCACGTGGTTTGGCAGATATCGATAATTAAACGAAAATATTTAAACAATGGATATCTCTTGAATCGCTTTATTGATCGACGTGAAACTTCATACTATAGTAGAAGTCATGAAGATTAACAAGTGTGCGAAATTTCAAAATGATTGGATGTACGGTCTGGAAGCTATAAGTTGTTATTGCCTGAAGAAGAAGAGGCGTCAAGTGTGCGGATTTAATTATTTATCACATGTACAGACTGAAAGCATCGTTGGACACGACCTGTCGCGGTCATTTTAACCTCAAATAAAATTCTAATTTAAGATATGTCAATAGCTGAGGTATATTAACAAACGAATAAAACAGATTTGGTCAAATTCTGACTTTTTAAACACTCGATCGCATTTGACAGAGTTGTGACAAGCTGAGGAAGAAGAAACTTCGCATTGGCTTCTCCAATGTGCCATAAAAAAATGGATATCTCTTGAATCGCGAGTACCTCAGACCATGAGTTGGTAATAATTTATATAATTCACAGTGCCTGGTGTATAATCAATCAATTATATAATCAATATACACAGTGTATAATCAATATACACAGTATAAACCCTGGTGTTGGGCTAGCGGCTAGGGTGCCAGCTTAGGATCCTAGGATCCTGGGTTCGTAATCCCGGTCGATCGCTGAATTAACGCCAGGGGGGTTGACTCAGCCTGTCATCCTTCCGAGGTCGGCTAATTGTGTACCAGTTCACTGGTAATTCCCTGTTTGTCATAAAAGGCGACAAACAGGGTTGGCGTCAGGAAGGGCATCCGGCCGTAAAACATTGCTTCAAAAAGGGGACCAAAAAACAACAACAACCACGGTGCCCGAAAAAGGCCAACCCCCGCTTTGCGGGGAAAAATGGCCTCTAAAGGTGTTTATTTATATATTGTTGCGAATATGGAATTTGGCCTCCATATCCGCTTGTAAATATTCCCCTATTTTCTCCAATACTCCCCAACTTTCCCTAATCCCCCATTCCCTAGTCCCATTGCATGTAAACAACAATCAGTAGAGCCGACCTTCCCCTTATTCCCCCATTAAATGTCGTGCCCAGGTCCACCGCACCACACGTAGACAACTTTCGGACATCTTGCTAGTTATTCTTAGTCTATGTCAGTTAAGGCCTCGTTTCCATTAATTATGACTTCGTTGCACCAGAATGTGATTATATGGCATCAGTAGTGAGTTTAGGACCTTTCCCATACCTCCTTCCATCTTCTTCCCCAACAATTACAACAACAACAGAGGAGATGGCGGCGGCGCGGGGGAGGATGCGTCCTCACACCGGCTCGATTAGCGCCATTGACCACGCGCTCCACGGGGTTACCACGGAGGGGCTGGCTGTCAGCTCCTCCGCAAGGGCGGAGCCTGGTAACCCCCCGCACCCAATCAGAAGGGCGGACCGATTCCATCTGGGGCGGCGCTAACGAGCCGAGGGCGTGTCACTCCCCGCCGGATATACGCGGCCCCGCGCCGGATGTGACGTCAGATGCGCCCCGCCTGAGAAAGAACGTTGCCTGCGATCGCTGAGAGGAAGAGAACCCGCCTGTGAAAGAACGTTACCTCCGAGCGCTGTGACCTCCCCGCATCTTTGGACCGGACCGAACCGTGTTGATTCTGCCCCGAGCCCAGGTGCACCTGGAGCCACCGATACCTGCCTTTCCCTGCCATCAACCCCCGTGTGAGTCAGCCGTTGTCCCGTTTACCTGTCGTCTGTCCGGGGTTAAGATAAGCCTGTGTCTAAGTGCCCATCTTTTCTGTGCTTTACCTCTAGCCCCTGTAATCTAACCTTTTCCGTACGAATATAATTGAGAATCGAAACATTAGTGTCTGTCATTATAATCCAGCCGTGTGTCTTCTTTTTCCTTTATTGATCCAGCGTAGCGCGGCTCCGTCAACGTTCGAGTACAATCGGGTAATTTGTGCGGACACGACGGCCATTCCGCTCGGCCCACCTTAACATCAAAGTCGTGTCTGTAACAATTGGTGTCGAGGAGTGAGATTCGGACCCGGGACTAAATTAGTTAGGCCCAAATTTTGGGAGGGAAAATCGATTCGGAGCGCGTACTGCGCTCGACAAAATCGATCCGGAGCGCGGTCCCGCGGTTACTGCGCTCGACGAAATTATAACAGCAAAATTTGGATTTGTGTTACGAAACTCGAATTTTGAAAGTCGCGCTATGGCGGATCAAGACGGCTGGGGTCCGGTAGGGGAGAGTGAAGCAGGGTCGGTCCAGGACCAAATTGAGACACGTGAGGAGAGCGAAACAGCGGGGGTAGCAGACGCGCGAAATGGCGCCTCGCACATAGCTACGGCGGCCGCACCCGCTGCACAAGTGGGAGGGATGGCCCAGATGCAGGTCCTCATGGAGCAATTTATGGCGCAAATGCAGGCGTCCCTCAAACTGCAGAGTAACCAATTAGGGGTAATGGGAAACGAAATGGGGGTAATGAGGGACGAAGCGAGGGGTACCAGTGAGGGATTAGACAATAATTTTAAGGGATTAGACATGAAATTTGGGAAATTAGACGATAGATTAGGGGAAATACAGGAGGGGTTAACGGGGGTAGAAAACAGAATGGCCGCTCAAGAGAATCAAATGGAAGGGATGCAAAAGGGGTTAGAGGGGGTAGAAAATAGAATGGCTGCCCAGGAGAATCAGATAGAGGGAGTGAAAACTGGGTTAGAGGGGGTAGAAAATAGAATGGCTGCCCAGGAGAATCAGATAGAGGGAGTGAAAACTGGGTTAGAGGGGTTAGAAAACAGTATGGAAGGCAAATTGAGGGACATGAGGGACCAAGCGGAAAGGGAAGTTAAACAAATGGGGCAGCAGATAGAGGGGGTCAGAATGGGGGTAGAAACCAAACTGGATGCTCACAGGGAGGAAATGGAGCAGATGAGGGTGGCATCTGGGCAGGAGATGCAAGTGATGGGAGAGGAGATCAGAAGAGGAGTGAGTGAGGAGGTCGGAGGAGTGCGCGAGGAGGTGAGGCACTGTAAGGAGCGCATGGAGAAGGAGGTGAGAAAGGGGACTGTAAAATTGCAAGGGGGTATAGAGGAGTTGACACTGGGAGTAGAACAACTGACAGTGGGACAAAAGGAGTTGGGGGAACAGGTAAAGAAGAACACAGCGGTAATAGAGGGGTTAAAATCGACGCAGAAGGAGATGAAAAAGGACGTAGGGGTAATTAAAAAAGAGTGTCAGACGGTACATGAGGACTTGACGAAAAAAATGAACAAAGTGGTAGAGGTGATGGAGGTTAAAGAGCGGGAGGTGCGGGAGCACATAGAAAAAAATAAAGTGGAGTTAGAGGAAGAACTTAAAGGGGCGCACGAGGAGATGAAGGAGGTGAAGCAGAAATTAGAAGAAGTGGAAGAGGGGGTGAGCGAAATTAAAAAGCGACGGAGAGAGGATAAGAAAGAGATAAAAGAGGAGGTAAAAGAATTGGTCCAGAGTCTGTGTTCGGATCGTGATGATGTGCTCATTAACCGGATGAGGGATTCGCAGGTGATGGAGGAGAAGCGAAGAGAAAGAGGACCCGGTGTAAGTGGTGACCAATATGGTCGTGCGTATGATGCGCCAGGTGATTTAAGAAGCTTGGGGGTCGAGATGGACCCGGGTGTTCGTGAGAGGCCACTGGTGAAGTGTGCGACAGGTCTGGTGTGCGAAAAAGGAGGTGTGCGAGAAAGTCCGACTCTGGGGTGTGTGAGGAAAAAGTGCGTGCCAAGGAGTGAGGGTGCTGGCGAGAGTGAGTCGGTCGTAGCGCGTGTGCGAGGGAGCACATGGAAGCGTGCTGTGGTGAGTGTTACAGAGGGTGTGACGGGAGAGTGTGCGCGAGGAAGGTGTGTGACGGACAGGTGCATGGGGAAAGAGTGCGCTGTCAAAGGCAAGGAAGAATGCACACCTGTGGTGAGTGTTACAGAGGGTGTGACGGGAGAGTGTGCGCAAGAGTGTGCGCGAGAAAGGTGTGTGACGGACAGGTGCATGAGGAAAGAGTGCGCTGTCAGAAGTAAGGAAGAGTGTCCACCTGTGGTGAGTGTTACAGAGGGTGTAACGGGAGAGTGTGCGCGAGAAAGGTGTGTGACGGACAAGTGCATGAGGAAAGAGTACGCTGTCAAGAGTAAGGGTGAGTGCGCTGTCAAGAATGGAGGTGAGAGTAGTGAGAGTGACAAGGAGAGTGAGTTTGTTGTGACAGGTGAGCGAGGATGTACACCTGG
Organism: Myxine glutinosa; assembly: GCF_964187855.1. Classification (NCBI taxonomy): domain Eukaryota; kingdom Metazoa; phylum Chordata; class Myxini; order Myxiniformes; family Myxinidae; genus Myxine; species Myxine glutinosa. The sequence goes on from NC_136268.1 coordinate 34,601,353, forward strand.
GATGGAAGGATGCACACCTGGAATGGTAGAGCGTGAGTGGGAATACACGCTGGAGTTGGTGGTGAGGCACGTGGTTGGGTGTGCGAATGAGGGCACACCTGTGATTGTCACAGAGGAGGTGACCGAGGAGGGGGCGCGAAGAGGTGTATTGGTGAGGTGTGCGAGCAACGAATGTGTGCCAAAGTGTTCGGTGGTCAGGTGTGTGACCAAGGCTGTGAGTGGAATGAGGGTACCTGGATGTGTAAGGAAAGGTACGAGGAGCATGGGGACGGCTGGATGTGTGAGCAAGGAACGGGCTGCGGGGTGTAAGCATGCAGGTGAAGCATCGACGTTACACGGGTTAGAGGTTAGGTCGACTTTTAGCCGAAGCGGGCCCTCGGTGCGTGCCGGGCCTCGCTTTGAACGGCCGCGTCCGTGCTCCACTAGGCGGAGCTGGCAGCCCGATAGAAAGGGTCGTCATGGCGACCACTTTTTGGTGAGACGTGCCGGCAGGTCGAGAGCGGGACATTGGATGGCTCCGTGCCGAGATGGTGCGTGGGATCTCGGCACGGGTAAGCCCCCGTCCCTGCACCGAATGCCGGACGCATCCAGCCGCTGGCACAGAACAACCCGCATTCATGGCTTGGCTTTACGAAGCCGGGCTTTGGACAGGGATTGGCGCACCGAGAGGCATTAGTGAGTAGACTGGGTGATGAGGTTAGTGTTTTGGCCCCGAAATTAGAAAAAGGCGAAATTTGATGATTGGCAAAGGACTGGCAGAGTGATGATTGGTAATGGTACAGTGATTGGCAGATGATTGGCAAATTTTTGATTTATTGAAATTTGATGTGCAAAATTGGTAGTGAGAGACCCCCGATGTGGTGGGATGGCAAATCCACCATCCTTGCCATGTGGGGGCAAAGGAGCAATAGTTTATGGGGTGTATGGCAGTGAAAACTAGCCCGGGTGGGTTAGGATATGGTGTGTAGGGATCTAGCGAGGATTGACATTAGGTGACGTTAAGGTTAGTTAGTGACTGATACCTGTAGTGGGGACGCAGGTAGTTTAGTATGGATGATAATGACGAGGGAGCGTAATAGTTTAAAGGGACGACTGGGAAGCGCAAGTTTCAGAAGGGAGTAGTTAGCTGAGATGATGCCGTGTTTGTGAGAATTGAACAGGTGTGATTGCACAGGTGTGCAACTGGACAGGTGTGTGGAGCAGTGTATGAGTAGTGAGTGTGTGGATCAGCGCGAATGCGCTTGGGGAGAGAAGGGTGCAGGTGGCACCAAGTGTGAGAGCACAGGCGTGCAAGTACAGGTGTGTGGAGAGAGTTGGAGTAAGTGGTACGGAGTGGTGTGCATGGTGCGAAGGTGTGGATGGGGGAAGAGTGGACCCCTTTCACGAGTACCCAGGGCGGGTAGTGTAAGTGTTAGGTAGAGGGTGCAGGTAAATTGTGGTTGGATATTGGCATTTGTGGTGCGGTTGCAGAATGGTATTGTGGATGGGTGCATTAGTGTTGTGGAAATGGCTGGGCGTGTAGCCTGTTAGTGTGTGTAGTTGGTTGGGCACTCCACCACTGTGAGGATGTCGGCCAGGTGAGGCCGCAGGTGGGCTCTGGGAGCCGGTAGTTGTGAGCGGGTGCCTGAGGATCCCGGGTGTGGATCGGGCAGCCCAGTGCCAGAGAGGGCACGGAGTGGGGAGAGCGCCAGAGGGCCTTCCCCAGGTAGATAGGTTAGGGTAAGGAGCAGGTAAGCTCGGAGGCAACTGCAGTGGTGGAGGTGTGCAGGTGGGTAGACCCACTGGGAGAGGTACACGCCACAGCCCAGAAATTGTGCGAGGGCACCGGGAGATGAATCGGGGGAGTGAGACCCCAAATTGAAGAGCACCACAGTTTGGCCAATGGGAATTGGTTTTTAGAACCCATAGTGTAAGAGGGCCAATGGTTTGGCCGGAGAAAGACCCCGGGTAGTGTAAAGTTGTTAAAGTCATTTAGGAAATAGTTAGGATTAATGAACCTGTCGCACCATACGCAGCCACTTACCTGTGGTGATGATGATGACTCCACACCTGTGTTTTCTTTGTTTTGTGTTGCAGGAAGTAAGAATTGTTGTGAGGATTTGTGAGACGCATCACGACGTGGATGAGACATTGGGGTGATTCCATCTCTCCCTCCCTAGGAGGGACTGATGATGAATTGGTGATGGCAAATTTTGATGTTCAGTTGAAAATGGCAAATTTGATTGGTTAGGAGGGAGAGAAGACGAATTTGGTATATGGGAGGAACGGGGAAGACAGTAGGGATGTTTGTTGATTTGTAAAGTAGATGTTTATGAGTAGTGTTGTGTTGTGTGGATACAGTAAGGGGTAAGGGAGGGGCCATGTAGGTTACCTGGTGGGGGGGGGGGGGCGTACGATAGGAACGTACCTGTCTCACCTGGTTCCCATGTGCCCCCAGTGTGCATTACCTTATATTGCGTGCACTTTTGCGCCCTTACCACCTTACTCACTTGTCTGCTTCTTTTGTCTCCCACCTCCGAGGATCTGGCTTTGGGGTAGAGAGAGAGGAGAGAGAGGTGCTGGCTGCGCAGTTGTGGGCCTGCACTTTCGCTGTTTGCTGCCGGGATCGATACACCATATGGACCGCAATGTTTGTGGCCACCCACAATGGACCGCAGTTCGTTTGCGGCCAAGCACCACCCGGAGATGGACCTATGGGTCAACGTGGCACCTATGCCATACAGGTGAACCACTTTTAGTTAACACCAAGTGCACCACAAGAAGAGCAAGAGACACCTGCAGGGTTAGGGGTTGTCGAATTTATTTTTATTCCCATGAACAATGGTGACTGCACCGGATGGTGCTGACTGTGTGGTGGGGTGGTGCTTTTGATGCTGGGACGGGGTGCTCTGCACGTTATTAAAGGCCGTCGGCCACAGAGCACTCGTGGGTTGGTGTATCGATGCTGGCAAGCGCGCTCTCTCTATGCATAACATCTGCATGTGTTCCTCCAAAGACAGGTCCTGGATCGTAGTGTAGATATCAGCGTAATCTTGTAAATAATGCTCCCTACCGGCTGTATGTTTAGTTTGAGAATTCTTTCCGGATTCGGTTATCCTGTGGGTGTGTTTCTGAGAGGAGAAGGGTGCAACGTCGCAGGGGGACATATTTACTCATTTGTGAATATCTATAAAACTGTCGCACTCAGGGTAGAGTTAATAGTAGAGGGAACTACATTGCGTGCCACACTAAAGTAGGTAAAAATTTATCGGGTCGGGACGCCCCGAGGGTAGAGAAGGGTGCAATGTTGCGAATATGGAATTTGGCCTCCATATCCGCTTGTAAATATTCCCCTATTTTCTCCAATACTCCCCAACTTTCCCTAATCCCCCATTCCCTAGTCCCATTGCATGTAAACAACAATCAGTAGAGCCGACCTTCCCCTTATTCCCCCATTAAATGTCGTGCCCAGGTCCACCGCACCACACGTAGACAACTTTCGGACATCTTGCTAGTTATTCTTAGTCTATGTCAGTTAAGGCCTCGTTTCCATTAATTATGACTCTTCGTTGCACCAGAATGTGATTATATGGCATCAGTAGTGAGTTTAGGACCTTTCCCATACCTCCTTCCATCTTCTTCCCCAACAATTACAACAACAACAGAGGAGATGGCGGCGGCGCGGGGGAGGATGCGTCCTCACACCGGCTCGATTAGCGCCATTGACCACGCGCTCCACGGGGTTACCACGGAGGGGCTGGCTGTCAGCTCCTCCTCAAGGGCGGAGCCTGGTAACCCCCCGCACCCAATCAGAAGGGCGGACCGATTCCATCTGGGGCGGCGCTAACGAGCCGAGGGCGTGTCACTCCCCGCCGGATATACGCGGCCCCGCGCCGGATGTGACGTCAGATGCGCCCCGCCTGAGAAAGAACGTTGCCTGCGATCGCTGAGAGGAAGAGAACCCGCCTGTGAAAGAACGTTACCTCCGAGCGCTGTGACCTCCCCGCATCTTTGGACCGGACCGAACCGTGTTGATTCTGCCCCGAGCCCAGGTGCACCTGGAGCCACCGATACCTGCCTTTCCCTGCCATCAACCCCCGTGTGAGTCAGCCGTTGTCCCGTTTACCTGTCGTCTGTCCGGGGTTAAGATAAGCCTGTGTCTAAGTGCCCATCTTTTCTGTGCTTTACCTCTAGCCCCTGTAATCTAACCTTTTCCGTACGAATATAATTGAGAATCGAAACATTAGTGTCTGTCATTATAATCCAGCCGTGTGTCTTCTTTTTCCTTTATTGATCCAGCGTAGCGCGGCTCCGTCAACGTTCGAGTACAATCGGGTAATTTGTGCGGACACGACGGCCATTCCGCTCGGCCCACCTTAACATCAAAGTCGTGTCTGTAACAATATATTACACAGTGCAATACGTGCAGGCCGCTCCACGGAGCGACCTTGCGGGCTTATCAACGAGGCGAGGCGTGACACACGTGTCTCAGCATACCTCAGATCAAGTTTGAAAACCAGCATCAACCGTGCATAAATTTGCATATTCGATCATTTTTGACAAAGTTATGGCACTTTGAACTTTGGTCGGGGACATGTATTGCAGCGCAATACTCAGAATGCTTGTTAATCAAATAATGCTCACTCACACACCCGCTCACCACAGTGAGCAATTTCAGCACACTAAATGATGATTAAACCAAAGAACTAAAGGGTCGCTAAGGACTTTAACGATATCGCCGCAATAAGGCGTAACTAGTCCCACACGGGCGCGGCCGCTGGGGCTAGGCCTGAACACAAAACTCAAAGGCCTAATTAAATCAAACGGAACGTCAAAATAAAGTAACAAAATGAACCAACTCGGTTCAGATAAACAAAACAAAAAAACACGTACAGATACATTCAAAGTACATCGCCCCATGCCAAATAATTAAATATCATACAGCGTGGCATTGCAGGGGCGCCTCCGGCGCCGGCAATACCGCAGTGCAGCTCATCGAGGCTGCATTGGGAGGGAGAGGTGTACACTAATTGATTGATTAATTGTATAATTAAAATCAATAAAAGATTATCACAAAATATTTTCTTAATCAATTGGCTAATAGCATAACTAAACCACTAGTGCTTCATCCGAAGATGTATCTTTTAGAAATTTAATTAAATAAGTCATTAATAATAATTAATTGATTAATCAATAAATAATTAATCAATTAATTAATAAATAAATTAATCGATTAAATGATTAATCAATAAATCAAAAATATCCTTGATAGCCACATCACTTGGTCACTCATGTCCAAATATTAGCTTCCCAGGTCAAAAGGTGCCTGAGATATTGGCCAAATGAGAAAGAAAATAAATAAATGATTAATAATGAAAATAAGTCAATAATAATCATTAAAAAATTAAATTATTAATCAATACGGTCACAGAACACATAAACCACCACCATTTCATCAGAATCTGTAACTGAAAAAAAAAAATTAATTTTTCGTAATAAAAACCACCTTTAGAGGCCATTTTTCCCCGCAAAGCGGGGGTTGGCCTTTTTCGGGAACCGTGGTTGTTGTTGTTTTTCGGTCCCCTTTTTGAAGCAATGTTTTACGGCCGGATGCCCTTCCTGACGCCAACCCTTTTTGCCGCCTTTAACGACAAACAGGGAATTACCAGTGAACTGGTACTCAATTAGCCGACCTCGGAAGGATGACAGGCTGAGTCAACCCCCCTGGCGTTAATTCAGCAATCGACCGGGATTTGCGAACCCAGGATCCTAGGATCCTCAGCCGGCACCCTAGCCGCTAGCCCAACACCAGGGTACTGAAATTTACTCGAGAAGAGTGGCGTAAAGTCTGATTTGACGTAGGTTGAAATGGCATAAAACGGGGTATGAATCGAATGAATCGTAATGATTTGATTCGATTTGAAAATCGTTTCGTAATGAATCGAATAATTAAATAATTAATTGATTAATTGATTAATTAATAAATCAAAAATAGCCTTTGCAGCCAAATAACCTGGTCATTGGCATGTCCAAATATCAGCTTCCTAACTCAAATGGTGCCTGTAGTACAGCGGATAAGCTCTCATATTTTAACAAATTGTGCATTTTTTGAGAAAAGCATGAAATTTCTAACATAGTTAGTATATACCATAAGGTTTATTTTCAGATGTGGAGGGAAGTCAGATTTGACCCCTGAGGACCGTGAAAGGTAAAATCCAAAATGGCCACCAGTCCACCGGGTCTAATGTTCAAACGCGCTTATAGGTGTCATTTCCAACTAAATTGGGGATGCCCATTCATTTGGTGATACTTTTGAGATCGCCAGAGCTCGAGGACATGCATTTAGGTTACGGTCAAGGTCAAATTACGTTAAATACCTATTTTTATGATACTGCAGTTGGAACTGCTATTGGAAAAAGTTCATTTGAACTTTTAAAACTTTATTTTTTCAGGTACAGGGATAGGTACAGAACACCCAAAGACCAGAAATGATGAAAAAAAGTGTTTACACTGCAAGGAATGATGCAATAACCTCTGAAAAAATAACTGTAGTTAACCAAGTATGTCCACAAAAGCTTACATTAAATCAAGTGCAATGATGAAAATTGGTAATGATCTAAATCTAACGGTCTCCAGAACAGAAGCACAGTGCAGTGCACTTGAATGCAGCTTTGGCACACTTGCAGCGTCCAGTGCACCCTTTCTTGCAGCCACAGTCGATCAATTCATGGCACGATTTTGATGCTTCAGGAAGAGTGGTCCAAAGAGGCTGCCACCCAGTTGTCTCCTTTGTCCAGCACGTCAGGTCGGTCTGGCATCTCTGGATCCATGACCAATGCCTGGTTACAACAGTTGGCCTGGTAGCAAGTGCGCTTGATGTGCTGCTTGAGTGTTGCCTGGGTTGGAGGAATGTTCTCTAGAGTTCTACACTTCTGTGTGAAGAGCTGTTTCCTGGCGTCATTCACTTCCGTGCTCTCACTGGTTCTATCGTACATCAGCACCACAAATCGCTCTAGCAGTAACATTGAGCCTTCACTGACCTCACTTGGCATGCCTAGGAGTTCATTGAAAGCATCATTCACCTCTGGGCATCCCCAATTTAGTTGGAAATGACACCTATAATGTTTTTCTACACTATTTGGTTCCTGGGAAAACCACATTTCAAATCTGGCCTCCAAAGCCAGTTGCCGACTGGGCATCCTCCGTCGTGCGAAGTCCTTCCTTGGCACACCTGAGCTCCTCACCACATACAAGGCTTTCATCCGCAGCTCTATGGAATACTGCTCTCCCCTCTGGTCTGGTGCTCCTGCCTCACACCTAGCTCATCTTCACGCTGTTGAAACCAAAGCGTTCAGAATCATTGGAATCTCCCGCGATGAAGCTAACTCCAAGGGCCTTTCACTCACTCACCGCAGGCAGGTTGGTGGTCTTTCCGTCTTCTACCGACTCCTCTCTGGCCTTGCCCCCCCAGCTCTCTCTGGGCTCTGTCCCCCAAATATTCCTACAGGTCACACAAGATCTGCCTGCAACCCTCTTATGGTTAAACTGCCAAAATCAAGACTTTCTGCTCACCTTCACTCCTTCATTCCTCTTTTCTCCCGCCTCTGGAACAAACTCCCTCACTCTCTTCAATCCCACTCCACCCTCCAGGTCTTTAAAACAGCTGTTCACCACCATCTCTCATCCTCCCCCATCCAAAACCTTGATCTTTTCTACCCCCGCTAATTTCGGTCCCTTTGTGTTTTATACCTCCCCCCCCCCCTTCCCACGCCTCCTGCCCCCAAGCCCTCTCCCTCCCACACTTCTCTCTGCTCTCAAATGTTGTGGTTGTGTGCTTCCCCTTCTCTCCCCATCTTGTCTTCCGCTCCCTCTTTTTGTATATTTTGTTTGTCTGGTTGATTTGTTTGTGAAATAAATGTTAGCTCTTTCACGAGCCTCGATTCAGTATGCAAAAAAAAAAAAAAAAAAGTTAAGCGCGTTTGAACATTAGACTCGGTGGACTGGTGGCCATTTGGATTTGACCTCACGGTTCTTCGAGGTCAAATCTGACTTCCCTCCACATCTGAAAATAAACCTTATGGTATGCACTAACTATGTTAAAAATTTCATGCTTTTCTCATAAAATGCACAATTTTTGTTTATCTGCTGCACTACTGAGTTAATGGTCAGAAGAGAAAGGAAATTTGATTAATGAAAATAAGTACTTAATTAATCGCTAATAATTAAATAACTCCTCATTTAATTGATTAATCAAAAAACAAAAAATAAAGTTTTTGTCAAAGGACTTGCTCACTACTGTGCCGAAATTTCAGCTTCCTAGCTCAAAGGATGGCCGAGATATCGCCCAGACAAACAAGAAAACAAACAAGTACAGATACATTCAAAGTACACCGCCCCCATGCCAAATAATTAAATATCCTACAGTGCGGCATTGCCGGGGCGCCCCCCGGCAATACCGCAGTGCAGCTCATAGAGGCTGCATTGGGAGGGAGAGGTGTACACTAATTGATTGATTAATTGTATAATTAAAATCAATAAAAGATTATCACAAAATATTTTCTTAATCAATTGGTTAATAGCATAACTAAACCACGAGTGCTTCATCCGAAGATGTATCTTTTAGAAATGTAATTCAAGAAGTCATGAAGAAAAAAGTAAATAATTAATTGATTAATAAATAATTAATCAATAAATAATTAATCGATTCAATGATTAATCAGTAAATCAAAAATATCCTTGACAGCCACATCACTTGGTCACTGTCATGTCCAAATATTAGCTTCCCAGCTCAAAAGGTGCCTGAGATATTGGCCAAATGAGAAAGAAAATAAATAAATGATTAATATTGAAAATAAATAAATAATAATCATTAAAAAATTAAATTATTAATCAATTCGGTCACAGAACACAAAAACCACCACCATTTCATCAGAATCTGTAACTGATTTTTTTTTTGAGTAATTAATCGAATAATTAAATAATTAATCGATTAATTGATTAATTGATTTATCAATAAATCAAAAATATCCTTGATAGCCACATCACTTGGTCACTCATGTCCAAATATTAGCTTCCGAGCTCAAAAGGTGCCTGAGATATTGGCCAAATGAGAAAGAAAATAAATAAATGATTAATAATCATTAAAAAATTAAATTATTAATCAATTCGGTGACAGAACACATAAACAACCACCATTTCATCAGAATCTGTAACTTTAAAAAAAAAAAAAATTAGTCATTAATTGAATAATTAAATAATTAATCGATTAATTGATTAATTGATTAATTAATAAATCAAAAATAGCCTTTGCAGCCAAATCACCTGGTCATTGGCATGTCCAAATATCAGCTTCCTAACTCAAAAGGTGCCTGAGTTAATGGTCAGAAGAGAAAGGAAATATATAAGTACTTACTTAATCGCTAATAATTAAATAACTCCTCAATTAATTGATTAATCAAAAAACAAAAAATAAAGTTTTTGACAAATTACTTGCTCACTATTGTGCCGAAATTTCAGCTTCCTAGCTCAAAGGATGGCTGAGATATCGCCTGGACAAACAAACAAACAACCAAGGAAACAAACAAACAAACAACCAGAGTGAAAACTGAGTACTCCCTTTCAGCATGTGTCATTGCCGAGCCCCCTTCAGTGCCCGCCCAGCAATGACGATTTGCAATGCCTGGAGATGGCATAGGAAAGGTGCGGTGTACAACAACCAGAGTGAAAACTGAGTACTCCCTTTCAGCGTGCGTCACTGCCGAGCCCCCTTCGGTGTCCGGCAATGACGATTTGCAATGCCTGGAGATGGCACAGGAAAGGTGCGGTGTACAACAACCAGAGTGAAAACTGAGTACTCCCTTTCAGCGTGCGTCATTGCCGAGCCCCCTCGGTGCCCGGCAATGACGATTTGCAATGTCTGGAGATGGCATCGGAAAGATGCGGTGTACAATACAAACTAAAACAGAGGAGGATGAAGAGGAAATGTCAAATAGCACGGCTCGAGGAGCAGCAAAATGGCGTGGCATAGTAGTAGTCGTAGTAGTCGTAGTAGTAGTAGTAGTAGTAGTCATAGTAGTAGTAGTAGTAATAGTAGTAGTCGTAGTAGTAATAGTAGTAGTAGTAGTAGTAGGGGTCATAGTAATAGTAGTAGTAATAGTAGTAGTAGTGGTAGTAGTAACAGTAGTAGTAGTAGGAGGGGTCATAGTAGTAGTAGTAGTAGTAGTAGTAGTAGTAGTAGTAGTAGTAGTAGTGCTTTTGTTGGAAAGGTTACAGAGATTTGCGTTCAGAGCTCATGCAAGCTCAGGCAAACATATGTTCCCAGTTTAATGTCGCTCAATTCCTCATCTCTGCAAGTCCATGGTTTGAACTACAGTAGCCAAGGTAGAGCATTTTGAAGAGAAAGCACTACCAAGACAGATAAGGGGAAGGTAAAAGAACGCCAAAGAACACCAAAAAAAAAAAGAACGCCAAAGAACACCCAAAAGAATGCCAAATAACACATTTATACAAATAAGAGCAAAATATCTTGTGGGGAGACCGTACAAAGTGCATCATTTATAGTCCAGGTTTCCTTAAACTTTTGAACAGTGTTACTATATTCTGCCGCCTTGTACTCCGAAATAATGCGTGAGTGTATTAAGCCCTTCAGACATACAGAACTGTGTTCCACCACATCTTTCTCAATTTTTGCCTTCCTGGTTTTATATATTGCCATATATTATATATATATGCCATATATTATATATATATTGCCATTTTTGCACAGGCTAAAATAAAGTTAACAAGGAGATCTCGTGACTTGCTTAGTTTCTTTACCGGGTGCCCAATGATAAAAAGTGTTGGAGAGAAGTGAAGCCAGAAGCGCAAGAGAAGATTTTTCATCAGTAAGAACACTGGTTCAAGACGGTGGCATTGAAGGTATATGTGAAATATAGTTTCCCTTTCACCACAAAAGCAGCAATCCTCTGAGACGTTAGTGAAGTGCCGCATCATAGATCCAGAGCTCAGTGCACCATGTAGCAACCTCCAACTTAAGTCTGCCATCATTCTTGGCGTTGGGTAGAGATAGAGTGAATCCCAACGTGGATGAACAGTCGAAGGAAGTGGCAGAATCTCACGCCAGGGAGTATCCAGTCGGGTTGCAAGAGCTATATAATGGAGCGAGTGGATCACTAGCAGGTATATATTTTTCCTTGATAGCCCACAGAACGACATTTCCACTGTGCCAGGGGTCTTACTCATATTGTTTGCAGGTATTGGCTGAGAGAGCTCGCAACATCGTGGTCGGATTTTAAAATCCATGGAGTTACCGATGGACATCTGTCCAGATCCATCACCCTCTTTGGGATTCTCTAGATATTCCAGACAATCGGGAGGCAAGGAGCTTTTGACCTCTTCAAGTATCCTGGAGGGGATCCTGATTGTCCTCAGGCCCATTTTCGCTGCGAGTTCCTTGGGTAAAAGCGTTCTCTTACCATCGTTCAGAAGGTCTCCCACTGTGGATATGCTACCAGCTAAGAGGCTCCTTCTTACTGAAAAGGAAGCCAGAGTTGGGCCCTGTAGAAGAGGGTTGAGAATGAGCGGTTCTTCTAACAGGTCCTTGCCTGGATAAGGAACTGTTCTTTGTACGTCGACTACATTCCAAGCCTTCAGCATTTCTTGATAAAAAGGAGGCAATGTAGCACTCGACAGGCTCCGAGATGTAATGATGAAAAGATTCCTTTTGTACCCAAGATTGAGCACTTTGCTGAAGAAGTATGATGCCAGTGAGCACCATTGCGGTGCAGGGTTCACATGTAGGTAACGTTGTATGGTCTTCAGCCTGGATGCGTGGTAGTGGCTTCGAAGGCAGGGAAAAGACTGTCCACCTTCTGAAAAAGGCAAGCTCAGAATGCCCAGGGAAACCCAGTGTTTACCATTCCAAAAGTAGTCCAGTAGCTTCCTCTGCATCTTAACCAGAAACTCCTCTGGAGTGCTTATGCAAGAGAGCCTGAATACTAACTTCGGAATTATAAACTGTTTAATAAGGAGTGTTTTTCCCCTCAGAGACAGGACTTTTAGTAGTCCACTCCAGTCTCTCAACTTTGCTTCGATCTTGTCCCCTAAAGTGTTCCAGTTAATGAGTGGTGAGGACCCATGGGAAGTGGATAAGTGCACCCCCAAATATTTGAGCTCATTGCGACTCCAGGTCAATTTCTGAAAAAGTGTTGGTAACTCCTTTACCTGCATTTGTCCAATTAGAAGCCCCGAGCTTTTCCTCCAATTGATTGTAGCAGACGATGCTGCTGAATAGACCTGCTGACAATCATAAACTATTTGCATATCCCTTGCATTACTGGCAAACACGAGAACATCATCTGCATATGCAGAAAGTTTGAGGTTGACCCTGTTGTGTGGCACCACAATGCCAGTTAGCCTTCTTCTCATCAAACAAAGGAAGGGTTCGATACATAGGGAATATAATTGGCCGGACAGGGGACATCCTTGTCTTATTCCTCTCTCAAATGGAAAGGGCGCGAGCAAGAAACCGTTGACTTTGACTAGGCATTCTGCCGACATGTACAACGTCTGAATCATGCCTACAAATCTCCTCCCCAACCCAAATGTTAGCAAGGTTTCAAACAGATACTCATGGTTCATCTGGTCAAAGGCTTCCTCCTGATCCAAGGAAAGAAATCCGACTTGAGTCCGAGTCATGTCCGCATACTGTATCAGGTCTCTGACAAGGGATATGTTGTCATGTATTGTCCTGCCTGGAATGGCATAAGATTGGTCCGGGCTGACTAATTTTGTCAGGACTGGTCCGAGACGGAGTGACAACATTTTAGCCATGACCTTATAATCCACACACAGCAGAGACACAGGGCGGTAATTCTTCAAGTCTCTCAAGTCACCCTCCTTAGTCTAGTAGGAAGACTAGGTCCCCCTGCACCCCCCGGAGATATACTTCTAATCAGTGTTTCTAGATTGGAATAAATGTGTAGAAAATGACTAGCTATGGCCCCAAGCTGAAAAAATGTCCCACATACCATTTTTATGCAAATTACTGCTGCCATTATCAAAAAAAGACTAGGTCCCCCTGCACCCCCCGGAGATATACTTCTAATCAGTGTTTCTAGATTGGAAAAAATGTGTAGAAAATGACTAGCTATGGCCCCAAGCTGAAAAAATGTCCCACATACCATTTTTATGCAAATTACTGCTGCCATTATCAAAAAAACGATTTTTGACATATCTCAGCCAATATTGCAGATAATTGAAGGGAAAAGTCGGGCCCTTGAAAAAGCTGGAGAAGAATCCCAGGTTTCACAGGGCATTCGGTGAACTGGGTGACAACTGGGATGCCAACCCTGAGGTGGAGAGGCAGTTAGAAAAATTCACCTGTGTGATGTACGGCCAGAGTCGCGAGTCATCAGTGGACATTGTCCGTGCCAAGCTGCTACGAAAAATGGTGGGAGAGGACAAGACCCTCACATCCAAGTCCAAGGTTGATCTGGCTCGCCTTCCTCCATGCCAGTCTGCCCTGAAGCCGCACATCCAGCGTGTGAACCACCGCGTAGCATTGTACAAAAGAGCCGATCAACCTATCATCGAAAAGCCAAAACCTTATGAGGAGCAAGGATGGATAAGGACTGATGAAGGACTGTTGAAACCAATGTGGTCCAGTGGTCCCATCCTACCAACCTCACTGGTGGATCTTCTGAACACAGGAGAGCACGAAGAGGAGGAGGAAGAGGAAGGAGAAGAAGAGTTTGACTCTGACGATTTCGATGAAAATGATGATGACTGACTCAGTGTAGAATCACTAATGCTAATGATGTTTATCTAAAACAAGCAAGAGAAGAGTGGTCACATTGAGTGCTAGGACTATTTTGACAGTTGTAATATTTAGAAAAATAAAACTTTGTGTTAACGTCTGTGTAGACGGACCTTAATATGAGTCTATTATTTCGTAAAACTGTGATTATTTTGTAAATAAAGCACTAATTAGCATACTAGTATACCATAGACACATGTAATCATGTTATGAATAGTTCTATCATGATCTATGCCCTTCAAAACATGGGTCTAGACACCTTCATTTTTCAATTATCTGCAATATTGGCTGAGATATGTCAAAAATCGTTTTTTTGATAATGGCAGCAGTAATTTGCATAAAAATGGTATGTGGGACATTTTTTCAGCTTGGGGCCATAGCTAGTCATTTTCTACACATTTTTTCCAATCTAGAAACACTGATTAGAAGTATATCTCCGGGGGGTGCAGGGGGACCTAGTCTTTTTTTGATAATGGCAGCAGTAATTTGCATAAAAATGGTATGTGGGACATTTTTTCAGCTTGGGGCCATAGCTAGTCATTTTCTACACATTTTTTCCAATCTAGAAACACAGATTAGAAGTATATCTCCGGGGGGTGCAGGGGGACCTAGTCTTCCTACTAGACTACCTTGGGAATCAAGACCAGCATCGCTCGACGCCAAGAAAGGGGCATTATACCTGTATCACATGCTTCCTGAGCTACGCTTAGGTAATCAGGTCCAACCAAGTCCCATACTTTTGTATAGAATTCACATGATAAGCCATCCATGCCAGGGGCTTTATCTCTTGATAGGCTGTGCAGGGCGGTTTTCAATTCTTCCAGAGATAATGGAGTCTCCAGCTGCTCCCGGTCTTCTACAGAGGCTTCAGGAAGACTACTCCACAAAGTGCCACCTGCACCTGCATCTGTGCTCTTACCCGAATACAGCTGAGCGTAAAAGGCTCTAATTCGTTTTTGAACACCCTCAGAGCCATTGAGCAAGAGACCATCTTCTGCAAGAACACTCGCTATAGCCCTGAATTGACCTTTGCGTTTTTCCACCCCTTTGAGATAATTCAGGACATATTCATCCTCAGAAATAAACTGCAAATGAGAGCGCACATATGCCCCTCGTGCCTTCACACGACTACATGCTTTAAGGGTGCTCTTTTTTTCTTGGTATGCCTGCAGTTCAGTAGAGGTAAGTGTGGCCAGGTGCTTCTCAAGGTGCAGCAGTTCCTCTTCCAGTCTTTTGATCCCTAACCCAAGTGTTTTGCTCGATCCATACGAGTATTCCTGACACAGCAATTTCAATCGTACCTTGCCTACATCCCACCAGAATCCAAGTGAGCAAAAATCTCCTTTTTTATTCCTCCAGGCTTGCCAGAAATTCAAAAAGATTGACAAAAAGGCTTCATCCTGACTTAAAGCATTGTTCAGGTGCCACAAGTCAGGGCCTCGCCTTGTTTCCGCCAGGGAAAACTTAATCCAGGCCAAGTTGTGATCTGTGAAATGGGCAACTTTTATGCCGGAGTCACTGACACTCTTACACCAACGGTGAGACACGTAAATTCTATCGAGCCGGGATTGTGATATATGACCACCTCTGATACTCGTATACGTGAATGTTCTGTCTGTGGGGTGTTGTATGTGCCAAGTATCCCTCAGGTTTAACAGTGTTATGGTTTGTTGTAATATTCTTACAGAGGGATTATGCGGCTCCTGACCTATTCGATCAAGGGAGGGGTTTAGAGTGCAATTAAAGTCTCCTCCAAGAATTACACACTCTTCACCAGGCAAGGTGAGCATGAATCTCTGCAACCGGTTGAAGAAAATCCCCCTTGCAACTCCTACACAAGGTGCATAAATGTTGACGAAATTGACAACAAATTCTTCAAACTTTGCTTTTATATGTAGCAACCGCCCCACACTGGCTTCCTTTACGACAAGTATTTCAGGTTTCCTCTTTGGTGAAAAGAGGGTAGCCACTCCACAAGATGTGTCCGTTAGGTGACTGAAAAAGGCCAAGCCTTCCCATTGGTTTTCCCATCGGGATGCAGCCTCTGGGGTCGTGTGGGTTTCCTGCAAAAAGGTTACTTCAAGTTTTTCCTTCACACAGAATGACAATACCTGGTGCACACGGAATGCATCCTTACAGCCATTGACATTCAATGATCCTATTCGTAAGTTTGATGTCATTATTGTATTGAGAGTTTTGTTTCTGTGAAATTCATCCTCCTAAACCGGGATTGTTCTGTCTGTGGGGTGTTGTATGTGCCCCTTGCAAGGTGAGACGAATTTATATTCAGGCCCATAATTCAACAACTTTGCTAGAAACTTCCTGACTCGGGCTTGTTTGGCCGAGCCTGAAGTCCTTGTTTTATGTCCCTCTCTCCTTAGTGCATACAAGGAATGCACTAGCAAGTCATA
Source organism: Myxine glutinosa (assembly GCF_964187855.1). Lineage (NCBI taxonomy): Eukaryota > Metazoa > Chordata > Myxini > Myxiniformes > Myxinidae > Myxine > Myxine glutinosa. The sequence goes on from NC_136268.1 coordinate 34,617,559, forward strand.
ATCTTTCCACCGTTTCAGCGCATTTTCCACTTTCTTCCTGCTATGCAAGCTTTGTTCTAGGAACTCGAGTATCTCCTGGCTGGGAATGCAGGAATGGCGTCCTGCCGGTAGGTCTGTCTCTAAACCAGTCAGTGACCCTTGATAGTCTTCCCCATCACCAATACTTTCCTCATCATCGCTGTCTGGAGGTTCAATATCCTTCTCCTTTGGTGTACTTGTACAATGTGTCAAGTCTTCTGCCATGTCGTCTCTCAAGGCTGACTTGGCATAATCTTCTGGCGCAGAGGAACGCTCCTTTCGCTCTGATGCGGCGGACGTTGCTACACCTGTGGGAATGGATGCCTCCTCCTCAGTTGGTATAGGAGATCCAACCTTTTGGGGTCGTAAAATAGAGATGTGCTCAACTATTCCCCTTTCTGCGCCAACAGTGAGTGAAGTGACATCACCTGAGATGTCGGTCAGTGCCAGCAACTTTATTGATGCTTGTGTGTCTGGTTCCCTCTCTCTGTCTGTCCCTCCGATGAATGCTACTTCAGAATCCTTTGAAACTTCGGTGTTAATCCTTCGGTTCAGAACTGCTCTTGTAGATGTTTCAATCCCTGGTTTATTTTGAAGCTTCGTTGCAGTTATTATTATTGGATGCATTTTCTCAGGAGCCAACATCACAGTATCGTTTGGCCCTGTCAAGTCAGATACCTCTAGGTTGTTTGTCTTTACCGTGCTGGGTTTACTACCTGACGGTCTCCCTTCCTGTTCATTCTTCAAACTGTCTTTGGGTGGATCTGAGAGATAAGACTCTCCATATCCTGTCGTTTGATGAATAGTTTCCTCTTCTTCTTCTTCTTCCATTTCTTCAGATTGGGTTACCACTCTTTTCTCCTTCAGAATACTAGGCTTTACAAATCCCTTTGACACATTACTTCCCGTGTCATCCTCAATTGTACCAGGGTGTTCCATGGTCCCATCCTCTGCGGGTTCTGATTTCCTCTTCTGTGCTCTCTTTGCCTTCCCTGCTCCCACTGCCTGCCATTGATTTATGGCAGCGGAAGAGTTAGGATGAGAAGCTGGTATAGAACTTTCTTGAGGGTCCACTGCCCTCGAGCACAAAGGAGCAGCCGCCTCTCTTAGGTTACCTTCAGTGACGCTGGGATCCTCTCGAGGCTGATCTGGACGTTGAGGAGCTGCAACCTCTTTAATGATAGTGGGGCAGTCTGCTCTCCTGTGATCCTTCGCTTTGCATACAAAACAACGGGGTTCGTTTGTCATATAAAACACCCTGTAATTCTTTCCGTCAAAAGGAATAACAAACGACCCCTCACATTCAGCATCCTTTCCCAATTCAATGGATACTTGTCTTTTAAAAGACCAGACATGTTGTAGGGAGGGCTCATGACAGCCCAAAGACACAGGCTTGATGGGTGATCTCAACACTCCCAGTCGTTCCAGGAAAGGCACCACGACATTGTCAGGCACGTAAAGAGGTATATTAGATATAATTATCCTTGTACCAAGACTTGAGAGCGGCTCGACTTGTACAAAGAGTCCTCCCACACTAATCCCTTTCTCAATGGCTTTGTTTGCTGCAGCCTCTGAGTTAAGAAAGAACACAGCTTGTCCATACATTTTCGAGGCTGCAACTATCGTTGCTGGATCAACCACACTAGCGAGTGCGTTCACATAGGCCTCTATTTGGGTGATTTGTCCCAACTCGCATTTCACCCCGTGCTTCCTTGTTAACGCCTTAAACGGGTGGGCAGGGCGGTTCCCACCTGCACCAGAGGTAGTAGCGGCCATCCTTGCCCATGTACCATCCAGAGGCATGATTACTATTAACGGTATATTTCCCGTCAAATGAAAATGAGAAAAAATATATCAATGAGCTCGTTCGGGAGCTTTTGCTTACTTTAGCACGACCGTACAGGTATGCTGGTGATTAACTCAAAAGGATAATCAAATGCGCATTGAGCAAATAACTTATCGGCTTAATCGCCAAAACTATGCAAATTTCGCACAGAAAGTCAAGGGTCATCTATCTATAATTCCAGTAATCTCTGTGTGTGTGTGTGTGTGTGTGTGTGTGTGTGTGTGTGTGTGTGTGTGTGTGTGTGTGTGTGTGTGTGTGTGTATGTGTGTATGTCTGTGTGTTTGTCTGTGACCGCTGTTTCTCGACAACCACGGGTTCGATATACTTGAAACTTGCCAGGTATATTGCTGGGGACCCGAGGATGTGCCTTTTCAAGGTTTCATATTAATCGGACAAGTAGTTACCGAGCTATGTCCAAAAAACGATTCAACCAATCAGAGAGCAGCGAGTTATCACGTGTGCCGAACGTGGCGAACAGACTCTGCCTCGGACGGCACATTTGAGAGCGTATTCATTTATTTCACGTTGGCAAACTATGTTGCCGCTATGTTGGCGTTAAACTATGTTTTAAAACTAATTAAAACTAATTTGCGATTCTTTCGCTTTCCTGCGCGTTTGTGCACGCTATGGCGATTTCTTTACCAAACTCCACAAGCCGTTCGCTTTGGACCAAACCATTTCATGTAAATAGAGGGGGGGGGGGGGGATATAATTTTAGATATAGATATAGTACGGGCATGCCCTAGTTAAGCAAAAACAAGGAAGTCAAACAGTTTGTGATACGCCGCAAATCGGGCGTGGCAAATCTAGTCCCACACGGGTGCGGCCGCACGCTAGGCCCGAACACAAAGGGCTAATAACTCAAACGGGACGTCAAAGTAAAGTAACAAAATGAACCAACTCGGTTCAAATAACCCAAATAAACCCAAAATACAAACGAAAACGGAAGAGGGTGAGATGGAAATGTCGAAAATAGCACGGCTTGAGGAGCAGCAAAATGGCGTGGCGTAGTAGTAGTCGTAGTAGTAGTCGTAGTAGTAGTAGTAATAGTAGTAGTCGTAGTAGTAGTAGTAGTAGTAGTAGTAGTAGGGGTCATAGTAATAGTAGTAGTAATAGTAGTAGTAGTGGTGGTAGTAGTAACAGTAGTAGTAGTAGTAGTAGGAGGGGTCATAGTAGTAGTAGTAGTAGTAGTAGTAGTAGTAGTAGTAATAGTCGTAATCGTAGTCGTAATTGTAGTCGTAATCGTAGTCGTAATAGTAATAGTAGTAGTTGTAGTAATAGTAGTAGTAGTCGTAATGCTTTTGTTGGAAAGATATAATTAATAGAGGTTTGCGCTCAGGATTCAGGAAAGTTCAGGCAAACATAAGTTTCCTGTTTAATGTCGCCCAACTTCCTCATCCCTGCAAGTCCATGGTTTGAACCGTAGTGGACAAGGAAGAACATTTTAAAGAGAAAGCACGACCAAAACAGATTACCGGAAAGGGTGGAGTCTCCGGAAGGGTGGAGCCTCCGGAAGGGTGGAGCTTAAGGAAGGTTCGCGCTTAAGGAAGGGTGGAGCTTCCGAAAGGGCGGAGCTTCCGAAAGGGCGGAGCTTGGCTAGCAACCATGTCTGGAGTTTGAGACGTTTTCCTCTGATGCTTGCGCATGCTGAATGACTTTGGCTTTTGCTTACACAATAAACCTCGTTGATGAACTGGATTCCAGGGACATTACTGGCTTTAATATACGTACTCGGAATAGTGTCGTTGTCACCGAGTAACCCAAAGCAGTTAATTCAACGAGGAAATGGATGAATCATAAGATGAGTTCAAATAAGCGTTGATCGTCATGGCGAAGCAACTCATCTCACACCTGTCTCTGCGGTGAGGCGATTATCGTGGTCAGGGCTACCTGTCTTCACACGCCGTCGCAATCTACGACTTGATGTGCATGCAGAATGATGAGTTTAATCAAACGAAACGCATAAAATGGAGAATGAAGCTGGAAACACATGCTTTGTTGAATGGTAATTACGGTCCAAGGCAGTGTTCGCGTGTTGCTAGAATTATACTCCAGACCATTTTAGTTTGTTGCGTTCTGCGTTGTGCGAAATTATTTAGTACTGTATATGATTTTCGCAAAAGGAAAGATAAAAACAACACAGGTGAATCAAAGGAGGGTAAAATTGAAAGGAAGTAAAAAAAAAAAAAAAAAAAAAAATTGTTTATCAAAGTGTTGCCATGTTGTCATGGCAACAGTTTGATCTTCGTCGATTTTCATCATCAACGAGCCGATTGTTCATTTCGCGCGAAGCATTGTTGGTCGTCGGTTGTATATTGAGGAGCGCCACCTTTACTTCTTTGCAACGTGTTTTTCAAGTCTTTTGGTGAGATTGATTCAACTTGCTATGTGTGGAACGTGCGTTTTGAGTGATTTTGGTGATGATTTTGACCTTGAGTTGGGGATTTGTTTGCATCTTACTATAATTCACCAAATGTCCGCCTGTCTGTTCGTTCGACGGTTCCGTAAAAACTGCTGAACCGATCGCAAAGATATTTTCGGTGGGTAATCCTGGGATCCCCAGGAGTAAAATAGGCGGTTTAGTTTTCCCAATTTCAGCTTTGGCTTCCAGCATTCTCAGGTTTGGACTCCCGCATGACATTCGCGTTCGCATGACGTTCGTTGTGACGTCATCTTACGTCGAGCAACGGTACCCGCCCCATGGGCGGGGCTTCAATTGGGAGGCCCAAATGAAAAGGCTAAATATGGGAAATTGAAGGGTTTTTTTCTTTTAAACGATTTATATAAACATCCGTTAAATCTCGATCGGTGTGAACACGATTATCGATCACGATTTGAAACATTTACCGATATGAACAGTGATGTGGCTTTTATTGAAATTCTAAAGATACTGTTTAGATTTTGATGATTTGCGTGTGATGTGATTCAACGGATGTTTATATGAATCGTTTAAAATAAAAAAAAGCCTTCAATTTCTGATATTTTGCCATCGCCATATGCAGATTCGCCACGGACCCACGATCGATGTTTCTATACGTGAACGTACCCGTTTGTTTGCGAACGGGTACGTTTTTCATGGAAGTCTTTCACGATCTTGCTGTCCATGTCTGACGTGCGACTGAAGGTGCTAAAGGAATGTGGAATTTATTGGTTTCATGCTTTAGCATTCACCGTATCTGCATTGCCTGTTTGCTTCTGGCCTCCCACCCGTGCATAGCACGGGTATTTCTCCAGTCATCATAATCACACTAAAATACGCAATTTGGTGTCTGTCTGTCTGTCTGTCTGATAATTTTTGACCGCGATACATTCGGTCGTTACTTATCCAATCTCAACAAAACTTGACAGGATGACTAAGGGTTATACAATGAAGGTTGTAGCGCATTCATTTGCTGCCCTCCCCAAGGGGGTTTTCTCCCCTGAGTGGGGTTTCCCCGCCATCGCCGTCAATGGGGTTGCGTGTTGAGGTGTATATTGGTTCACGAGTTATTGGTTCACGAGTTATCAAGTGACCACTATGTGTGTGTGTGCGCGTTTGTGTGTGTGTGTGTGTGTGCGTTTGTGTGTCTGTGTGTGTGTGTGCTTTGTGTGTCTGTCCGCAGCATAACTACCAGATGATATCATCCGATCTTGATGAAACTTGGGTGGGAGGTTGATATCATGATCTAGTTGTGTCCTGCCCAGAGAGGGCATATTGCGCCCATTGTGGGCGGAGCCACGCAGGCCTATAGCCTATAGCCTGCCTATAGCCTATATACCTATAGCCAAACAGGCCTATAGCCTGTTTCGGTTATAGTCCGTCCTTTGTCAATGAATACCGCTCGCTCGTGAACCATCGTCGTCTCCTGACTTGTCAAGTGAACCACTATATTCGTCATGTGTGTGTGTCTGTCCACAGCATAATTACCCGAAGATATCAGCCGATCTTGATGAAACTTGGGTGGGAGGTTGATATCATGATCTAGTTGTGTCCTGCGTAGTGTGGGCGTATTGTGGCCCATTGTGGGCCCATTGTGGGCGTAGCGACGCCCGAAGAAGATGTCTTTTTAGGGGGTAATCCATTTCAAGCTACATCTTCTCCGAGGGGTTTGGTGGAATCTGACAGGGGTTTCGATATTTGGTTAGGCCAGTGTCATGTGTCGAGCCCCACGGAGCTCGATTTTCGATTTTCGCCCCAAGGTCAAGGTCACAAGGTCACAAAATTTAGAAAAGTCGATTTTTGATGGTTTTATTACATTGTTCGCTTCTTGATAGGGTGAAATGTCGTACATGATCTTATATTATCACATACATAATGAAATACAAGTTTTCTAACAAATTTCAGAATCCTCGACCTCTGAAGGTCACAAAGGTCAAAGTTTCAAAGTTGTCAGAATCGAACCGAATTTTCGGTATTGTGTAGCTAACTAACCTCATAAGTGATTATACATTATTTTCTATATCATTTCAAGGTCAGTAACCTTCGTTTTGACATTTCAAGGTCACAAAGGTCAAATTTTCAAAGTTGTCGGAATCGAACCGAATTTTCGAAATTGAACCGAACAATACCGCTCGCTCGCGAACCATCGTCGTCTCCTGACTTGTCCATGTTAAGTTCGCTTTATCGTGGCGTTTTTCCAAGGACGCTTCTAATAACAAAATTAATGGTAATAGTATAATATTAATGTTATTACAAAACAATATTAATACCATTAATGTCCCACCTCCGCAAGATGATTTTCCTCCTTGAACAAACGTCGAGTCAACCTTTATAAATAGCTTACCATGGCGTTTCCGTCTTCTGCCACTTTAAAATTTGGGTCTTCCCCTCACCTTCAATCGCTCCACTCTCCCAGATATGCTACTAGACAGAAGCCATACTTGGGTTACTTTTAGGAACATGTAAAATTTGTTGGATTTGGTTCAGTATTTTTTTTAGCTTTTGAAGCATATACAAACAAACAAGCACAAATTGATCTTTTTAGCTTACTATTAATTTGCAATCGGTCACTGGCTTTGACACCTATATAAATTTTTATTACGGTCTCTAGGCATAAAAAGCTACTAATATAAACAAAGCTTCCAATGGAATACCTCGCAGCCAGTAGAGCATTTAAATTGCATCAGATGTGGCAATAAATGTGAATTGTTGCCCCCAGCTTGCCAGCTCGATCACAGAAGAAACCATTTGCATTTTTGGCCCCTCCATCCCTACCCCATTTGGAATTCTGCGTGGGCACGGGCAACTTGCTCATATTAGATAATACTTCATCACAGAAATTGCCATTCCCACAAGGAATTAAATTAATGACGACTATTGGTTTTATTTCTTTGTTTGAAATTATATAAATGAACAACATTCGCTCATGGAGGACAGTTCGTGGACGTGAGTTGAGGGTGGGGTTGAGGACGGGGGAGTATGGGTATAAACAAAATGAAAATCAAAGGGAACCATAGCTAAGAATATTGAGATCGAGGATATGAACCACCATTATTTTTAGACCTTTAGTCCACCATGTTTTATGCATAGTTTTTTTTTTAACCTCCGCCACTGAAGGTAGATGGAGGTTATGTTTTCACCCCTGTCTGTCTGTTTGTCCGTTTGTCTGTCTGGCCACCTGTGAACAAGATATCTCAAAAAGATGTGGACGGATTCAGATGAAACTTGGTGGAGAGGTTGGTTGTGTGACAAGGAAAAATGTATTCAATGTTGGTGAAGATCTGAATATGTATTCGGATACGAGAGTTATTTAATCTTTAAGTGATTCTTCACCATTGAGAGATTGGACCAAACGCGATATATATCATGATATCTCAAAAAGTTGTGGACGAGTTGGTTAGGTGTCAAGAACAAGCGATTGGATTTTGTTTCAGGTCCGAATCCAGATCCGGCCTATCAGTGGGATACAAAACATAAACCGTTCAGCCCGACGGAGGTATGCGCTCTGCCGAGTGCCTTTCTAGTTTTTAAAGTGTGGACAGAACAAGAAACAGGAAAAAGACCAGATTAAGTTTACTGGTTTAAAGAATGAAACAAAAAAGTTTTGTTTTCTTCTTTGATTTTCATTGAAACTTTTCACTTTCTTCTCGAAATGAAAACACTTGTTCAATTAACTTATTTATTCTCAACAGACGGAAATGGATAAAGGAAAGAAAAGCAAAACTGCATCCCCAAAGAGCGATGGGAAACCTTCACTCTGGAAAAAACTCAACAACGTTCTTTGGCGAAAGAAGCCTTCTGATGGAGATGGGGACGTTGGTAAAATGTGAGGAAATTGCTGTGTACACATTGCGCTTCTTCCTTACACATTGACTGTGTAGCTTGAAACACCTGCTATACACACAGGATACACCTCACCATTTTCCATATTTTAATATTTGTATGTTTAAGCAGTCAGTTGTGATTTCTTCAAATTATTTGTAATTGCATGTTAGAACGACTCAGTAGGGTAATGGTTAGAGTGTCTGCTTTGAATCTGGGAGGAAAGTGGTTCTAAACCACAGCTGAGTCGTACAAAAGACTTTTTTTTAATGGTACGTGCTGCTTACTTGCTTGGTGCTTAGGATTTAATGGAAAGAGCACAAACAAACCCCTCATGTTAACATCCATGGGGAGGAGGAAATTCCCCTTAAGATTGCTCTCCAGGGTGTGTAGAGAAAAGTGATGTCATAAAGATAATGTTGGTGGTACCCAGAGTGCTCTGGAAAGTGATGACGCTTCCTCCCAATATCAGCGGCTGTGTTTGTGTGTAAAAGTCAAGTCTGGTGTTCTTTCATGTATCTGTGTACATGTGTGTGTGTGTGTGATTTGTCACAGCCCTTCAACAATACTTAGAGCCTGTAAAAAAGAAAAGAAAAAAAAAAGTCCGCTAATTAAAGTGATATCTTCTTCTTCTCGTCTTCCTCCCTTAATCAGGGGTGATGTCCAATGGCACCAAGCTCCTGCCCTGCCTTGACCAGGATACTCCTCCACTCCCCTCTGTCCTCAGCCAACTCTCTGCACCCTCCAACCACCCCCACCTTTCTAATATCCCTCCTAACACAATCTTCCCATCTCAACCACGGTCTACCTCTTTTCCTCATTCCTAGTTCCCTCAACCTATCCGCTCTCTTTGCCGTTCTCTCTTCCCCCATCCGCACCAATTGCCCAGCCAATCTCAGCCGACATTTCACCAATCTCCCCATCAAGCTCATCTGCACACCAATCTCCTCCCTCAGTTCTCCTTCTGGCCACCCTCTTCACTCCCACAATCATCCTGACCCAGTTGTTCTCACAAGTCTGCAGCCTCTGTTGTTGTCTCTCTGTCAGACCCACTGTCTCCAGACCGTAAAGATAGGCCGGCATTACACAAGACATCAGAACCTTTCTTTTCAACCTCCTTGAAACCTTTCTGTCTGCCATTGCTCCCTCCACCCTCCTCCACGTATTCGCACATCCACCTGAATCCTCCTCCACATCTCTGCCTCTGACTTACCATCCCTGGTCACTGTTCCCCCCAGATACTCAAACCTGTTTCCTTGTCTGATCTGCTTCCCCTCTAACCTGATATTCATTTCTTTTCTCTGCTGCCCGATCCACATCCACCTCTATCTTCTTCATGCCCATTTTCAGCCCATGTTTCTCAAATACCTCCTTACACTCCCCCAGTACTTCCTGCATCTCCCGCCCATTCTGCACCACAACAGCCATATCATCTGCATACGATATCTTCCCCAGAATACCTTTCATGTTTACCTTCCTGCTTACCAGCTCCATCACCATGATAAACAGGAGTGGATATTGTGCGCCAATAAGAAACTCGAACTTTGGTTCCACACTAAGTTTATGTTATTAGTTCGTCCACCTTTGCATGTCATACATATCATCTCATAATTGTCGTAAAGCTATTCATTAACATTCAACATCTGTGATGGGCGTGACAGCCCCTACCTTATGTTTCTAATTACCCCGTGTGTGCGAAAGGAAAAGTGGGAGTAAGCAATTGGTTCACTTTGTCTGTACGTCTGTCTGTCTACAAACATCATTTTATGATCGAGGAACAACTTGATTTCAAATGAATGTTATATTTTTAACACGAATCAGAACTTGAATCAGAAAACGAATCTCTGGTTTGGCTCTGAATTCGTCTCAATCACGCAAGCCAAGAGAGGAGGTAATTTTAAGCGGTGAAGACGCTTCAATATTTAGCCATGTTAATATTTTACTCTTTTCAATGTATTCAATATGTTCAATATATTCAATATATTTATATATTTATATATTTAATACATTTTCAATATTTGGCTTATGGTGAAGAGGCTATGTCCTTCCATTCAAAAATGAAGAAGAACCTTTATAAACCCACCGTGTTTAATTCTAAAGGATTCTAAAGTGTAATTCTAGAGGGTTCTATAGAGTAATTCTCATAGGTTCTGAAGAGTAAAATTATAATGGGTTCTAAAGTGTAATTCTAAAGGCTAAAGGGTAATTCTGAAAGGTTCTAAAGGGTAATTCTAATGGGTTCTATCGGGTAATTGTAATGGGTGCTAATGGGTAATTCTAAGGGGTTCTAAAGGGTAATTCTAAAGGCTAAAGGGTAATTCTGAAAGGTTCTAAAGGGTAATTCTAATGGGTTCTATAGGGTAATTGCAATGGGTGCTAAAGGATAATTCTAATGGGTTTTGTTCGTTTCTTGGCTGTGCCTATTTCATGAAATGCCAAACTGAATCGCTTCCTTCGGACATGGGTGCGTTTTTTGGTCTGTTTGCCTGTGTTATTGCTTTTAGCGACATCATAAAGGACACAAACAAAACAGGGACGAATAACTAATTTAACTTGTTAAGTAAGGTGGTGTAAAAGATGCTGCATCAATGGTGGTAAATTTACAAAAAGCCTTTTTTTCTGCGACCTTTAAAGTCTTCATTTTATTTTAATTTAATTATATATGGTACTTGAACACTGCAGAACACAAATCACATTTTTGGCAATTTTAAAAACCTTCAGTTTAGCAGTACATGGATGCATGGAATAGCGCATGCCTTTCTGTAAAATGTATATAATACTGTGTGTTGTCAGATTACCTGCAGATTTATTTTACACTCAGGATGGCTAATGGAACAGTCTTGGCGTTGCTTTGACCGATAACAAATGTCATCTATTACTGCACGAGAATTATAAATAAGCATTGATTGTTACCATGTATGAACATGTATCTGACGAACACAAATGCAGGAATTACAGAAGAATTGAAATGCTGTCAAAAATTGTACAAATACAATAAGTCGATTTTGTGATGTGTACTGTGAAACGGGGCAAAAAAGGGACATGTCTTATCTCTGCACTTGTATTAGACTTTCAAATTTTCTTGCATTCTTGTGATGGAATATTGTTTTTAATGTGAACAGGTCGAAGGGGGTATTTCGGAGATTGAAGAAGACCAAAAAGAAAAGAGAGGTAAAGGATATACCGCATGTACACTACCAGTCAAAAGTTTAGGTACACCCAACATTTTTTGATATTTTACTGTTTACTGTGCGAAATGAACATAAGATGTGAACAAAACTCTTACCAAAGATATATCTGCTTATCCACCGATTAATATATTGTGCTTCAATGCATCTTTCTTTTGCGAAATGTAGGTTTAAAGCAATTTTTGGAAATATGTTGAAAAGTGCAATACTAAATCCAAACAAACGCGAAGTTAATATTATTAACGTTTCATATCAGGAGCAACAATTGTTTACAAATACCTTGCTCTGTGTGGAATGAATGTTTGTGCTTAGTTTCTTCATCACGTGCAATGTCTATTATTGCCAGGCGTTGCAAAGAAATGTTTCCAGAAAGGCCAGCCATACAATCTTATGAGTGTTTTTGTGTTTCAGATTGCATGAACATGGGTGCCAAAGCTCAGCTAATGCCAGAAAAAAGACAGGCAATTGGAACTTTGAGAAAAGAAGGCCAATCCTTGAGACAAATTGCAAAAAAAATTAATAGTGTCAGTAAATGCAGTTGCTTGTGCCATTAAACGACATAACGAAACTGGTAAAAATGCGGATAGACAACGTTCTTGTTGACCAAGAATCACAACAGAATTGCAGGACAAGTGCAATTCGTCTGAATTCGTCTCAAAATACAAAAACACTCATTAGATTGTATAGCTGGCCTTTCTTTAAGGTCATCTCCACTTTATTGCACCTCACCCTATTTTATTCGGGGTTTTTTCAGAAGGATGCTGCAAATAAGCATTCTCAAAAGGAAAAGGAAGCTTTCAACAAAATGATAAACAAAAAGATATATGTCCTGGCCATTCAATCTTAAAATCTCTTAATTTGCTCTCTTAAGTGCCCTGTGGTGGATGGATCTGATCACCTTGACCACGTTCACGTTTACCACTTTCTTTGCTTTAACAAGTTGTTGTTTTTTTGTCTTCTCAGATGGAGAAAGCATTGATGGAGAGCCGTGAGCAACAGCAGAAGCAACAGGCCCTTATAAAGCAGAAAGATGCCCTTCTCAAGGAGAAAGATGCCCTTCTCAAGGAGAAAGATGCCCAACTCCATGAATATGGAGAAATCATTCAGGAATGTCGGGAGAAGGAAGCACAGAAAAAAAAAGTAAACTCATTTCTTCCGGCGGAAGTGTGTCATTTGTGGAAAATAGATACTTATTAGTCCCCGACCGGTTTCACCCGAGGGGACTATAGGTTTGCTCTCCGTTTGTCCATCCGTCCATCTGTCATTCTAGTGATCCCTCGTCTGAGGTTTATGAGGCAATGATTTGTATCCCACCTGTCCATTGTATCCCACCTGTCTGTCCATCCGTCCCACCTGTGGTTTTTCCATCTTTCTCCCCATACCATTTAACATATTCAAGTGAAACATTGTACGTGGCTTTATTATGATAAGTTACAGAAAAGGTTCGAGTTTCAGGGCGTTTCGTCAATTTTTCACAGAGTTATGCCTTTTGTGGACTTTGAAAGTATCACATCGTTGGGGGACATGAGTCCCCCAGATTAATTGAACATGATTAATTGAAGTACTTATGGTCCAATACGGGGAAGGAAGTTGTACGGGGAAGGAAGAACGGACGAGGAAGCATGAGCCAACCATGGTAGGAAGTTGATCCTGTTTTTCGAGTGATGCAGACTGAAAGGATTGCGTTTAAACTGCACCAGTTAAACTGCATCAGAGAAAGTGAAACTGCACCAGTCACAGGTATCCCATCTAGGGCATTTACTTAGGAAAGAGGGAGTGAAGCCTGACCCTCAAAGTTAAAGCTGCATTGGAGATGCCTATGCCGAACTCCGTGCCCAGCATGCATTGCCCGGTCCCACCCCCAACATCAACCCTTGGCGCCGCCTGCTCGTTGTAGCTCCACTACATGTAACAACACTACATGTAACATCTTCTTTCCTTTAACAATAATTTAACACAGAAATACAACCACCAATGCGCTGTTGACTCGATCTTTGCCTCGGCACGTACCAAGGAAGATAGCAGCCAGTCAGAGTTGCAAAGCGCACAACTACAACCGCAATGCCGTTGATCTCCGTCCTTTAGTGCATGGTCAGTCTATACTCTATAGTCAGGTTCACTTTGTTTTTTCGTTCAAAAATTTGGAGATTAGCAAAACTATACATTTCTGGAAGATTCAGAGCATGAGGAATCCAAAAATTAATGTTGGAATTTGCGTAGACAACTTTGCGAAAATGACACTCAGGACAGTGATGAAGATCTGTAAAAGCATATTCCTGAACGGTATAGACCTAGTAGATCCTGTGTATAGGACTTATAGTTCAATCTGATACTAACAAGGCTGCTTTCTCGCTTTATAAACCCATACCTATAACTTCAAAGGACCTGCAATATCATGTATTATGTAATACAGTTATATCACAAATATAAAGACAATGGTTTTCAAATACCTTTGTTTGTTGCTTTTCTATAATCCTGAGCACTATTTTGAGGCCTTTATGGGATTCCTTGGCCCAGAAAACATAGGATTAGCATATTTAATTAAGTTTCTAGGTTGACTAGAAGCCAAGATAGTGCAAAATATCTATTTTATGGCGGCCATTTTGAAAATCCAAAATGGCCGCCATGCAGGTGTCTGTGCAAATGCCAACATTGATTTTCGGATTCTCCATGCTCTGATGATTCCAAAAATGTACAGGTTTGCTAATCCCAAAATTTTGAACGAAATTATATTTGTTAACATAGTGAACCTGACTACCATGCACATCCAACCAGCTGGTCGTTACAGAGAGTGGAGGCTAGCCACTGTTGTATGCCGTTTCAGAAAGGTCTCTGAAGTCGGAACACCTGATGGCCGTGTGTATCGTCGGAACAGATGACATCTCTGGCAATTGCGGGGTGTGATTGATGACATTAATGTGGGTGATCCCTCGTCTGAGGTTTGTGAGGCCCCTGCAGATGGTGGTGTGTCTCATGGTCTCCCCAGCGTTGAGCTACCCACGGTCATGGGTGAATGTGAGGCCTTGCCCTCTTGAGACTCAGTGATGTAGAGTCAACCCGGTAGGCAGACACGAGCTGACAGACTTGTACGCAGGCCCGCCAGGCTGAAGGATTTTGTCTGTGATCCGTGACAGAGGGAACTTTGAACTGTTCGTTATATTTTCTTTTGGGTTTTTTTGTTTTGTTTCTGTGTTGAATTATTGTTTAAGTATAGGTGTTGCTCCATGTAGTGGTGGTACAAGCAGCAGGCGGCGCCAAGGGTTGATGTTGGGGGTGGGACCGGGCAATGCATGATGGGTACAGAGTTCGGCGGTTGGGGCCTATATGCTTGTATGCTGTGAGATTTCAATACATTCGATTGCTCTCCTAAAGTGTCGTTTATTATTCCTACACGTCCAGGTGTGTGAAACAATGGTGGACTATGAAACCACAGACAGACATATGAATAGCGTGTCCTGCCTGGTTGAAGTGACGACACACCGGTTTGCCAACATCATCATTATTATTTCTAACATCATTGAGGTGTTCTCCAAAGCTTCTCTGAATATCATAAATGTGGGGCGTACAGTATATTGGAACCTACATCATTGAAGCACCATTTGGAATGCTCCTCTGTTTAATGTTTAGCTCACCTGGAACGAAGTTCAGGGGAGCTTATGCGATGGCGCATCGTCCGTCCGTCTGTCCGTAAACATTTGCAACTTCTCCGAAACCGCTGAAGGGATTGTGACCAAACTTGGCACAAATGATATCTGTTGCACTGTGACTAAAGTTTGTTCACGGCATAAAAAAAAAAAAATCGGAGTCTAAGGGGAACTACGGGGGGTAAAAGTGGGGGTTTGAATTCTCCCCCTCCCCCCCCCCCCCCCCCCAAAAAAAAAATAGGAATATGCTCTTTCCTCTGAAACTACAAGCACTACTTCAATGAAACTTGATCACAACCTTCACCACCCATGATGTACCAAAGTTTATTCATGGCATTAAAAAAATCTGCCCCTTTAGGGGGATACGGGGGTCAGCATCTTGACCACGTTCACGTTAACAATAATTTCTTTGCTTTAACAAGTTTTTTTGTTTTTTTTCTCTTCTCAGATGAAGAAAGCAGTGAGGGAGACCCGTAAAGAAGTGCAGAAGCAAGAGGACCTTCTGAAGGAGAAAGATGTCAAACTCCTTGAATATGAACAAATCATTCAGGAATGTCGGATGAAGGAAGAACAGAAGGAAGCTGTAAACTCCTTTCTTCTGGCGGAAGTGAGTCATTTGTGGAAGAGATACTTATTAGTCCCCTACCGGTTTCACGAGAGCGGACTATAAGTTTGCTCTCTGTCTGTCCGTCCGTCCCACTTGTGGTTTTTCCGTCTTTCTCCCCATACCCTTTGACATATTCAACCGAAACATGGTACATGGCTTCATTATAAGTTACAGAACAAACTTGAGTTTCAGGGTGTTTCATCAATTTTTCTCAGAGTTATGCCCTTTGTGCACTTTCAAAGTATCACGTCGTTGGGGGACATGTACTGCAAATGAATTCTAGCTCTTGTTACTTTAGCTGCTTTTCACGATTTATTTGTAGTTGATGGAAGCTTCATTTTCAGGTTTGCAGGATGGAAAACATTTAATATCCTTTGGAGTGAAAAAAACCCAGAATTTTAATCCTTTGATTATAGATTCAGTTGAATGCATTTATACCAAAGGTGGTATGCACAGTGGACTGATGATGTCATAATGAACATTTAACACTGGTACAATTAATAGCAAAAGGATAAAAACATCTGTGAAGCATGACCTTTACCTGCTCATCAATGACACTGTGCAGCTGTTGCAACACAGACGTAACTATTGACTCACTATAGACTCAGTGAGTCATTCAGGGAAACGAGACATTTATTATTATTTTCTAATGTATGGAAATTCCACGTCATGTAAATGTGACCCCAAGTCTTCAACCGCCCACCCCAAGTCTTCAACCCCCCACCCTAAGTCTTCAACCCCCCACTCCAAGTCTTCAACCCCCCACTGCAAGTCTTCAACCCCCCACCCCAAGTCTTCAACCCCTTACCCCAACTCCACAACCTCTCACCCCAAGTCTTCAACCCCCCACCCCAAGTCTTCAACCCCCCACCCCAAGTCTTCAACCCCCCACCCCAAGTCTTCAACCCCCTACCCCAACTCCACAACCTCTCACCCCAAGTCTTCAACTGCCCCTCTCACCCCAAGTCTTCAACCCTCCACCCCAACTCCACAACCTCCCACCCCAAGTCTTCAACTGCCCGCCCCCACCCCAAGTCTTCAGCCCCCCACCCCAACTCCACAACCTCCCACCCCAAATCTTAAACTGCCCCCCCACCCCAACTTCACAACCTCCCACCCCAAGTCTTCAACTGCCCCCCCACCCCAAGTCTTCAACCCCTCCCCCCCAAGTTTTCACCCCCCACCCCAGGTCTTCAACCCCCCACCCCAGGTCTTCAACCCCCCACCCCAAGTCTTCAACCCCCCACCCCAAGTCTTCAACCCCTTACCCCAACTCCACAACCTCTCACTCCAAGTCTTCAACCCGCCACCCCAAGTCTTCAACCCCCTACCCCAACTCCACAACCTCTCACCCCAAGTCTTCAACTGCCCCTCCCACCCCAACTCCACAACCTCCCACCCCAAGTCTTCAACTGCCCCCACCCCACCCCAAGTCTTCAAACCCCCATCCCAACTCCACAACCTCCCACCCAAAGTCTTCAACCCCCCACCCCAACTCCACAACCTCCCACCCCAAGTCTTCAACTGCCCCCCCACCCCAAGTCTTCAACCCCCCACCCCAAATCCACAACCTTCCACCCCAAATCTTCAACTGCCCCCCCACCCCAACTCCACAACCTCCCATCCCAAGTCTTCAACTGCCCCCCCGGCCCCCACCCCAAGTCTTCAACCCCTCCCCCCCAAGTTTTCAACCCCTCGCCACCCCCCCCCCTCCCATGTCCTCAACCCCTCCCACACCCCAAGTCCTTAACACCTCCCTCACCCCAAGTCCTCAACCCCTCCCACACCCCAAGTCCTCCACCACTCCCCCACCCCAAGTCCTCAACCCCTCCCCCAGCCAAAGTCCTCAACCTCTCCCCCACCCAAAGTCCTCAACCTCTCCCCCACCCAAAGTCCTCAACCCCTCCCCCAGCCAAAGTCCTCAACTCCTCCCCCAGCTGAAATCCTCAACCCCTCTCCCACCCCAAATCCTTATCCCCTCCCCCACCTCAAGTCCTCAACCCTTCCCCCACCTCAAGGCCTCAACCTGTCCAACACACCAAGTCCTCAACCCCTACTCTACCCCAAGTCCTCAACCCCTCCCCCACCCAAGTCCACAACTCCTCCCTCACCCCCAAGTCCTCAACCCCTCCCATACCCCAAGGCCTCAACCCTTCCCCCTCCCCCTCGCCAAGTCCGAAACCCCTCCCCCAGCCGAAGTCCTCAACCACTCTCCCACCCCAAATCCTCATCCCCTCCCCCACCTCAAGTCCTCAACCCGTCCCCCACCTCAAGGCCTCAACCCGTCCCCCACCCTAAGTCCTCAACCCCTCCCACACACCAAGTCCTCAACCCCTACTCCACCCCAAGTCCTCAACCCTCCCCTACCGCAAGTCCTCAACCCTCCCCTACCGCAAGTCCTCAACCCTCCCCTACCACAAGCCCTCAACCCCTCCCCCTCCCCAAGTCCTCAACCCCTCCCACACCCCAAGTTCTCACCCCCGCCCATACCCCAAGTTTTCAACCTCCCTCTCCCAACTCTGTCTCTTATTAATTGTGTTAATAAATGATCCTAAATTAATTATTCTTCGTGATGCATATATATTCACACAACTTTAAAACGAACAAGTACAGATACATTCAAAGTACACCGCCCCCATGCCAAATAATTAAATATCCTACAGCGCGGCATTGCCGGGGCGCCCCAGGCGCCCGGCAATACCGCAGTGCAGCTCATCGAGGCTGCATTGGGAGGGAGAGGTGTACACTAATTGATTGATTAATCGTATAATTAAAATCAATAAAAGATTATCACAAAATATTTTCTTAATCAATTGGCTAATAGCATAACTAAACCACTGATGCTTCATCCGAAGATGTATCTTTTAGAAATTTAATTAAATAAGTCATTAATAAAAAATTAAATAATTAATCGACTAATCAATAAATAATTAATCGATTAAATGATTAATGAATAAATCAAAAATATCCTTGATAGCCACATCACTTGGTCACTGTCATGTCCAAATATTAGCTCCCCAACCCAAATAAATAATTATCCCAAATTAATGGGATATTTGTCATGTCCAAATTAATTGTCATGCCCAAATAAATAAATAATAATCAATAAATAATTAATCGATTAAATGATTAATCAATAAATCAAAAATATCCTTGATAGCCACATCACTTGGTCACTCATGTCCAAATATTAGCTTCCCAGCTCAAAAGGTGCCTGAGATATTGGCCAAATGAGAAAGAAAATAAATAAATGATTAATAATGAAAATAAATAAATAATAATCATGAAAAAATTAAATTATTAATCAATTCGGTCACAGAACACATAAACCACCACCATTTCATCAGAATTTTTTGTTTTTTGTTTTTTTTAGTAATTAATCGAATAATTAAATAATTTATCGATTATTTGATTAATTGATTAATCAACAAATCAAAAATATCCTTGATAGCCACATCACTTGGTCACTAATGTCCAAATATTAGCTTCCGAGCTCAAAAGGTGCCTGAGATATTGGCCAAATGAGAAAGAAAATCAATAAATGATTAATAATGAAAATAAATAAATAATAATCATTAAAAAATTAAATTATTAATCAATTCGGTCACAGAACACATAAACCACCACCATTTCATCAGAATCTAACTGTTTTTTTTTTGTTTTTTTTAGTAATTAATCGAATAATTAAATAATTTATCGATTATTTGATTAATTGATTAATTAACAAATCAAAAATATCCTTGATAGCCACATCAGTTGGTCACTCATGTCCAAATATTAGCTTCCGAGCTCAAAAGGTGCCTGAGATATTGGCCAAATGAGAAAGAAAATAAATAAATGATTAATAATGAAAATAAATAAATAATAATCATTAAAAAATTAAATTATTAATCAATTCGGTCATAGAACACATAAACCACCACCATTTCATCAGAATCTGTAACTTTAAAAAATAATTTTTTTAGTCATTGATTGAATAATTAAATAATTAATCGATTAATTGATTGATTAATTAATAAATCAAAAATAGCCTTTGCAGCCAAATCACCTGGTCAATGGCATGTCCAAATATCAGCTTCCTAACTCAAAAGGTGCCTGAGTTAATGTTCAGAAGAGAAAGGAAATTTGATTAATTAAATAAGTACTTAATTAATCGCTAATAATTAAATAACTCCTCAATTAATTGATTAATCAAAAACAAAAAATAACGTTTTTGACAAAGGACTTGCTCAGTATTGTGCCGAAATTTTAGTTTTCCAGCTCAAAGGATGGCTGAGATATCGCCCGGACAAACAAACAAACAAACAAGAAAACAAACAACCAGAGTGAAAACTGAGTACTCCCTTTCAGCGTGCGTCACTGCCGAGCCCCCTACGGTGCCCGGCAATGACGATTTGCAATGCCTGGAGATGGCATAGGAAAGGAGCGGTGCACTATAAACGATGAATCAGAGTTGAATTGACAATCTGACGGGATAGCGGAATCTTGCTATATGTGGCGGAGGGACAGAATACTGAAAAGCGTATTATTACAAAGATGGGAGCTGTGAGTTTGGTTTCATTGAAGGTAATGATTTTAAAAGCAGAACAGATTATAAAATGACAGCATTAATAGAAATGTCTTAAGGAATGTAAATATGAAACTGCATAATCGATATGAGATCTGTGGTGAAGGTGTTTCTGGAGACCTGTGCTCGATGATGGGCTGGATCATTGAGAAACACCTTTCAAATTACAACAAAGGAACAAAGAAGAGGAGCTCAACAGGTGTACATTTGTGTGGTGATTTCTTGTGAAGATGTGGTGATTAAGAAAGATAATGGTTAAGGTGATTTTTACTCTGAATTATGGATGAAGAACAAGGTTTCAATAGATTTCAAATGCTTTCGACCCAGAGTTTTATTTATTGAACAATTGATTTGTTTGCATCCCACGTTGTACCTTTCATTTATTCGTTTATTTTGGTTCACGAGTTATCAGAGTGACCACTATATTCGTCATGGGTGTGTGTCTGTCTGTGTGTCTGTCTGTCCGCAGCATAACTACCCGATGATATCATCCGATCTTGATGAAACTTGGGTGGGAGGTTGATATCATGATCTAGTTGTGTCCTGCTTAGAGTGGGCGTATTGCGCCCATTGTGGGCAGAGCGACGCCCGAAAAAGATGTCTTATTAGTGGGTAATCGATTTCAAGCTACATCTTCTCCGAGGGAGTTGGTGGAATCTGACAGGGGTTTCGGTATTTGGTTAGGCCAATGTCATGTGTCTAGCCTCACGGAGCTCGATTTTTCATTTTCGCCCCAAGGTCAAGGTCACAAGGTCACGAAATTTAGAAAAGTCGATTTTTGATGGTTTTATTACATTGTTCGCTTCCTGATAGGGTGAAATGTCGTACATGATCTTATATTATCACATACATCATGAAATACAAGTTTTCCAACATATTTCAGAATCTTCAACCTTTGACCTTTGAAGGTCACAAAGGTCAAAGTTTCAAGGTTGTCGGAATCGAACCGAATTTTCGGTATTGTGTAGCTAACTAACCTCATAACTGATTATACATTATTTTCTATCTCATTTCAAGGTCAGTAACCTTCGTTTTAACATTTCCGGGCCTGGCCTGTCCAGGCCTGTTTCGGTAATAGTCCGTCCTTTGTCATTGAATACCGCTCGCTCGTGAACCATCGTCGTCTCCTGACTTGTATCCAACTAAAGCCATCAATTTCGTACATTCAATCTGGATTTGAAATGTGTCCCCATTTTCCACCAGTAAGAGTAGAACCTGTTTGTGCACAAATTGAAGAGGTGAACAAATGTTTCCTGGCTGGGGAAAGATACATGATGATGTTTAATATCTGCAATCTAAATAAGGATATATGTCATGATGTCTCAAAAGGTTGTGGACAAGTTATGACAAAACGATGTGGACGAGTCGGTTAGGTGACAAGAACAGGTCGATTCAATTTTGGTTCCGGTCCGGACCCAGATCTGGCCTATCAGTGAGATACAAAACGTAAACTGCTCAACCTGCCTGCGGTATGCGCTCTTTCGAGTGTCATTCTTGTTCCTTCCTGTTTTCCCTTTGTCAAGAAAAACACAGTTCCGGTCCGTGACCCACCCTGGTTTTTGTTTATCCTATCCACTTTACCTTTCTTTACTTTTGAGTCGGAAGACTCGATCAAATACCATACCCACGTGGTGCCTTGGTCATTGGGGCACAATGTTCCTTTTGAATTATTGTTTGTACTTTTTCAAATCCCTTTCGAAGTTTGAAGTTGATTTAATTTTGCAAGCACTGCAGACAGGCTTTTTAAGGTTTGAGAAATGGAATGGTAGATGTGAAGAAATGAGTAGGAGCAGACATGGGTTTGGAGGGGGTAGCAGGTAATTGTGGGGGTGGGAGTGGTTTCAATGTGGTTGACAGGAAGGGTAGGCAGCAAATGTTCATGCATTTGATGCAAGTCAAGTTCTTCTCTTGAATCTTGAGTTGATAAACAGAAGTGTCTGAATCCTGGCTATGGTGAATGCATGGGGAAAAGTTAAACTTTCCATGTGGGGCGGGTTCCACTTTGGAGCTCTCCGCCAACCAGGAAGGACGATGGTGGAAGGGGAATTGGCCGAGTCGCATCATAATGCTTTCTTTATAGAAAGAAGCTGGAAGAGGAAGGGTGTTGAAGGATACTTCAACTCGAGGCTCGTGGAAGAGCAAAACGAGGGGGAAAAGCATTGACAGGTAGTGGGGTGAAAGAGAAACAACTGCTTCACAACACATGCCAGGCCTAAGGAAATCAGGCTCAGTGTGTGTACGAAAGCTCAAATGTATAAATGGGAGTGACCATGAGGTGGCAGTAGGCGTTGGACATGAAGGCATGGAGTGAATAGCATGAGACAGACTCGAAAGACATTTCCACAGCTGAGGTGAGTATTAGGCTTAGATTTTCCACAGGTGAGGTGGGTGTTATGGTATGGGTTTCTTGTAAGTATGGGTGAAGGAGAAGAATTCCAAAACATCAGCCAGTGCAGTATTCTTTTATTTCTGAGTAATGTTTTTTCTTTTTTTATTCCCAACCCTTTTTAGATTGAAGAAATGCATGAGCAAATGAATGGGCTGAGAAAACTATTGAAGGAAAACAATGTGGATATCATACAACTTGACAAAAATGTGGACAAGGTGTTTGAGCAGCCTTCAAGTTTCGGGACAATGTATTCGATATGGAACGCAATCAATACTTTCGTGAGTCATTCGAGGAAACGATGGCTCCCCAACAAAAGGGTTGCCCTGTTTTCATTCACATTGATTTTAGCACTCGATGATCATCGGGTCCCACTTTAAAATACCATAAACACTGATTTATCCATTGCTTACTCACGTCCTTGTAATTTATGTAATGGTACACTGATGTCTCACAATGGTAGAATGTGTTGCCTACAACATCTACACTACATAACCAAAAGTATGCGGACACCCCTTCTAATGAGTGGATTCGGCTGTTTCAGCCACACCCATTGCTGACCAGGTATATATAATCAAGCACACAGCCATTCAATCTCCACAGAGAAACATTGGCAGTAGAATGGGCCGTACTGAAGACCTCAGTGACTTTCAACGTGCCAACGTCATAGGATGTCACCTTTCCAACAAGTCAGTTCGTCAAATTTCTGCCCTGCTATAGTTGCCCTGGGCAACTGTAAGTGTTGTGAAGTGGAAACGTCTAGGAGCAACAAAAGCTCAGTCACGAAGTGGTAGGCCACACAAGCTCACACAACGGGACCGCCGAGTGCTGAAGCACGTTGTGCATAAAAATCGTCTGTCCTCGGTTGCAACACTCGCTACCGAGTTCCAAACTGACTCTGGAAGCAACGTCAGCACAACAACTGTTTGTCTGGAGCTTCATGAAATGGGTTTCCATGGCCGAGCAGCCACACTCAAGCCTAAGATCACCATGCACAATGCCAAGCATGGGCTGCAGTGGTGTAAAGCTCGCTGCCATTGGACTCTGGAACAGGGAAAACGCGTTCTCTGGAGTGATGAATCAAGCTTCACCATCTGGCAGTCCGATGGACGAATCTGGGTTTGGCGGATGCCAGGCGAACGCTACCTGCCCGAATCCATAGTGCCAACTGCAAAGTTTGGTGGAGGAGGAATACTGGTCTGTGGCTGTTTTTATGGTTCGGGGCTCGGCCCCTTAGTTCCAGTGAAGGGAAATCTTAATGCTACAGCATACAATGACATTCTAGACGATTGTGTGCTTCCAACTTTGTGACAACAGTTTGGGGAAGGCCCTTTCCCGTTTCAGCATGACAATGCCCCCGTGCACAAAGCGAGGTCCATACAGAAATGGTTTGTTAAGATCAGTATGGAAGAACTTGACTGGTCTGCACAGAGCCCTGACCTCAACCCCATCGAACACCTTTGGGATGAATTGGAACGCCGTCTGCGAGCCAGGCCTAATCGCCCAACATCAGTGCCCGACCTCAATAATGCTCTTGTGGCTGAATGGAAGCAAATCCCCGCAGCAATGTTCCAACATCGAGTGGAAAGCCTTCCCAGAAGAATGGAGTATTATAGCAGCAAAGGGGGGGACCAACTCCATATTAATTCCCATGATTTTGGAATGAGATGTTCGATGTTCGGGTGTCGACATACTTTTGGTCATGTAGTGTATTTTGCTATAATATCGCTCTTCAGATCAATTGTCCAACCTATCGACCTATCCAAGCTTTGGGCTCCTCCCTCAGCTTTAATCCTGATTGTTTGGCCATGACAAAACACACAAAGCACAATAACACTAATTTTCTACTTCACCGATCATGAATGGGCGTTCCTTTGTCTTCAGCTTGTAATCCAATATGGCCACAGGGTCGTGTGTGTGCACAAATTGTTGATGTCGCTAAACAAGCTACATGAGTTCCAGATCCACTCTTTCATGCTTGTCTTCATCTTAGAATAAAAAAAACTCCACCTCTTTGTGTTGCCGAGCAACCCATGAGAATGAACAATTGTTTTATTTTATTGCATTGGACATATTTACAAAAAATAATAAAGCTGTAAACTATTTGAAGAAAGAGCTCATTCTGATCACTCATTCTTGATTTGAGTTTAGCTGCTTGCAGAATGCAAGTTCAACCCACTTGAAATATACAGGATGTGGCAAAAAGATAGAACACGTTTGAAATCAAAATTTCTTTTGATTAAATTATAGAAGCTATTTATGCAACTACATTAACATTTGTAAAGTCCATACATTGGAATTTCTTTAAAATACACTCGGTTTTGAAAATAATGTCGGGCCACCTTGGAGGGTAACACATTCCACTGTTCTGGTACCCATACCCATCATAACCTGCATAAGAAAGTCGATCGGATTGGCCTGAATTTCACACTTGATGTTTTCTTTCAGTTCATGGAGTGTGTGTGGCCTGTTCCTCTACACTCTCTATTTTTTATATATCCCCACAGTAAATGATCAGTGGGGGTGAGATCAAGAGATCTGGTTGGCCAAATCATATCCCCAAATATGGAGATCAGCTTTGCAGGAAAATGATCTTGCACAGTACCATGCATTGCATTGCAATGTGGCATGTACCCTCCCTTGCTGTTTCACGGAAGCTTGACACACATATCTGTTTATTACTTTTTTGATGGTGCATCACGAACTTGGAAATGTCTTAGAAATTCTCTTTGTGCTGAAATTGCAGAATATCCATGGAAGAAATACTGCTCAACCACAGATGCTAGTTGTTCACGTGTCGAATTTGCCTTATATATATATATATATATATATATATATATATATATATATATATATATATATATATATATATATATATATATATATATATATATATATAAGATCGAGGCTCATGTAAGAGATAACATCAATCACAAAAATACAAACGGACACACAAAACATACAATAAAGAGAGCAGGGAGACAAGATGGGGAGAGAGAGGGAAGCACACAAGTACAACAGCAGAAAACAGGGACACCAGGGGATCTGTGGGAGGGAGAGGGCTTGGGGGGAGGAGGCATGGGAAGGGAGGCGGGGGGAGAGGTACAAGACACATGGACACTGCTAGGACTTCCAGGAAAGAAGTCGAATTTTCAAAAAAGTGGATCTGGGGTAGAAAAGATAAAGGTTTTTGGATGGGGGATGATAAGAGATTAAGAGATGGTGGTGAACAGCTGTTTTAAAGACTGGAGGGAGGAGTGGGATTGAAGAGAGTGATTGATTGACATACAATTCCCGAGGATTAGTTGTCTTTTCTGTCTCTTCTTTTCTGTCTTTTCTTTTCCAGAATTGCAGACAGGTTAATACACCCAGAATTGTGGACAGGCTAATACACCCAGAATTGCGGACAGGCTAATACACCCAGAATTGCGGACAGGCTAATACACCCAGAATTAGACAGGTTAATACACCCAGAATTGCGGACAGGTTAATAATAATAATAATAATAATGCATTAATTTTATTAGCGCTTTTCAGGGAGCCCAAAGACGCTTTGACACAGTGCTAAACATAATGCATAGCAAAACATAAAAACAATTGCAAAAAAACAAGAATCAATAGGGAAATATTCAAAGCAAAAAGGAGGGAGAGGAGAAGTGATAGTCAGGGGTTAAATGCTGTGGGTTAAATGTTGAATGCAGTGTTGAACAGGTGGGTCTTGAGTGATGTTTTGAATGTGGTGAGTGAGGAGGAGTCTCTGATGGTGTGAGGTAGTGAGTTCCAGAGGGTGGGAGCAGCGATGGAGAAGGCCCTGTCCCCCCAGGATCTGAATTTGGTCCGGAGGGGGGGGGGGGGGGGAGGGGTCAGGAGTTTGGTACCAGCAGAGCGGAGGTTGCGGTTGGGAGGGTGTCTGGAGAGGAGGTCAGCCAGGTAGGATGGGGCCAGGTTATTGAGGGCTTTGGAGGTCAAGAGGAGGATTTTGTACTGGATTCTCTGGGAGATGGGGAGCCAGTGAAGCTTGTAAAGGACGGGGGTAATGTGGTCACGGGTCCGGGAATGGGTGAGTAGACGGGCAGCGGAGTTCTGAATGTATTGGAGTTTATTGGTGATTGTTGAGGGTGAACCATAGAGGAGGCTATTGCAGTAGTCCAGACGGGAGGTGATGAAGGCGTGGCTGAGGGTTTCTGCAGCCATGAAGGAGAGGGATGGACGGAGACGGGCGATGTTTTTCAGGTGAAAGAAGGCTGTCTTTGTGATCTGTTTAGTGTATTTGTCGAAGGAGAGGGTTTGGTCAAAGATGATGCCAAGATTCCGGATGTGAGGGGAGGTGGATACTGGGATACCGTCGATGTTGAGGGCAAAGTTATTGGTGGATTTTATGAGCGTTTTTGGGCCAATGATAATTATTTCAGATTTATCATAGTTAAGTTTGAGGAAGTTGATTTGAAGCCAGGATTTTATTTCAGTGATGCAGTTTGTCAGGATAGAGTGGGTGGCAGTGGAGATGGACTTGGTGGAGATGAAAAGCTGGATGCCATCGGCGAAGCAGTGGAATTGGAGACCATGACGGCAGATTAAGTGACCGAGGGGGGACAGGTAAAGGATGAAGAGGAAGGGGCCAAGAACTGAACCTTGGGGGACACCTTGGGGGAGGGGAGCAGTGGGGGATTTGCAGTTATTGATGGAGATGAACTGGCGTCTGTCAGAGAGGTATGATTTAATCCAAGAGAGGGCAGTGCTAGTAACGTTAAAGGTGGTTTCAAGTCGGGTGAGGAGGATGGTGTGATGGATGGTGTCAAAGGCGGCGCTGAGGTCGAGGAGGATGAGAATGTTGAGGTTGCCAGCGTCAGAGGAGAGGAGAAGGTCGTTGGTGATTTTGAGGAGAGCAGTTTCAGTACTGTGGTTGGAGCGGAAATCCGGATTGGAATGTTTCATACAGGTTATTGGCAGAGAGGTGATGTTTGAGTTGAGCGGCTACAGCGCGTTCCAAAACTTTCGACAGAAAGGGTAGGTTGGAGATGGGTCTGAAGTTGTTTAGGGTGTCAGGGTTTAGTCCAGGTTTTTTCAGAATGGGGGTAACAGCAGCAATTTTGAGGGATGGTGGGACGATGCCTGTAGACAGGGAGGAGTTTATTGTTGCAATGATAAGTGGAGAGAGAGAGCAGGAAGGGAGGCCTTGACAAAGCTGGAGGGGATGGGGTCAATAGTGCAGATGGCAGTTTTCATTCCTATGAGGAGTTCAGAGGTCAGTAGGGGAGATTGGGGAGAATTGAGACAGGGGATGGCAGGATAAGGGGGGGCAGGTGGTTTGAGGGGGAGCAGGTGTGGCGGTGGTCAAGCTGTTGTAGATGTTTTCAACTTTGCGTTGGAAGAATGAAAGGAAGGACATGCAGTTGTCTACTGTGAATGACTGGGTGGTGGTGTTCAGGGGGCTGAGGAGTTTGTTTATTGTAGAGAAGAGTGCTTTTGGGTTTCCGGAGCCAGAGTGGATAATTTGAGAGTAGTAGGCGGAGGGGGCGCGTGAGAGGGCATCTTTGTAGTGTTGTAGGTGGTCCTTGTAGGCTTGGGAGTGAATTGTGAGACCTGTTTTATTGCGGAGTCTTTCAAGTTGGCGAGCACGAGTTTTCATCAGGCGGAGTTCAGGGGTAAATCAGGGAGCAGAATGGGTGAAAGAAACTGTTTTGGTTTTTATAGGCGCAAGTTGGTCAAGGCAGGAGGAGAGAGTGGTTGTAGTAGTCAGTGAGACCAGAAGGATTGTGGAGGTCAACGAAGGGAGAAGTGGACATTTTTTTCAGAGAG
Source organism: Myxine glutinosa (assembly GCF_964187855.1). Classification (NCBI taxonomy): domain Eukaryota; kingdom Metazoa; phylum Chordata; class Myxini; order Myxiniformes; family Myxinidae; genus Myxine; species Myxine glutinosa. Next base: position 34,645,854 of record NC_136268.1, read on the forward strand.
GGTGGATGAGAATGAGGTAGGTGAAAGAGTATTTCGCTTACGGAAGTTGATAGTGCGATAATGCCTTGGTGTTGGGGCGGGGATGTTGATGGTCATAGTGATGGCTAAGTGGTCAGAGAGGGTGAGGTCAGAGCCAGAGATATGGTGCAAAATTAATCCAGCAGAGCAGACAAGGTCCAAAATGTGACCACGGTTATGGGTAGGAAAGTTGACATGTTGAGTGAGGTTAAAGCAGGTGAGGAAATCAGTGAAGTCAGTGGTTATCGTGGAGTCAGTGGAGTCCATGTGGATATTGAAATCACCAAGGAGGAGGATTGAGGGGGAGAGGGAACATAGCTAGGTCAGAAAGTAGGAGAAGTCAGACAGGAATGATGGGTGTGGTTTGGGAGGGCGGTAGACAACAGCCATGACTGACTGTGTGTGACCAGAGAGTTTAAAAGCCAGGTGTTCAAATGATGGAGCAGATGTGATGGAGATGAGGCTGATCCTGATGTCTTGTCGGTGAATAACGGCAATTCCACCACCTCGGCTCTCCGAGCGTGGTTTATTGATGTAGGAATATCCATTGGGTGTGGTGAGGTTGAGTGCGAAGTAGTCCAGAGGTTGTTGCCAGGTTTCAGTGAGACAGCGAAAGTCCAGTTTATTTTCCAGGATGTAGTCGTTGAGGATGAGGGATTTGTTGTTGAGGGACCAGGTATTGAACAGGGTGAGCTTGATGTTGTTTTGTACTGCGGGGATGAACTCAGGTGATTTGGCCAGGGTTATTTTTTTTTTTTTTTTTTTTTTTTTTTTGTATACAAGATCGAGGCTCGTGAAAGAGCGAACATTAATCACACAGAAAGACAAACAGACACATAAAACAAATAACATCGGGAGCGGTAGACAAGATGGGGAGAGAGGGGGAAGGACACAAACACAACATTTGAGAGCAGGGACCGAGAGACATGGAGACATCGAGAGATCTGTGGGAGGGAGAGGGCTTTGGGGGGAGGCATGTGAAGGGGGGGGGGGGGGGTGGGAGAGGTATAAACATATGGACACTGCCAGGATTTCCAGGAAAGAAGTTGGAATTTCAAAAAGGTGGATCTGGGGTGAATTAGTGGGGGTAGAAAAGATCAAGGTTTTGGATGGGGGAAGATAAGAGATTGCGGTGAACAGCTGTTTTAAAGACCTGGAAGGAGGAGAGGGATTGAAGGGAGTGTGGGAGTTTGTTCCAGAGGCGGGAGAAAAGAGGAATGAAAGAGTGAAGGTGAGCAGAGAGCCGAGATTTCGGCAGTTTAACCATCAGAGGGTTGCTGGCAGATCTTGTGCGACCTATAGGAATATTTGGGGGACAGAGCACAGAGAGAGCTGGGGGAGCAAGGCCGGAGAGGAGTCTGTAGAAGACAGAAAGACGACCTACCTGCCTGCGGTGAGTGAGTGAAAGGCCCTCAGAGATAGCTTAATCGCGGGAGATTCCAATGATTTTAAAAGCTTTGGATTCAACAGCGTGAAGCCGAGCCAGGTGTGAGGCAGGAGCACCAGCCCATAGGGGAGAACAGTATTCCATTGAGCTGCGGATGAAAGCCTTGTATGTGGTGAGGAGCTCGGGTGTGCCGAGGAAGGACTTCGCACGACGGAGGATGCCCAGTCGGCGACTGGCTTTGGAGGCCAGCTTGGAAATGTGGTTTTCCCAAGAAAGATCATGGCAGATAGTGAGACCCAAAAGCTTGAGCGACAGAACTTCTTGGAGAGGATTGTTGAGAAAGTAGATGGGAGGGTTGTCCAGTCGATCTTTTCAGAGAGACATAGTAAGAGAGTGAGATTTGTCAGGATTGAAAGACATGTTCCACTTGTTTGACCAGTCTGTGATTTTGTCCAGGTCTTCAGAGAGTGAGGAGGCTGCAGACTGCCGATCTGAGGGAAGAGGAATGGAGCGGCAGAGAGTGGAGGCATCAGCAAAGAGATAGAGAGGATTTTCCAGAGAGTCGGAGAGATCATTGATAAAGACCAGAAAAAGCACAGGGCCCAGCACACTTCCTTGGGGAACTCCAGCCTGAACAGGAAGGGGAGATGAGAGAAATCCATTCAGGGCCACACGTTGACTACGACCAGAGAGGAAGTCCGCAAGCCATGCATGGAGATTTCCATGGATACCATAGGAGGAGAGTTTGGTGAGCAGAGCTGGGTGCCAGACCGTATCAAAGGCACGTGATATGTCAAGGGAGACAGCTCTGATTTCCTGTTTGGCATTGAGGACCTCCATCCATGGTTGAGACAGCAGAAGCAGCATGTCCAGAGTAGAGTGACCTGGTCTGAAACCAAATTGATGATCAGAGATCAAGCCATTGGAGAAGAGGAAAGATTTCATATCCGAAGCAATGATGGATTCCATGACTTTGCTGATATTTGGGAGCAGGCTGATTGGTCTGTAGTTGCAAGGATCTGTTTTTGCACCTTTTTTGTGTAAAGCGGTAATGTTAGCTGATTTCCAGGATGCTGGCAGATGACCTTGAGCAAAAGATAGGGTGAAAAGAACAGAGAGAGGGTGAGATAGAGCGGCAGAGCAGGATTTTAGGACCCGTGGGCTGATGCCGTCTGGTCCAGTTGCAGAATCAGAGTCGAGGTTTGACAAAAACTCCTCCACCTTGTCAGGAGAGAAGGACACAGAGTCCAGGAGCAGTTGGGTTCGACTGGGAAAGGTGGGAACAGAGAGATGGGTTTGGGACTAAGGATTTTGAGGCGAACACAGAGTTGAGGCATTCGGCTTTGTCATGTGCGATGTCAACTGTGTGGCCATTTGAGGTAAGGGAGGGGATGGAGGGGGAACAAACACCAGAAACGGATTTGACCAGACGCCACCAGGATTTGGAGGAAGGAGACAGGTTTGAGAGTTCATTCTTGAGTGAGGAGAGATAGTGCTTCCTGGCACTCCTGAGGGTAGACACACACTTGTTCCGAGCTTGGTGGAAGGAACTGAGATTGCCTTCAGTTGGATTAGCCTTCCAAGAGGCAAAGGCAAGTTGTTTCAGGGCAACTGCCTCACCACAAGATTCAGTGTTCCATGGACGGGAGGAAGGGTAAGACAACTGAAGGCTAGATGGGATAAATCTGTGCATGAGAGAGATCAGTTTGCTTTGGAAGAATTCCCAGGAGGAATTGATGTCAGAGGCAGTGGAGATGGGAGACCAATCCAGACGATTGATGGCTGCTTGAAGACCGTCCCAGTCGGCCTGAGTGAAATGCCAGACTCGTCGACGCTGAGGAGGCTCTCTGAGAATGGCCAGAGAGATGTCCACTTTGACAAGCACATGATCAGAAGAACCGATTGGAGCAGAAGAAGAGCAGCAGACATTAGCAGGGAAGTTTGTCATAACCAAGTCTAGAAGAGAAGATACTCCATTGGCTGAGATCCGGGTCGGGAAATTGACAGATTGTGTCAATCCCAGTGAGTCACAGAAGTCCTTTGCTGAGGTGCCATGACTGGTGAGAGAGGAACCCACACCCAACCAGGTGGCATGATGACAGTTGAAGTCACCACATATGAGGAAGAGAGAGTTGGGATGAGTGGATAGAAGTTGGTCCATGTTGTCAGACAGTGAAATGTAGATGGAGTCATCACTGTTTGGGGGACGGTACAGAACACATATGAACAAAAGGTGGGAGCGGAGAGGAAGCCGTAACCAGAGGTACTCCTGCGGGTGAGGAGGAAAGAGGGCAGTGCAAGGAGAGTGAGGAAGAGAGTTTTTGACAAAGATAGCCACCCCACCACCAGGCCGAGGCTCAGGTCTATCATACCGGAGGAGGGAGTAACCAGGAAGAGATATTAAGGAATCAGAGACATCTTGAAGGAGGAAAGTCTCTGTTAAGCAGATCAAGTATGGATTGTCAGAAGCAACCTGTATGGAGAGATCAGTCAGGTTTGAGCGAAGGCCCCGGATGTTTGAGGTCCATACCATTAATGAAGAGAGAGGGGGAGCATCGGGTACAGGACAGGGGAGGGGAGGAGTAGGGTAAGATGAAGGATGAGAGGGGGAGGTAGGGAGAGCAGTTGATAGTGTGTCAGATGTTGCAGAAGAGTTCCAAGAAAGGGAAGGATGAGGAGGATGAAAGGTTTGATGGTGAAGGGATGAGGCACAGTGAGGGGTTGTTTGAGGGGGGGCAGAGGAAAGTAGAAGGTTTGGGGGGGTGGAGGTATGAGATAGAAGGGAGACGAAGTGGGGAGGAGGCAGCTTGGAGGAGGAGGGGGGAGGAGGGAGAATTGGAGAGGAATGGTATGGGGGGAGAATTGAATGGGAGGGATTGGGGGGGAGTTTTGAAGGGGAGGAATGAGGGGGGAGTTTAGGAGGGGAGGGGCAAGGGGGGAGTTTTGGAGGGAAGGGGCCAGGGGGAAGTTTAGAAGTGGAGGGGCAAGGGGGGAGTTTAGGAATGTAGGGGCAAGGGGGGGGATTTGGAGGGGAGGGGCAAGGGGTGAGTTTAGGAGGGGAAGGGCAAGGGGGGAGTTCAGGAGTGGAGGGGCAAGGGGAGAGTTTAAGAGTGGAGGGGCAAGGGGGGAGTTTAGGAGTGTAGGTGCAAGGGGGGGATTTGGATGGGAGGGGCAAGAGGGGAGTTTAGAAAGTGGATGATTAATGAAAGACGAACATTGATAACAAATTGGGTTTGTTGTGATTTTCAAGTTAGCAATCCGATTCAGAACGATGGAGGAGGGATGGAATGAATGTGAATTTAGACCATGTAGTGAGGGAGACGTATAAGATATTGAATTTCTTTTTTTTGAAGTGGAATGAGTTGGAGAGGAAATTGAGAAAAGCCTTTTAAATAGGAAGAAAAACAGCGTGTTGTAATATACCACTGAATAAAACACAGAAGGGGAAAGGTTAAACATATTTAAATAATATTTAAACAGAAACGTGAACAATCTTATATGCACAAAAATACCAACGGGGGGAGAGCCGAGAGGGACCACCACGAGTCACGTGAACAGGGCAAACGGTGGATGGCAAGGAGATAATGGGGGCGGGGCGAACAGCACACCTGGACAGAAAATACAGGATGAGACAACAGTACACGTGGAGAAAAGAAAATAAATGTTTTTGTTTTTTTGTTTTTTTTGGGGGGGGGGGGGTGGGGATTTAGAACGTTAGACAGAGTATTATGTTCGGGGTAGAAGGGAAAAAACCAAGAGCCAAGCAAAACACGCTTAAGTTAACAAAACACCGACGGGGGTACAACTACAAGGCCACACACGAGGAGCAGAACACGATTAATTAATTACGAGTTACAGGAAATTCAAACCAAAACGAACTATAATCAAACAATATCGCATGGACGATAAAATAACGAGTTGAAATTTGACAATCTATCTGGGGAAATGGGGGAGAAACACGTGGTCGAAGAACGAACGAACGAATAAGAATGAATAAACGAATGAGCACAGAGAAGGTAATGTCTTTTTTTTTTGTTTTTTTGAGTTGAGATTTACATAAGGAAGTAGGCTTTGGGGTGGAAAGACTGGGAAAACAGAGAACGAAAGTTATTGGATCACAAACGACAGGCGCTGAGAGAAAAACAAAGCCTCAAGGTTGTACAGTATACACTGTACAAGGCCTCAAGACGACACGAATTAACACGATTTTCAATACAGGTATGAAAGATTTGCACCGAAAATCTTTGTCGGGACAATATACGTACATACACCATAAAATAAATACAGTTTTAACAAAAATACAAAATGGGAACAATTACTTAACTTCGATTTCGATGGAGAGCGTGTGGAGCTGCGAAAAAACGAACCCTCGCCAGCAAGACTGGAAACGGAAGGGACGGAAGGGTTCGCAGACAGGAGGTGAGATTGTGTGCGTTGCTGTGACCAGGTGCGCTGGGACGATGAGTGGGAGTGCGCTGAGCCGACCAGAGGACGGGGATGGAGTGATCCGATTGTAAATGAACAAACTTACGACCGGAGCCACAGTGAATGTACCTGGGTCGTCGCAGGAGTCCATTGGATTTGATTGCAGAGATGCATGATGGGGTGGAGCGGGTATTAAGCAGAAGAAGCCTTGCGGCGGAGTACCGCAGAGCCATGCCAGGCAGGAGCGAAGAGACAAGCACGAGGCCAAGGTTGAGGAGGCGAAACAATGGCCACAACCCACGGGAGCGGGCCCGAGGAAACAGCGAAGGAGCCGGGCAGGTGAAGCCAGGAGCAGAGCTGGGACCGAGCAGAGGGCAGACAGGAGCGAAGAGACGAGCACGAGGCCAAGGTTGAGGAGGCAAAGCGGCAAATGCAGCGGCAAACGACCGCCACCGCTAATCAAGATCACGGCGGCAAACCGCCACCACCACCGCTGCAAACAATGGCCACAACCCACGGGAGCAGGCCCGAGGAAACAGCGAAGGAGCCGGGCAGGCGAAGCTAGGAGCAGAGCCGGGACCATGCAGAGGGAAGACTCGATGGCCAAAAATCTGCCACGACCACCAGAAAAGCAAGCTAAAGACAATGGCCCAGTCGGAGAAGCGGCGAGCAAGTGACGCCAGCGTCCTCTCCGGACCGGACCGGAAGCGGAAGCGGAAACTAATACACCCAGAATTGCGGACAGGCTAATACACCCAGAATTGCGGACAGGCTAATACACCCAGAATTGGACAGGTTAATACACCCAGAATTGTGGACAGGCTAATACACCCAGAATTGCGGACAGGCTAATACACCCAGAATTGGACACGTTAATACACCCAGAATTGCGGACAGGCTAATACACCCAGAATTGGACAGGTTAATACACCCAGAATTGCAGACAGGTTAATACACCCAGAATTGCGGACAGGCTAATACACTGAGAATTGGACAGGTTAATACACTCAGAATTGTGGACAGGCTAATACACCCAGAATTGCGGACAGGCTAATACACCCAGAATTGGACAGGTTAATACACCCAGAATTGCGGACAGGCTAATACACCCAGAATTGGACAGGTTAATACACCCAGAATTGCGGACAGGCTAATACACCCAGAATTGGACAGGTTAATACACCCAGAATTGCGGACAGGTTAATACACCTACACCAGGCTGAACAGTTTACGTTTTGTATCCCACTAATTGGCCAGATCTGCATCCGGACCTCATCCAAAATCTAATCCGCTTGTTCTTGTTACCGAAACAACTCATCCACCTAATTTTGCCGCAACCCGACAACAACCTTTTGAGATGTCATACTATATATCCCACCCATCCCCCACCCGCTCCCCCACCCTAAGTACAATTTTAAACGAATCTGGTCCAGGGGTGCATGATTAGTCAAACAAATACACAGACACTTCTCAAATCATTTACAATATGATGTCAAAGGAATGAAATGTGAAAGGAACAGTTGTACGAAATGAATGAATAGTACATGGGTGGAATTTATACCAGATAGACAGTTAATGGGAATGTTTGATGTCTTCAATGTGTTTGGGGTTAAATGATCCTCCTCACTGACTGCTGCTTGTCATTGTTAATCCTCCTTGCAGTTTTGCAACGCAAAGAAATATATATTCACACAGCCTGAGGATGAATACTCTCCACCCACGAGTGTAAATGTTAAATTTTGAGCTTTCTGGGCTTTTCGTCAATGGATGAGGTGCAAAACGTTTTCAAGTGAGTAGTACCGCAATCTAATCTTTGCATCGAGACACCTTCACAGAAAAGTCTTGTTTTTAATGGTTTTTTTTTTGCTTTTGCATTAATTTGTTTTACATTATATTGTGAACAGCGATATTTACGAGTTTGTACGAATTCATTTCTGGACTTCAGAAAACTTGGTGAAAGTTTATGGAGGAATATTTTTTTAATAACAATAAATACAACCGAATGTAGATGTATGCTAATCATCGTGGGGAACAAGGTGAATTGACATTTTTGGCGTGAGCCCTTCTTCAAAGCAAGTCCTCTTGCTTCTCTTTTATAACAGCTAAAGGATTGAAGTACATCCAAGCAATGTAATGCGTAATTAGTTTGTTTGTATGTGGCACATGGCTGCTTTCGTTGAATGAAAGACTTTCGTTAAACTCGAGGAGGACTAAGAAGAAGACCTGTCGGTCAAAAGCTTGTCTGAAAATTAAAGATCGACCGTCTTGAAGCTATGCCCACTACTTATTTAATTTCTTCCGATTATATATACACACTAAATGTCAAAAGTTTTAGAACACCTCAATTTTCCAGTTTTTATTGAAATTTAAGCAATTCAAGTCCAGTGAATAACCTGAAATGGTACAAAGGTAAGCAGTAAACTGCTCGAGGTTAAAAAACAATTTAGGTTAGCAAAAACGGGAAAAGAATGTAAATTACACAGTTATATTGTAAAAAAAAAAAGGCCTTTCGGGAACAAGTAATGGGTTAACAACTTACAGCTGTTCTGCAGCAATGTAAGTAAATTAAGCCTTGAAAGTTGATGCAAACAATTCCTGCAGGTGTCCCAACCTCTGCTGATTACTTGATTACAAACCCCCTGTCTGTATAAAAGCAGTATTGGAACAGACTGTCATTAAACCCTCTGAAGCATTATTTCGACAATATTGCACTGCAGGAAGTAGTATATTGCTATCATAATAGCGAGAAAAAGGCAATTAACAAAGGAAGACACAGACCATTATGACCCTTAAAAGTGTAGATCTTTCCTTTGGATAAATTGCAAAGAAAGCCAAGGCGTCAGTGAGTACAGTTTCCTACACCATCAAAAGGCACTTGGAAACTGGAGGAAACTCTGACAGGAAGAGGTCTGGCAGACCCAAAGCCACAACAGAATCAGAAGACAAGTTTCTGAGAGTCATCAGCTTGCGTGACAGGCAGCTCACAGGCCAACAGCTTCAAGTACAGCTTAACACTGGTCGAAGTAAAGAAGTCTCAGTTTCAACTGTAAAGAGAAGATTTCAAGCTGCAGGTTTGACAGGTTGAGCGGCAGTAAGAAAGCCATTGCTAAGATGGCAAAATAAGAAAAGAGGCTTGCCTGGGCCATGAAGCACCGCCAGTGGACTACTGAAGACTGGAAGAGGGTCTTATGGACCGATGAATCAAAATTTGAAATCTTTGCTTCATCACACAGGGTTTTTGTATGCCGTGGAGTTGGCGAAAGGATGGTTCCTCAGTGTGTGACACCAACTGTCAAACATGGAGGAGGAAGCGTGATGGTCTGGGGCTCTTTTGCTGGATCCAGAGTCGGCGACTTGCACAGAGTGACTCGCACCCTGAACCAAAAGGGTTACAACAGCATTTTGCAGCGCCATGCAATACCCTCTGGTATACGCCTAGTTGGTCAGGGGTTCATCCTACAGCAAGATAATGACCTTAAACACACCTCCAGGCTATATCAAAACTACCTTTGAGGAAAAGATCAAGACGGTAGGCTTCAAATCATGCAATGGCCAGCACAGTCTCCAGACCTAAACCCCATCGAGCTGGTTTGGGATGAACTGGACAGAAGGGTGAAAGCAAAGCAACCTACAAGTGCAACACATTTGTGGGAACTTCTGCAACAGTGTTGGGAAGAACTTCCTGAACAATATTTGATTTCCATTGTCGAAAGAATGCCACGAGTGTGTTCGGCGGTTACATCTGCAAAAGGTGGCTACTTTGCTGAGTCAAAAATTTAAATTAAATTTCGTTAAACAAAATGATTCTATGATTTCTTTTTAATCTCAAATTGTTTATTTGTTCTATGCTTAATTTTAGAATACATTGAGACATTAAACTGCGTAAATTTCAATAAAATCTGGAAAAATTGAGGTGTTCTAAAAATTTTGACCGGTAGTGTATACTAGTGGGGGTCACCCGTGGGAATCCCACGGGCATGGACGTGTGTGACACTTGGACATCTTCATTTAGTTGCTGTACATTTAGTTTTACAAAATGGTTACTGGCAATTTATCAGATGCACAAATGATGTAATCTACACAATGTATTTACTTCTGATAACATGTGAATGTATGTGCGTGCATATGGGAAATACAGTTTGAAATGTGGCATTACATCTCATGTAAAATGTGACTTCAAAAGTTCAAATCCTCTCCCTCCCCACCCTCATCCCTCCCATATCACGCACACTGCACCAGGGATTGGGTCACAAACACACGGGGGAATTGGTCACACACACACACACACACACACACATGGGGAATGGGTCAAACATTGGGGGGGGGGGGGGGTCACACACACACACACACACACACGTGGGTGGGGGGGGGGGGGGTAAATGCGTCACACACACACACACACACACACACACACACACACACACACACACACACACATACCTCGTACCTCGTTTTTTCATTTCTGATCCTCACAATTCTGTCTCTCTCTCTTACTCACAGGCACACATGCACACATACACATACATCCACACACACACACACAGGTACACCCACACACGCACACATATGCAAATACATGCATCCACACACATCAACACACACATGTACACCCATACACACATATACACACACACACACACACACACACACACACACACACACACACACACACACACACACACACACACCTCGTACGTCGTTTTTTCATTTCTGTTCCTCACAATTCTGTCTCTCTCTTATTCACAGACACACACACACATACACACACACGGTTTTTTCATTTCTGTTCCTCACAATTCTGTCTCTCTCTTATTCACAGACACACACACACACACTATATATATATATATATATATATATATTGTTGCGGAACCGGAGGTCGGCGATCCCCTTACCAAGGGGGGGTTAATCCCCTTGTATTTTACACTGACCGATCCTATGTTCCTGGAAATTACACGCTCCTTTGCGGGGTGAGATTGGCCAGGGTGATTGGTCAATGGGTTCCC